>NC_137798.1:82181480-82905335 GCF_963383645.1 Muscardinus avellanarius
AGCTGTGTTTTTAACTTGTTGACAATTACACTTTGACAGTGATGATTGGTATGTACTTTTTCCAAGTTTAAAATAATAAGCTACAATTCTAAAAACAAAAACAAATCAACAGCACTTGTGTATCTTGTATCCGTTAAAGGGCCTTCTCATAGGTGATCATATTTGACCTTGACCCTCAAGGCTGCTCTGGCAGGCAGTAGAGCAGATGATGTAAGTCCCACTTAATTGCTGAGGGAACTTAGGCCTAGACTGAGAAGGGAGGTGACTTATCCCCCAGGCCACCCATGCCCCAAATGGCAGGACCAAGATGGCGCCAGCATCAAGCAGTTGTCATGGGCAGCTGGATGGGTGACAAGGGGGGGGGTCCACTGGTGGCTGTGCTCCTGTGTATGTGTGGCAGCATCCCCCACCAGCTGGCAGCAGCAGCTCAATCCTCATGGACAAGGCCTCCCACCCTGAGTCCCTAGTCCCCTAGGGGCCATCTTTCAATGTAGTAATAAGGGGCCTGCAACGATTAGCAATATTTTAGAAAGCTTAAGGGAGATCATATATCTCCCAATGACAGGTCTGCCCAGACTAAATGAAATGTCATTTCTTTGCTTTTTGGCTGAAATTCCGTCAGCTCAGTCTGGCTACGCTGCTTATCTTGGGCTGATCAGGAGCCCTGATTGGACCTCATATGCGTCCTTGACAAATAAAAATGAATGATTACTTAATAAATGCATTTGGCTTGGCAGATGCAGCTTTGGAAGCCTGGCTCCAGGGAATTCCAGGGAGCCTCACAGAAGGGGCTCTGGTGGCACAGAGGTGGGGGCTTGCTGGCTCCCCAAAGACCAGCTCTGACTAAGGCCACTGTCCGAGGAATCAGAAAGTGAATGGTGGCCCTGGGGCCCCTGGCATCTCATCCTGTCTGAGAACCTGACCTGGGGCAAAGTCCTGCTCTTAACATGAATAGACACCAAGTACATGGGGATATCTGCTTCGCCCAAGGAAAATGTCAGAATGGCAGTATGATGTCTTCATCTCTTGAAAGGGATCATGAAACTGGGTCTGTCTATCTTTGAGGAGTGTTGAGGAGTTGCTAAGGGTGAGCACAGGGCACCTCAGAGAGGTCACTAGGCCATAAACACTGTGATATTCTTATTTACCTCTGTGGTCACCTTGGACAGCAGCACTATTATTATTTTCATTTTACTGAAGTTGAAAGTATAAGCAATGTGTTTAAGGTCACATAACCCAATTGAAAAGTGTAGAAGTCGGTGTGAGCCAGAAAGAAGAGCAGGTCCTAGTGGGCTGTGGGGTTTGAATCCTACGCTGCCTCTTTCCAGACACGGTTTCAGTTCCTTACCTGCAAAGTGTGTGTGTGTGTGTGTGGCATACTTGTACCTATCTTTAGGGCTTTTAATAAGGATGCTGGTTGTTTTTGAAGTAGGGTTATTCTTGATCATTTAATTTGGTGCCAATTATAATGGATTGGATTTCAGAGGAGACTAATGGGGTGGAGATTCGCATGAAAGGTGGGAACTACAGCATCTCAGAAAGCCAGGAAGAGCTGAAAGTCTCACTCACATTGAATGCACAGCCTTGCGTCACGTGTTTGGCATGGCTACAAGCAAGAGCATGCATAATAAAGCCAGTCTATGGTATATAAATTATACCTCGATAAAGCTGTTTAACCAAACAAAGCCCGTTCCTGCTGTCTTGGGAGTTTATGATAGTGGGCTACATGGTCATTAATCAAATAATCACACAAATAATTGCTAACACCATGAAAGAAAAGCACAGGATACTATCAGAGTGTATGGTGAATGAGTTTCTGCCAGCCTGGGAAGTTAGGGAAGGCTTCCTGGGAGTAGGGGGGTGACGCTGACCTGGGATGGGAAGGAAGAGGGATCCTGAACCTAGTGATGGCAGGAGTGCTTCTGTCAATGAGAATAGCATATGCAAAGGCCCTGAGGTGGGGAAGCTGAAGGGATGAGTGAAGAAGAGGAAGAGTGGATTTGATTTCTGTGTGATGCAAGGTGAGACCAGGGAGGGGCTGGGGTGTGGTGGCACAAGAAGATCCTAATCCTGTGTGCCCCACCCAGGAGCCCCAGCTCCTGCTGGGACATGTCTCTTAACGACCCTGGGGTCCAGCCAAGGCTGAAGGGAACGTCAAGGGTAGCAAGCGTTCTGGGGTGTCAGCTTTCTGGTTGGGCATGTCTCTGTCCCCTGCAGACCCATCCGCAGGACATCTTGGGGCCCAGGCCTGACTCTATTCAGCAACTGTTTCATAGCTGCAAAGAGGCTTTTAGCTTTAATAAAAAAAGGGAGTAGAGATAAGCAGGCTGCCTCGGCAGGGAGAGCGGCATTGACAGGATGATTTAAATGGCCTCTCCAGTGTCATTTCTTCTGTGCAGACATCATAAATCAGATTAGCATTGGGCTCTGGTGCAGGGGGAGGGGGAGCTAAGAGAGGGGCCTAGAGTCTGGGTCTGCTTGAGACTGGCCTGGCTCTCGCAGAGGGAGGTGCAGGGGTCACCTGTTCCTGGCCCCCAGCCCTGTTCTTTGGAGAAGAGACAGGTGGGAGAGCTCCCTCTTCCCCATCTAGCGTTTCAGCCATTCTCAGTTTTGGGGAAAGAACCAGGAGGGGCTGATAAGAAAGTGGAGGGGTGGAGGTGGAAGGTGGGGTGTTACAGCCAGCAGAACAAATAGGAGCAGCCCTTTTCCTATCTTACCATGCAATGAAATCACCTTGGGGATGCTAAGAAAATTCTGGTGCCTGGTACCGTCTGCAGTATTTCCGAGTTCCAGGTGATTCTAATGGGCAGCTCAAGAGAGGACTGTATTAGAGCCTCGCTTCTACCTTGAATGCAAGAACTAGACCATCTCAAACCATCCCTCCAGCCACCGCTGCTCAGACCTACCCAATCCTGTGGTCTCCACTTGGAAGCAACCAGATTGAGGGACCAGAGAATTCCCTGAGATAGGCGTGAATGGAGCAGACCTCCCACTCCACCGCCTCCCTTTTCTTTCAGATCTCCCGCCACCTGGGCAAGATGTACAGTGAGATGATCTTTGTCAACGGCTTCGTGCACTGCGACCCCCACCCTGGCAACGTGCTGGTGCGGAAGCGTCCAGGCACCGGCAAGGCCGAGATTGTCCTGCTGGACCATGGACTCTACCAGGTGGGAGCAGCCTTCTCCACCCAGCCCCAAGGGCTGGTACCGTACAGGCTAACAGCCTGCGGAAGTCTCCCATCAGCTACAGAACTTGGAGGCATCCAGTCCAGGTAGCTGGAGAGCCCACCCCCACCCCAGGCCATCAGAGCACTGTGGCTTGAGCTTCCCTTTGGGACCCTGAGGTGGGCCACGGCTTCTTTACAGGCTGTCTTGAGGAGTAGATGGTGGAAAGGTGCTTGTATGTATGGCTGAGCCTTCCTGAGGAGCCACCGGCTAGTGCAGGCCTGGGAAGTAAACCACCTAGTACCCGAGCTGGGGAACTGATAAGGGCTAGATGGTCCCAGATTCTGTCCTCTGGAGCTCAGGAGAGCCCTGTTCTTCTTCAGGACTAAAGGAACCTCCTGAAGCATGATGGCACGTGCCTGTAATCCTGGTACTTGTGCTAAGACAGGAGGATCACAGGTTTGAGGCCAGCACATGAGAATTTAGTGAGACCTTATTTAAAAAAAAATAAAGTAGGGTTAAGGGTATAGTTCAGAGATAGAATGCCCCTGGGTTCAATCTCCATTCCACATAATCACACACACACACACACACACAAAAAAAAAAAAAAAAAAAAAAAAAAAAAAAGAATTAAGGGAACTGGTCATTGTGGCACACCTCTGTAATCCCATTACTTGGGAGGCTAAGACAGAAGGCTCAGAGGTTCAACGCCAGTGTTGGCAGGTTATCAGTACTCTCTGCAACTTCTCAAGACCCTGTTTCAAAATAAAAAATAAAAGGAGTTGGGGATATAGCTTGAAAGTAGAATGTCCCTGGTTCAATCTCCAGTACACACACACAGACACATATACACGTGCATGCACAAATTAAGAGACCCTCCAACATTTTATTGGGGAGGATATTTTCCCAACCAAACGTGTCCTAGACAATAAGGATTTTTTCTCTCCAAAATGAGAAGCCTGGAGTCTAGGCCTACGGGGCCAGGGAACCACCCACTCCCACCTGGAAGCTGGGAAGCTCACCACCAATCTGGGAGCCTAGGCCTGGCTCAATTCCCCCAGGCAGATGGTGCTGGAGAGGTGCCCCAGTGGTCTTCCCCTTCCCTCAGGACCCTCATTCCATCTCCCCAAATCTTGACCTCCTCTGGAAGGCTTGCCGAAGCAGGCTGCATCAAGTCAAGTTAGCCTAGCTGTTATCACGCGCAGTCCCTGAGTGAACAGTGGTCCAGACACAGCAGAGGTTTACTAGCGCACTCAAATGCCAGTCTTGGGTGTGGTGGAGTCCACTGGGCTCTGCTCCCCAGGCTTCCTGGAGGTGACGGTGCTGTCAGCCAGCAGCAGGGCAGAGAGCGCCCCTGAGCACGCGTGTGAACGCTGGGGGAAGTGGAACTTCTGCCACATGCCATGGCCAGAGCTCAGGCAGAGGGCCACATCTAACTCCACAGGAGGCTGGCAAGTAGCTGGTGCCCAGGAAGGAGAGGAGAGGACAGATTTGGGTGGGTCATTAGCAACCTCTGCCACTGCAAAGTATCTTGCCAAATACAGGTTGAGCATCCTTAATCTGAAAAATCCAAATTCCAGATCACTTCCCAAATATGAAGCTTTTTGAGCACCAATGATGGCACAAGTGGAAATCTCTACACCATGAAATGTTTTCATGCACAAAATTATTAAAAATATTACACAAAATTACCTCTAGACAATGTGTTTAAAGTGTATATGAAACATCAATAAATTTCCTGTGTAGACTTGGGTCCCGTGCCCAAGATAGTATATATATGCAAATATTTTAAAATCTGAAACCAAAGCCTGAGATTTAAGATACTTCTGCTCCCAGGCATTTCAGATGAGGGATAGACAACCTATAGAAGCTTTGAATTGGGGCCTCCAGGGGTGGATGAACTTCAGGGGAGCTGCGGTCCTCATCGACCCTCTTTGCAGTGGTCAGCACTAGCCAGGGGCTTAGGCTTTTGGTGGGGAGAGGAGCTCAGGCCCCACTACCACTGTCTGGCCATAGGTGTTAACTGAAGAGTTCCGCCTGGATTACTGCCACCTGTGGCAGTCTCTGATCTGGACAGACATGGAGCGGGTGAAGAAGTACAGCCAGCGCCTGGGAGCTGGGGATCTCTACCCTCTATTCGCCTGCATGCTGACCGCCCGGTCGTGGGACTCGGTCAACAGAGGCATCAGCCAAGCTCCAGTAACTTCCACTGAGGTAGGTGGTTCCCTCCTGCTCCCGCCTCTTTCCAAATGGCCTATGACCCCTCCCAAGAGTCAGACTCTTGATGGGTAGTGGACCGTGCGCATATGTGGGCAGGGGGAGAATCGGAGCTCTGCTGAATGAGAAGCAGGGAGGGGAGGAGAGGCATTTCTGACAAGAGGAGGGAAAGGGGGGGGAACCCAATGTGTCCCTTCCCCTGTGTCCCCCCAGCCTTATTATCCTGGACAGGAACAAGGTCATGGGGCCACCAAAACCCGGATGTTCATGGCTCTCTCCACCCTGCTCTGGCGAGATGCCAGGCTTTCTCCGAGTTCTGTGGGTCTTTGGCATCCTCAGGGACCATCTCCTTCCCGAGTCTGGCAGCACTTCTGCTGCCTGCCCAGCATCATCTCTGTCACACAGTGGGGAGAGCCGCTTGCTTTCCCATGTGGGATTCAAGCAGAGCTGCGCATCCTGGTGTCCTGCAGACCTTTAGTGGAGCAGCTTCCTTTGTCTTCATTCATTGCCTCTTTCTCCACGGACCTAGACAGTAGTCCCCTGGAGTGTACCATGAATGATGGAGGCTGATGGGGTGAGCACATTTCTCCTGGGCTCCCTTAGGAGGCTTCTCCATCCCTCATGGAGTTGTCTTCTATTCACCCCTCTGTTGGGTCAGCCTCCAGGTATCTCAGCAGAGAGCAGATTTGGGCTCCAGCTGAGGCCTCTGCTCGCTGCAGGACAGAGTCCTGCTCATGCTGTCAGAAAGCGGGGGCTCTGGTTCTGGCATCTCCCCTTGGTGGTGTGACCTTGCATGTTCTTGTCGCCCCTCTGGGACTTGGAGTACTGCCCTGAAAACTGCTTTGTGATGGGTGGCTTTAGGAATGGCTGGCTCCAGAGTCTCAAAATGCTGTCTCAGAGAGTCCATCTCTCCATCTCTTGGATCATCTTTGCTCCAAATTGACATCCTCCCGTAAGCGTGGTAGCAAAGCTGAACTGCCTGCTGTTCTGGGCTCTGCAGACTTAATGCCCATCATCTCAGAAGGAGAGAGACAGTCTCCTTCTCTTGTGAAACAGGAGTGGTAGGGAGGATGATTTCTGTCTTACTGACAGTGCATGTAAAGTACCTGAAGTTCATTCATTCTGCAAACATTTGCTTTTGCTGGACCCTGGGCTTCGCGCTGAGGCTCCCGTGACCGGCAGACAGACAGGCCTTTTGTGTAATTTACACTTTGATTGAGGGAGACAGACAGTAAACAAGTGAACAAACAGATAAGTGGAATAATTACAGGTTAAAGGTACCATGGAGGAAATAATAAGCAGGGTGACGTGAGTAAGGGGTTGGGGTGGTGTTCAGAGAAGACCTTGATGAGGAGTTGACGTTTGAGCCACATTGCAAAGGACAAGAAAGGCGCCAGCCCTGGCAAGAGCTTGAAGGAAGTGTTCCCAGCATGCTGAAAGAAGCGTGCTGAGTCCCGGGGGAAAGAGACTTTGGTGTGGTCCAGAATGTGGCGAGGAGCCTGGTAGGATGGAGAGAGCTGGGAGTGCTGGGCACAGAGAACATAAGGTGGCCTCAGGAACCCTGGGGAGAAGTTCAGATTCATTCTGAGTACAAAGCAAAGCCTTTGACAGGCTTTAAGCAGGAGACGGCGATGCTCATACCTGCTGTTTCTGAGCATCTCTCTGGGGTGAGGTGAGATGAGCCATCAGGCATTTGGCTAGGAGACTGGGCCAGGCCTCCAGGTCACAAGATGACAGGGACTCAGACCACACCAGTGACAACAAAGACAGAGAAGCAGGCGGAGCCAGATTGTATTTTGGAGGTGGGGATGAGATGTGGAGAAGAGGGAGGGAGGAGTCAAGGGGTTGCAGCATCAGCATTGCTTTTTAGGATGAGTTCTGGGGTGGGAGTGCTGTGACTTCTTGACAGAGGAGAACCTTTGGAAGAACATATTTGGGGTAGGACTAGTCAACAGTTCTCTGGAGCAGAGAAGGAGATCCTGGAGGGTTTAGACGAGCTCAAAGAACAGGTCCAGGCTTGGGGTAAAAATTTGGGATTCTTCAGCATACAGATGATATCTAAAGCTACTGGGTGGACTCAGGCCCCAAAGTACACAGTAGGTACTCAGTGAATGATATCTTTATTTACTAAGGCAGAATTTTGTGTTTGAAATTTTTTTTTTTTTTTGGTGGTACTGGGGATGGAACCCAGAGGCATTGCACCTCCGAGTTACACCCTCAGCCCTATTTTTTAGTCTTTTTAATTTTTTGAAACAGGGTCTCACTGATTTGCGAAGGGTCTCACTAATTAGCTGAGGCTGAGGCTGTCTGTGAACCAGTCTCTACCTCTCGAATGCTGGGATTACAAGCATGTGCCACCATGTCCATGCCCGGCCTTGTGTTTGCATTCTTACTCATTCTTGAAGCCTCACTTTAAGCAAGCGCCAGTCCTTTGATGAAGGAAGCCTTTCCTCATCACCCTTGTCAAGTTATGCCTTCACACTTGCCACGCATGGGGCAGCAAGTCACAGTCCTCTGCAGAGCTCTTACTCATCTGTTTATATGAACTCTGACTATATAGCAAGTACGTGGAGGGCAGGGGTCCTGTCTTGCATATCTTTTGGTGTGTGTGTGTGATACTGGAAATTGAACCCAGTCATGTTCTACCTCTGAGCTACACCCCCAGCCATTTTTTAAAAATTCTATATTTTTAAACAGGGTATCACTAAGTTATTGGGGCTGGCCTTGAACCTGTGATCCCTCTGTCTCAGCCTCTCAAACACTAGGGTTATAGGTGTGTGCCACCTCTCCCAGCTTGCACATCTTTTTATAAGATCCTTGCTGTCCTGGGACTGGATCTAGGAGACAGGCATTGGTGTCATTTCTGGAGACATGAAGTCTATCTGCTCTTTTAGATAAGACCCAGATAAGAGGTGAACTGAGCTAGCTCAGCCTGACTTCTGAGATCAAGGGCTCTGCCGTTCTGAGCCCTGCTTTCATTCAGACTTTAGAGAACCCCCAATATTATAATAGGGAGGATATCTTCCCCCAGCTGAATGTGACCTAAACAATACGGAGTTTATTTTCTCTATCACAAGAAGCATGGAGGGAGATGGGTCCTATTGGTTAGCTCAACAGATCCACAAACTTGGGGTCTGGGCTCACTGTATGATTTCTTAGCTTTCTTCTCATGATTCTAAAATGACAGTGGCAGTTCCAACCTTCACATCTTCATCCAGTGGCGACCAGAGGCAGGAATCAGAGGCTATGTCTTTTCATGTATCATTCCTTATGAGCAAAAAACCCTTTCCCAGAAGTCCCCCCAATAGACTTGTCCTTGTGTCTCATTGACCAGAACAAATCACATATCCCTGCCTGTACCAGCCCCTTGGCAGGGGGTGGGTTCTCAGAGCCACCACTGGCTGGAAGCAATCAAGATTAAATCCAGAGGCATTCTATCTCTTAGCTATATTTTCAGCCCTATTTTATTTTATATTTTGAAACAGGGTCTTAATAGTTGCCGAGATTGGCTTTGAATCTTTAATTCCTTTTTTTTTTTTGTATTGGTGCACTGTATTCATACATCATAATGGGATAAAAAAAAACTTGTGTAGAGATACATGCACACATCGCCCAGTTACCTCCTACTCAACCCCTACTCCACTCCCTCCCCATCCCTCCTTCCCATGCTTGGCTTAGTGGTTGACATCTAATATTATAGTAATTTATCCAAAATTAGCAATGATAATTTCACATAACAGATTCATTTATCTGATATCAAGCTTTTGATCACTTAGAGATAACATTTCAATATTTCTTTTTACTTTCTTTCTTACCAGAGGATTTTTTTCTGCTTTTTTTTTAAAGGTGAAACTATCATACATTTATTTATTTATTTATTTATTTATTTATTTATTTATTTTTCAGAAAAAGTGTATGCTAACATGAAATATGAACTCTAAATACCCAAAGCAAAAAAAAGAAAAAGAACAAAGCTAGAAGATGTGGATACCCTTGGGGGCATAGGTGCTTTCTGTTTGGGCTGAGAGGGACTGTCCACAGGCCAGGCCTGACCTTGCTGAGAGGGTCTCCTGATGGGGAGCTGGGCCTTGGTCTGGCCTTAGTGTTCGAGCGAGGTGACCTGCAGCTGTGACAATGCACCGTTTTTTGGTGTCTTGCTTGCGTTGAGATGGTCCAGGCTGATAGCTCTTGTCTGAGGGACATTTCAGGCTTTGCAGCAACTTGATTATGAGCAGCATTCTCCTGCTTCTAGAAGACTAAGAGTTCTGCTTCTGCTACAGAATGGGGCAGAGTAGGAAGGCATGGCAGCACCGCTGGGCCCCTAGCAAGTACTGGCAATGTACATTTCCTTGTGCCTTATCTTTGATGACCTAGTTGTGAGGTGGGCACAGAGGGTGTTAGCATCCCCAATTTTTGGGTGAGGACACAGAATCAAAAGAGACAGGACTTGCTCAAGTACCTCAGCCCTGTTGTGGAGTAGAGAAGCTGTGTAGACAGGTGGTGAAGACCTGGGCTCAGGGGCTGCACTGTCTGGTCCTGTCTTGACACCATCTACCAGCTGGCAGGTTACTTGGCTTCTCTCAGTGCCTCAGTTTCCTCATCTTATTGATTGATTGATTGCATTGCTGGAGACAGAGCCCAGGCAAGAGCTCTACCACTTAGCAACACCACCAGCCTTGTTCTTCATCTTAAGTGGGATAATACACTCTACCCAATAGAGTTGTCATGAGGATTAAACAAACAAACACATATAATAATTTCCAAAGTGCCCAGCTTACTTAGTAAATGCCCAAAGCATGTTGCCTGCCACCACCATGGTTGCCATCGTCATCATTTTTCTGGAGTCTGCAAAGAGATCAGCCCCACACTGTCACACCCTGGATTCTGGCTGGGTTCAGTTACCTGTGTAGGCCCATGCTGAGCTTAGGAACAGAAAGGGAGGAAGCCGGGACCCAAATTAAACGGCAGAGGGGTAAGAGCTGTGGCGCTGCCCAGCATGGAGGGCCAACCCTGGATCCTGCCCTGGGGCATCAGGACCTGGGGCAGAGGCAGGGTGAGAGGGGCTCCAGCACAAGGGGCAGTGGTCTGCAGGGGAATGCGAGCAGCGGGTGGGTTGTTGGGGTGCAGGGCTTGGGGTCAGGAGATCAGAACTATGGACTGTAGGAGCCTGGGCTTGGCTGACAGGGGTCATGACTCAGCTGGTACCAGCCTCCAGGGTTCCTTCCAGGCCTGGGCTGAACCGAGTGGCCAGTGGTAAATGGCCCCTTGTAGACCTGCTTCTGTGCTGTATCTGGTGCTCCCTGCCTAGGAGCTGGGCCGGCCCCCTCCATGTAGGTAGGTCAGCAGGCTACAGAGCCCAGTGCGGGACTTCTCTTTGAGGGTATTGCTGATGATGCTGGAGGTGCTCCAGGAAGCACCTCCCTGGAGCTCCTTGCAGTCCCTGTGGTCACCAACCATCCGTTTCTGTCTCCCTGTTGCTGCCTCAGGACTTAGAGATCCGCAGCAACGCAGCCAACTACCTCCCCCAGATCAGCCAGCTCCTCAACCACGTGCCGCGCCAGATGCTGCTCATCTTCAAGACCAACGATCTGCTGCGCAGCATCGAGGCCACCCTGGGCACCCGTGCCAGCGCCAGCTCCTTCCTCAACATGTCGCGATGCTGTATCAGGGCGCTGGCCCAGTGAGTGCGGCCTCCTCTGCCTCCATTGCCTGCCCCACGGGCCCTGCTTGCCTCTGCTTCCCCCCACCAGTCCATAGGGCCCGTGACTGAGCCTTCTAATCCCCTGATCTCCCTGCAGGGAAAGTTGGGGGTAGAAAACAGCTCCGGTGACCTGGGGACGCCTTGGGGCAGTGCCTATGGTTGGCCCACAGAGTTGCCTGTGCTTACAAGAGGGTGGATTCTAGGACTTCATCCTCCCAGTCAGCTTTCCAGGTGACTCTTCCCCTCAGCAGAGTTTGAAAGGTTTTCTGAGAGCCTCGGCCCCATCAAGGTTTCCTTTGGACATGGGGGGCCAGTAAGCCCTGATGTGACTCCAGCTCTACTGGTCCTGGAACTTGGCTCCTGAGGACTAGCCAGGCATCTAGGCCTGTCCTCTTTGTCTTGCAGGTGTTACTGAAAATTAGGTAGGTGTGGGCTGCAGGCTTTAGAATCTCAGACTTTTTTACATTGCTCAGTGCCCTTGGAGTGCTGAGGGAGGAAGGATATTTCCTCAGGTGACTGTTCCCAAGAGTTCTAGGCCTCTGGGTGTGGTGAATACATCAGAAGGGCCATGCTCTGGTAGAATGTTCTCACCCTAGAGGGGAGGCCTGCCTTATGGTCCAGTTCCAGCCCATCTATCCTCAGCAGGTCATTCTGGGAAACTATCTGAGATTTGACCACATATATCATGTACCCACTATTAAATATCAAATTAGATTACAGCAAAATGTACTGCATACTGAAAGGGCTGACCATGATTCATTTATCCTCTGAGGGTTTAGGAGGTGAAGTCTTGAATAGATCATCATTATAAACACTTAATTTTTATCGTGTTCCTTTTTGGAACAGAAGGAATTGAGCTGGGCTAGTGTCTAATGGTCTCAGCCTCCCAGGACCACCAGTCCAGTTTCCCAAGAGATTCTTATCCTCAGAAAACTTGAAAAGTATTTGGTTATATTTAATTTGGGGGGATTCTGGATTGACACATATTTACTATACACATGGGAATGTTCTGCCCAGTAAATCTATTATACCTTTGATGCCCTTTGAAACAACCACTTTTGCTTACTTCACTTTATTTGAAAAACTGCTTTGGAATATCTGAGTTCCTCTAGACCCTAATGGGTGGGTGGCATGATCATGTAACTAAGAGGGGCAGGAGCTGGGAGTTGACCAAAGCTGCCATCTTTTTTTTTTTTTTTTCTTAATGGTACTGGGCTGATGTTTCTTACCTCTTTATCTCTTCTTTCCTTTTTTGCCCCTCTCTAGGCACAAGAAGAGGAATACTCATTCATTCTTCAGAAGGACTGAGATCTCTTTCAGCGAGGCCTTTAGCTTATGGCAGATCGACCTCCACGAACTCCTTCTGCGTGTGAGGGGGCTGAGGCTGGCCAGCTGGGTCTCAGCCCTGCTCAGCTGGCTGTTTGCTGCTCCGCACTGAGTGCACCTATCATCGCGTTGTGGTGTATTTTCACTCCTCAGACGTCCCTCATTCCCTCCTCCACCCCATGACCCCCTTCCTGTCCCATGTGGTCTGTGGTCTTGGGGTCATTGTCTAGGCACCATGATGCTGCACCTGTGGAATCCCTCTGTCCTGCACCCTTGTCTCAGGGCCCATGGAACAGGTACCATGGGATGGTTTTTGACTCCAGGAAGAAGGTGCAGCAGCCTGCTTCCCCACTCTACTATGTGAGTTAGTTCAGAAGGCTTCCCTCTTCTGTTAGCTCATTCTGTTATCAGGATGGACCATGTATGCCTCCAAGGGTACCTGCAACTGGTAGGAGGTTTGGTTTCATTGGAGTTGAGCATGGCCTCTGAACCTGATGGAGATAAGGTCCCCTCTCCTTGCCATGTTCCTCCTCAGAGGTGTCACACCTAAGTGGGTTTGCCCTCCGAGGGCCAGCTCCAGGCAGCACCGGGTTCACTGCTGCCACGGTGACCCTTTGGCATTTTATGTATTGTGCTTCAGTAAAACAAATAAATTCAGTAAAGGTTGCAGGGTTTGCCCATTGTGACTTGCCACCTGACCCCAGCCACATGTCTATTCAGACTGTGCCCCTGGTCCCTGCCAAGAGCATATAGCAACTCTTGATTGCTGCTGCCTGGAGGGTTCCTAGGAAGACCGAGGAGAATAAAGTCAGGGCTTGGCTGGTGGGATTTTTATTCTAGGTTGGGAACAAATCCACGCTGGTCAGCAGTGGGCCTGGACACCGAGTGCCCGAAGGATCTTCTGCTTGGCTTCTTGTCCTTGATCCTTCCAAAGCTATAGGGCTCTTTTTCCAGTGGGACCATGTCCTGCTGCTTGGAACTTCTTCCTTCCCTGTCTGCGGGAGTTTGATTGTAGGAGTTGAGAAGCCCAGAGGCTCAGCTGAGCCCTCAGACTCTGCTTCCCCTGGGTTCTCGCCTCCTTCCTGTCACCTGGCTGCCTGCTTTGTTTTGCTAGTTGCTTCCTGACTCATCGCTGCCTCTCATTCAGTGGCTCCAGCCTCAGGTCTGGGATTCTCCCAATCCTTTTGGAGATGTGGGTCTTCTTGTGGAAGCTGGCCCACGGTGGTGAGGTGTCCACTCTGTCCACTTCTGTGTCTGCTGTGCTGCCCACTCCAGTGCTGTACCTCCCCTGAATGCCATCATCTGCTCCTGTTTCCAGGACACCCTCAAACTCCTGTGTCAGCAAAGTCTCCACATCCCAAGACCCCCCCAGTTGGCAGGTCCTGGCTCCCACAGCACCCATATGCACAGATGGCAGTCATACCCGAGTCTCTTTGATCTTACGCCACCCCATTCACAGGGGCAGAAAACCCTGAATCTGAGCCTCATTTCTCTCCTCTTTATTCACAATACAACAGGCAGATTGTCTAGTGATCAGACACGTATTTGCAATTCTTTTATTTCCTGAAAGAATTAATTGTTCTTAGTGACCAGTTGGCTGTAGCCAGGGACCTGAGAGAACAATTTGCAAGATCTGTTATTAATCATGAGGATGCGTGCTGCATATTCTGTTTTATGGTGTCTTCTATAGCCATTGAAGTAAATATAAATGTCCTTTCTGTTCAAGGTAGTGGTTACTTGGTATAATGGTTGGCTTCCTCTGCATTGGGATCTGAAACATCACCATGTTGCCCTGGACCCAGCACCCAGAACAGTTATCCAGGGGGAGCGGGGAGGCAGGGAGGGCTGGAGGTATGGGGAAGCTTGCTAATAGGGGAGTAGGCTGATGTTCACTACGTGCTCGCCCTTGTGAGAGCCCAGGCCTGGCTCTGTAAATGCATTCCATCATCCACCTGTCCCATTAGCTCCCTGTGGGAGGGGCCATAGGCCTCATCTTACAGAGGTGGGAACCAAAGCTCAGAAGGGTTAGTAATTTTTTTTTATTAATTTATTTTTTAAATTGGTGCATTGTAGTCATATATCAATCACATTGGAGTACAAGACTTGAGAGGATATACAAGCACACATCATCCAATTAGCCCTCCTCCAGCCCCCATCCCATTCCCTCCCCCCCCCTCCATCCCACGCTTCTTTGGTGATTTACTTTGATACATTTGTTTATGTACCTCCTGCGTTTTAAAGAGGCTCCGTCCTCCAGTATTACATACCCTCTGATTGGTCACATTAGTTGCTTCACTATAGGGCCCTTTCTATAGCTCAACCTCTTCCTGTTGCCCTTTTCCTCCTAGTTATTGCTGATTAAGAGAAGCGTCTGATTTATATTTTCTGCGATATTTCTCTGTGCATGCTGCGTTGCAAGTACCGATCCCACTCTTGATGGTCCCAGTAGTGGCCTGGCTACTCAGTGGACTGATCCAGACCTCGCTGGCTCAAGCAGCGGCCTTGCCTCATGGGAGGCCCCAGTTCTGGTCTCGCTGGCCCCTGAACCGGTCTAACCCCTAAGCTGGCTTTGGTCCCGGCCTTGGAGGCCGCAGGAGTGAACTTGCCTCACGCCAGGCTCCGATGCTGGCCATTGGCCCCTGCACCGGCCTAACCCCTTGGCAGGATTCCAATCCCGGCCTTGGAGGCCCCAGCACCGGCCTAGCCTCACGGCAGGCTCCAATGCCAGCCTCGTTGGCCCCAGCACCGGCCTAACCCCTCGGCAGGCTCTTATCCTGGCCTCGGAGGCCCCAGTACTGGCCTTACCTCAAGGCAGGCTCCGATGCCGGCCTCACTGGCCCCAGCACCAGCCTAACCCCTCGGCAGGCTCCGATCCCGGCCTTGGAGGCCCCAGCACTGGTCATGCCTCACAGCAGGCTCCGATGCTGGCCTTGCTGGCCCCAACACCGGCCTAACCCCTCGGCAGGCTCTTATCCCGGCCTCGGAGGCCCCAGCACCAGCCACGCCTCACAGCAGACTCCGATGCCGGCCTCGCTGGCCCCAGCACTGGCCTAACCCCTCGGCAGGCTCTTATCCCAACCTCGGATGCCCCAGTACCGGCCTTGCCCCAAGGCAGGCTCCGATGCCAGCCTCGGAGGCCCCAGCACCGGCCTTGCCTTATGGCAGGCTCCGATGCCATCCTCGCTGGCCCCAGCACCGGCCTAAAGGGTTAGTAATTTGTGATCACATAGCTGCTTTATTGATCCCACAGTGCTAGAGATAAGAGTTATAAATGCTCCTTGGGTAGTCTGTGTGCCTGAGTTGGGTGCCTCTCAGATCTATGTCCAGCGCATAGATGTCTTGGCTTTCAGCAGGTGCTGTATAAGCATGCAGACTTAGAGATTGTCCGCATACGCTATTTTCAGGGATGTTGAAGTCCATGCATTTGAAAGCTGCACACACATGTCTCCTGCACAGGGCACCGCCTTTACTCCCTGTGACGTTGACTTCTGCAGTGCTCCTTGTCCGCTCCCAGGGCCCGAGGTGGCGTGTTGCAGCATTGCAGGCTCTTTGGGGCCCTCTCACCACTGCTATAGAGCTCAGAAAATGTGTGTGTGATGGCATTTTATTAAACAAAAGTGGCTCCAAGCGGCACCTGAGCAAATCCTAGAGTTAGGACTTTGGGGAATTTGAAATGGCTCTCAGGGCAGGCTCAGGTGAGAAGAGCAAGGCCGGGCAGAGAGTGGTCAGGGAGGAACAGCACAAGTGGGAGCCAGGTCTGAGCCGGGCACTGGGGACTGGCAGGGCCCAACCACGAGGAGAAGGGGCCAGAGAGTGGCGTACTCTTGGCAGCCTCGCCTGGGGGAAATGTGGCATTCTTTGGGGCTGGATAGGAGGACCCATGTTTAACAAGAGGCCTTGAAGTATAATTCCAGAACTTGGGAGGCTGAGATAGGAAGTTTGCAGGTTCAAGGACAGCCTCAGCAATGTAGTGAGACTCTCAGCAACCTAAAGACCTGTTTCAAAACAAAATAAAAAAGGGTTAGGGGTATAGTTTGGAGGTAGAATGTTCCTGTACATGCACATACACACACACACACACACACACACACACACACACACACACACACACACTTCAGTCTACACACACTCTGTAGGAGGCCTGGCCTTGTACCCCACACTTGAGTTTACACAGTACTGTAGGAGGCCCTGTAACCCAAGCTTCAGCGTGCTAACATTTTAGTAAAAGCCAGGTTTGGTAAAGAGCCCTCTGCCCTTAAACCTTACCTCCTTTTTCTCCTGCCTTTTTCCCTTTGGCTTCTTCCTTTCCCCTTTCTCCCTCCTTGCATCCTCTTTTCTCTCCCTGCTGTTTCCTTCTTCTGGAACAAAGCTTGGCCTGGCTTGCTCTCCTTTGCCGAAGGCAGAGTGGGACTGTCCCTTGAGAGAGTGAAGGTGGCACCCTGGGCCATATCTTCCTGCAGTCAGAGCCTGGCTGGCCTGTCTCCTCTGGAGCCTGTACCCACCAGCTCCCTGCTCCTGGGGCCCCCACTGGGGCCCTAGTCAGCACTGCTGGGACACAAAGCCTCCTCCCAGCTCCATCCCCAGCTTTATTGCTTCAGAGTCCCTCTGCTGTTCCTTCTGGCTTTTCTCTTTTATGTGTACTAGAAGGAAGGGTAGAGTCTTAAGACTGGTGGGTCTAAGAGTCTTAAGATTTAGCTGTCCCAACCCTGCCATTTCAGCTCCTGTGTTCTCAGACATGTTCCACTTTGGAGCCACACCCCCAGCCCTGTTCTTATTTTGAAACAGGGTCTTGATAAGTTGCTGAAAGTCTCACCAAGTTGTTTTAGCTGGCCTCGAACCTGCCATCCCCCCATGTCAGCCTCCCAAGTACTGGGATTATAGGTATGTGCCGCTGCACCTGGCTTCCCGTCTATAGCAGCGCCTCTCTGGCTTTTCTGTGCAAGCCAATGACCTGGGTCTTGTTAAACTGCAGCTTCTGACTCTGTGAGTCTTGGCAGGAGAGCCTGGGAGCCTGAGTTTCTAACCCAGTCCCAGTAATGCTGATGCTGCTGACATAGGGACCACACTTTAAGTTGCAAAGACCTAGATCACTGGTTCTGAGGGATTGTGGTCCTGGGACCAGTGCCCCACCTGGAAGCTTTTGAGAAATGCAGATTCCCAGGACTTGGTCCAGACTTGCTAAGCCAGACATTCTGGGGTGGGGCCCACCAGTCTGTTTTAATAAATTTTCCAGGGGATTCCAATGCACACGCTCACCTTGAGAATCACTTAGCTGTGGCTCTGGTACATCCCTGCACATCAGGCTCACCTGCAGAGCTGCGAATGCCCCCAGAGTCTGATTTAATTGATTTGGGTGGAGGCCAAGCACTTTTCAAATTGCTTTGTTTTTATCCTTTTATTTTGAAATAAGTTGCAACTCTTCAGTAGAGTTGCAAAGAAAGTACAGACCCATCACTTACTTTTTCCTAATAACATCTCATGTCACCAGAGTCCCTTGATTAATAAGAAGACATTAACATCAGCACAGTAGTAGTCGTTCCACTACAGATGCTGTCTAGATACCACTGGTGTCCATTCTGTCCCAGGGTCCCATCCCGTCACCACCCTGCACTCAGTTGCTGTGTGTCTCCTTAGACTCCTCTGGACTCTCCTGTCTTTTGTGAACTTGACCCTTTGGAGGAGTAAGTATTTTGCAGAATGTCTCTCCGTTAGGCTTTGTCCAGTGTTTTCTTGTGATTGGACCATGTAATGGGTCTTGGAAGAAGTGAAGCGATCACCTCACCTCATCCTGTGCTGAGAACATGACGTGGACGGACTTAGAGTGTTTGTTCTTTAAAGCTCCCCAGTCAGGGTTGGGACCTCTGCTTAGGCTCACACCTTCAGGTATCTTCCAGAGAAGGAAGAAGTGCAGCTTGTGGGTGCCTCCATGTGTGAACATTGGGCAGGGGTTTCTGAGATGAGAGAGGCCTGGCTACTTCCAGATTACAGGGTTCTCAGGAAACCCCCAAATGCAGATATGCCAAACACAGCAATGAAAGCAGTGGCGTGGCTTACTGTGAGCTGAAATTAACTCATTAAGCACGACTGACATAATACAAATGTAATGAAGACTGTAACGTTGGAAGGGTGGACACAGTCCCTCCCCCAAGAGACAGGCCTGCCTCCAGGGGTTTGTTTTCCAGATGTATCTACAGTACTGGAAGTGGATATTGCCAGGGAAGTTGGTAGGGAGCCCGGTGGTCAGTTACCCTCAAAGGGGGGGCCTGGCACCTGCCTTGTGGTTCTGCTGGGAGCCACCTCTCAGTGCCTGGCCAGGAAGAGATACTCTCGCCTGGGCTGGCGCCCAGCTGTTTCCAGCCCACCCCCGCTCACGAATGATGGAGGTGGTTGTGGCCTCTTGGAGGTGTGGAACAATGGAGAGGGGAGGCCAGGGGGATGGAACGCCAGCAGCATGGACTTTCTTGGCTCCAAGGCTAACACTGGTGGGACAGGAAGCCCTTCCAGTCTCCTCAAGCTGGTGAGCAGGGAGCAGAGGTCAAAGACATGGGCTGCTCCCCACTCTCTTGATGCTGCCAGTGCTGTGCAGCTGCTCCCTGGGAGTGTTCTCCATCCTCTGCCCAAGGTAAGCATGGGCACATCAGGTATCTGCACCTCGCTGAGAGTGGTGGGTTCACAGGTAGAGTGTGGCTGGGGGAGGTGAGTCACTATGGGCGTGGCCTTGGGACTCTCTCTTTCCCCATCCCTGAGGTAGGCAGCATAGGGAAATAATTGGGGGCACAGACTCTCCGGTTGGCCTGAGTTCAAATCCTTTGGCCCTTTGCTACTGTACTCTGCCTGTGTGATCTTGGGCAAATATTTCAAACTTATCTGGACCTCAATTCCTCCATTTAATAAGTGGAGATATAGTATCTACTTCATAGGGGTACTGAGATGATTAAGTTAGGAAATAGATAATAGTGAGCTTGGAGAAGATAAGCCACATAGTAAGTGCACAATTCATGCTTGTTATGATTTCCTGTGACATATGTGGTTCCCAAGCCCCTTAGCTCTTACCTGCTTTCTACCTGAGAGACTGGAACGTGAGGTCTTGTTCTCCCAGCTTCCCTTGCAGGTAGGTTGACACATGACCTGAGAGACGAAAAGGGATCTTGAAGGCTTCTGGGAAAGTTTTCCTTTGGAAATTGGTAATGGTGTGTTTTGTTTGTATTGCCTCCTCTTCTTCCTATAGGGGAGGCAGGTATGTGGTTTGGGAAGTCTGGAACTATGGCCACCATTTTATGACCTTGGTATAATAAGCACTCTATGATACCTTGAGAACAGATGTGGATAAGTGTGTGCCCTCCCTCCAATTCTTAAGTCAAATTCCTACCCCAGCATGACTGCATATGAACAAAGGGTCTTAAGGGGATAATTAAAGGTAAATAAAGATGGAGTTTTCTTTTTCTTTTCTTTTTTTTTTTTTTTTTGGTACTGGGAACTGAACCCAAGGGCATTTTACTGCTGAGCTACACCCCCAGACCTTTTTCTTTTTTTTTTCTTTTCTTTTTTCTTTTCTTTTCTTTGCTCTCTCTCTCTCTCTCTTTCCTTTTCTCTTTCTCTCTTTGGTGGTATGGGGTTCCTGGAAACCCTTCTACCTCCGGGCTACACTCCCAGACCTATTTTATATTTTTATTTAGAAACAGGGTCTCTTAAGACAGCAAGGCTGGCTTCGAACCTGTGTGATCCTCCTGTCTCTGCCTCCCAAGACCAGGGATTGCAAGCATGCGCCACCACGCCTGGCTATTTACTTTTTAAGATGGAGCTTTAATCCTATAGAACTAGTGGTGTCCTTATAAGAAGAGCAAGGGACACCAGAGTTCTCACAAGGAAAGACCACATGAGGACACAAGGAGAAGACGGTTTACCAGTCAGGAAGAGAGAACTCACCAGAACCTGTTGAGCTGGTCTCCTCATGGCAGACTTCCAGCCTCTGGAAGTATGAGAGGTTATTGTCTTTGTTTAGGCAGCTCAGTCTGTAGTATTTTGTTACAGCAGCAGGAGCTAACATAGGCATCTTACATCCCCTCTTAGACCCCAGGCAGTCCTCCTCCCAGAATTTATGGGCATGAGGACTAATGCCACACAGGCACCAATAGGTGTGCAGTGGAAATAGCACAGGGATGCCCCAGGAGAAGGGCTCCTGTTCAGTGTAGGGTGAGACCTAGTGAGGGATGTGGGTGGCCCTGGTTTTCATCGTGGTTAGAGTGGGATCAAGATGAAGTGTGTATGGTTGTGGCCATGGGCTGTGTGCAAAGGTAGACAATGGTAATCTGTTGTAGAGAAGAGTGTGCACTGTTAGAGCTAGGAGGCTTCTTCCTGGCATTCTTTAATGAAATGCTTCCCACACCTGTGGCTTGGAGGTGGCAGTCAGGTGTCTGGTCTCCATGATCCTGACTATCATGGTTTGGAATGTCCCCTGGAAAGCTCATGTGTTGAAAGCATGGTCCCCAATGCAGGAAGGCTGAGAAGCGGGTCATGGCTGGGGTAGGGTTACTGGGGGTGTGGAGGATTATATATAGCCTTAAGGACTATATCTGTCCTTAGCACCTCTCTCTCTCTCTCTCTCTCTCTCTCTCTCTTAGCACCTCTCTCTCTCTCTCTCTCTCTCTCTCTCTCTCTCTCTCTCTCTCTCTCTCTTTCTCTCTGTGCTTCTGGTCATCATGAGTTGAGTGACATTCCAGGCTGGTCCTTGCCACCATGGTTTCTTCCTTGGAGGTTGCTGACTATGGACTAAACCTCTAAAATCATGAGCCAGATAAACCTTTCTTCTTTTAAGTTGTGCTTGTCAGTTATTTTGGTCACAGCAAAAAATGCTGACAAGTGCACTGACCATTTGTACTAGTTTCCTATGGCTGCTGTAAAACCCACTGCAAATTTAGGGACTGAATTAAACAATACAGATTTATTATCTTATAGCTCTGGAGATCAGAAGTCTAAAAATCACTAGGGAATGTTGCTCAGTGGTATAGACCTTACCTAGTATGTGGGAAGCCTTGAGTTAGATTCTTAGCACTGTAAAACAAACAAACAAACAAACAAACAAAAAACACCAGAAACCCAAAACTCAAGGTAATGGTCAGGCTGCATTCCTTCTGGAAGCTTTAGAGGAGAGTCTGTTTGTTTGCATTTTCTTAGGTTTCCAGACTGCCTGCATCCCTTGGCTCCTGGCTGCATCACCCCAATTTTTATATCTCTCCTCTGACTTTGACCCTTTACTTCCCTCTAGAAATGCCCTTGTGGTTACATTGGGATCAGCGGATATCCCAGGAGAATCTCCCAAAGTCAAGGTCTTTTATTTATATTCATATTCTCTCTCTCTCTCTCTCTCTCTCTCTCTCTCTCTCTCTCTCTCTCTCTCTCTCTCTCTCTCTCCTCTCTTTCCTCTCTTTCTCTTTCTCTTTTGTACTAGGGATTGAGATACCTCTCATTTACCCCAAATATTTTTTAATTTTAATTTTGAAACAGGGTTTTGCATAGTTGCTGAGGGTCTCACTAAATTGCTGGCTTCAAACCGGTAATCCTCCTGTCTTAGCCTCTAAAGTACTGGGATTAGAAGTATGTACCTTCGTGCCTGCCTTAAGATCTTTAATTTAACCACTTTGCAAAGTGTTTTGACCATGTAAGGTAATATGTAAAGGGTCCAGGGAGTAGGGAGAGAGCATGGGTGAGAGGGGAGCATGATTTTACCTACCACACCACTGAGTCCTCTAATAGGCCTAGAAAGTTTAAGGTAGGCTTTGTTCTGAGTGGAATACTTAGCCATCAATAAATGACAAAGCAGCACCCTCAGTAATAATGATGGCTAATGCCGAGCACTGACAGCAGGCTTGCCTCTGCGCGTGCTCAGTTTCACTTAATTCACACGACAGCTCTATGAAGTCTGGGACCACTGTTACCTGTTTGGGGCAGATGAGTAAACCAAGATGCATATGGCTTAGGCCACTTAGAGACAACACAGGTGGTGAGTGGCTTTGAACCGAGCTGTCCTGCAGCCGGGGCTTGGACTCCTGACCCCTGGGTGCAGGGCACCCCACTTGACTTTCTGTTTTCTTGGAGGCAGCTTCCACTGAACCTGGCCTTGCCAAGGCTGCTAGAGCTGGGGCCTGCCCTGGAGAGGTGGGCTCCTGCAGGGGTGCATTCATGTCTCCGCAAGGAGGGTAGGTCTGTATGGGTCAGAGCTCATCCAGCCAGCGGGGCCTGGGACACTCTGGATGCTGGGGCACACCCTGTCCTAGGAAAACCCTTGTAAGAGGACTTAACATTGGTAGAAATGCCATGGTGCGGCTGGCCTCAGGATGGCCCCCTTGACAGGTAATTGTGAGCAGATGGTGCTGCTGAGAGTGACAGGGAAACACTGTACTGAAAAAACCTGCAGACACACAGGAGGGAAGTGGACAATTACCTGCACACTCTCCGTCACCGCTTCGCCAGGACTCCCCATTCCTACAGGGACATCCATTTCTGCAGGCACACTGACTTCTGTATCTCCCGCCAGCCATAGAGGTGAACAGATGGTCACCCCTCTAGCAACAGACATTAGTTCCAGGGTGGGCTTGGCTTGTGCTGCCAATCAATCCTTTTATCAGGAGCTATGGAGAATGGTCCCCTTTCCATTGTTTGCTAGCTCTAGTGGCTCTTTTGCCTGTCTCATGCTTTGTACCCCTGGATTCAGCCATCCCTGCAGGCCACGTTCATAATTGATTTTTCAAGTATATGAACCAGTGCATCTGCATTCTGCCATCCCATTTTTTGTGTAAGTTACTTTAAATTGGTTATCGTGTGTGTGTGTGTGTGTGTGTGTGTGTGTGTGTGTGTGTGTGTGTTTTGCTTGGTATTGAACCCAGGGGCTTTCTACCTGTGAGCTATACTCTAAGCCCCTATTTTATTTTTTATTTGTAAACAGGGTCTTGCTAATTGCAGAGAGCCTCACAAAGTTTCTGAGTTTGGTCTCTAACCTGTGATCATCTTGACTCAGCCTCCCAAGTACTAGGATTATAGGCTTGTTCCACCACACTCAGCTGTTTTTTTTTTTAATGTCCTCATTATTCCAGCTATTATCTTTAAGGGCCCTGGATCTATGTCAAAGATCTGGAGAGCCCAGAGAGGTCTAAAGAAGAATCCCTGCCCAGAAAGAGAAAGTGGACTTTTATAGACTGTATATTCTCCAGAGAGTCAAACAAGAGAAATGTTTGCATTGCAATAAATCCTTAGTGTTGTTGCTGTTGTTGCAATTATGAGAGCAAGGGTTACTGGTTGGTTACTTTGCTTTATTTTGTGGTGCTGGGATTGAACCCAGTTACTCAAACATGCTAGACAAGCTCTATCCCTGAGCCATATCCCCAGCTCTGATTGGTTACTTTTTATGCCATTATCTGTTCAAAAACAACAGAGAAGCTGGGAATGGTGGCACACACTTGTAATCCTGGTACTTGGGAGGCTGAGATGGGAGAATCACAAGTTTATAGCCAGTCTCCCCAACTTAGTGAGACCCTGTTTTAAAAAATTAAAAGACTGAAAAATAGGGCTGGGGTATGTAGCTCGGAGGTAGAATGCCCCTGGATTCCATCCCCAGTACTGAAAAAAAAAAAAAAAAAAAAAAGGACTATGAGTGTAGCTCAGAGGTAGAATTCCCCTGGGCTCTATCCCCAGTATCACAAAAAAACCAAACCAAACCAAAAAATCCCCCCAAACCAGAGAGACTTATGTCATTCTGGCTGGATGTCTGTTGTGTGGATAGACTTTGTGCAATTATCTGACCTGCTTTCTAAGGCCCCGGGGGATTCTTAGAACTGGCTATGTGGTTGAAATAGGCTTAATTTCTCCTATTGATTTTGCTAGTTGCTGTCCACTTGGGTCACCCCCAGAGAGCTGGCATGAGCTGCTTCCTTAATCAGAGTATTAGCTTGATACAGACATCATGGGAGAACTTAGGGGAGGACAGGGTGTCCCCACTCTCCTCCCAGCGAGGCTGGCCAGTTCAATAGAACTCACCTGAACCAGGGACAAGCCTGGGAACTGGGACCGTGTGGGAGCCTCTCTCCCCTCTCTGTTCTTCTCACTTTGCACATCCGACTGAGTAAAATGAGAGCTCATGCAAGAGCTTTCACCTCTCCATTATCCTTAGAAACTTCTAAACAGGCCAAACTTGATAGCGCACAGGTAGCAGCTCACCCCAAATCCACGGCCTTGGCAATAGCCCTGAGTCCTGCCTTCTGTAGGGAACCTCTTGAGTCTTCTCCGTCCTTGTTGACCTTCCCACTCCCAACCAGCTCTGACACTTCATTCCTACCTCTTATGTCTGCTCACCTCCCTACACAAAGTCTTCAGAAAGCAAGGCCATCCTTTCTTTGATCCTCCCGTACCTTTATACACCATGATGGTGGAGGATAAGTCAGCCTCTCGCTCGGCACTCATCGTGATGTTCCCACTTGCCTCAGTCAGTGGGAACATCAAGTTCCCACTGTGTTCCCACTGCCTGTGGCAGGCATTTCGTCAGCGCCCATTGATGGGGGCGGGGAGTAGAGAGGCAAGGTCAGTCAGACATGGTGCCTGCCTTTAAGGACCTGCTGTCTCTTTGTCAAAAGGAGCTACTTTAGATAAGAAGGGGGACTACTGGTGGTAGGAGCAGTGGGGAGCCAGGAGTCTATGGTCTGAGAGGAAAGAAAAGGCATTTGTTAAGTACTGGTGATCTGTGGTGCCAGTTGGCAGCTCCAGCTTGAAGGAAGATTTGATGAAGCCATCTCTTTATTTTTTGGGGGACCAGGATGGCAGAGAATTTTTCTTTCTCTTCTCCCCTTCTCTCTCTCTTTCTCTCTATCTATCTCTATCTCTATCTCTATCCCTCCCTCCCTCCCTCCCTCCCCTTCCCTCCCTCTCTTTCTTCTTGCTTTTTTTTGCATGAGGGTACTGGGGATTGAACCCAGAGGCATTTTACCTCAGAACTATAACCCCACCCTTTTTATCTTCTTGTTTTAAAACAGGGTCTCATTAGGTTGCTGAGACTATGTCTAAGTTGCTGGGGCTGCTCTTGAATTTGCAATCCTCCTATCTCAACTTCTCCAGTACTGGAATTACAGGCATGGACCACCACACCCAGCTATGGAATTTCATTTCGACCAAAGGGCATTACTGTCTCTGGGTGGAGTCATAAGCAGACACTGGGTCCAGAAGCCAGGAGTTAGCCTTCATCCTCCTTTGACCTTCATAGCAACTTCTTACTCCATAGAATCTGCCTCCTTTTATCTCTTGTATCTACCAGCTCCACTACCTTTGCCACCACTGGGTCACATCTGGTCCCCCCTAGAGTTTCCTCACCCACCTTGAGCCTGAGTATTCACCACTACCGCCACCATCACCACCACCACCACCACCACCACCACCACCACCACCACCACCACCACCACCACTGCCACCACCATAGTGCTTTGGTTTAGCTGACCCAAAACCAACCTGCCTTCAGGCACATGGCCAAAAACCTCTCTGTAAGGATCAATTCTCTCAAAGACTAGCTTACCTAAAATTAAGTGTTCTTGAATGTTTTCAGCTCTATTTGACCTTCCTATTATGTCTTGCCTATTATTCTGTATTTTAAAGATTTTTAAAACCAACTCATGAAAGCTCATCTGACTTAATTTTGTATTTCTAATAAGTATGTATTGCACAGGCAGGTTTCTGTGAATGATTATTTTGTATTCTTATGGATATCTTTTTCTAGGTTACCTACTTTCATTAACTTTAAAGATAATTAATACTTAGCCATTATGTCTAAAGACACTTTTTTTCAAAATATAGCTGTCCCAGCAATAAATATTTAAGACATTAATTACAATCTGTTTATGCACTGTGTCATCTTGATCCCTTAACTAGGGGTACATTAATTTTAGGTGGAAAATGGGTTTTGTGTGATGCGTTGTTTACTCCGCTTTTCTGTTGCTGTGACCAAAATACCTGATATGAACAACAGAGAGGAAGAAAGGCTTATTTGGGTTCATGATTTCAGAGCTAGAGTCCATACTTGGCCAACTCCAAGGCAGACATCATGGCAGCATGGTGTGTGGCAGGGGACAGAAACTCCTATTTTGGGAGCTGGAAAGCAAAGCAGTGCGAAGCAACCAGGGACAGATAGGGTCCAAAGGCCACGGCCCCAGGCACCTTCTCCCACACCCCCACCTGCCTGACTCACTGCCCAGTAAGTCCATTCAAATTATTAATTCTTCAGTGGATTTACACACTGATGAGATTATAGCCCTGACTCAAGTATTTCATCTTGAACCTTTTTTTTTTTTTTTTTTTTTTTTGCACTGCGTACCTGCTTTTGGCACACTAGCCTTTGGCGAGGGGGGGGAACATTCCAAACACAAACCATACATACATATTGTTTTATGAATTAGCGACCCTAAAAAATTATGATTCTTATATCCAAAAATGCAGGTTTGCTAAGTCTCCCCACTCCCAACACCTATTTGGAATTGCTCAAGGTTGTGTGTACTGAGTGAATGTGTAAGATGCTGTGATGAAGCCCTGGTACTTGTAGCAAAGCAATTTATCCTGTGATTGAACTGTGTCAGCCATCAGGAAGGAGACATTTGTGTCAAATTTTATACAAGGGAACTGATGGAATAAAATAGACTGGTTTTGGTAGAATGAATGAGCTTTTGATTTGGGAAAGTAGACCAGATTTGTCTTGTGTTTTAAAACAGATGTGGCAAATACCCGGAGTGGTGCTGCTACCCTCTACCGTGGCCAATGCAGACTCTGCAAATCGGTCACTGTATTTTTTCATGTAGAGCTGGGATATGGCCCCAGAATCCTTTTTAACATGGTGCACCGGTCAACTGCTATTGATTTAGTAGTGTTAGCGTGTAATGCTCAACTGTTGTCTTTCTCTCTAACTAGGAGCTTTAACCTGGGAATTTTAGGGCTCTCATAAATAAAAGAAGGCTAGAGTGGTTAACTTCCTCACCATGCCAGAACATTCCCAGCTTTTTGCAATAGGAGGAAGCATCCTGGTGTTGTCTGGGGAGATTCAGGACTTGGTGGTGACATTTCCTAGTTAGAGAACTTTTCCACCAAGAGTGTGGCTGTGTCTTCTACAGGGAATTTGATCTTCTGGAGTATGGAGACCCATTCTGAGTCATTCGCATGGTACCCAAAGGAGTTCTGAGGAAGCCCTGTCTCCTCCCAGTGTCTGTCTTGGGAAGAATGTAGCCATGGGGCTGGGAAGGATCCCTGGATGGGAGTACAGACTTGTGAGTACTGACCACAAGTCAATACTGTTCACTTAGGGCAAACATTCTCTTTGCCTGCCCTCCGATTTCTTACCTGTAAACTAAAGAGACTAGGTTGTACCAGTGGTTCTCAGTGGAGGTGATGCTGTCCCCAGACACCTTCTGGAAATGTTTAAGGACATTTTTTTATTATTATTTTAAGGATTGAGGGATTGCTCCTGGCATTGAGCAGGTGGGGTTAGGGAATGTCAGATGTCTTCCTATGGGCAACACAGCCTGACTCAACAAATAATTTTCCTGTGACCCATGAAATTTCCAAATGGCCCACAGAATATACATGTAGTAAAAATCCTCTTTATAGTCAACCAAGTCAACAACCTAACTCTGTTTTATGTGTATAGGCACAGAATTTTTTTTTGCATGGTTTTTTAAGGAATGAAATTACCATGAAAGTCGAGGGACGATTCATTCCTTTAGGAATCATTATTCATCATTTTGGAAAACTAGAAACCAGCGGCACTGTGGAACCTGCATTTGGAGAGCCAGTGCAACCCATCTGTGTCAGTCTGACTTTTAAAAATTATACATGCAGGGGCTTTATAGATTTTATAAATTTCATTCAGGATGGTAAGGAGACACTACGAAATATTTGTTGTAAAGGGGTGTGTTGGGTCTGAGTGGGCTAAAAACCACTGGTCTAAGCATCCCCAAAGGTCCTATTAAACTCCAACTCCCTTTGCGTGTGTGAGGGTTGAGAGCAAATTCAGACGGCATGAAAATGGAAAATATGCAGCAGTGAAAATGGCTCAAGGTAAACTAACATTCCCAAACTGAGCAGTGTCCATTGGTGGGAGTGACCCCTGCTGTATAACCCAGGTCCTGGAGAGAAGTCCTTGATTTGGGACTCTGTGTCCAAAAAGGTTCAGGATCAGAGCTCCTTAATTATGTAGCCTAATTATTTATTGTTTTTAGGTGTTGTAGACTGAATATTTGTGTCATCTCAAAATTTATGTGTTGAAATCCAAAGCTGCAATGTGATGGTAGTGGGTATGGAATTGGTATTGGGGTATGGAATATCTTGGGGTGGGGGAGTAATGGTAATGGGGTCATGAGGGTTGAGGTCATGAGGTCATAGTTGAGCCCCATGAATGGAATTAATGTCCTTAAAAGAAACATGAAAAGAAATGAGTTCTCTCTCACTCAGGTGAGGATAGGAAAAGGTGACTCTACCAGCAAGGAAGCTGGTCCTCACCATACAGCAGCTCTGCTGGTGCTTTGATCTTAGACATCTGAAGCCTTCACATCTATGAGTAGGAAATGGCTATTGTGTCAGTCACTAAGTCTATGATATTTTTGTTACAACAGCCCGAACTAAGAAAGATCTCTACCTCCAACATGTGCCTACGGATGTGGAAGTATTCCTCATAGCTCCTTTCCTTTTATTCGTACTTCTTCCCCCTGCCTTGTTTTCATGATGCAATTTTAGTAGAATTAAACTTGAACAGCCCCAAATTATATAATTAATTACATTCAGCTCCAATTACAATCTCTAATTGATCCAAGCCTGCTAGCACAACACTTTCATTATTTGGCACACAATTATTGAGTGCCTACTTTGTGCTGGGAATAGAGCAGGGAATGGTCAATTTTTCTTGGGGTGGGAGGTGGGGTTGTCAAGGGAAGCCTCCTAAGGACAGCTGGCTGCAGTCGAGGATTCAGTGGGGGAGATGACAGGTGGGCAAGCCCTGTTGGCCTTCCAGGTCACTTGTGAATGTGTGTGTGTACTGAACATCCCAAGTGGGCCACACTCTGCGATTGGGTAGGTTGGTTTTGGCACCAGATGTTACATCCTGTACTCTAGGTCTTTCTTTTTCTCTTTCATTGACTCTTGAATAATAGCTAAAAAGTTACTAGATACAAGCCAGACATGGTGGTGTGCCAGGAGGCTGAGGCAGAAGGATCATTTGAAGCTAGGAGTTTGAGACAACCTGGGCAACATAATGAGACCCCATTCAAAAAACAAAAACAAACCCAAATGTTTAATAGATACAGTACACATCTTCCACTCCTAATCTCTCTAGTCTTCTCCTGCCTAGCCCTCTTTTGAGGCTCATCATATCCTACTGCACCATGATCTAAGGTCTTGCTGTTCAAACATAAACATGCATTTGGATCACAAAGCCACTTGCTAAATGCAGAGCCCGAGGCCGCTGGTTTGGAGTGGGGTCTGAGATTTTGAACTGGTGACAAGCTCCAGGTGAAGTTGATGCTGCTGGCCTCATTTTTAAGTTGCAGTTGATAGGACCACTAGACTAGCCTTCCTTCAGGAGTTGCAATTCCTTGATGGATAAGCCAAAGCAACGTCATTAAATGTTGAGTCTCTATGTTGGTTTGGAAGGCTGCAGCAAAATGTCCTAAACTGGGTGGCGTAACGACAACAGAAATTTCTTTCTCACAGTTCAAGTGGCTGAGAAGTCCAAGATTAAGGTGCTGGCAGATTCAGTGTCTAGCAAGGACCCATTTTCTGGTTCATAAATGGTGTCTTTTGCCATATCCTCACAAGGTGGAAAAGGCAAGCTAATTTGTAGAGGTTTTTCTTATAAGGGCAGGAATGTCAATCATGAAGGCTTCATGCTCATGACCTAGTCACCTCTCAAAGGCCTCATCTCATAACGCCAGCACCTTGAGGGGTAGGACTGCAACATGTGCATTTCAGGGGACACAAATATTCAGACCCTATCACTATCAATGGGCCTCTGACATGGTGCTTGGCAAGGAGATCATATTGTCCCGGTTCTCCTACAGTGGGACAGTTACTGTCTAATGTACTGGAGATACTAGGGATTATGTTTTCTCTTTCCTTCTGTGTTCTCTTTTTGCAGCAGGTGATGTTCTCTTATTTCTCCTGGTTGCAGTTGTGTTAAGTAGCTCACCAAATGAGTATAGATTTGGCAAGGAAGGCAATATGGCCCAGAGGTAGGTTAGGCATTTGTAAAGTGGTTTATCCAGTTTTATTCAAGAAGAGTTGGGCCCTACCAAAAAGAGATGGGGAGGAGGAAGGAGACAATGGTCAAAACAAAACAAAATAAATAAAGGCAACTGGGAGAGGGAAGGCAGTATATTGCAATATTGTACCAACAAACAAGTTGCATTACAGTATGATCTGCATCCTATATGTTCCGAGGCAAACCCAGGGTTGCCAGGGTGATCATGTGTCCACTTTGCCAGGGATATGAGAAGGCTGGTCTGCTCAAGGGCCAGACAGCCCTGTGGGAAACCAGCCCACCAAAATGGAGAGTCCTACTCCCAGAGTCCCAGAGTCCTAGAGTCCTGCCTCAGTCTCTTCCCCATCTGCCTCTGCTTTCTTTCTTGTCTTTTGTCTGTCTTCAGCTTCCAGTAAAACCGAGGAATCTAGCTGCTAGGCAATCAAAGAGGAAAGAGGAGTTGGCAATTGAGCTGTTTCTCAAAGACGAGAGAGAAGAACTGCAATCATATCTATTGTCATCACAGCCCTGTCTGATCTGGCTCATCAGGCTGAGAATCCCAGGAGCTGTGTGCCCCCTTCTCCTCCAGGCGTTTTCCTTCCTGCTCAGACTCTGAAGCACAAGCAGACACTGCTTCTCACAGGTAGTGCATTTCACCATGTCCTGCCCTGCAGGCTCTCTGCCGGGAGCTCCAGAGAACTGGCTGAAATCTCCCACAGTGAAGCTGGGATCAGAGAGGCCTTTGGATCTCCTCACTTGAGACTGAAGCTCATTTGGGCCAGGAGGAGAGTTCATCCCAGCCATTTCTTGGATGGCAGCCTGAATTCTAGGTGTTTCTGTGGAGAGGGCATCTTGCCTGTGAAGCTGCCCAGCTGTGTAGGTATCTCAGGGATGGTCTGGTCTTTGGTCAGTTTGAGCCACTGTTTTACCTTTCTTGGAGATATTTTCCTGGTAAACTTCTAACACCATATACAGCTGGGTGGCATTCTCATTTTTCTTTGCCTGGAACCCCTTCAGGGAGGGTAGCGCCATCATGACTTCTGTGCACAGCGATCCCTGGGTCCCCTGTTCTTGAACCATGCTGGAGCAATGGGGATGCTCTGAGGTCATAAATCTAACCACACTGTGTGACCACTTCTTGTCTGGGGCCAGCTTCTAGTCCAGAGGAACCTCTGCTTAGACAATGGTGCCAGGTGTCCTTGACTTCAAGACTGCACACTTCTGAGAGTGGAACAATGAAGAGGGTGGAAGGACCTTTCTCTAGGACCACTGACGTCCCAGCTTTCACACTTTCTCCCTGTCTCCCTCCTAATTGTGTGTGTGTGTGTGTGTGTGTGTGTGTGTGTGTGTGTTAGGAGAGGTTGGGATGAGGTGGGTGGTGAAGTAGGGAATAATTTTGCTCTTACTCATGTTTTTCTCCCAAATCCTTTGTTTATATTATGCATATATTCCATTCCCTTAAGACAGACTAAAATAACTAGCTTTTTTTGTTTGTTTTTGTGGTGCTGGGGATGGAAGCCAAGGCCTTGTGCATGGTAGACAAGTGCTCTACCACTGAGCTACATCTCCAGCTAATTAGCTTTTTGAAATTAAAAGCCCGTAAAAGACTCTTCTCCATTTTCCAGCCTCACCTTCTGTACAGAAAGGCTTGGTGGGTTGCTGCTTGATGGCGGAGTTGGAGAGAGGAAAAGGAAAAAAGGAAATGGGAGGAGAGAAATCTCACCATTGAATAGGGAAAAATTCTTAATGTCATTAATATATCAAATCTTTGATTTGATAAAGAATCTACAGTGAGGTATTTCTGATATTTTTCTCCCTCCCTCCCTCCCTCCCTCCCTCCCTCTCTTTTTTCCTTTTTTTTGTTTTTGTTTTCTTCCGGCTTGTGGAAGACCAACCACCAAAGGATGTTTCCTGCTTCCTCTTTGCCTCTCCAGAAGTTATGACTAATTGGTATTTTCACACTCTTAGTTGTGGTTTTAGGTGGACCTTGGGTCTGTGGCAGGCTCTCCCTTTCTGCATCTTTCTAGGTCTGCCTCCGACTGGCAACAAGTCTGTGGGGGTCAGGCAGGATGGGGAAGGTGGCCCAATGGGACACTCTGCTTCTGTTTCAGTTATTTTGAAGTTTAGACATCACCTGTCTTTAGATTATGCCGAGGGTGTGGCTTTTGTGTAGTTTTATTTTTCCTTCTTGGTCTCTGTTGTTTTGGGAAGGCTCTCAGCAGACAGAACCTGGGTAGTGGCCATGTCTCCACAAAGTGGAAGGGAGAGTTTCCCGGAAGTTTCTAGCCACAGTGAGTAAGAAATATAAGGGAAGCCTTCAAGATCCCAGAAGACAAAAAAGAACCCTCCCAATTCAGAGGACATATGACCCCTCCCAACAAAAAGAATCCACTAAAGCCTAAACTTGGCTATTTATACTGGCAGAAAAGACTCCTTTGAACTAGAAATCTGATAAACCACTCTAAGACTACTAAAATGAATAGGGAAAAATGAATAAATCTATGCAGAGTGATAAAAACCAGAAAACTAGATTCGACATGCCTCAACTGATAAAAGTTACTCCCTGAAAAGCCTCCACGAGGCAGAAGAAATCTGTAAAACACTTCTTCAAACTGAATTAAACAGACTCTGACCAGCAGTTTGAGATATGAAAACCCACCAGGAATCAGAAATTCAAAGACTAAGAATAAAAACGGACAAAACCCAGAACTTTTCTCTTTAGCTCTGACTTTCAGAATCATGTTAACATTTCATCTACTCAAAAAGTAAATAATTCAAGCCAACTAGGATATGCATGAACCCCAAATGGTTTATAAACAGTAACAAATGAACCTAACTCTATTACAACTGAATAATATAATCTCACTGAAGGATGGGAAAGGAAAAAAAACACCACCTAACAAATAACCTAGGGAATCTTGGCTATGTGCCTTAACTATACACAAATCAATATTTAGTGATACTAAATACTAACAGTTTAATTAGTAAATTTGTTTTTCACAGGGGTCTTGAGGTAGAAATGTTGAATCTGCTAGAATTGGATAAGTAAAATATAGATTAATAAATAAAGATTAAAGAATCGTCAAAGGAAGATTAAGGAAACTGACAGTTCTCACTGTCGGAGAAAGACATTACAAAGATGGCAAGGGGAATGCTAAAATAAACCCTTAAGTTGATTAGAAGAATCAATATTAACTAATAGTTACTAGTAAGTATATGGAGAGGTGGACAGATATATGTCTACACACATAATAATTCCTGTGTTAAGAAAGCCTAGAGGCAATGGTGACTCATAGCAAGAAACACAGCTTATGTTGTTTCTAATGCTATTCTCTGGTAAGACACCTGGGCTTCTTGGGGTAATGGGAGATTCTAAGGCTGGGACAGTGACAGTAGAATAGGGGATTGGAAAAATAACTGTGGTGCCAGAAAGTATGAAACACCTTAACAGTGACAGGAACTTGTTGACAGGGCTCAGGAGCCAACTCGAAGGAGCTCCCAGTGGCCAAATCTGGAAATCTGGTCAGTTGGAGCAACCAAGTAAATATGACAGTATCAGGTTATAATTTATAGAATTATATATATATATATATATATATCCATGAGTTCATAATCATATAAATAATAAGAAAATAAAAGGGGGAGGAGAGCTCTTATTATAGAATTTGAAATAATTTTTAATAGACTACATGTTTGTGTTATCCTAAAATTTGTGTTGAAACCCCAGTACCCATTGGGTTGGTGGTAGAAGATGGGTCTTTGGGAAATTTAGATGAGGTCAGGGATTAGTGTCCTTATAAGAAGAGAATGAGATTAAAGGTGAGGTGAGGATACAATAGGAAGATAAATATCTGTAAACCAAGAAGCAGGCCCTCACCAAATACAAGGTGTGCCCATGCCTTGATCTTGGCTTTCCAGGCTCCAGAACTGTGAGAGTTAAATGTTTGTTGTTTAAGTCACCGAGTCTGTGGCATACTGTTACAGCAGCTGGAACTGATTCAAACAAAAAGGTAGAATGATAAAAACTGAAAATCACTATTAATAAACACCACAGTCATCACCATCAGTGGAAGAAGAATGAAGAGAAACAGGGTATTTGAATATTCTCAAAGTGTCTTCCAACAAATGAAAAATAGTATGAATATTATAGCAGAGAAACCTGGCAGATGTCACCTAGTGATTTAGGTTAACATCAGCATGTCACTAATACCAAGGCACGTGGACGTCATGTACTTATCGGTACAGATGGCCGAGGAGGGTACAACAGCATTTCTGAGGTCTTCTCAAGTTGAAGCACATTCTGCACAGTAACTGGCAGTGCTTGTAAAAGTGTTAGAATCAGTTAAGACCCAACTGCCAGAGAAAGATTAAGGAACTGTTACAAACTGGAGAAGATACAAGAACCAAGAACAATGTGGAATCCTGGATTCCCTCATTGACCAGAAAAAGAACATCAGCAAAAGTTGAATATGCTTATAGAGGAGTTAATAGTATTTTATCAATGTTAATTTACCCATTTTGATAATTGTTCTATGGTTACATAAAATATCAGCATTTGGAGAAGTTGGGTGAAAGGTATGCAGGAAGTCATGCTACAAAATCATTTTGTAAATATGATATTTTTTTCTATTTTTATTTTTTATTTTTTGGTGGCACTAGGGTTCCTGGAAACCCTTCTACCTCCAGTCTACACTCTCAGACCTATTTTATACTTTTTATTTGGAAACAGGGTGTCTTAAGCCAGTGCAGCTGGCTTCAAACCTGCACGATCCTCCTGTCTCTGCTTCCCAAGTGTGGGGATTACAAGCATACGCCACCACGCCTGGCTGTAATATGATATTTTTTAAATGAAAAATTAAGAATAAACTAAATGAAAGCAAATTTGAAAAGCACAGAATAAGTATAAAGAAGAAACTTCGCATAATATTATTGTTGAGAGAAAACTTGCTATTATTGTTTTGTTATATTTTTAGTTGGGTTTTGATTTTTCCATTTATTTATTTATTTATTTATTTATTTATTTATTTATTTATTTTTATTGCGGTTCTGGGGATTGAGCCCAGGGGCATTCTACCTCTGAGCTACACCCTATTCCTATTTTTTATTCTTTATTTGGAAACGGTCTCACCAAGTTTCAGAGGTCCTTACTAAGTAGCTGAGGCTGTCTGTGAACCTGGGATCCTTCTGTCTCAGCCTCCCAAGTACGAGACTACAAGCATGCGCCACCAAGTCCAGCTTATTTATCTATTTTTGCCTTCCACTGTCTTCTACTACAACATAGGGATTTTTTCTCACTTTTATATGCTGATTTAATTTCTATAATATTTTTTCATTAAACAAATGTAATGGATGATATAAGTATTTAAGTATTTAAAAAAGTTATTTCACTCTAATCTAGAAATTACAAAATTTGACAAGGTAACTCTTTTTTTTTTTTTTTTTTAATGGTACTGGGGTGGAACCCAGAGGCTTTCTACCTCTGGGCTACACTCCCAGACCTATTTTTATACTTTATTTGGAAACGGTCTCACTAAGTTGCTGAGGCTGGCTTCGAACCTGCGTGATCCTCCTGTCTCAGCCTCCCAAGTGCGGGGATTACAAGTGTGCGCCACCATGCCCAACAAGGTATCTCTCTTTTTTTTTTTTTTTTAAGCCCAGGTGTGTTCTACTTCTGAGCTATACCTCCCTCCCGCTCTCTTTTTATTTATTTATTTGTTTGTTTGTTTGTTTGTTTGTTTCTTTAGAAACAGGGTTTTGCTAAATTGCTGAAGCTGGCACCAAACCTGCGATTCTCTTGTCTCAGCCTCCCAAGTGCTGTGATAACAGCATTCGGCTTGACACAATATCTTTAATGCGCCTGCACTTTTGTGTTTGTGTTACATTCTACTTATCTAGGCCATACTTGAGCTATCTTTCCATTTTAAAGTGTCCAATTTCTTAAAATAAAAAAAGGAGGCTATAGTGACTTCTGGAACACTGAATTGTGTTTCTCCAAAATTCGCAGGTTGAGATCCTAATCTCCAATGTGACTATATTTGAAGGCAGGATCTTTAGGGAGATAATTAAGGTTAGATGAGGCCCTAAGAATGGGGTGCTAATCCAATAGGACTGGGCTTATTAAAAGAGAACAAGACATCGGAAAGCTCTATTTCCTACAGCACACAGAAGGAAGGCCGCATGAGGACAGCTTAAGCAGGTCTCTGTGCAATGAAAGAAAGCCCTGACCAAGGTCAAGTTGCTGAGGGGCTGGCGTCAGGGGAGAAAACACGTTTCTGTTGTTGTAGGTCATTTAGTCCATTCTACTCTGTAACAGCATCCAAGCTGACTACTGCAGTGACTCTCCTCTTGCTGGTCCCTGCTGCCTGTCAAACTGGAAGTTCTCCTGATTTCAAGGTCCTCCAGAAGGGCTCTTCAGATGTCACTTCCTCTCTGCAGTGAGGTCTGTCCCCACAGTGCTTCCCCAGTGGTCCTGCCTCTGGGCTATTGGACGTGCGGTTCTCCTTTGTAGGGTTCAGCCTCTCACCTTCCTATCCCTCATGCTCCATCTCCATGAAATTATATCAGACTCTCTGGTCACACTACTGCTGGCCTTTTCCGACTTCCACCCTACCATACAGTTGCTCACAGAAGTAAACACAGCCACAGGGGCGAGGCTGCATGGTCTGTTAATTGTAGCATGTGTTAGTCTTTGTGACAACTTACCATTCTGAGAGGCATTCTGAGAAATGTGTTGTTCGGTGATTTCCTTGTGTGAACATCATAGAGTGTATTTACACAGGTCTAGATGGCATAGCCTACTACATACCTAGTATCTCCTTAGGCATTCTTATAGCTATAATATAAAGACTGACCATGTAACTTAGAGGGAAAATTTTATTTTCTTATAGTTTTGGGTTCTGTCCATGTGAAGCTGAGAACCATGCATCTCAGGGAATTGGAGAAAGGAAGAGCACATAGTCTGTACTCACATCACGGAGGCTGGAAGCAAGAGAGTGAGCCAGGGGAGAAGGATCCATATATATAACCATTAAGGCTGCACCCCAGGGTCCCACCTTCTCTAGTCACACTCTACTGGTTTACCACCCAGGTAAACCCTTTATAATTGATTTACCCACTCTGGGACTACAGTCCTCATGACTCAATTATATCAATCTTGAATATTAATAAATGAGCTCTGTAGGGGACATTTTATATCCAACTATAACACCTAGGCTATATGGAAAATATATCTATATCTATCTATATGATAGAGCCTATTCCTCCTAGGGCCATGATAATATAAACAACATGAGATTAAATAAAAAAAAAACAAGAGGACATGATACAATCAAAAGCATCAGTAAAAACAAGATATATGAGATTCCTGCCAACATAGCACATACACTGTTTTATGGCAAAATTTGTTATAATAGGAGTATGCTCTAAAATAATGATGAATAGTACAGTAAATACACAAACCAGCAACACAGTCATGTATTATAATCAATTACTCAGTAATCTACATAATTGCATGTGTCATACTTTTATGTGACTGGCAATGGATGTTTACACCAGCATCTCCACCAACAGGGGAGTAATGTTCTGTGCTTGACCTCATGATGCTACAATGTCCCTTATTTTTTCAACTCCACTGTAACCTGTGGGAGAATGCAGTATTTGTGGTTCATCACTGACTGAAAGGTTATTGTGAAGGAAGGAAGGAAGGAAGGAATTGGACATTTTGAGGCTCTACTGCAGTTGTCAAATATACAACAGAACTGACACCACAGCCCCCCAGCCCTTGCTCTGAGCAAACTCCAACCAACCATGGCATACACAGCCTCCAACCCAGAGCTTGGGGTGGCCATTACCAGTTACTCCAGGTTCATGCAATGAAGACCTGTTTGCTTTTCCTCCTCTTTATGTCAGCTGTTTTGCAATGCACTGATTCAACACTCGTATTTTACATAGACAGAAGTCAGCTTCAGGAATGGTGATTATTACTAGGAACGTACGTTGTGCAACTCAACAGTGGACACGGGCTTCACTTGGGTCTTTTGGAGTTAAGCCCTGTCCTTCCCCATGCACCATGTTGCCATCTTGATGGGCAGGGCCACATGACTTCTGCTTTGGTTAAACTCTCCCTCCCTCCCCCTCAGTGTCTCACTGAGTGTGGCAGGTGAGGAGGCCTGCATATTGGTCCTTGATATCCCCTGCCTGGTCCTCCCTCCCTGCATTCATTGCTTCTACTTTGATGGCCTGCTTGGCCCCAGTCACTGCCTGTGCATGTCCCAAACACCAGCCAAAGCACACTTCAGATCCCACTGCTTTGTGAACCATTCTTGACTCTGCACATGCCCCACCCTGCAGCACCGTGGCTCTGCTCTGATTTGAGCTTATCACTGTCACTCGGCTGGAAGCCTCAAGAGGTGAGATCCTACCGCAGCTATTTCTCTGATTCCCCTACTAGCATAGAGTCTTGAAGATAGGAGGTGTTCAAAAAACATTTGTTTGTTTAAGGCCGGGCGTGGTGGCGCACGCTTGTAATCCCCGTGCTTGGGAGGCGGAGACAGGAGGATCGCGCAGATTCGAAGCCAGCCGCGCTGGCGTAAGAGACCCTGTTTCAAAAATATAAAATAGGTCTGGGAGTGGAGCCCGGAGGTAGAAGGGCTTCCAGGAACCCCAGTACCACCAAAAAAACAAAACAAAACAAAACAAAAACAAAAACAAAAAAAAACATTTGTTTGCATGGAAATTGCCATAGTTGGATTAAAACTCTGGCTTTGCCTTCTACTCATTGTGTGAGTCCTGGGGCAAATCACTTGTCCTTTCTATTCCTCTGTAACATGAAGATAATAATGGTAACAACCTCCTACCTTCTTGGTGTACAGTGCTTTGCACACTAAACCCTTAATGAATTATTATTGTTATCTTTGTTATTTTCTTGCTATCTCAAAGAAACCATTGCCTTCAACAAGTATAAGCTGTGATAAAAATGGTTTGAAGGAGATTGTATATTTTGACATTAAACATTTTCCTTTAATTCTCTTAGGTAGTATCTATAACAAATTCCCAGTTTTGGTTTGCGATTCTGATTAAATTTCCAATCTAGTTCCTTGCACATGGTAAAAGTCAGTTTTCTACATGCTACATAGTACTAAGTACTTTTACATCCTTTAAAAACATTAATTCTCACAGCTCCCTGTTTTTCAGAGGAAGAAACTGAGGTGGAGGGATGCTAAGTGCCTTGCTGGAGGACTTGGCTGGATTATTAACCTATGCTCTCTGGCTCTGGGCCACCCCATCTCTTGATTCATGTGTCCTCAGTAGAGCTTAGAAAAATGTTATGCACAGAGCAAACAAATGCCTGATAAATGATTTAAAAGGACGGCAAATTTTATTCTGGTGCCTGATTCCTTGGTCTCCCTCCCTCCTGCTCTGTGATATTAAAGGCCTGGTTACTTAAGGCCACAGTTACAGAATGTTAAGTAAACAGCCCCTGTTCACCATTTCTAAGATGAGAAAATGGAACAGGGCATCAGGGAAGGAGGATTCACTGCTGTCAGGCCTTGTGGGTGCCTGCCCGGCCCTGCCTGTGGTCACTGTGGACACCTGGGCTGCTCTGACCCAGCTCTTCCATGTGTGTCCAGAATAGGGGCCTCTCCTGGGGCTGTTCACAATGGGTTCTGAGGCTCAAGGATGGTAGTGTCAGCAAGACAGGTCCTGGTGTCTCCTCTCTCACTTTTGTACGTCAATAGTCAATGTTTCCCTCAAACCAAGGCTCAGCTCAAACCTGCAGTGACCCTACACGAACCAGCTTCTGGTTTTATGCAGAATGGTAACCCCATAGCTGCCCATGTGGGTTGCAAAGCCCAGCTAGTGCATCAGAGCCCAGTACCCTTTCTGAGCCCAGCAGCCTAAGAATCTACACACACACACACACACACACACACACACACACACACACTTCACACTGTGTCTGCATATTATTCTCACAGAAAAATATTTTTGTTTCCATAAAGAAATGCAAAGGCATCCCTTTTATATTTCCTCCCAGAAACACACAACTCTTTTATATTACTCTTATGTCTTCTGAATATGCTGAAGAAAGCATTTTTCTACTCTCAAACCCATTCCACTTGGTCTGAGTGGAGCTAATCTGCCCCCAGCCCCATCCACAGCAGAAGTGGGGACACAGCTCAGGTTTTGCCAATTGGATCATCTTCTTCTCCTGGTCATGGTGACTGGGTGAAGGGATGGCTGTATGAATGATCTAAACCAATCAGATTTCTCTCTGAGACTTTCTACTCCAAGTAGCTAGGAAGAGAAGCTCCTTTGGAGCTGAACTGGACTTGGGCTGCTGACAGCTATTTCTAGAAATACTTTCTCATTCTTTATGAGAAATGGCAAAGGAAGTAGAGCCCTGGTGACATTAATTGAGCTCCAGAAGCCTGCCATGCCTACAGTCAGGTACTGCTGTGTTCTGGGGTTATATAAACAATAAGCCCCTCCTTTTTTTGGCTGAAGTTGGGTTCATCTAGGATTCTGTCCCTTGTCTCTGAAAAGTCCTCATACAGGAACCACAATTCTGGAAACCTCTATCACACACTGTGCTATATGCAATTTAAATATATTATTTATTTTTATCTTTTGTTTAAGGCCCTTTCATGGTAGTAATGATTACTTTGGTTGTACAAACTGAGAAATGGAGGCTCAGACAGGTAGTAAATTTCTCATGAACAGATGGTAAGTGGCAAAGAAGCCCTGTGCCTTCTGCCCCTAGAACCTGTAACACCATCTTTGCTAATCACTTATATTCAGGTTCATGCCACCTAGCATTATTTCACTTTTTAATAAACTTATCTATGATTAATCCATCTAAATTGCAAGATCCCAGATGGACATAGTGGTATATACCTGTCATCCCAGTACTCGAGAGACTTGTGAGGGCAGGAAGATTGCAGGTTCAAGACCAGCCTCTGCAGCTCAGCAAGACACTGTTTCAACATAAAAATAAAAAGGGCTGGGGTATAGCTTGGAGGAAGAATGTCCTTCATTCAATCTCTCTCTCTCTCTCTCTCTCTCTCTCTATATATATATATATATATATATATATATATATATATATATATATATGGATATTGCATACAAAATATAATATATATATAAAATACTGGAGATTTAATAAAAAATATAATACTATTATATATAATAATGCATATAATATATAATATACTATATTACATATAGTATACATTATCTACATAAATATATAACATGCATATATAATTATAGTTATATAACCTATGTTCTATTTGCTGTCACTATCACACAGGACCAAGACCTACCTCGCACTGGATGAAGTGTACCATCAATCCTTAACCCTTGATGTGGCAGTACCCTTCACAGAAGGCTTCTCAAGCTTTCTATAACCTGAGTTATGGAAAAGGAGACGTGGGAAAGAAGGTGTGGTCGCACCTGTCCCAATAAACACAATCTTTGCTACCACTACCACCCAGTTGTCCCCAAGAGCTCATTCCAGTGAGTCTCCGTCATCCCTTCCTTCAACACAAATGCATCCATTCTTATACCAAAAGCTCTTCTGGACATTTATCATATACCAAACATATTGCAAGACTCAGGACACTAAGTGTATCAGATCTTGTTTTTGCCCTTAAGGATCTTATTAGTAATTGCTTTTTAATTACTCTGAAGCAAATTTCATGAAGCTCTGGCAACTTGCTATTAGAACTGTAGCCCACCTCCCTGGATAGTCAGTCCATCACTGGCGCTCAAGCGCTGCCCAGGAGAGGAACATCATTCCCTGTGTTGATCATCATCAGCCAACTGGGTCCCATTTTACACAACAGGACTGGCAGTGCACAACTCCAGGGAACATCATTCACATAGATTAATGACACTCTCAGAAACTGAGCAGTGCACAGCCTATGCAGCTGTGCATGGTAGCCCCGAGAACACAAATAGGACCCATTAGTGCTACCCCCCACCCCAGTCACAGTCATTTGTGGAGCACTGTAAAGTTTACAGGGAATTTCACCTACATTATCTCAGTTGAACTGAGAGATTCTATTTTGGTTCCCATAATGCAGTCTCTCTCTACTGCCCTTTACCCCATGGGACTCTCTGTTGGTTCCAGGAGCTCCCTGAAGCTCCTCTCTGATGGTGACAGCCAACTGAACTGGTGACAATTACCAAGCACCAAGTCACATTCCCAGCCCCAGGCTTTCTTCCACCCCGCAGCGTTTACCTGGAATTAGCAGCAGTTGTGGCTCAGCAGAGGTGACTGTGCTGATATTAGAAACGCACTCCTTGTTTGTCTTTTCAGCCCAGAAAAGCTGTCAGTGAGGAGAAGCGATAATAACATGTTATTAAGTTCTTTCTGGGTAATGTAATTCAGGAGTCAGTAGGCAGTTTGGTCATTTAGGTCTCTGAAAAGCTTAGAATAATTTCCAGTGTCATTATCCCCCACTTTAAAGAGCCAGGTTCCAATATCTAGATCTGTATTTGGCTCCTCCAGTGCATATAGATAGATATACATGTAGTCTCAGATTTGCACATGTGAACATGTGTGTGGATGGACGTGTACATCTGCACAGAAGCACAGGGTTGTGTAGAAATCGACACAAGCTCTGACTTATTTAGAGCTCTCTGCGTTTGCATAGCATAAAACTCCCCCCCCCTTTTTTTTATCATTATGGCTCCCATAACCTAGGTTTTCAGGAATTAAGTTTTTATTCCTGGCTGCTCCTATGACATGCTGTGAGGTCTCCAGTTTTTATTACCATTTATAGTAATTATTATGTAAAAGACATAAGAGTCCTAGTTATGAACACCTATCTACAGTGTATGGCACCAGCCCATATAACAGCATTTTAGTCACTAGTCCTCTCTGTAATTATCTTTCCAAGTCCCTAGTGCCCTGAGCCACCCTAGAATTTATTGTTTCAGTCAGCATTCTCACTGCTGTGACCCCTAAAAACCTGACAACAACAACTTAGAGGGAGGAACATTTATTTGCTCACAGTTCTAGAGATTTCAGAGGTTCGGTCCATGTTAGGCTGGGTGAAGTCAGTGGATCTCAGGTGACAGTGCAGGGAAGAGGGAGAAAGGGAGAGGGAGAGGGAGAGGGAGAGGGAGAGAGAGGGGGGGGAATCACTCTTGTCACATCATGAAGGCTGGATACAAAGAGATAGCTCATGAAGGGGGGTTCATTGACACACACACACAGTCCCCAAGGTCATGCCCATGGTGCTACCTCCTCTAGCCACACTCCACCTGCCTGGTTACCACCCAATAAACTGATTACAATGGGTTCACCTACTAATGAGGTTAAAATCATAATCCAATCCATAACACCTCTGAACATTAATACATGAGGTCTTCTATATTCAAACCATAATGATTATGATTCTAACAGGAAAAGCCTGTCTCATGAACACCAATTATTTATTTTTCCTTGTTCTTGGGGCTCAGATACTGCCATCAGAAAGGTATGTGTATGGTGTGCAGCCATCTCCCTTGTTAGTAGCCTTGGTGCTTTGATTGTAGACTGTGAAATTTCCAACTTGGAAGGAACTTGGTGAGATTATTCGAGTCAGCCTCTCCTCTGTCCAGTGGAGAAAGGATGGTCAGAGTGGGCAATAACTGGTCAAGTTCCTGAAAGTCAGTGGCAAAGCCATGAGGAGAAACCAATTCTCCTGAGCCACCCCCAGGGATATTCTGCTCTCTGTCCATAAGAAGATCACTTTCCTCACCCCAAGTATGTTTTTTCTGTGTTTTCTTATGTAGGGGTGGGACCAGCCTAGGATACCCTAATAAGCTCTTTGAAAGTAGCTGTGGGCAATGATAATAGCTCAAATACAAAACCCTAGCTTCTAGCCTCAACTGTGCCAGATCACCTTGGTTGGGTTCTTTAAGCCTCTATTCTCCTTTGGTCAGATGAAGATTTGAAATAGTAGTGATGTTTAACTTTTAGTGTTGTTGTGAGGTGCTAATTAATGTACCAAAAGTACCTGATGTATTTTATATTTTTGTTATTACTGGTAACTTTGACCTCCTCTACAGCATCTTAATCTTGTTCTCACTAGACTTTTCAAGTTGCTCTCGCTGGACTCTTCATCTCCTATTTAGACATGGACTTTTAACCCTGCTGAGTGAGTCGGTGTTACCAATCTACAACTCCTCCTTCTCTAGCCTAGGAAATTTCACCTACCTCAATGGCTCCAAACCTATATCTTCTTCTGCACGTGTGTCTTGCAGGCCACTAATTAGACTAACTAATTCATTCATTCATTTACACAAGTAATTAATGAGTAGCTGTCATGTACCAGTGTTCTAAGTGCTAGGGTTTTTCTGGGCCAATAAAAATGCTTCAAATCCTTGCTTTTGGGGAGTTATAATCCTAGCTAGGGAAACAGAATCTCAAATTGTGACAAATGCTATTAGGAGACACCAGAAAAGGGACATAGGGGATTCTGGAGTGAGGGTAGAGGTTGTTATTTTAAATAAGAAAGGCCTCATTGGTGAGATGACATTGAACACAAAATATATGGGGAGGCCCATGGTACTCAGGCAGAGGAAACATCAAGGACATTCGCCCTTAGGCTGAGATGTGCTTGGTGTGTTTGATACTGAGCAGCCAGAAGGGCTCACATGCAGTGTACAAAAGGGGAAAAGGGAGATGGAAAGTCCGAGAAGTGTTAGGGATAGGGAAAGGCTGATCCCACAGTGTGTTGTGGGCTATTGAAAAATCTGGATACTCTTTTGTAACACGGAAGAAATCTAATGGAAAGCTTTCGTGGGACATGCCACATAAGTGACTTGATATGGCTTTTGATTTAAGAGAATCATCCCAACAGTGGCACTAAGAGTAGATTTAGGGGACAAGAATGGAAGTAGGGAGACCAGTTGGAGACTACAGGAAGAGTCTATAGAGAGACTACAGGGAGACTACAGTAACCCAGGGACCAGCTGGGGCTGTGAAGATCAAACTCTGGATGAAGTTTAAAGATGGAGTCAAAAGATTGCTGAAGACTGGGTGAGGGGTGGTGAGACAGATCGAGGAATCAAAGATGGCCCTAGGTATGTGGCCCGTGCCACTGGTAGATGGTGGTGTGTTATTAACTGGTATAAAGAAGACTGTGGGAGAGGGGTTCTTATTTTTCATGGGAGGATGAGTCAATAGTTTAATTTGGACACAGTTGGAGATGACTTTTAACGATCCAAGTGGAAATTCTGAGTGGGGGAGAAGTTGGAGCTGGGGATAGAAATTTGGGACCCCCAGATTAAAAATGACTGAAAGCCAGGAGGCTGGACTAGATTGTGTATGAATGAAGGAGGATAAAGAAGGCCTGAGGACTGAGACTAGGGGAGTCCAAAGCTAAAAGGCAGGGAAAACGCCAATATGGAAAACACCAAAGGAACAGTGAAGAAGGTCCTAGAAGCCAAGTGTAGCAAGTATCTCAATAACGAGCGATGAACATTTTTGTTAAATATTGCTAATAACATAAATTTAAGCCAGGCATGTTGGTGTATGCCTGTAATCCTAGTACTTGGAAGGTGGAGACAGGAAGATTTCAGGTTTGAGGCCAGCTCAGAAACTTAATGAGGCCCTCAACAACTTAGTGAGATCTTTCTTTCTTTCTTTCTTTCTTTCTTTCTTTCTTTCTTTCTTTCTTTCTTTCTTTCTTTCTTTCTTACTTTCTTTCTTTTCAGTACTGAGGGTTGAACCCAAGGGCATCCTACCTCTGAGCTACATCCCCAGCACTATTTTTTTTTTTTAACTGCAGTACTGAGGATGGAAGCCAGAACCCAGGGGCATTCTACCTTCAAGCTACACCCTTAGCCCTATTTTTTATTCCTAATTTTTTTCTTTTTTCTTTTTTTTTTTTGCGGGCCTGGGGATGGAACCCAGGGGCACTTGACCTCCGAGCTACACCCTCTGCCCTATTTTTTATTCTTTATTTTTGAAACCGGGTCTCACTGAGTTGCAGAGGGCCTCACTAAGTAGCTGAGGCTGTCCGCAAACCGAGATCCTCCGGTCTCAGCCTCACAAATGCTGGGATTACAAGCGTGGGCCACCACGCCCGGCTTCCTAATTTTTTTTTTTTTAAATTTTATTTTATTGGTGCACTGTATTCATACATCATAGTGGGATACAAACTTTTGTAGACATACATGCACACACCGCCCAGTCAGCCCCCACCCGATCCCCACCCCATTCTCTCCCCATCCCTCCCTCCCATGCTTGGCTTAGTGGTTGACATCTAGTATTATAGCAATTTATCCAAAATTAAAAATGATAATCTCACATAACAGTTTCATTTGTCTGATACCAAGCTTTTGATGACTTAAAGATAACATTTCAATATTTCTTTTTGCTTTCTTTCTTACCAGAGAATATTTTTTTCTTTTTTTTAGGTGAAACTATCATATATTTATTTTTCAGAAAAAAATCTATCCTGATATGGAATATGGACTCTAGATACCCAAAACAATCTCGAAGCAAAAACAAAGCTAGAGGATGTATATTTTCTGATTTCAAACCATATAAAGCTACAATAATTGAAACAGTGTAGTACTGTTCTAAAGGCAGATATATAGACCATTGGAGTTAAATACAAGCCTAGAGCTAACTTCTTCCCTATATTGTCAAGTTATTTTTGACAAGGTTTCCACGAAGATTTGGTGGTGGAAATAATAATCTTTTACTAAATATTGTTGAAAAATAATAATTACATGGAAAAGAATAAAATTGGACCCTTACCTAATCCCACATACAAGTATTAACTCAAACTAGATAAAAGACCTAAATATAAATCTTAAGACTATAAACTTTTAGAAGAAAATCTGGGTCATAAAACCTCACAACATTGAAATTGGCAGTGATTTCTTGGATATGATTTCAATGGCACAGGCAACAGAAGAATATACAAACTCCCTAAAAAATAAAAGAAAATATTGTATATCCAAAGACAATGTAAACAGAGTTAAAAGTTACTAATAGAATTGGATAAAATATTTCCAAATGCTATATCTGAAGGTATATTAATATTCCAACTAGAAATCCTAAAAATTAACAACAATAAAGGCAAACAATACAATTTAGAGATAGGTAAAAGACTAACATAATGAATCTCCACAGATAACCAATCTTAGTTGTCTGTTGGATGGAAAATCTTGTTTCTCTGGTTCTGGTGAGTGTTACCTATTTCTTCTTTGTAGTTAATCTCTTTGAGTATTTTCTCTAGTGCTGGTTTTGAAGACATAAATTCCTTCAGGTTCTGTTTGTCCTGGAAGCTTCTTATTTCCCCATCTAATTTGATAGAAAGTTTTGCTGGATAGGAAATTTTTGGCTGGAAGTTGTTTTCTTTCAGAGTTTGGAATATGTTACTCCAAGCCCTTCTGGCTCTCATGACTTGGTTTGGGAAGTCTGGAGTGATTCTAATTGGTTTGCCTCTGAATGTCACTTGGCCCTTTGTTTTTGTTGCCTTTAAGATTCTCTGCTTGGCTTCCACATTGGTCATTTTGACAATTATATGGCGTGGGGATCCTCTTCTCGGATCCTGTCTAAAGGGAGTTCTATAAGTTTCCTGGATCTGTGTATCAACCTCTTGCTCTATATTTGGAAAATTTTCTGCTATTACTTCCTTGAAGAGATTGTTGATCCCTTTGGTATCACTTTCTTTTCCCTCCTCTATTCCAATTATTCTTAGGTTAGCTCTCTTAAGATGGGCCCATATTTCTTCAATGTCAGATTCCTGCTGTTGGATATCTTTTTCTAGATTAGAAACTATGCATTCATTTTTGGATTGCTCATCTTCTAAGAGCGAGATTCTGTTCTCCATGTGGTCTAATCGGTTGTTTGTGCTTTGAATTGAGGCCTTTACTTCATTAATTGCATCCTTTATCTCTTTTTGGCTCTCTCTGAGTTCTTTTCGAAGCACCTCTATTATTTCTACAGTTATTTTCCTCATTTGATCTTCTAGAAATCTCTGATTTTCTGTTTTATCAGGTTCTGATGTTGTGGGGTTGTGCACCTTCATTACTTCAGTGTTATTCCTCTTTCCCATGATTTCGGAGGTTTGTGCCTTCTCTGGGTTCTTCCCTTGGGTCACTATGGCTTCACTTAAGGTGCTCTGGATCTCGAGTCTGTATTATCTCAGACCCTACTACTCCTTTACTGGGTTGTATCACAGAGTCTCCGACCCAGGGAGTCGATAGAGGCTGCTTTAAACTATGGGGGGTGCCAGGTTGCACGCTCTCCTATGGTGTGATATCTCTGCCACCACCACTCCCTCACTGGGTCAAGTCCCAGGAGACACAATACTGGGATTTCTCCTCTGTGGCCCGCAATTTGACTCACTGTTCTTGAGTACGTAGATGTAGCTGTACTGGACTCGGTGAATTCACTGCTGCTGCCGCCGCCAGTGGCAATATGGCGCCTCTGCCACGCCCTCGGCCATGAGGCTGGCGTATTTTTTCTTCTCTGGTTTTGATTTCCACTCTGAATCCCTGCAGCGTGTGCTGAGCTCAGCCACTGGGAGCTTTAAATGCTGTCTGCGCCGAAAGATCCCGCCTGGCTGTTCCGCATCGGCTCACCTCGGCTTGCTGTAGCCGTCCGCTGAGTTTGCCGCTGCCGCCGGCAGTATGGCGCTGCTGCCGCGTCCTCGGGCGCGTGTGTCTCCTCTGTGGCCCTGAGCTCTGTTCTCAGTCCGCTTTCTCTCTGGAGCCTGGTGGTTTTTTTGTTTTTCTGGTGATGGTGTTTTCTGGCTATGAAAGGCGCTCTTTTTGTGGTAATGGAGATTGGTTGTTAGCGGGACTCTTAAGCCCCGCTTTTCTCGGTCGCCATCTTCCCGGAAGTCCCTAATTTTTTTTTTTCGTGTGTGTGGTACTGAGGATGAAACCCAGGAGCATTCTACCTCCAAGATACACCCCCAGCCCTATTTTTTTTTTTTTTTTTTTTTGTGGTACTGGGGTTCCTGGAAGCCCTTCTACCTCCGGGCTACATGCCCAGACCTATTTTATACTTTTTTATGTGGAAACAGGGTCTCTTAAGCAAGCGCATCTGGCTTCGAACCTGCGCGATCCTCCTGTCTCCGCCTCCCAAGTGCGGGGATTACAAGCATGTGCCACCACGGCAGCCCCAGCCCTATTTTTATTCTTTATCTTGAAACAGGGTCTCACTGAGTTGCAAGGGCCTCACTAAGTAGCTGAGGCAGGCTGCAAACCCAGATCCTCTTGTCTCAGCCTCCTGAATGCTGAGATTACAAGCGTGTGCCACCATGCTCGGCTGACCCTATTTCTTTCTTTCTTTTCTTTTTTTTTTTTTTTTTGGTGGTACTGGGGTTCCTGGAAGCCCTTCTACCTCTAGGCTACACTCCCAGACCTATTTTACATTTTTATTTGGAAACAGGGTCTCCTAAGCCAGCGCGCGCGACTGGCTTCGAACCTGTGCGATCCTCCTGTCTCTGCCTCCCAAGCGCGGGGATTACAAGCGTGCGCCACCACGCCCGGCTGACACTATTTCAAAATTAAAAAAAAATAAGGCTGGAGGTGTAGATCAGAGGTATAATGGTCTTGAGTTTAATCTCCAGTACACACACACACACACACACACACACACACACACACACACAAATATAAAAGGAATTAAAGATTGATTGTTTGATTTGACAGTGTGGAGGTCTTTGCTGATCAGCATGATCTGTTGGTTGAAGTCTGAGACCTGGGATGGCAGCTATGTGACATGGCAAACTAGTAGTATGATGCACAGAAAGGAAATCCACATGATTTATAAGCATTTGAAAAGATGTTCTTCTTCCTTCATAATGAAAGAAACGCAAACAAACCTAATTTAAGATGACTGTTCCACCAACTGAATTCGTTGAAAGTCAAAACCTTTAGTAATACACTGTGTTGCTCAGGGTGCGAGGGAATAGGCACTTCCCAACATTGCCAGTGGGAAATTGGTGTAAACTTTGTACAAGAATATATTAGAGTTCAGTTAGGAAAAACAGAAAAAATCTAAGGTATTTCAGAAAGGGATCTAATAGAGGGAATTAGGTGGTGGCAAATACAACAAATGGAAGGACCAGAGAAAATGGTTAGAATTATGCCACTTTATTTTTCTTTCCCTCCCTTCCTTTCTTCCTCCCTTCCTTCCTTCCTTCCTTCCTTCCTTCCTTCCTTCCTTCCTTCCTCTTCCCATGCTTGCAAACTCTAAGAAAGGAAAGCAATATTTTCTATCAAAGTTATAAGATCACATAGAAACCGGCAGGCTTCCATTTTGTAACTGGAGCTTAGGTATTCATTTTTGTACATTTTGTACACCTGACTATATGTTCTCCTCTCTAAGGTACTGGTTTTATGTTTCTCCTTTTGTAAAATCTGCCCAATGGAAACTAGCCAGTAGAGATAGATTGTAAAAGCCATACTCCAGCCAATGAGAAATGGCATAGTGGCTTTCACATTAGGGAATAAAAGGCTGAGTGGACTGCCTTTTGTGCTTGCGATGTGTGTGCCGGTATTGGAAAATTGCTCCGGTATTGATTTCCAAAATCTAAAAAGCAGTCAGAGTTTGGGTGCCGCAAGGCATTTGGGCAGGAAGAGGCCACATCTTTGCCTGTTACTCCTCAGAGCTCCCTCTCTCCCCTCTGCCCTTTGTCCTAATGTTTACCCATAGTAAAGCCTTAGCCTAAAAAATACTTTGAGACAATTGAAAACCCTAAGATCACAGTGACTCTCTCTAGTACATAAAAATAGTGAAAGCTTTAAGCCTTGCTCTTAGAAATTACACACAGCTACAAACATTTGTGCCTCTGTTTCCTCCCTACTTTTTGGGACCTGGAAAAATAAACTGTGTGTGCTGCTTCAGAGTTCCCATAGTTGACAGGCAACCAGTATTTCCCAATACAACAGAGGTAAAAGCAAGGTAGGTAATTGACTCCTACATTGAGTAAGTGCACTGGAGACAAGAAGGCACCACCTGGCTAGGAAATAAGTTACTAGCCTGTTGCCTTGGTAATGCTGATAAGAATATACCAGTAAAAAATATCTGTATTTAAGAAACCAGGGTCAAGTAGGGGGGCAGAGTTCCGTTTGGGGGCTCTCCAGGTATCTGCTAGGCACGCTGCTTTTCTTCTCTTCCCTTTCTATTCCATCCTGACTTTGTAATAAAAATTTGTTAAAGCTTCACTGAACTATTAGTTTTAATTTCCCGATTCAATTTATTTTATTTGAATCAAGGAAAAGAGCCCACAGCACCATTACAACCATAACAGTGTGCTAGCACCCTGTAAATCGCCTTGCTGAGTAGTTACTTTTGATTTCATGAGTTTTTATTTGTGGCTCCCCTAAAATTTATTTCTAACATTCTGCCAGTTTGATCACTCTGTCATTTTTAAATTGGGCCTCACACAAAATTTCAGGACATGGACAAAATGCTAATAAATTCTTTGACAGAATGTAAAATGTGTGGCCTCTACTCTATTTTCCTATGGAGTCATCTTTGTCTTCTAAAATCTCCTAAGCACAGCCTCTACCATCTGTCTGCCTTTCTAGCCATGTCTGGCCCTTCCAACTTCTCACAAAACTCACAAACTTCTTCCAAAGACTCACAAAACACATGGTGAGACTTAGATATGGCAGCGACCCCACTTCTCAGGTATCAATTTCTGTCTTAGTCAACATCCTCACCGCTGTAACCCAGGAGACCTGACCACACAACTTAGAGGAAGGAAAATTTCTTTGTTCACAGTTTTCTAGAGATTCTGGGTTAAGTTTTTGTGAAGCCAGAGTCTGAATCTCAGGGCATGAGAGTGGGAACCGGAGAGAGGGAGAGTGCATAGCTCTGCTCCTCACATCATGGGGGCTAGAAGCAGAAAGCCAGCAAGCAAGGAGATTCAAAGACACAATCACAATCCCTAGGACCACACCCCAGGGACCTTTTCTTAGCAACTTTCTAAGCCCCACTTCCAACATTGCTACCTTGCTTCCATGAGTCTAGGGGAACATTCTAAATCCAAACCATTACCCACCCTTATAGACCCAGAAATTCTGTTTAATCTGGGCACTTCTTAGTGTGCTCAAGTTGACAAATAAAATAGCTATCACAAAGCATCCTCTTGTTTCCAGATACATGCCTCTCAGATCTCCACTGAACAATATCAGTGTTATTTTACCTTGACAATCAAGAGCAGTCAAAACTGAATTCTGCCACAAACTTGGGGAGGTTGGAAGAGGACTCCAATCTCTAGATGAGAGTGTAGCTGGCCACACCTTGGTTTTAGTCTTGTGATGTCTTGAGCAGAGGATTTGGCAGTGCCATGCCTGGCTTGTGACCTATGGAACTGTGACCTTATGTAAATGTTGTTTTAATTGTTTGTAGCAATTTGTTGCATGACACTGGAACTAATACACTTCAGAGATAAGAAAGCTATAGAAATCTAATGTTCAAAATTAGTATCATTGCTAGTCAATTAGGAAGTTTACAGCATCACTTTAAACTATTCTGATCAGCTGGGCTTGGTGATGAATGCCTGAATTCCAGTTCTGGGAGGCTAAGACAGGAGGATTACAGGTTTGAGACCAGCCTCAAGCAATTTAGAGAGGCTTTCACAACTCAGCGAGACCCTATTTCAAAAATAAATAAATAGATAAATAAATAAATAGGGCTGGTGTGTAACTCAGAGGTAGAATGCCACACGTGCACATACACACAGACACATATGAAAAATAAGGTATATAAAAAGTATTTTGATCAATTGTGTTAAATTCAAATCAAACCAAGCTTTTAGATTATTTGACTTATGCATCTATCAAAACACATAGAACTATAAAATAAAAAGGATGAAGTTTACCTTATATAAGTTATACTTCAATAAATCTGGTTTTAAGAAAACAAAGCTTTACATCTACATCAGTTTTCAGAAAATGCTATGGATACTTAAATGACAGCCTGAGAAAATAGACATATTTATAAAATGGGACATTCTTCATGACAGCTGGCTTGATCTCTTCAAAGAGTCAATGTCATGAGAAAGAAAATGATGAGGACAAATTGTCTTCTATCAGAAAAGACATCATAGACATAAAAAACGAATTCACCACATGAACTTATTGGATTCTGGTTTCAAAGAAATAGTTATATTTTTAGGATGACTAAAAAATTTGAATATGAAGTGAGTTGTAGATAATATTAGAGATTATTGCTATTTTTGTTAGGTATAATGCTGTTAATTGGAGAAAATTCCCTACTTTTTAAATCAAACATCTTGAATGGGTGAAGTGTCATGATGTTTTAAATTTACTATAAATGATTCTGTTTGATAATGCAAAGATGGCAAAATATTACAATGGTTGAAACTAGGTGGGTGGTTTGTGGGTGTTTATTGTATTCTTTTCTCTCTCTCTCTCTTTTTTTTTTTTTTTTTTTTTGGTGGTACTGGGGGTGGAACCCAGAGGCTTTCTACCTCTGGGCTATACTCCCAGACCTTTTTTATATTTTATTTGGAAATAGGGTCTCACTAAGTTGCCGAAAGCCTCACTAAGTAGCTGAGGCTGGCTTCGAACCTGCGCTATCCTTCTGTCTCAGCCTCCCAAGCGCGGGGATTACAAGCGTGCGCCACTATGCCCAGCTATTTTTTTCTCTTTTATCCTGCGTGTTTCAAATTAAAATTGAAATTCCAATGAAACAAACAAAGGACAGGAGAAAGCTGCTGCTGGATCTGCACAGTTTATCTATAGCCCACGGCTCCAAAGTGGGTGATGAGCTATGGAATATGGAACCTAATGGCTACCGCAGAAGCTCACACCTGCTGAAACCAGCCTCAGACCCTGCCATGGGCAGAGGGAAGGGCTTCTGCCTCTCCTATGCCTTCCAAATCGTGCATGCAGGATGGGAGGGGTTAGATTCAGAACTCTGCTGGCCAGGGGAATTTACCTCCAGGGTGATGGATGTTAAGCTGCTGGGTCCTTCACTTACCTCTGGGTTCTTCTTTCAAGACCTGGGGGAGGGTTCTTGCAAAGTGTCCACATGATCAGGTGCTTTTGTAATCTCTCTCTCTCTCTCTCTCCTCTCAAAAGTAAGACATTTCAATGGCAAATAGTTAATATTTCTGCCTATTTTGACTGATTTTCCTTGTGTTACACTTTCCTTTATATTGGATGGCATTGGAATGGCCGTGGGGAGTTCTGGGGATTCAGCTAAAAGGATTCTAAGCTGGGATGCATTTGCCTTGTACTTAGTGAGATAGTTTCTGTTATTTGCAGTCATTTGCTAGCTATCCTGTTGAAGGAATGGCTTCCATGAATGCCCCCAATGCTCATAACACCAACTCACCTAGATTATGACAACGAAGTGCAAGGTCATATCACAATAAGAATGTATCTAATGTCCAACATCAGTATTTTGATAGTGGAGGACAAAACAAGGTTTTGTCCAGCAGCTAGTATTTATAATATCCTTCTGCTTATTAGTTGTGGAAAATTATAAGTAGGGAATTTGACATGAATGCATAGTCAAAATGTGAGCTATTTCCTATCAAGAATAAGCACAATAATTTAGCTTTTATACTTACAAATATGCCAATTTTTAAATAAATATCATGAGTCACAAAGTCTATCAGAATTCTTATATTTGTAGGGTGCAAACCTACAGTCTTACTATAAATAGTATGTCTCACATGTTTTATACATACCAACTATCAACACTAAAAATAAATTTTAATAAGCTATGCCAGAAGAAAAATTTAATTATCTTTTATTTATTCTCCAGAAAATATTATTAAATACCATTCTATTAAAAAGTGATCAAAGGCCAGTTAGCCAAAAAGAAAAGTACAAAAAAGCCCTTATCCTAAAGGCATGTTAGGCAGTTGAATAATTATAAAATTTTTTTCTTAGTTTTGTGATGTAGTTTTAGCTTTTAGCGGGGGGGGGGGATAAAAGAGGTTGAACCCATGGGCATTCTATCTCCAAGCTACAACCCCAGCCATTTTTATATTTTGTTTTGAAATAGGGTTTCACTAAGTTGTTGAGGGTCTTGCTAAGTTATTGAGGCTGACCTTGAAACTGTGATTCTCCTGTCTCAGTCTCCCAAGTACTGATATAACAGGAGTGTACCACTTCAGCTTTCTAAAAGTTATAGTGTATTGTGATTTTTTTCTCATTCCAAATAACTTCTATAATTTTGTATTTGTTTGCTTAGTGAAGGCTTCTGTGACTGTATACACTTTGGACAGAGAACAGCAGAGCAAAAAGATAGAATCATGATCACTCCCAAAACTGGGAGGTTTCCCTGGAAGCTTAGATAGCTCACCTCCAAAATTATTTTATTGGAGGGAGAAGTCAATCTCTATCTTGTTTAACTGATTATTATTTCTGGCTTTTTTGTTATGAGCAACTAAACAGAATCCCCTAGCTAAGATATTCATTTGTTGATACTGGGGATTGAACCCAGGGGCATTCTACCTTTGAGCTACACCCCCCAGCCTTGTTTTTTATTCTTCATTTTGAATCAGGGTCTCACCAAGTTGCAGAGGGCCTCACTAAGTAGCTGAAGCTGGCTGAGAACCTGGGATCCTCCTATCTCAGCATCTCAAGTACTGAGATTACAAGCGTGAGCCACCACGCCCGGCTTCCAGTTACTCTTTAATTCAGCAATTCCAATACAAGATAAACCTGTACACGGGCAAAATGGCGTGTAGTCAGGGTCATTTATTGCAGCAAAATATAGGAAACAGTTGTGTATTTTTCAGTGGGTACTGGTCAGATAAATTATCTACACCCAATAGTGAAATAGAGTGCATCATCCATTAAGAAAAAATTTGTAATATCAATATGTAATTGTCTCTGATGTACATTTTTAAGATCGAAATGTAAATGCAGAACAGTATGAACACTGTGCTATTATTTGTCCTAACATATATATGTGTGTGTACATTCATAAGATATCTCTGGTTCGATCCATAGAAATTTAGTAATATTGGCTGCCTCTGAGAGGAGTTGAGTGGCTGAACAAGACCGGGAGGGGGACTTGTCACTGGATTTCTTTTGAATAATCACATGAACTTCTAATCAATTGAGAAATAAAATAAAAGTCGAGAAATATTCTTACATTTATACCTGTATTACAAAATATAGTATTAGCTTAAAAAACCTCTTTTCAGATTAAAGAATAAATAAAAAAAACCCAAATCATCCATAAGCAGGGATGCTGTATGTTCGGCTCATCCAGATAGTCTCGGTTAATGCCTCTTGCGCTGGTGTAACTGACGGTCCTCACTCCACTCTCAACATCCACTTACTCAACCTGTAAAGTGCTTGGACTCGTAAGAAGTCCATCCTAACCAGAGATGAGGCAGATGACTTATGACAGTTGGCTTGAGTTTAGAGAGGGATTTTGTATGATGGCAAATATGCTTTTACTAATATATGAATGTCAGTGAGATGGGCAGCAATCACACCAAGAAGAACGTGGGACTGGAACAAACCGAAGGTGCTCTAGTTCCTACTTCCTGACTCATGTCAGTACAGCGCATGCTGTATTGGGAGGGACAGTGGAAGAATCTCTGTTCTTTATCTGAGTCATTTCTTCCCTCGCTCTCTCTTGCTACGAAGCGTGTGCACAGGTGTTGCATGCACATGTGTTGTGTCTCAACTCTGTAGAACTTACCATGTCACATTTGCCTCCACCTCCCGACTACGAGCTCTCATCATATTTCTCTGTTCCAGCACATGTCCTTCTCAATCAATGTTTGTTGAATGGATGAATGAACACTGTGGAGATTTAGGCTGCCATCTGGTACTCTCTTCCCAACAGAATTTGGTTGTCGAGGGTATCTTCATCTTTGAGACTGTAACCTTTATGAAGGCAGGACTTAGATTAACTGGAATCAGCATAGTAACCCCAGAGGAAGTGCTAATAAATATCAGTTTAATGAATGAATTAGTGAGTGAATGAAGACATTTTGCACCAGCCACCGGAGGACATGTCTTTGATATTGATCATTCCCACTGCTGGTCTACTTGGGCTTGGCATATGATAGGAGAATTCTCTCACACCGGTAGAGGAAGAGTTCAGGTCTTGGAGACTTGAATAAAGACCAGGAGTGCTTTCCATGCTGTTGGGGCATCCTCAGTATCTTGGCAAAGTGTCTCTGTACATGTGATTTTTCTCTGAGCCTCTCTCCCCAGCCCCTGTACTCATGATGGACGATGTTTCCAAGCTGGGAAATATACTCTTGTGGGGACACTTAGATTTTGATAAAGTAAAAAAAAATTGGGACAAAGTAATTCTGTAATAATTCCTACATGCCATAACCATTACAACACACCAGTCATAACGACTCTCTTGTGTTGTGCTATAGTAGAAGTGGGTTGGGATTACATAGTTCCCAGTGAAGTTCCCATTATGCCATCCTCTCTCTTCCACTCAGGAATGCGTATCAAGTTCAAGTGACTGTGTTGCTGCTCTAAGGAGGATCTTGAATTTACAGTAGCTTTCCAAAAAGTAGCTAGCTTGCAATTTCAGTACTTCCACTGTTAGTAATAACAAATTACCTTATAACTGATTGAGACACTCTAAGGTGCAGAGCCAACTGTTCCTTTGGGTTAGCGTTGCCTCTTTCCAGACCCACTTTAAAGCTGTAAGTGCTCTTGAAAGGATAACACACTAACTCCCTACCCATTTCTCTACATAAGGATGAAACCGTGTCAGGTATGATTTGGAGTGTGTGTGTGTGAGAAGGAGCCGGGGAGGAGAAGAGAGAGAGAGGAAGAGAGATGGAAAGAGGAACCAAAAGGAGGTGGGAGGGTGTGGGAGGTGGGGTAGGGCTGCTAGAGGAGGTGGGAGGTGGTGTGGGAGGTGGCCACAGGGCTTTGTTTTCAGTTCTGTCACTTACTAGCCATGTGACCTTGGCCAAGTCACTGACCTCATGAAGCCTCAGTTTTCTTATATAAATAAATGGTGTTAAATAATAGAAGTAGGTACCCATAGGAATGTTGTATTAAAACCATTATAAATCATGTGTGGTGGTTCATGCCTTTAATCCCAGCTACTCTTAAGGCAGAGGCAGGAGGGTTGCAAGTTCCAGGCCAGTTTGGGCAACTTATCAAGATCTCATCTCAAAATAAAATGAATTAAAGGGGGTTGGGGATGTACTCAGTAGAAGAGTGCTTCGGGCCCTGTGGCTGATCCCCAGTACTACAAACAACAAACACACAAGCCAATATAATAATGTATTGAAGGCTTTGGTATGTAACAAAGCCTTTGATAAGTGTGAGCTATTATTTTTCTGTATGCTTGCTTCTTTTTCATCCGATCCACTAAAGAGCAGGTATAAAAAGACTTTGGATGGGGAAATATACCAGTCAGCATTGACAGTCTATCATTCTGCTTGGGATGAGGCTTATCACTGGACCAAAACCCCAGGTGCATGGGCAGGGCTTTGCACTGTGTCAGTCAGGGAGGCTTGCCTTTACTGTCCAAGTCACCTCCAGGATGCACAGAGCATCCTGGGGGCAGTGAGCCTCTGAGAGACGTTCTGAACAGGCAGGAACAAGGCAAGAGATTGACCCAGAGACATTGTTGGACTCCAAAGCAAGCATTATAGAAAGCAGGAGTGTAGCGCAGTTTCTTGGAGGAGAAGGGCAGGTGGAAATGTCAGGTTATGAGGAGAAGGGCACAACCACACTACCATCCCCGATTCCTGATTCAGTCTGAAAGACCTTGCTCCTAAAACCGAACTGTGCATAGTTGAGGGCCGGGCATGGAAAGCTGTGCCTACAGACTTGACTTGGTCAACTTGGGCTGCTAAAGCCAAGTACCACGGACTGGGGCTTGAACAGCAAATATTGATTTCTCCTAGTTCTGGAGGCTTGGAAGCCGAGGTCAGGAGCCAGCATGATTAACTCTGGGGAGGGTCCAATTTCAGGTGGTTGACAGTGACTTCTTACAGTCTCACCTGGCAGAGAAAAGGCTAGCAAGCCCTCTAGGGCCTCTTCTTATAAGGGTGCTAATACACTCAAGAGGGCTACATCCTCATGGCCTCACTGCCTCCCAAAGGCCCCACCTCCAATAGCCACCACCCTGAGACCAGAGTTTTAACATATACATTTTAGAAGACACAAATCTTCGGTACATTGAAAGCCTAGAAGGGGCTAGCCCGAAGCTCAGCTTAACAAGCCATGAGAACTGAACTCAGGGTGCGGAGGCTTGTCACTAATCACAGGAACTTCACTAGGCCCAGGGCCTCTCTGAGGCTTGGTTTTCTGTGATGATAACAGTATAGATGGCCTCTGAGGTCCCTTCCATCTCTGACATTCTGTGGTTGGGAGGTGGGAAAGGAGGGGTAAATGCTACTGTTGGTGACCTGCTGAATTTAGTCAGCTTTTTGTCACTATAACAAAACACCAGAGTTAATCAACTTATGGAGAGAATGTTTTAGTTTGGAGTTTCCAGTACCTGATCAGTTGGCCCTGCTGCTTTGGGCCTGTGGCAGAACAACACGCCAGGAGTGCATGGCAGAGAAAAAAGGCTCACCTCAAGGCCAGGAAGCAAAGAGAGAGCAGGGAAGAAGGTGGGACCCCCAGAGTCCCCTTTGGGGGTGCGCCTCAAGTGACCACCAGGCCCCCACTTTGTGTACGTGCGGATAATATTGGAAGATGAACCAAGGGTGTTCTACCTCTGTGCTATACCCTCAGCCCTATTTTTATTGTCTATTTTGAGAGAGGAGCTTGTTAAATTGCTCAGGGTCTTGCTAAGTTGCTGCCACTGGCCTCAAACCTGCCATCCTCCAGACTTGCCTCTGAAGTACTGGGATTACAGGCTCGCGGTACCATGCCCAGCCCAGGATGCACCCCTTAGAGGTCCGCCACCTCCTAACAGCATTTTCCTGCAGACCCAGCTTGTAGCACATGGGACTTTGAAGGACATTCAGGATCCAAACTATAACATCTGCACGTTCTGCATCTTGTTGTCTTCTCCCCTTTGCACTCTCTATTCTCCAGGGACATTTTGGATGCTACTAGATGGTCCAGGATTCCAAAGTGCATGGTCCTCTTGATGACGGGACTGATCAAGGACTGATCACTGTAAAGCTTTTCTCCTTGCCTAGCCTTCTCTGTCCATCCATGAGGATGGGGTTCTCATTTCTTCTTCTACCTTGTACTCACAGCAAGGGTACTATTAGCTCATTCATTTGTTCTCTAGCAAATGTTTTCTGAAACCCAACAAGGTGCCAGGATGGTGCTAAGGGCAGAGGGTGGAGGGGGGATGGGGCAGGCAGTGTCCTGGGCTTGCGGGGTGGGCCTGATGGTGGAGGACGCACATCTGGTGACAAGTGTAATGAGGAAGGTTGGGGGAAGCTGGATGGGGCAGGGCAAGGTTTGTAAGGTCACTTAGAGGATGAGGTATTTAAGCTGAGACTTAAGTGGTAATTTGGAACAGGTGTTGGGGGAGGGAATGGAATGAGTGTGTGTGTTGTCAGTTCTAAGAGTGCAAAGATTTTTTACTCCTATTTGCTGCTGTATCCCAGAACCTCAAACAGTAGACACTGAACAACTAGTTGTTGAATGAGAGAATAAATCGAGTCACACAGATAAAGTCCCTGTGGCATGAAAGAAGCCAAAAGCAAGCCAGTGTCCCTGCTGCTCTGGCTCTCAGAGGCTCAAAGCAGCACGAGTAGAAGCGGGGAGATTGGAAGATGGGCTGGCCTAGTTTGGATTTCTCCAAAAGCAGACACTAAGAAAAGGACCTGGGCTCGGGTTATTGTTAACTGGGAAACACAAGCAAGGGAGTGTGGGAAATGAGGAGAAAGGCCAAGAAATGAAGGGTGGATTAACTAGCAGGTGGGTGGGGTGGGCAATTGGGCTGAATCCCACCTCGTGGAGCACCACCTGCTCCTAAGGGAAGGAGGCGGAGTATTTATCTAGAGACTCGCAGAATCGCTCTCCCTGGTCGAGGAGTGACCTCGGGGATGCGGAATCTCTCCTGCGTGTGGCTGCCTTGCTCAGGGGCTGAGCAAGCTACGGTGATGCTGTATTTGGAGGCCTTCAGGAAGGGGAGCTGTTGGAGTTGGGGATCCACCCATGTTCTCAGTGAGCCTCCCCCACAGTTGCAGGTGAGCTCGGAAGAGGGCCCAGGAGGCCGGGGTGGGCACCGCGGTGGCTGCTGCAGAGGTACAACAGGCAGCAAACAAGAAAAAGATAAGAGCTTTGATGACGGCAGCACTGTGTGCACAAGGAAGTAGACAGACTCCCGGTGTCATGATGAGTTATCAGCTCGGGAACTCAGGATCTGCAGGTTCCTAGGCTAATATGAAGGAAAGGAAAATAATTTCAGCACACACCAGAGATATGGACAGAGGTTACTGGAGAGAAGGGAAGAAATACACATTCAAGAGAGAATGCAGGCCACCTCAAGATGAGGAAGGCATTTTGGGGAGTTCAGGGCTCTCTTCTTATAGGGGACTTTTGTGAGGGGTGGGCTAGAGGAGATCTGTTCAGATGATTTCAGTCCGGGCTCCCTGAGGCAGTTCATGGTGGGCTGGTAGTCTGGTCAGCTTTAGGGAGGATGGTCTCAGTCTGGTTGTCCCAAGGCGCTTCCTGGTGGTCTGGTCAACCTGAGGGTCCTTAGGCTGATTGGGGTCCTCATTAGCTGATTGACAGGTAAGTTGGAGTGTCTTAAATTATAGGTTTCTTAAAATATCTGTCTTGTTATCAATGTACAGGGCAATTGTAGTTTCTTTTAGTCAACTCTAGGAGCTTCAGATTTTCTAAGAATTTGAAAGAGTCAGGCCGGGAAAGAGAACTAGTTCGTGGACTAGAGGCTGAAGCACTTCAGCTCCAGGTTCTTATACTAAAGTTATATTGTACTTTTCCTTCCTGTCTCCTTTTCACATACTTATTTCTTCTATCTACAACAGTGGCACTTTTTGGATGTGGAAGGTAATAATAGTTAGCCCACAAAACATATTTACTGCTCTGTGTGTGTATGTGGGGCACATTATGACCTTGGGTCAGACAGCTCTCTCCAGCTGAGGGCTACTAATGTCCACCTTCTGTAAGCCAGGATCTGCAGGTGCTGTTGTAGGTGCTGGAAGAATAGCAGCGAAGGCAGAAGCAATAAATAGATAAGTAGCCTCAGGTGGCTAGAAGTGCAGCTTTGGCCTGGGCAAGGCGGCAGCTGTCAGGCTAGGGGATCTGGGCCCTGGCCCTGGGTCCTTGGGCTTAGTGTCTCCTGGGCTTCTCCAGGTAAGGAGGAGCATTCAGAGGGGCAGGCAGGAGAGCACAAGGCCTGGCAAGTGGGACTCTGCTCTGGTCTCCTGCTACGAATTTAGCATAGAAAAAACCTTTAGCAAGCAAGCAACTTCTCTGCAGCCCCAAGCACACAACATTCCCGCCTCCCCCACCCCTATACTAACCGCAAAAAAACACAAAACTCCAAACTGGATCAATTGGCTCCCAGCCCTGCAGTTTCCCGGGGCCACAGGTGGCTTTCTGGTGACTGCAGAAGTGAGGTGGACAAGGGCTGCATGAAGACTTTTTGGGGCCCCACCACTGCGAAGGGAGTGGTGCCCATAACACATAAAAAAAAAGCACTGACTTATAAGTGTCAGGAAGACAACACAAATTCTGACTTCGGGTGGGCAGGGCAAGGTAGAGGGCTGCTTTGGTGCTGTCTCCAGCTCCTAAGCGTCTTCCTGCAGGGGTGCCACCTCTTTGCCTTCTCAGACTTTCTTTTGCTGGACTGGCAAGGCCTCTGGGGCCTTTTAGAGTTTGCCAGGTTTAGCAAATAAAAACTCACAGTACACTCAGTTAAATGTGAATTTCAGACACGTGAACATTATTTTTTAGGATGAGACTGTCCCATGAATTATTTGAAATGTACTTACACCTACTTATCCTAAAATAATTCATTGTTTATTGGAAATTCAATGAGAAGGTTTCAGTATATCTCAACAGGCAGGATATACTTATGCTTAAAATCAAACGTTTATCTGAAATTCAGGTTTAATTGTTACCTTGGATTTTATCCAGCAATTCTACTTAAGAGCCATTGCTCTGTGGGTCCCTTGTTAGGGGCCAGTAAGGGTGGGCAGAGCCCTTAGGACTTTTTCATCACACACTATTTCCAGTCACTGCTTAGGCTCTTGTCCAAGGTGTTGCACTAGGGATGGGAAGACCTGGGTACCAAGGCTCTGCCCTTTCAACACAGGCACACAGGTGCCTCCTCTAAGACCAGCTTCCTCATCTTTAAACAGAAAGCCTGCTGGGTGAATGTGTTGCTGACACATCATCTGTCCTAGGATATGCAACCTGTACATTTTTATTTTATTGGTGCACCATAGTCTCACATCATAATGTGGACCATGTTGACAGTGGCTTATATTCACACAGTACTTGATGCCCTTGTCCCCACCGGCTCCCCTTTTCCCTCTCTTCAATACTGAGTGTCAAGGTTGACAGTGTTATATTCAATAGTCATTTGATCTTTGATCTTTGACAAAGAGGCCAAATTCATATGCTGGAGAAAAGACAGCCTTTTCAACAAATGGTGCTGGGAATACTGGCTATCCATTTGTAGAAAGATAGAACTAAATCTTTACCTCTCACTGTGATGGGAATCAACTCGAGATGGATCAAAGAATTGGAAATCAGACCAGAGACTGTGAAGCTATTAGAGGAGGGCATAGGTTCAACACTCCAGCATATAGGCACAGGTAGTAACTTCCTCAGCAAGACCTCCAAAGTGCAGGAAATTAAAACAAGAATTAACAAGTGGGATGGCATCAAATTAAAAAGTTTCTGCTCATCAAAGGAAACCATTAAGAATCTAAAGAGAAAGCCTACAGAATGGGAGAAGATCTTTACCAGGTACCACTCTGATTGAGGGCTAATATCCAGAATATATAAAGAGCTCAAAAGACTCTATACTAGCAAAACAAATAACCCAGTTAAGAAATGGGCAACTGTTTATGTCTACACAAGTTTTTTGCTTCATCATGATGTATAAATACAATGCACCAATAAAAAATTTAAAAAGGCAACTGAATTGAATAGACACTTCACAAAAGGGATACAAAAAGCCAATAGATACATGAAATAATGTTCAACATCATTAGCCACCAGGGAGATGCAAATCAAAACTACACTGAGATTCTATCTAACCCCAGAGTGGCAAGCATAAAGAAGTCAAATAAGAAATGCTGGCGAGAATGTGGGGAAATAGGAACTCTGTTACACTGTTGGTGTAAAAGAGATCAGTGTGGAGATTCCTTAGAAAACTGGGAATGGATCCACCATATGATCTGGCTATACCACTCCTGGGTATCTTTCCAAAGGGTTTGAAATCAGAGAACTACAGTAACATATGCATACCCATGTTCATAGCAGCACCATTCACAATAGCCAAAATATGGAACCAACGTAAGTCTCCATCAACAGATGAATGGGTTGCAAAATTATGGTAAATACACACAATAGAATTCTACTAAGCAATAAAGAACAAAATCATGTCACACAAGAAGATGGAAAGACCTGGAGAACATTATGTTAAGTGAGATCAGCCAAGCACACAAAGTGAAGGGACATATGTTTTCTCTAATATGCTCAAGCTAAGGAGTATTAGGGGTACCAGAGGGACTCCAGATAATGGAGGGGAAACCTCAGCAAAGCCAGAAAGGAAGGGTAGGGGAAGAAGAAGGCTGAGGTTAGTTAGTGGAAAAACTACATTTGAATGTGTATACATCCTGTACATTTTAAGAAACAGAGTTGAGGTCTTACACTCAGATATCTGTGCTCCTGGGGATTAAGGGACATGAAAGTAATTCCCAAAGGGCACGACTCCCAGAGTTCAATGGGGCAGCTATGATCTAGCACCAGCTACTTATTGCCACATGGAAAAAAAGAGGTCAAAACTTAAAAAAATTTTCAAAACAATCTAGATTTGTGCACTTTCACATAAAAATATGATTTTAAAATATTGGCAACTATTGCATATTTTCTTTAGACAGATTTTTTGTGTTTGATATAGCCATGTTTGAATTAAATGATGAATGGGCAATGCTAGTCATTAATTTATAATACAGAAACGACTTGGGAACTAAACAGAATATCTTGAACCCTAAGTAACAAATGAAAACTAATGCTGGGCTGGTGCTTTTCGTGTGCCAGGTGTTATTTAAGAACTTCGTGTATATTAATTCACCCAACTATTCATTGAAGTAGGTAATATTATATTTTCCCTTTTACAGATGAAGCAGCTGAGGCAGAGGAGGGTAAGAAATGATACCATAATTAGCCTGCGGACACTCAGTCTGTTATCTTTGAAGACTGAACTCCCTTTCTGGGCTTGCCTGGTACTGAGGTTACTGAGGGCAACACAGTGACTGAAACACACAGGCTCAAAAGTGAGAGCGCTGCAGGTCTGAGGTCCAGCCTTATTATCTCTGCAGTGGCCTGCTGGTAAATATCTAGCAACTGGCTTTTCAAGGTGTTTGCCCATTTCTGTGGTGTAAATATTCCCAGCATGTTCCATTTCAGTCTACTAGGGTGCCGCCGCTGAACGTGGCATTAGGGAGAGACATGTACAGTCGGTTCTAGTGAGCCAGTATAAGCCAGCTCCAGGAAATACAGCACCCCTGGGATTGCAGGCAAGCTGATACACATTTGTAGTCTTGCCTTTAAAACAGAAATGTCTACCTTTGGGTGTAAGAATTAAAGAGAGGCGTTGGACGGAGCTGAGACAATAGCTATTGTATTGTGATTACTTCTTAGCATGAAAACTCTCATCTGTCACCAGGCTTTGGCCTTATGCTCATGTACATAGTAGGTGCTTAATAAGTGTTGAGTCATTTTCCTATGACCTTCTCTTACAAAAATCTTCCCTCCTCTTCAAGCTCAGGCCAGTGTTGCTGCTTTTATGATGTCTTCCTAGTCAATATTTTGTGGTGCTGGGGATTGAACCAAGGGGCATTCCACACCCCCAGCCTGATTTTTTATTTGGAAACAGGGTCTCACTAAGTTGTGAAGGGCTTAAGTAGCTGAGGCTGTCTGCGAACCTGGATCCTCCTGTCTCAGCCTCCCAAGTACTGGGATTACAAGCGTGCACCACCATGCCAGGCTATCCCTAGTTATTTTTACTTGTGTGACTCTTCCCTGCTTCAAGCTCTGCCAGTTAAAGAATCTCTAGAAAGAGGGGGGCCAAGGACACGGCCACCTCCTTGTGGCAGTGAGATGCAACGACCATCAGGAAGCCACAGGCTGGCCTGGTTGTGGACTAGGAGAAGTGTGTGGTCTTGTGTGATTCTTGTAGATTCTCTGGTAATGAATTACTCTTCTTGTAAAATTCATGATGGTAACAACCCCTTTCTTGTCTCCCAGGCAGCTGAGGGGCAGATAAGTGACCACTGAAACAGGAAAGAATTTTGATAATTATTTTATCGCATATATGTGGTAAAATGACTCCAACCTCTATGTACTTTCAGTTTTTATCAATTGCAGAATGATATAATAACTGTTCCTATCTCATAAAGATCTTTGAGGATTAAATGAATTAATTTATTAGGAAACTTAAAGTCAGGTGCAGTGCCGCATGCCTATAATTCTGGTTCTTGGGAGGCAGAGGCAGGAGGATTGCAAGTTTGTGGCTAGCCTCAGCAACTTAGACCCTGTTTCAAAATGAAAAATAAGAAGGATTAGGTGTATAGTGTGAAGTAGAATGCCCCTGGGTTCCATCCCCAGTATTAAATAAATAAAAATTGGAATGGGTCAGTCATTATATTAAGTTTTAAGTATATTGGCTATTACTATTATTACGAATATTATTAAGGGGTGATAAGACTGTCAGCTTCAAAATCTCCTTTTAGAATTTGGGGGCTCTTAGCTGGGCATGGTGGCTCACACTTGTAATTCCTGCACTTGGGAGGCTGAGACAGGAGGATCTCACAGGTTTGAAGCTGGCCTCAGCTATTTAGTGAGGCTCTTAGGAACTTGAGGCTCTTAGGCTCTTGTTTCCTCCTTGCTGGGTGCTTTTAAGGAAGATAAATATTCAGTGATCCTTGTTAAAACACAGTAAGGAAGACTTAATTGAGGATAATTTTAGTAGGTTTAAAGGCCAAGCAATGATATTTTTCCGGTTGGGGAGAGATTGGGTTCAACTTGAATGCAATAGGGCAACAGGAATCGATAGCCAAGGAGCAGAGGGGCTTAGGGGATGGAAAGGTACCAAGAGGAAACACAGGCTTCAGGGGATTCCGGCTAAACCAACACAATGGAATTCTTGCTAAAGAAGGGCAGGGTGATGAGACCTCACCTAGGAGATGATAGGTGACAAATCTGATCATAATCAGGGCTGATCAGATATCAGGGATTCTTGATTAAATTCTTGTTAAATTGGCTTAGCAGAATTCTTTGTTAAAATTGTGATCTTCCTGTGGGGATATAGGTGTGTGTCACCATATACAGCTTCCAAAATAGTTTTTAAGTTCAAAGAAGGCCCAGGGTCTATGTTGGACTGGTTCTTCTCAGAGAGGAAGCAACATAATATCATAACAAAGTGCTGGTCTGGGGTCAAGAAAACTGCCTTTAGTTTGGTTCTACCAGTTTTTGCTTGGATTGCTCTTACACACATCCCCCACCTATCCTGAGACTCAATATTCTCATCTGTAAAATGGGGGTGAAGTCCTGTGACCTCTGAAGTTCTTTCCCTTTCTGAGAAGCTCTCTGTTCTTTGATCCTCTTCTTCTGGTGGTGGAGATCAGAAGAGCTGGAGGAAGCTGGAGCTTTTTCTTTCATTTTGTTGCAGTACTAGAGACTGAGCCCAGGGCTTTGTAAATGTTAGGTGTGCTCCGTGCCACTGAGACACATCCCTCACCCAAAGAAGCTGAGGTTTTAAAGACTTGCTGTGTGGCTTCTGTTCTCTCTGATGTCAGAATCTAGCTGGAGCAGTAGGGAGGACTTTAGCCCATTGTGTGAGGAGCAGAGCAATGGTGGTGAGAGCCCAGGGCAATGCGGGGGGAGAAGGGGAGACGGAGACCGAGGGAGGCTCAGTGTCTATAGGTCTGTGCTCATGAAAACTATGAGAAACTTCAGCTCCTTTGTGGTTTGCTCTGCATCTTTGTTTTTGAAAAGCCACTGTTGAGCCTGGCGTGGTGGTGCATGCCTGTAAACCCAATACTTTTAGAGGCAGAGACAAGAGGATGGCAGGTTCCAGGACAGCCTCAAAAATTTAGCGAGAATCTTAGCAACCCAGTGGGACCTTGTTTCAAAATAAAAACTAAAAAGGGGTGGGTGTATAGTTTGGAGGTAGAATGCCCCTGGGTTCAGTCCCCAGTACAATAAAAATAAAGAAAAGAAAAACTAATATTCTTCCAATGCCTGCACCGAGTTGAGGCTGTTCAGCATTGAGCTCTGCTCATCCTGCCCAGCAGTGAGGAAATGACCCAAACTGGGGGAAATGAGACATTTTCAAGGGGCAATGGGGTGGGGGGAGGGGCAGTTTATTTTCTCTGGCCTTGCTACTGTGTGAACCAAGGGAGCCTGGAACTGCTTTGCTGCCATAGGGAGAGAGCCTGCCTGAAAATGGAGGAAAATCAAGGGAAAGCAGAGTAGCAGAGAAGGTTCTAATGACATAATTTGAGCCTCTGGGTGCAGCCAGAACCATCTTTAGACTTCCCATGTATTTGTGCAAATTATTCCTCCTTTTGATGATTCCAATTTGAGTTGAATTTCTATTGATTGTTGTTGACAGAATCCTGACAAATATAGTGCCCGATAAATGTAGTATCACTTCAAGATGATACCTTAGATCCTTCCTACTCAAAGTGATCCAAGGATGAGAAGCATCTATCTCCTAGGAGCTTGTAAGAAATGTAGAATCTTAGACCTTTGACAGACCTATTGAATCAGAGTCTGCATTTATAACAAGATGCCAGCTGCTTATATACATTTTGAAGTTTGAGAAGCACTGCTCTAGATTGGTGCTTCTTGGCTATAGCTGTAGATTTAAAAATCCTAACCCTCAAGCCATATCCCTGACTAATGAAATCAGACTATCTGGAGGTGGATCCTGGGGTCAGCATCCTTTAAACCTTCCCAAGTGAAAACAACATACAGCCAAGGTTGGCAGCCAGAACTTTTGTGATTTGGTTGGTGGCAGGTAGTCTTTTGTGATATAGCCTACAGCAGAAGCCTGCATCTATGGAGGGCACAACAAAGGACCCCCTGGTGGTGAGAGAGGTGGGAGCTCCCTCTCCTGAGCAGAGAGCTGTATCCTACAGACTGGGTTGTATTCTACAGACTGGGTTGTATCCTACAGATAAAACCTATACCCAGGGTCACTTTACCAAATCCTGGAATATTTTCTTTTCCTACCACCCCAAAACATCTTTTTTTCTCCTCTGCATTCATAACCCAGAATTACCCAGACATCTTTTACACTTTCAAAAATTCAAGTCCCTCGGACACAGGGATTTGAACATAAGTACAACCAAAATCTTGAACTGAACCAAATATTATTTTTTTATTGAACCATGAACTACCTCCAAAATATGTTGTGAGTTTTCATTTTCCTTCTAAAAATCATCATTGTGCAGAATCAATTCAGTCTGGAACTAATCCAGATGTTTCTAAAACCAGTCAATTGGAAGTGAGGACATCAAAATAGTCTCTGAATTGAACCTGAACAAAATTCTTTGCAACTGGGACTTTGCTTTAACTTGTCACGGTGGGAATCTGGCCTGTGGTCTCCTGTGTCCATGGGCTGGTCAGATGCTAAATTCTTCCACCTTTCTATTTCTGAGTGAAGACCTTACCAGGACCCACTGAGCACCTGGGACCAATTATAGAAAGGTTCAGGTGGCATTATTAGGATCTTAGTGGGTGGCGGTGTGCAGGGAAACAGGAATGAGATGTAGGCACCTCCTGAGGAGAGGAAGAAGAGCAGGGCAGGGAGTGGCTGGGCTGTTTTGTGATGATGTTTATGGCTTTAACTGCTGGCAAAGACCCTTTCCCACCTGAAGTGCTGTGGCTGGGCCTGAGGGGAGGGCTGGAAGCTGGCCTTCCCCTGCTACCTGGAGTCAGCAACTCATTAGGGATTCTAATCAGGCAGAAATATTTTCCCGTCAGCTCATTACAAACTCTAACAAGGTCCCAGCTCTGGGTCGTGTCTGCTTTTTTCCTGCTGGGGATAGTGATGAGCAGCTTGTTGGAGCCTTTGATAACTCATTTGTTAGAACATGTGACTCACAGTTGCAGGAGGGCTCTGAGGTGGAGGAAGCACAGGAGAGGATCAGGGAAAGAAAGGATAGGGACAGAATCCCCTCTGCAGAAAACCAGAAGGCACCAATGCTCAGGGCCGTAGGAAAGCCACACCCAGATCCCATTGAACACTTAAAGTCTTCTGGGAATCTGAGCCTAGCTGTGCAAAGGTGCAGGCTGGCTCCTTCCTTGTGTAGAGAAGCGGGTGGCATCATGGCCACTTGGCTGGGGAACAGAGGGCAAGTTTTTTTATCCGGAAGCCTACCTTTCTCACCTGAATAGTGAGATAGACCCTCAAGACCGTATTTTTTGCATGCTCCATGGCTCCAGAGGCCAATTTTTGACCTTAGTGATCTAAGATATATTTACATGCCATCATTGTCCACCTCAAAAGCCATCAATGTCTCCCTAGTTCCCATTGTCTTAATTGCAACTTTTTTTACTTGTTTAGCAAGGCTGTTCTCTAGAAAACAACCTTACTTAAACTAGCTTTGTTTTAAGCACTTCTCTCATATAAAATTCTCTGATTGATGAAATATAGTAGTGATAAATGTATATTCATATTTATGGCAGCACAATTCACAATAGCCCAATAATAGGACCAGTGTAGGTGTCCATTAACAAATGAATGAATTACAAAATTATGGGATAGACACATAATGGAATTTTATTCAGCCATAAAAAGCACAGAATTATGTCATTTGCAGAAAAATGGATGAATCTAGAGAATATTATGGTGAGATTAGCCAGTCAGAGAAGGCAAAGGGTCAGAAGTTTTCCCTCGTATGTGGAAGCTAGGGACGTGAGCCATTTGATAAAATTTTAGGTGTAGGTCCACCAATTCCATGGATATATACAAGAGAGAGAATAGCTTCTTGTCTCTCAATCCTTGTCTTACCAAAACCACAAAAATATTGTGGTAATTAGGGTAATGTGACTTTCCAAAGGTATCCATGCCCAAGTCCTGTACCTTGTGCATGCTACTTTACAAAGTAAATGAGATTTTATAGACATGATTAAAATTGAGGCTTTAGATGGAGAGATTATTTTATTTTACTTTTGGTGGTACTGGGGTTCCTGGAAGCCCCTCTACCTCTGGGCTATACTCCCAGAACTATTTTTTATATTTTTTTATTTGGAAACAGGGTCTCCTAAGCCAGCATGGCTGGCTTCGACCTGCGCGATTCTCTTGTCTCCACCTCCCAAGTGCAGGGATTACAAGTGTGTGCCACCACGCCCGGTGGAGAGATTATTTTAGATTATCCAACGGGGGCCGATTTGGTCACCGGTATCCTTAAGTGTGGAAAAGGGAAGCAGGAGAGTGGGTTGGAGAGATGTGATATGAAAAGGATTTGCTATTGTGGGCACTGAAGATGGGGGAAGGGGCCATCAGCCAAGGAGTGAATGAATACAGGAGGACTCTCGGATTCTAGAAGCAGGAAAGGCGAGGAAACATTCTCCTCTGTGGCCTCCAGCAAGGAACACATTCCTGGTGATAATTTGATTTTAGCTCAGTGAGAACCATCTCAAACTTCTGACCTGTAGAGCAGTCAGATAATACATTTATGTTGTGTAAGCTACTGTGTCCATGGTATTTGTTACAGCAGCAATAGAAAATGAATAGATAATTATATTTTCTAGCCTGGAATGGCTGGCACCTGCCACTTTAACCAAATGGTTCAGTGACTCAGAGAGGCAAAATAGGGAGGAGGCCAGACAAGCATTCTATCCATCACAGCTAAAAAAAAAAAAAAAAAAGGTGTTGTCCAGAATCCTGGAGCTAAAGGTGGGGGAGTGGTTGTTTTGGAAATCGTGACCTTTGCCCCTAGGAATGACTTAAATCGGGCAAAAGTGAATGCAGCAGCAGCTTTATTTGCTGGTAACCTATATTGGGGGAAAGGAATGTCTGGCCTTGATTTTTGTTGTTGAATTTTGGTCCAGAGAATCAGGAACCTTAAAGTTCAGGGCCTGGGCTATGATTTCTCCTGGGTCTTGAGTGCTCAGGTTGCAAAAACAATGTGATAAGCCCTATATCAGTTATCTATTGCCATAATAATATTCCTTGGAAAACCATCCCCAAATCTCACTGAGTGTAAAACAGTAACCGTCGTTAGGTTTCTGGGCCTCAGGCCAGTTCTGCTGACATGGGCTGGGCTCGGCTGCGTGCGCTGGCCGCTGGTGCATCTGTGGTCAGCTGGCAGGTTGGCCAGAAGCTGATGGGTCCAGGATGACCTCAGCTGGGGTGACTGGGCTCTTCTTCCCGTGCTGGCTTAGCCTCCGGAAGAGGAGCTGATTTTGTTCTCATGATGGAGGCAGGGAGAGAGGGAGAGAAAGAAGTGGACAAAGGTTTAGAGGCCCTGGCTTGGAACTGCCACACTGTCATTGGTCAACGGAGGAGGTGACGTGACAGCTCAGAGAACAGGAGAAGAGAAAATACCCCTTGGTGGGAGAGACTACCACGTCACATTGCAAATGCTGTGGGGGGGTGGTGGTGGAGAATTAGGGCTACTTTTGTAGACAATATACTCTCTAGGAAGGGAAAACGCCCTTAGCCCTCAACAGCTCCTAAAGGCTGAAGTAAACTAGGCCACTTGCCCGCATCTGGCTCCTTTCTGCAGGCTGTGACAATATCCCAGGACAATCCCAAGAGAGCCATACATGCCTCAGACTGCTGCCTGCCCCCCCCCCCCCCACAGAAAGCTAGATTCCTCCCCAGAAGTGCCAGTCACCAGCCCCTCCCTTCTCTGTCTCTCTGCTCTGAGCCCCAGGGATGTCGTGGGTGACCAGCCAGCTTGATGAATGCGGCTTCTGTAAACCTTCCCCTGGCCTCTGTTGCAGCATCAGCGTGAAATGAACTTGCTAATACTCCAAGAGCCACAAACCTTTTCCCCTTCCCCAGCACGACACATCAAATCGATCTGGCTGGGTGAACCGCGACAAACCCCTCAGAAAAAAGCATCAGCAAATTTAAAGGCTCGTCCGAGGTCTTGATTCACCATAAACTAAGTTGCCAGCAGCAGGCATGGATGCTTCCACCGCGGTTGATACTGGGAATTATCGACTGGCTGTAAGATGTTGATATTGACCAAGACCAAATTCCAAATGAAAAGGCCCTTTGGCAGTGTATCTTTATTGCTCAAGTAATCTGAGGACTTGTTAATCCTTCCTTGTCTGCCAAGAGGGTCTCACTCAGTAGCGTTGCAGAAATTGTTTTGGATTAGAGAAATCATCACTTAGACAAATCAAGGGGCTCTTTCCCCACCAGGCCTCCTGGAGGAGGGATAGTGGTACAGCAGTGCGTTAAGCAACATGACCACAATACTAGAAAATCTGTTCACCCCCAGACCTGCAGCCATATATTAACCTTAACTTTTCTGACACTCCACTCTACCCTCTTGGGATACAGCCCAGGAAAAGGCACATAGGTTTTTTTTCCTGGGACCTGCTCATTCACAGGACCTGTTTCTCTGTCCCGGCCTGGCTAACTTCGAGGGCTCAGCTTTGCCCGTGTCCAATCCAGACTAATGGGTCCTGGCCCTAGAGGGCACTCCAAGGTCGCCCTTAGTGCTGAGCCCCGGTAATGACATTATGGTGACACTTGGATCGTTCTACTTCCTAGGCTCAACAGGATCTCAGAGAAAGAGGGAACATTTCTTACCTGCTAATTTATTTCCTCTTTGCAATACAGCCCTCACTTTTGGGGAGGGTGTGTTAGCAGAAGAGTCATATATGGTGCCTTTTGAGGTATTTGGGGTCTCAGGGTCCCTGGGGAAAACAGCAAGGAGAACAGACAGGCCAACGCCAAGGAAGTGGCTCTGGGTTAGGGAGTGAGACAGAGGGACAAAGTTTTTCCGTGGATTTTCCTTACAGCTCTGTTCCACTCAACATTTTTTTCTTCTGCTTTTACACTTTTTATTTATTTTGAAACAGGGTCTAACTAGGTTGCTGAGATTCTCACAAAGTTGCTGAGGCTGGCCTCACATCAGCGATCCTCCTGTTACAGTCTCCCAAGTACTAGGATTACAGGTATGTGCCACCATGCCTGGCCCACTTAATAAGTTTTAAGCCCCGTCCAAGAAGGAAACTGAAGCCAGCCGGGAGAAGCCAGGAAGTGTGGAAGCATGGAAGACAGTCTCCTCTACATTCAAGTAACAGGTTTAGGCTGCCTCATCCCAGGAGTCCTCCAGCTCTCAGAAGCACTGCTGTCTCCACCAGCCCTCCTGGCTTGCCACTTTGGGGCTGAAGGAATGGATCATAGCATCAAACTCACCCCAAAGAGGCACTCTTTGCTCTCACACTGAGCTTCCGAGCACAGGCTTGGCAGTCTAGTTGGGGCTGGAGACCTGGCTTCAGCACTTACTAGCTGGGTGGCTGCAGGCAAGTCACTTATCTTTGTACGCCACAGGAGGAGGTCTCTGTGTGCCGGCCTCTTTTCTCCCTTGCCTCTGAAATATCAGCATTGCTTACATATCACTTCCTGTGATCTCTGGGGAGGCTCAGTTTCTGGTCTAGGAGTGAATAAGTGATCGGTTCTGGCCTAGGAGATGAAAAGATATTTTCTGGAGTGACTTGGGAAAGATTTCCTCTTCTTGAGAAGAGATGGAGGATAAGGAATATCTGTGCTCCTCCTCATTGGGGATGGAGCAGGGAGGGGCACTCAGACATTCTAGGCAAGTTCTCTACCACCAGCTCCATTCCCAGTCCTTTTCATCTCTTTCGTGATATGACTTGGTGAGTGAGAAGAATCTCCTTGTTCATTCTGTCCCCTGCCTCCCATGGGGAAACATTGCTGGGTAATACTAGGACTTTGGCAGTCATTTTATTACCAAGAAATCAAGAGAATGTGGTTACATCTATCTGGGGGGACAGCAAAAAAGAAAGCCATTGAGCCAGATGTTGTAGCCTAAACCTGTAATTCCAGTACTTGAGAGGCTGAGCTAGGAGGATTGTAGGTTTGAGGAAAGACTCAGTAGCTTAGCAAGGCCCTGTTTCAAAATAAAAAAAATAAAATAGGGCTAGAGGTATAGCCCAGAAGTAGATATGCCTGGGATCAACTTCTAATACCAAAAAACAAAAACAAACTCTAACAACAAAAACAAAGCCATTAGCTGCCTTTTTTTGGTACTGTGGATTAAACCTAAGGACATGCTTTCTCTAAGCTGCATCTCAGACATTTTCATTTCTTGTTTTGAAACAGTGTCTACAATCTTGCTAAGTTGCTGAGGCTGGCCTTGAACCTACTGTCCCAAATCCTGAGATTACAGATGTGTGCTCCCATGCACCATTCCTATGTTTTATGTGAGAAAAACGGACCTCTGTTTGTTAAAGTCACCATGAGTTGGTTATTCTGTTTGTTATAGCCTCACTCTTTCCTAGACAACATAAGTAAGTACCTACTTCAAGGTGTGATGAGAAATTTAGGTGAGAGAGACTTGAAGTCTCTGCAAAGTCTTGACCTGGTTTGTGAGATCTGCTCCTTGAGAATCAACAAGAAGGAGAGAGACTGAATGAGAGGGAGCGATATAGGAACGAGCCTACTCTACTTTTCTCTTTCAGTTTTGCAGAGAAAGCAATTCAGGCCTCTGCTGGATGGCTCCCCATCCACCAGACTTGGAATTTCTGCTGAGTCAAGCACCTAGTAAATATATTTTATAAAAAATATGGCTAGATTTTAAAATTTGTATACACCTCAAGTATTGGTAATTTTCCTCACTCTGCTTTACTAATTTTAGGACTGTGAATGGTACTGTTGTAGTTTGAGTTCAGTAAGCAGTAGCCCCCATTGTTCCAGGTTTTTATTTCTTTGCCATTAAGTCTACAGTCTTACATACTCTCAGGAGCTAGATAGTTCCCTATGTAAAGGGAACCTTTTGGTGAGTGAAGAATCATTTTCTAACATCAAGAATCACCTTCCAATTAACCTATTTGCTAAAATTCTTCCAATACAATTGTACCTCAATTTATGATGGGGTTATATTCCAAGAAGCCCATTGTAAGTTGAAAATGCATTCAGTCGAAAGTGCATCGATTGCATCTAACCTACCGAACACTAAAACTTAGCAATGCAGTGTACACTGTGGGAAGTGGTTGTTTCCCCTCACGACTGTGCGGTTGACTGGGGACCGTGGCTAGCTGCTGCTTCCCAGCATCTCAGCAGAGCATTGTAGACCTCAGAAGAGTATTGCTAGCCCATAAAAGATCCAAATTAAAAATCACAGTACAGTGTCTCCTGAATGCATGTTGCTTTTGAACCGTTTGCTATCATTCAGATCTGGACGGTCTCCCTGCAGCTCATGTGTTGAAGACTTGGTCCCCAGTGCAACAATGTCCTGAGGTGGGGCTCTGGGGAAGTAATTGGATCTTACTTTGGGAAAGTAAATGGCCTTGCAGATCAGTTGGATCATGAGGGCTCTGACCTCATCAGTGGAATAATCCACTGGGAGCAGAATGGATGACTGGGAGGTGGAAACCATACATAAGTAGAGCATAGACGGAGGCCGTAGTTACTGGGAGTGTACCCGTGGGTCTGTGGCTTCCTCAGCCCCTGCCTCTTTTTCTTTCTCTCTTCTTTCTGGCTGCTGTAGGCTGAGTAGCTTTTCTTGTCCATGTCATGATGTTCTGCCTTGGAGCCAGACGACCGTGGACTGAAACTTCTAAAACCATGACCCCAAATTAATCTTTTCTTCCCTCAGTTGTTCACATCAGGTAATTTGGTCACAATGACAGGAAGCTAACACCTCATTGTCAAGCAGAAAAATCCTAACTGAATCATAAGTCAGAGGCTGCAGTTGGAGTTTGCAAAGAGAAGCAGAGATCTGTCACAGAAAGGCTTTGCACCTTGAAGCTTGGGACATAAGGTCAGTCCACAACTTGAATGGCCTTGCAGACCATTTGCAAAGATGAGGACAGGGAACAGGAGGCAATGCATTCTTGGATTTGAGTTGATAGAACTTGTCTCTTTCGTTAATATACTTTTTAAGTTGGAACTGGTGGCATATGTCCGTAATCCCAGTACTTGGGAGGCTGAGACAGGAAGATTGCAGGTTTGAGGTCAGCCTTAGCAACTTAACAAAATCCTCAGCAACTTAGTGAGACCCTGTTTCAAAATAAAAAATAAAATAAGACTAGGGATGTAACTCAGAGGTAGAATGCTTCCGGGTTCACAAAAACACTGCTTTTTAATATTTTTTATTTAAAAATCATTATATACTAAAATTGACTTTCTGTGTGTGCATAATTATTTTGATTTCAACATATAAGTAGATTTATGTAACCACCACCACCACCATCAGAATACTGTTCTTTCATACTGCTGTTTAAAATAATATTATTTATTCACCTCTAACCCTTGCCACCCACTGTCTGTTCTCTATTACACTAGTTTTGTGTTTTCTAGAGTGTCCTATGAATGGACTCACATAGAATGTAACCCTTTGAGACTGGCTTCGTTAATTTTGCATAATGCCTTTGAGATTCATTCAAATTACTGTGTGTACCAAAAATTTGTTTTTTAAAAAAATTTCGGAATGGTATTCCACTGTACCATAGTTCACCCATTCACCTATTGAAAGACATTTAGGTTGTTTAGTTTGGGGCAATTATGAATAACACTGCTATAAACATTTATATTCAGGTTTTTGTACCAACATATTTTCAGTTCTCTAAACAATTAAACTGGGACTGATAGGTCCTATGGTAAGTGTATATTTAATTTTTAAAGAAACTGCCAAGCTGTCTTCTAGAAAATTCGTCATTTTGAATGGCCATTAATAATGGCTGAGAGTTCTTGTTCAACATTTTCATCATCACTTGACATTTTTAGTACTTTAAAACTTTGTTAGTCATTGTAGAAGGTATGTAGTGTGTATAACTATGGTATATACTTGCCTTTCCCTAGTTAATGATGGCGAACATTAAGTTCAATTTTTTTGTGGAACAATCTATTCTGTGGATTACTTTTTGGAGACTATTTCAAGTTAGAAATTCAATTTCTTTAAATACTTACAGGACTATTTGGGTTATCTATTTCATCTTGGGTGAATTTGGGCAGTTTGAATTTTTTTGAAGAATTAATCCATTTTATCCCACTTATCAAATTTATACACATAGGATTATTTGTATTAATCCCTTATTATTCTTTTAATGTCTGTGATAGCTATAATAATAGCAACTTTTTCGGTGCTAGTATTGATAATTTATATCTCTTCTCTTTCTCCTTTGTTAATCTTTCTATGTCTTTTCAATTTTGTTACTCTTTTAATATAACTAGCTTCAGGTTTTATTGATTTCTTTAGCTTTTTCCTGTTTTCAATTTCTGCTGTCTTTATTGTTTTCTTCATTTGTTTGGTCTCAAATTATTTTGTTCTTCTTTTTTTAGTTTTTTTTTATTGTGGAAACAGATTATTGACTTGAAACCCTAATTATTTTTTCATTTAATCATTTCATGCTATAGATTTCTCTAGATATACTGTCCTAGTTATATCTCATATATTTTAATATGTTGTATTTTCATTTTCACTTAGTTAAAAATATTTCAGAATTTCTCTGGGAACTTCCTTTCTGGCCAATGATTTATTTGAAATTTATTATTTAATTCTTAAAAAGAGATTTTTCCTATTACCTTTTTTTTAAAAATTAGGGATCTAGTTTATTTCTGTTATAGTCAGAGAGCATACTTTGTATGGATTCGATTATTTTTTAACTTGTAAAGGTTTGTTTTTATAACTAGCAACATGGCTTATCATTGTGATGGTCTAGGAATGTCCATTCTGATACTTTGGGTGGAGTGTTCTGTAAATTTCAGTTATATCCAGTTGATTGATGATAATGTTTTATTTTTCTATATTCTTGCTTGTTTTCTGTTTTAAGAGAACATTGAAGACTCTAATTTTGATTATAGACTAACTTAGCTCTCAGTTTTTCTTATTTTTGATTTATGTGTTTTGAATCTATGTTGTTAGGCACATGTTAGGATTGCTATTTCTTCCTGGTGAATTTACCCCGCCCCCCTCAGCAATTTCCCTATTTCTGAACTTCTTTTTTTTTGTCTGATATTAACATAGCCACTGTGATTTCTTCATTTAGTATTTACATAGTATATCTTTCCTCTTTCTTTTATTTTTGGCCTACCTATATAATTACATTTAAAGCAAATTTATTATAGACAATATGTAGTGGAATCATTGGTTTTAAAAAATTATTCTAACAATGTTGATATGTTTAGACCAATTTTACTTAATGAAATTAATGATGTTAATTTTTTTTTATTTTTTATTTTTGGTGGTATTGGGGTTCCTGGAAACCCTTCTACCTCCGGGCTACACTCCCAGACCTATTTTTTATATTTTTATTTGGAAACAGGGTCTCAAGCCAGTGAGGCTGGCTTTGAACCTGCATGATCCTCCTGTCTCTGCCTCCCAAGCATGAGGATTACAAGTGTGCGCCTCCATGCCCGGCCAATGATGTTAAATTTTGTTTACCATTTTATCTTTGGTTTGTGCCCTGTTATTTTTGTTGTTGTTGTTGTTGTTCATTTGTTTGGTTCTCTTTTCTTGCCTTTGTTTTTTTAAAGCAGTTTTTAAAATTTTATTTTAGCTTCTTAATTATCGTAGAATGTCTTTGGATAATTTTAACATGGATATTCTAGGGATTACAATATATGTATTTAACTTTTCCACAAACTATATAGAGTCAGATTTTTTTTTTAACCACTTCAGAAGGGGCGTAAAAATACCTGAGCTAATGAACTTAAACGAAGGAAATGTTTCTTTGGGTTTATAGTTTCATAGACTTTAGTCCCTGGTTGCCTGGCCCTGTTGCTTTGGCCCTGTGGCCTACCATGGTGGGAGTGTGTTCCAGAGGAAACTACACCTTTGCCAATCAAGAAGCAAAAAGAGAGGACAGGGCCAGGGTCCTATTACCCCCTTTGACAGCAGACCCCAATTAACTGACTTCTCCCCATTTTGCCTCACGTCCTCAAGATTCCACCACCTCTCAGGAGTGTCCAGGCTGGTGGCCGAGGCTTTAATGCAGGAGCCTTTAGAGGACGTTCCAGATCTAAAGAAGAACAAATATTGTGAAAATCTCACCAGATAATGTAATAAATTTGCTTTTAGTCATAAAACATATTTTTTTTAAAACTTAAGAGATGAAAAATAGTTTCATATACTTAACCAGAAATGTACCATTTCTGTTTCTCTCTTTTATTGCTGATATTCCATTTCCCCCCTAGTATTTTTTCTCTTTTCCGAAGAACTTTCTTTAGCAATTCTTTTAAAGCAAGCATGCTAATAGTAGATTCCCTTAGTTTTCTTTTACTTGAGAAGGTTCTTATTTAATTTCTGAAGCTATTTTTGCTGGTTATGGAATTATGAATTCACTGTTCTTTACTTGAAGCGCTTTAAAAGCAGCGTGCCAGAGCTAGGGCATAGCTTTGAGGTAGAGAACATACTTAGAATGCATGAAGCTCTAAGTTTAATCCCCAGCACCAAAAAGTAGCCTGGCACTTTGTGCTGGCCCCTGGCCTCTGACATGTCCAATGGCAAATCCACAGCTATTTCAATCACTGTTTTTCAGTAATGTGTTTTTGAGGTTTTTTTGAGGGGGGGATGCATTCAAGACTTTTTTTGTTGTGGCCCTGGGAATTGAACCGAGGGGCATTCTACCTCAGAGCTATACCCCCAGCCCTATTTTATTTTTATTCGGAAACAGAGTTTCACTAGGTTAATGAGAGTCACACTACTTGCTGAAGCTGCCTTCCAACCTGTGATCATCTTGTCTCAGTCTCCCAAGTGCTGGGGTTACAAGCGTGTGTCACCATGCCCGGCAAGACTTTTACTTTGTATTTAGTTTCTAACAATTTGATTATGGTATGTCTGAGTATGAGGTTTTGATTTTTTTTTTTGGGGGGGGGTTCATCTTCTTTTGGGTTTTTTGAAATTGTAGGTTTATTTCTTTCTCCAGATTAGGGATTTTTCAATCATTATTTCTTCAAATATTTTTCAGTATCATTGTCTTGGTCAGTACTCTCAATTGCCACAATCCAAAACGACTGGCCACACAACTTAGGAAGTAAGATTTATTTGCTTTTTTTTTTTTTTTTTTTGAGATTCTGGGTTTAGTCTATGTGAGGCAAGGATCTGAAGCCCAAGGAATGACAGCCCTGACAGGAAGTGGAAAGAGAGAAAGATCAACACCATGAAGGCTGGAAGAAGAGAGTAAGCATGGGCAGAGAGGACCCTATATCATCCCAAATCACATTCCCAGGGACCCTTCCTTAGCCACCAAGTTCAACATTGCTACCTCGTTTCCCTGAGGGCTAGGGGGACATGTTAAATCCAAGCCATTACAATTGTGTTGTTTTTCTTTCCCATTTTGGGTTATAAAACACAAATAGTAGAACTTCTGTTTGAATCCTACAGGTTCCTGAAGCTCTGTTCATTTTTATAAAAATAATTTATTTTGCTGGACGTGGTGGCGCATGCTTATAATCCCCGTGCTTGGGAGGCAGAGACAAGAGGATCACGCAGGTTCAAAGCCAGCCGCATGCGCTGGCTTGGGAGACCCTGTTCTAAATAAAAATGTAAAAATAGGTCTGGGAGTGTAGCCCAGAGGTAGAAGGGCTTCCAGGAACCCCAGTACCATAAAAAAATAATTTTATCTCTATTTTTTTCAATAAATTTTGATCTTTTATCTTTCCTCAGTCATCTTGATTTTGCTAATGAGTTCATACTGCATATGTATTGTTTTTTCAGTTTCCAACTTTCCTTTTTATTTTTCTTAATTTCTTCTGTTTCTTTGCATGGGCTTTCTATATTTACTTTCCAGAGTACTAATGATTACTTGTTGGAGCACATTTACAATAGTTGCTTTAAAGTCTTTATCAGATAATTCCAATGTTTCTATCATTTATGTATTGGCAATCTATTGGTTATCTTTTCCCAAGTTAGTTGAAAATTTTATAGTTCTTTTTTGTTAAGTAATTTTGGATTGCATTCTCAATCCAAAATGTTTTGAACATTTTGCTCTGAGTCTCTGGGCCTTTAAAAAAAATCCAATGGAGAATGTTGATATTTTGTTTTACCTTGCTATTAGTAGCCTAGTCAAATTCAGTAAACAAACTTGAATTCACTGCCTATGGGCTGTTTGTCCCATGCCAATAATAAAAATAAAGCATGCGTCTGTGCTGTTTGTGATGCATGTGTGTACGGTACACTGGAAAGTCTGGGGTGTGGGGTGGCCTACTGCTATTTCAGTGTTCTCAATCCTTGCTATGCTGATTGGGATCAGATCCATGTACCCATAGTTTAGGGGTGATCTCAAGAGTGCATCATTTTGTGTGTGTGTGTGTGTGTGTGTGTGTGTGTGTGTGGTACTGGAGATGAAACCCAGGGGCTATTCTACCTCTGAGCTACACCTAGCCCTATTTTTTATTCTTTTTTTTTTTTTTTTGGTGGTACTGGGGGTGGAACCCAGAGGCTTTCTACCTCTGGGCTATACTCCCAGACCTATTTTATATTTTATTTGGAAACAGGGTCTCACTAAGTTGCTGAGAGCCTCACTAAGTAGCCGAGGCTGGCTTTGAACCTGTGCGATCCTCCTTTCTCAGCCTCCCAAGCGCGGGGATTACAAGCGTGCGCCACCACGCCTGGCTATTTTTTATTCTTTATTTCTTTTGAAACAGGGTCTCACTGAGTTGCAAAGAGGCCTCACTAAATAGTAGCTTAGGCTGTCCACAAACCACTATCCTCCTGTTTCAGCCTCCCAAATGCTTGGATTATAAGTATGTGTTACCACACCCAGCTTCTGGAGTCCATCAATTTTATGGAATCAGTTTCTTGGCCTCTTCTTTCTCCCTAGCTTTCCTATTACTTACTTTCTGGGTCTTCGGATCTTCTTATCTGCTTTCCAGCCAGAAATCAGGAGCCTTCTTTAACTAGTTTGGTTGCCCACTCCCACAAGTGGGCCCATGTCTGGGCAAAGCAGTTGATGGGGAGAAAGAGAGGAAGAGAAAGAGAGAAAAAGAGAAAGAGGAAGGGAGGGAGGGAGAGAAATACAGAGCACAAGAGAGCGCAAGAGAGCGCAAGAGAGCGCAAGAGAGAGAGAGAGAGAGAGAGAAGAGAAGAGAAGAGAAGAGAAGAGAAGAGAAGAGAAAAGACGAGACGAGACAAGACAGAGTTTGTTCCATTCAGTTCATTCTTTTGGGACCATAGCTTCACCAATCATAGAAGAAGGCTCCCCTTCCTCTGAGTTTCTGTGGGGTTCTGTTGCTATCTTAGGATTTTTTTCTTTATTGAGAGCAGGAGTGTGAGCAAATGGAGAGGAAAATAAAATCTAGGCATTTCTGTACTTCCTCTGAGTGTTAGGAGTTCCCTTTTTAAATGTACAAACCAGCCAGGCATGGTGGAGCATGCTTGTAATCCCCACTCTTGGAAGGCTGAGACATGAGGATCGCACAGGTTCGAAGCCAGCCTCAGCTACTTAGTGAGGCTCTCAGCAACTTAGTGAGACCCTGTTTCCAAATAAAATATAAAATAGGTCTGGGAGTATAGCCCAGAGGTAGAAAGCCTCTGGGTTCCACCTCCAGTACCACACACACATAAAAAAAGTCTAAACCAAAGCTCAAGGTTCCTCTTGGACTCTCGGATCTCTCACCCCTGTGCTCCAGCACCCCTTAGATTTTAGGCTGCATTGAGCTCAGCCTGGGGGAATGCCAGATGGAAATAATGGTGAATTCACTATTTCCTCTTGAGAAAGGAAATGTAAGAGATGAGACAGGGGCTCCATGAATTCTGTCCAAGATTTACAGCTATAGTCAGTGGTTAAAAACAAGGCGAAGTGTGCTTACCCCATCTCACTGGAACTGGAACTCTAGAGCTCGCTTGCAAGTTGAATGATAATTGCCATTTCTGCACACCATGCCGAGCACTTTATATGACATAACCTGGGTTTTTTTTTTCCAACTTGACTCATATGACCTCTTTTAAAAGGAAAATTATTCTTTTATGGCCTCATTGAGTTTATTTAAGCTATTTTCAAATCATCTTGTCCTTAAATATGATTGACATGCAACTAGGTCCAAACCATGCTCACAGTGTTTAAACTTATACATCCAAATGCAATTTATAAATTAAATGTAAACAAAAGTACAACACAAAGCAAGGCAAATTGACATCATTTATTTAGTGTGACAGATGACAATGTTTGCTGAAAGGAAACAGCTATTTGTAACATGAATCGCGGCGTATGACTGTGGTGTGGGCTCCTCTGTCGTATCAGAGGTCCCTCCTGCTGAGTGATGACTCAGTTCTCCCTTCTCTGTTGAGCCACTGCCTATGTTTAAATTGTACCAGCCTTTAAATCGTACCAGCTCTGTCTGTCCCTTAACCTGCTGGTTGTCTTTTTTGTCTGCAGTTTTTCTTCCTAAGGCTGCATTTACCTGCAGTTCATCATGGCTGAAAATATTAGTATATATCTTAACTTTCAAGAGAGTGAGAGCACATAAAGCTTATTATAGTATGCTGTTCTTATTGGGCCTAATTTTTAAATTAAGCTTTTTAGAAGTACATATGTATAGGCAAAAACATTATATAAATAGAGTTTGATACTATCTACCATTCCAGATGTTTGCTGTGGGTCTTGGGATATTTCCCCCTAAGGATAAAGAGGGGATTACTGTATTAAGATTACTGCAATGGATATTAAGTCTGTCTTACTTTAATGGCCCAACATTATTAAAATAGTAGTCATTGGCGATAACATGAGTGTAAATGCCATTGAGAACTTTGATAATTAAATCTCCCGGTAGAATTTAGTTACAAGGTAGTAAAACAGATAATCTGGAATGTGTTAATATTAGAATTTTTAGCTTGCTAACCAGATGAAAGTCCTTACATTAAAAATACGGTTTTAGAGAATTTGTAAGGCTGTGGATCCTGCTTTGAGAAACACTATAATACTCTTTCATTTAATCCTTTCAGCAAAAGTCATCATCACCACTCTACGATGAGGAGACTGAGGCGGGAGAGGCAAAGGGACTTAGTCTTTTGACAGATGTATGGTAGGACAGGAGGTCACCATCGTCATTCTTTCTCCAGAGCTTCCTCTCACAACTGTGACGCAGTCCTGGACACACTTTCTGCATGAAAGTTTACGCCTTGATCTGTTTTTTCCAAAAACGGAGGAGAAACAGAGGCTTCCAAATGGCCTCATACAATCTTCCTTTACTCCTTGACCCAAGTCCTTTATGCTCCTCTAAATTAGAGTGGTTTTAATATGCTCTGAGGACCAGACAGAATGCAAGGGATGTGGAACTGTGTTCATTTTTATTACTCTGAATCTTTTACATGTCCTTGTCACTGCGTGAGATGTGTTTTTTCCACAGGAGCGATCAGCGTGCGTGTTCATGTCACCTCCTCTGCGGAGCGTCTCTGTCTTCCTGGGCGCCGTTACTCTTTTCTCCTCAGTCCACAGCGCTCTGCGCACGGGCCACACGCGGCGTGTGCTCCCCTGTGTGTTGCTCGCCTTTCCTCCCCGAGGCTGTGAGCATCTTGAGAGCAAGGATCTCGTCTTTGTCTTGTCACATTGGAGATGTGCGGACACAGTTCAAAACGCACCTGCCAAATTGAATTTATGTTGTGACTCCATATAGCCACTGACTCTATGTTAAAATAAAGCCGATCCCTCAGTTTTCTTTCTGAACATTCTCCTCCCCTATGCTTCTTGCACCGTTAACATCTGCTGCCATCGTCTCTCACCCGAAGGAGAGCAATTGCCTCTAATTGGTCTTAGCACCTCCGCTCCCACCCAGAAACGCTGTCTACCAGTTTTCCTTGTCTTTTGTTTCTCTTTCTCTATGCCTAGCTGCTTCATTCTCTTCTCTCTCCAGCCTGGTTCTCTCTCCTCAGGCCATGGCATGTATTAGTTCTCTGTAACTGTGCAACAAATCAAAACTTAGTCTTATGTCCCCAAAACTTAGTGGCATAAGACAACACTTGGTATGTGAGTCTCTGTAGGGTGGGCATTCAGATGGGGCTTAGTGGGGGCTTCTGCTCCTCATAAGCTACAGTGAAAGGTGCTAGCTAGAGCTGCAGTCATTCCAAAGCTCAGATGGGAAAAGGTGTGTTGCTAAGCTCACCGCAGAGTGGGCGGATTTAGTTCCTGGGTTGTTAGACCAAGCACCCCAGTCCTTGACGTCCATTGGCAGGAGGAGGCCATCCTCACTTCCTGGCCGTGTGGGCCTTGTATCACATGGCAGTTTGTTTCATCAGAGTAAGCAAGTGAGGAGAGCTAGGGGGAAGAGGGAGCGAGGTGGGAACCACAGACTTTTACTTACCAGTCTTGGAAGTGGTGACACTTTCTGAATTGTATTTATCAGAAGCAAGTCAAGGGGTCCAGCCCACACTCAGGCAGAGGGAATCACATCGGGAGGTGTCAGTCACTGGGAGCCAGTGTAGGAGCAGCTGGCTGCAGACCAGATCCCAGGCCAGAAAGCATGCTGTCCCTCAGTTCTGGAGTGTCTGTGTACACAAAGCTTCATGGGGAGATAGATGTATCTAATGCTAATATCACACTGAATGGGGAAAAAATGAAAGCATTTCCTCTAAAATCAGGAACAAGGCAAGGATGTCCACTATCACCACATTATTTAATACAGTTCTATCTTATGGTCCTAGTTTTAGATATTCAGGGAGAGACCTCTGATTGGATAGTTTAAGTGATGTGCTCATTTAAGCCCAGTCAGCGGGGAATTACATAACTGAATTAAGTTTAGCAAAGATGGTGACTGGAAGTCCACTCCTGCTGTGTGGACTGGGAATGGGAGAGGAAGGGAGAGTTTGGTGGTTCCTCGGCTGTCAACAACCCAGTAGACCACTCCAGATGTCCTGGACCCTATCTCTGTAATCCCTCTTGCTGTTTTTGATTCCGTAGCTTAAACAGCGTCCAGACAGGAGGAGCTATTGATTCATATTGGACTCCCTGGCACACAGGAGATGGTTTTGGAAGGTTCCCAGAAAGGAACATGGAGACCATTGCTTTAAATTGGCAACATAAGCTTTGAAGAAGTTGGCATCTCACCACCGGACAGGGGTCTCTCAGGACAGAGGAGTGAGGGGAGGAAGACAGGGCGGGTTTTGGAAGTACACCCTTCAAAAGCACATGGGATAGAATGCCTTCTCTCTTCTGGTGTGCCAGCTCCATAGAAGCGTAATTCTTCACAAGCCTCGTGACAGCCACATTGATTTTAAGACTTCTGGGCAGAGTGTGTATGAAGCTGGGCATTTAGAGTGCTTTATCCCTGGTCCTATTTGTGTTCCCCCTAATGGTGTTTCTGCTGAGCTTTGGTGACCATATTCAAGAGGGGGGGTCCCAGTGAACGCCCTTCCTGAACCTGTCTCTTGGCAGTAGCTAGAGTGTCAACAAGGTGCCTTCCTTCCTGCCACAGGGCTGTGATGAGCTGGAGGGTCGGCTTCCTGTGCTTCACGAGCTCCTTAGGCTCTGAGCATCTTTTCCTTTATTGTTTTAAGAGTTGTGAAGTTTCATATCACACAATTAACATCATCAAGTCTGAAATTCAGTGGCATTTAGTGCTTTCACACTGTTGGATACCACCATCTCTATTAAAAAAAAATATCATCTTCCTACAACACCTAGTTCCCTTTGTGATCCTTCCTCATTCTCTGCTCTTGGGACCTGACCACCACTAATCTGCTTTCTGTCTCTATGGATTTGCCTAGTCTGGATATTTTATATGAAAGGAATACTACAATATGTCAATCTTTTTGGTCTGGCTTCTTTCATATAGCATAATGTTGTGGGAGCTTACCCCACTTGCCCCACTTGGGACATGAATTGGTACTTCATTCTCTCTTCTGGATGATTTTTTAATTTTTTTTTTTGAGTGGTACTGGGGTTCCTGGAAACCCTTCTACCTCCAGGCTACACTCCCAGATACCTATTTTTTATATTTTTATTTGGAAACAGGGTCTCTTAGGCCAGCGCGGCTGGCTTCGAACCTGCACGATCCTCCTGTCTCTGCCTCCCAAGCGCGGGGATTACAAGCGTGCGCCACCACGCCCAGCATGGATGATTTCTTTTAAAATGAGGTTATCTATGTTAGTATTTCAACACACCTCTCCCCTTCTTCTACTCTTACTTCATTATTTTTCTCTCTTCTAGAATAGGCTGGGGGTGTTACGGCTTGGATACAGAATGTCCTCTGGGAAATCTCGTGTATTGGCATTGTGAAAATGTTCTGAGGTGTGATGACTGAATCATGAGGGTTCTAGTCTCATCAGAGGGTAAATCCATTGATGGATTAATAACTTGAGGGCATTTATTTTGTGGTAATTTAGAGAGGTAGGGTCTGGTTGGAGCAGTTATGTCACCGGGGATGTGGCTTGGGGACTATTTGTGTCCCTCATCAGCTCTCCTTCAAGCTCTCTCTGCTTGTGGCCTCCATGATGTGACAGCAGGGTCCTCTGAGCACCCCGTCACTGCCACCTTCATTTGTGCTTTGGAGCTGCTCTATGGACTGTGCCTCTGAACCATGAGCCCCATTAAACCTTTCCTCCTCTAATCTTTCTTGTTCTTTCTTGTTCTTTTTCTTTCTTTCTTTTTTTTTTTTTGTGGCTCTGGGGATGGAACCCAGGGGCATTCGACCTCCAAGCTATGCCCCCTGCCCTGTTTTTATTCTTTATTTTGAAAGAGTCTCACTAAGTTATGGAGTGCCTCACTAAGTAGCTGAGGCTGTCCGCGAACCACGATCCTCCGATCTTAGCCTCCCAAGCACGGGGATTACACGCGTGTGCCGCCGCGCCCGGTTCTTATTGGCCATTTTGCTCACAGTGACGGGAAAGCTGACTAAAACAGAGGGAGTCTCTTTTAACTCAGAGAAGAACATAGAAAAACTTTATTGTGCCTCTTGATCAAGATTTGTTTTTAAGCCCTGTTTCAAAATAAAGAATAAAAAAATAGGGCAGGGGGTGTAGCTTGAAGGTCCAATGCCCCTGGGTTCCATCCCTAGACCCACAAAAACAAACAAAAAAAGATTTGTTTTTAAAACTTTGGACTTGATGGACAGTGACTACTGTCAACGCATTTTTCTGGGGTCTGGGTACTTTTTTGTGGTACTGGGGATTGAACTCAGGGGCATTCTACCTCCAAGCGACACTCCCAGCCCTTTTTATTATTTTTGTTTTGAAACACGTTCTCACTAAGTTGCTGAAGCTAGCCCAAACCTGTGATCCTCCTATCTCAGCCCCCACTTACTCAGGTTAAAGATGTGCGCCACCGCGTCTAGCTAACTGGACAATGGTTATTGAGTACTTACGGTGTGCCGGCATCTTCTTCTAGACTAGGAGCCCTGTTGGATAGGGATTGAGTGGAATGAAGTGCCCTGCCCTTGCAAAGCACGCGACTCAGGGGCAAGGCAGAAACAGCAACGGCCCTGGCAACGCAGGGCAAGACTGGCTTCTATAGACGGAGACTCGAGATGCAGCGCGGGCTCAGAACAAGGACACTTAATCGATAGTAAGTCTTCCAGAATGGATTGATATTTGAGTTGAGTCAGGGAGCCAAGAAAGGAATTGCCCCGCAGGAAAAGGCCAGAAGGGAAGCATCTTACGGGAAGGCCCAGGGCATTGTGGTGAGCCTCAGAGGTACAACAGAGGACACTCCGGGAAACACTAGTGAAAAGCAACAAGGAAGATGTCAAGCTGTCCTGACCTCTCTGCGGTGAGACAACCTAGCCGGTGGGTTTCTCCCACCCAGTGGGTCAGCAGGGCTGAAATGTTAATATGCTTGGAGGGACGAGACTGCATGAGCTGGACAGCACACGGAGTCTAAGGTAGTGAGGTGTGTGGGGAAGAGTGGGGCAGGCTGAGCTTGAGTTCTGGTTCTCTCACCTTGGAGCTGTGTGACCTTGAACAAAATATTTAACATTCCCATGCCTCAGTTTTGTCATCTGTAAAATGGAAACCACAAACAGCACTCACCTCACAAATACTACAGTTTGTGAGTTAGCCCAGGGTTCTTAAGGCACCTGAGTCTGTATAGGCGTGGAAGTGATCAGGGAGGGGATCCCTGACCCACCTGTCAGGTAAGAACAGCCATAGCTGCCATGGGCCAGGCACTGGGTGTACATTGTGCCACTTAACTTTACTGAGAGTTTTATAAGGGAAGTTAGAAAGACACTGGATGGACGAGTAATCAGTCTTGGAGAAATCTCTCAAGACCCACAGCTAACCTGGCACGAGGTCAGCATTTAGAACCAGCATGCCAGATACAGAGGTCCGGTCTCGCTTTGTTTGTGTGTGTGTGTGTGTGTGTGTGTGTGTGTGTGGTACTGGGGATGGAACCCAGGAACATTGTACCCCCGAGCTACACCCCCAACCTTATTTTAAGTCTTTTTATTTTGAAACAGGGTCTCACTGAGTTATGAAGGGCCTCACTAAGTAGCTGAGGCTGTCCGCGAACCGCAATCCTCCTGTTTCAGCCTCTCGAGTGCTGGGATTACAAGCGTGAGCCACCACGCCCAGCTCAGAGGCACACTTTTGGTCTCTCCTCCATTCTGCCTCCCTTGGGTGGGGTCCCATGGAACTGCAATGGTATGTGTGCTCCTAGGGCTGGGGGCTGTGTGTTGGAGAGTCAGGATGACTTCTGAGGTTGCTTTTTGTTTTAACATATTTGGGACATTTGGGGATTTATTCCCTTTCCTAGTGACTCAAGCAAAGATAGTCTAGTTTGAATGCACACCTACCCAGGCTCCATCCTCCGTGTGTATCAGATTAATTTTATATTTGTCCCATCAACCCAAATACCAGGGATTTTCTTTCTTGGGACCGAGTCTGACTGTGTATAGTGACTGTGTTTAGAATTTTGGAAAGTAGAGTGGCATGCCAACTAGAGCCACATTTACCCTTGTGATATAATCATGTTTTAAGTAGAAACTAAATCTTAACCTGTGGCCATAAGATTGGTAGAGGAGTGACTTTAAACAGGACACTGGCAGAGTCACCTAACCACAGGGTGCACCGTTGCCTAGCGAGGGCTGTGGGAGTATCCTCTGGGGTGGGGGTAACTGGCACCTTTTGGGACCTTAGAGTTTTACAGCTATTAGAAGTCCAGGTCAGGGACTGTGGGCTCCCAAGGGTTAACTCTGTATGCCACGTGCTGCAGGAGTTGGCACTTACTTGTGACTGCTGTTTCTGTCTTTATCATGATGGAGGGGTAATTTTTGCTAAGAGCTATTAGAGTGCCCGAGCCAGTAATTGCTGGCAGGAGTGGTCATAATCATGTTTCCTGCTTCTATCCGGGCCCGGGATCCTACAATGGCACCAAAGCACCCTGCTGGAGACCTTCCCGAGTGCAGTCTTAGAAGAGGCCCAGAAATACAGCCCTGGGCCTTTGCCCAGCCTCCACTGTGGTCTACAGGGCTTGGGCTAGAAAAGTATAGCTCTGTAGAAACCTGGAGTTGGATTCTGGCCATTTTGTTACTGTTAATTTGGAGACTGGTAGAGAGAGAGAGCACTGGGGGATCTGTACAGGACGCTTATATCTGCTCATGAGAGACTGTCCTGGGGGGGTGGTGGTGGTGAGCGGGGTGGGCCGTGGACTCTGATGCTGGGATGAGCAGTAAGGGACAAAGTGCTCTGGGATTTTGGAGGATACAGGCGTTATCATAGTCTCCCTGCAGTTAGAAGAGAGGAGGAGAAACACCCTTTTTTCCCCTCCTCTCTTCATTTTTTTCTTCAAAATTTATTGAGCACTTACCATGTGCTAGGTTTGGGTGACACACATGCAGGATGACTATGAGGTTTCTGCAAGATGCTGGGGGGACATGGGTGTGAACAGTGACTTCTCCTAATGGGAATGGGGACCAAGGATGAAAGGCTGCAGGGGGGGTCAAGAGGGGTTCGTACAGGAGCTGGCCATTGAGATGAATGCTGTAGGAGATTGCCAGGTGGTGAGGTGGGGAAGGATCCCAGAAAGAGGAAACAGGCCAAGGAAAGGGGCTGTGGTTAAGCATTCTCCAAAGGTTAGGGGTTAAAGCCTCAGTCTTCGGCCTGTGCTGCTCTTGGGAGGCGAGGCCTAGCTGGAAGTCTTCCAGTTCATGGGGGTGGTGGTGGTTTTAAACCCTTGAGGAGATATTGGAACTCTACTCCTTCTCTTCCTTTCTTTCTGCTTTCTTGCTGCCACAAGCTGAGCAGCTTTCTCTGGTATGTAGTCCTGCCCTGATCTACAGCCTTGCCACAGGCACCAGAGGAATAGGGCCAACCCACAACAGACCGGGACCTCCAAAACAGTGAGTCAAAATAAACTCTACCAGTTTCCAACTTGCTTAGCTCCATTTTTTTTTTTTTTTTTGGTCACAATATTGAAAATCTGACTAACACAAAATATTTTGAGGTATGAAAGAGAATTGGGTAGGTGTTTGGGGAAACAGGGTGTATAGTGTTGCAACAAAATCTATGCATTAGCAACACAAAAACAAATGCTGCTCTGTTGTAGACTACTGTTAGCCATACACTGCTTGTTGGTCATGGGCATTTTGAATATTTATGATTTTAAAGAAGGCACAGAGAACAAATAGGTATTAAGTAACATTCTGTTGAAGTATGCTGTAGAATTGTGAGTAGTTTTGTTTGATAATTATATGTTTTGATATGTCTGGGACACGAAGTGAAGATAGGGCCAATTTAATGTTGACTCACTGCCTGTGTTAAGGTTTTTCTTTTTCTGGGTTTCTATAATGGAAAAATATTTACACACACACACACACACACACACACACACACACACACACATACACACGAGAGAGAGAGAGAGAGAGAGAGAGAGAGAGAGAGAGAGACAGAGACAGATACAGACAGACACAGAATAGTAAAGAAAAAGCCTTATAACCCAGCCCATAACCCAGCTTTAATATCCATCACCCTTCCTTCATTTTTATTTTGAAGCCAATGCAGAACACATATGTTCTTCAGTATGACTCCTTTAAAAAAACACAAAAATATACCAAATACTTTCTTTTTAAAAAATAAAACCACAAAATCATTTTCACACCTAACAAAATTCCTTAATATCATTTAAAATTCTATCTATATTTAAGTTTTCCTGATTGTCTCAACCATTTTTATAGTTGGTTTGTTTACATCAGAATCCAAACACAGTCCATGTATGGAATGTGGATGATTTATCTCATAATTCTGTCTTAATCTATATTAATTCACATCTTCTTACCACCCTCCCTTAACAAAACTTTTTGTTAGGAGACTGGGTTTCCTGTATTACACCCAAATCTGGGTTTGGCTGATGAGACCCTCATGGTGCTCTTTAACAAGCTCCCCTTACCCTCTGATTTCCTACAAACTAGTAGAGCTAGAGTCTTGGAATTCAGATCCTCTTTCTCCAGACAGAGGGTTTCATAGGTACTACTTTGTGCTTTCTGCTGATGTTCAGTGTGTTTCATGGTTAACGATAACAGCTTTGGTCCCGGGGTTCAAATGATGTTAGACTGATCTGTTCATTACAGAGTTGTATTAAGATTTTTGAGCAGTAGTAGCAAAAACAGGTTGGAGAATGAACTAAGAAGCAAGGCCAATGGGAAATAATTGCATGGTCTAGGTATAGATTTTTGACTAAGTGGTAGTAGGAATAGCACAGGAGGTTCCACTTTTGGGAGGCAGTAAGTAGATAGAGGGTGGCTACTGGATGCAAAAGCAAGGGAGTAGAATAAAGCTAATCAAGGAACCTGTCATTTGCTTTCTCAGCATACATCATAACTTAAGTAATCTCACTCAGTTCCACAGTTTTAAATTCCTTTACTTGTGGATAACTTCTAAAGTTCTATCTCTAAGTTTAACCTTCTTCCTGAACTTCACACTCTCATATTCAATTACCTGCTGAACGTCTCTGCCAGAATCTCAAACTTTCATGTCTGCAAGCACACTCTTGTTTCATCCACACAAACCTTCTTCTCTCCCAGTGTACTCCATCTTAGTAATGGCATCTCGGTGATTCAGGCAAAACAATTAGACTCTCCTTGTTTCTAACCTGTTCATCACATTTCCATCAGGATTTGTCAGCTTGACCTTCAAAATTTCTCTGCATCTGAAGACTTCTAAGCAACTCTTTCACTACCAGTGAAGCCCAAATATAGTGTAGTTATCTTTCAGCTCATCCTGTTCCTACTCTTATAGTAAACCATCCAGATAAGAGATGAAGAGTAACAGAATTGGGTTTCAGAGGACAATATTCTGCTGCTGTATTCCTCTTCTATACTTGGCAGAAACAGGCGGAGTGCATCTGTCTTCTTTGTCTATGCACTCCCTCTAGTTCAAGGCATTTGATACCGTCTCTGCATAATTGTGACATAGTAATTGCAAAAATTGCATTTCTTTGCCTTTCCATGGGTGTATCCTCTTTGCTATGTAGCTTCCTATTCTGTCCCTGGAATCAGCCAGATGACTTGCCTTAACCAACAGAACATCAGCAAATTATAATGCAAGATGAAGCTTGAAAAATGCTTGGTAAATTAGGCTTGGTATTCCTTTTTTCCACCTCTGTCACTACCATGAGCACATCCTTGGACTGGTCTGCTGGGAGATGGGAGATATATGAAGCAGAGAGAAACAGCCAGCCAGCTGACCCCCGGGCATGTGAATGAATCTAGCCAAGATCAGCCCAGACACCTAGTCAGCCTCCCCTGATACTCAGCCTCAGTGCATGAGCAATTAGGGTTTCATGATTATTATGCAGCATCATGACAATAGATAATTAAGAAATTCCAAATGTATATGTGCCCCATGCATCTTTTCTCTTAAGTCTAGACTTCTATACCCAACACCGATCAGACAACTCTGTTTGGATATATAATAAATCCAACAAAACATCACTAAAGCCTATTACAAGTCAGCCCTTCCACTAATTGTTTTCATCTCATGATGGTTCCACCATTTATGTAGCTCAGGACAAATGAGAAAAAGTTATCTTTTATTCTTTTCTTTGTATCTCATATCCAGTTAATTGGGTCATAGCTATTTAACATTCAAAACATATCTCTAAGTCCATCCACTTTTCTCCATTCCCACCACCAGCGACTTCATTATTTCACACCCCTTAATCTCTTCTGTATCATTACAGCCACCTCCTCTCTGTTTTCATTCTAGATTTGTGATGGTCAATTTTCAAAATGTAGCTAGATCAATTAAAAACATATGAAATCAAAAGCACATATAACGAGAGAAAAATAGATATATTGACTATCTCAAGATTGAAACTGTTTTTCATAAAAGGGCATCCTTAAGGTGAAAAAGCAGCCCATGGAATGGGAGAAAATATGCACAAACCACATGCCTGATATAAGGCTAATATCCAGAATACATAAAAATTCACACAACTCGACTGCAAAAACAGTCAACCTTATTAAAAAAATGGGCAAAGGACTCAAGTAGACATTTCTCCAAGAAAAATATACAAATGGTCAATAAGCACAGGGAAAGAGGGCTCTTATCATTAATCAACAGAAAAATATAATCAAAACCATAATAAAATACCTCACACCCATTAGGATGGCTACTATAAAAAAATAAGCAGAAAACAAGTTGTTGAGGATGTGGAAACATTGGCACTCTTGTCCACACTGGTAAAAATATAAAACATGGTTCAACTATTATGGAAAATAGTAAGGCAGTTTCTCAAAAAAATTAAAAACATAATTACCAAAGGGTCCAGAAATCTCACTTCTGGATAGAAAGTACTAAAAAAAAAAAAAAAGAAATCAGGGACCTCAACAGATATTTGTACTGATAACAGCTTCATTCACAATAGCCAAGAGGTAGAAGCAACTCAAGTGCTTACTGAGTAATGAATGGATAAATTGTGATATATACATACAGTGAACTGCTACTCAGTCCTGAAAAAGAAGGAAATTCTGACACATGCTACAGCATGAATGAACCTTAAAGGCATTATACTAAGTGAAATAAGTCATAACAAGTGAGCAAATACCAGCTCTTTGAGGTATGTAGAGTGGTTAAAATCATAGAGACAGAATGGCAGCTACTGAGGGACTGAGAAAGGCGCAAAAAGAAACCAGGGAGTTACTGCTTAATGGGTATCGAGAGTTGTGCAGTGAAAAGAACCGTGGCTATATGGTGGTGAGGGTTCCACAGCAACTTGAATGAAATGAATGACACTGGACTGTACACTTAAAAATGCCTCTACAGCTCATTTTGTATATCTTATTGCAACTGGAAAATATCATTGAGCTATTTCTGAGGCATTTAAAAACATTTTAACTTTCCCCTCTAGCACTGGGCATTGAATACAAGGGCACTGTACAACTGAGCTCCACCTTTAGTCCTTTTATTTATTTATATTTTAAATTTTGAAATGGACTTTTTCTAAATTGCCCAGGCTGGCCTAGAACTTGCTGTTCTCTGATTTCAGCCAAGGCATGTGCCCCATGCCCAGCTAATGTTGTCTTTTGAGATTATTAACAATATAGCCCTCACTTAAAGAGAAGTAGGAAGATGGGCCCAGAAAATTTTCATTCCAATGATTTCTAACTCCCTTTTAGGTTATTGTCTCTGCTCAAATCGTCTCTCAGACTAACCTGAGTCTGCTACCTAAGACAGAACACTCCTCCCTTGTCCCTTGAATCACTCTACCTCCTCAACTAGATTACCTTTCTTTTCAGTCCTTATTGCTACACAAAGTTACTTTCATACTTTTCTCTCATCCAGTTCTTTCATCTATCTTCTTCCCCACAGTACTCCCAGCTACAAGAGGAATGCCCAATACAATGATGGCACTGGATCATTTTTTAATGATTTTTTTATTGGCGCACTGTATTCATACATCATAATGGTATAAAGAAAATACTTTTGTAGATATACATACACACATCGCCCAGTTAGCCCCTACCTGATCCCCACCCCGTTCCCTCCCCATCCCTCCTTCCCATGCTTGGCTTAGTGGTTGACATCTAGTTTTATAGTAATTTATCCAATATTAACGATGATAATCTCACATAACAGTTTTATTTGTCTGATACCAAGCTTTTGATGACTTAAAGATAGCAGTTCAATATTTCTTTTTGCTTTCTTTCTTACCAGAGAATATTTTTTTCTTTTCTTTTTTAGGTGAAGCTATCATACATTTATTTATTCATTTTTCAGAAAAAAATCTATCCTGATATGGAATATGGACTCTAGATACCCAAAACAATCTCGAAGAATAAAGCTAGAAGATGTATATTTTCTGATTTAAAGCCATATAAAGCTACAATAATTGAAACAGTGTAGTACTGTTCTAAAGGCAGATATATAAACCATTGGAGTTAGATAAAAGTCTAGAGATAAATTCTTCCCTATATTGTCAAGTTATTTTTGACAAGGTTTCCACGAAAATTTGGTGGAGGAAATACTAATCTTTTAAATAAATATTGTTGAAAAATAATAATTACATGAAAAAGAATAAAATTGGACCCTTACCTAACACCATATACAAATATTAACTCAAAATAGATAAACCTAAATATAAATCTTAATACTATAAACTTTTAGAAGAAAATCTGGGTCAAAAAACCTCACAACATTGAAATTGGCAGTGATTTCTTGGATATGATTTCAGTGGCACAGGCAACAAAAGGGTAAACAAACTCCCTAAAAAAATAAAAAAATACTGTATATCCAAAGACACTGTAAACAGAGTTAAAAGTTACTGATAGAATGGGATAAAATATTTCCAAATGCTATATCTGAAGGTATATTAATATTCCAATTAGAAATCCTAAAAATTAGCAACAATAAAAGCAAACAATACAATTTAGAGATAGGTAAAAGACTAGCATAAATAATGAATCTCCACAGATAACCAGTCTTAGTTGTCTGTTGGATGGAAAATCTTGTTTCTCTGGTTCTGGTGTGTGTTACCTATTTCTTCTTTGTAGTCAATCTCTTTGAGTATTTTCTCTAGCGCTGGTTTTGAAGACATAAATTCCTTCAGTTTCTGTTTGTCGTGGAAGCTTCTTATTTCCCCATCTAATTTGATAGAAAGTTTTGCTGGGTAGGAAATTTTTGGCTGGAAGTTGTTTTCTTTCAGAGTTTGGAATATGTTACTCCAAGTCCTTCTGGCTCTCATGACTTGGTTTGGGAAGTCTGGAGTGATTCTAATTGGTTTGCCTCTGAATGTCACTTGGCCCTTTGTTTTTGTTGCCTTTAAGATTCTCTGCTTGGCTTCCACAGTGGTCATTTTGACAATTATGTGGCATGGGGATCCTCTTCTCCGATCCTGTCTAAAGGGAGTTCTATAAGTTTCCTGGACCTGTGTATTGACCTCTTGCTCTATGTTTGGAAAATTTTCTGCTATTACTTCCTTTTTTTTTAAGTTGTTCATTATTTTTATTTTTATTTTTATTTTTATTTATTTTTATTTTTTTATTTTTTATTTTTTTAATTGGTGCATTATATTCATACAACTTATTGGGGTAAAAAACTTGTGTGTATAAACATGTACTCATCGCTGATTTAACCCCTACCCAAATACCACCCCATTCCCTCCCCGTCCCTCCCTCCCTTGCTTGGCTTAGTGATTGACTTCGATATGTTTAAGTACATTGTGTGCTTTAGAGATTTTTCTCTTCCCCCTCCTTTCTCTTCCTTTAGGTTATCTTGTTTGCTCCTCTTTTCTCCCTAACTCTCACATATTAGGGAAAGCATCTGATTTCTTATTTTTTGTGCCTGACTAATCTCACTTAGCATAATATCCTCCAGTTCCATCCATTTCCCTGGAAATGACGTAATTGAGTTTTTTTTGATGGCTGAGTAAAATTCCATTGTGTACATATCCCACAGTTTTGTAATCCATTCATCTGTTGATGGACATCTTGGCTGGTTCCATAGTTTGGCTATGGTGAATTGTGCAGCTATGAACATAGATACACATGCATTAGTTTGGTAGTTTGGTTTCTTTTCTTTTGGGTAGATACCCAACAGTGGTATTGCTGGATCAAATGGTAGGTGTGTTCCCATTCTTCTGAGGATTCTCCATACTGTTTTCCAAAGTGGTTGCACTAATTTGCAATCCCACCAACAATGTCTTAGAGTTCCCACTTCTCCACATCCTCGCCAGCATCTGTTGTTGTTTGTGTTTTGAATGATTGCCATTCTAGTTGGAGTTAGGTGAAATCTCAGGGTAGTTTTGATTTGCATCTCTCTGATTGCCAGTGATGTTGAGCATTTTTTCATGCATTTATTGGCCATTTGAATTTCTTCTTTTGTGAAGTGTCTATTTAGTTCATTTGCCCATTTTGTTATTGGATGCTTTGTTTTCTTAGTGTTGAGTTTCTTGAGTTCTCTGTATATTCTAGATATTAGTCCTCTATCGGAGGGGTAGGTGGCAAAAATCTTCTCCCATTCTGTTGGCTCTCGATTGAGGTTCTTGATAGTTTCCTTTGCTGAACAGAAGCTCTTCAGTTTCATGCAATCCCATGTATTGATTCTCCTTTTAATTTGTTGTGCCTTTGGGGTCTTATTGAGGAAATGTTTGTCTGTGCCTATGTGTTGTAGCATTGGACCTATGCCCTCTTCAAGGAGCTTCAAAGTCTCTGGTTTAATTTCCAAGTCTTTGATCCATCGTGAGTTGACTTTTGTACAGGGTGAAAAGTGGGATTAACATCCAATTTTCTGCATATGGTTAACCAGTTTTGCCAACACCATTTGTTGAAGAGGCTATCTTTTTTCCAGTGTATGTTTTTGGCCCCTTTGTCAAAAATCAATTGGCTGAGAGTGTGTGGGCTTGTTTCTGGGTCTTCTATTCTGCTCCATTGGTCTATATATCTGTTCTTTTGCCAGTACCATGCTGTTTTTATTACAATGGCTTTGTAGTATAGTTTAAAGTCAGGTATTGTGATTCCTCCTGCGTGGTTTTTGTTACTGAGAACTACCTTGGCTATTCTGGGCTTTTTGTTATTCCAGATAAATTTAAGGACTGATTTTTCTATGTCTGTGAGGAATGATCTTGGTAGTTTAATGGGCATTGCATTAAATCTGTAGATCACTTTTGGGAGGATGGCCATTTTAATGATATTTATTCTGCCAATCCATGAACATGGAAGATCTTTCCATCTTCTAAGATCTTCTTCGATTTCTTTTTTCAGTGTTTTATAATTTTCTTTGTAGAGATCTTTTACCTCCTTGGTCAAATTTATTCCTAGGTATTTTATTTTTTTGTGGGAGATCCTGAGTGGAAGTGTTTTCTGAATTTTTTTTTCAGTGGATTTATGGTTGGTGTACAGGAAAGCTTCTGATTTTTTAAGATTGATTTTGTATCCAGATACTTTGCTGAATTTGTTGATCAGTTCTATAAGCCTTTTGGTTGAGTTTGTTGGGTTTTCTAAATATAGTATCATGTCATCAGCAAATAGTGAAAGCTTAAGTTCTTCTTTTCCTATTTGTACTCCTTTGATTTCCTTTTCTTGCCTTATTGCTCTGGCTAGAGTCTCTAGTACTATATTGAAGAGAAGTGGTGATAGTGGACATCCTTGTCTCATTCCAGTTTTTAGGGGGAATTCTTGAAGTTTTTCCCCATTTAATATGCTGGCAGTGGGCTTGTTGTAGATTGCCTTAATAATGTTGAGATATGTTCCTTCTATTCCAATTCTCTGCAGTGTTTTTATCATAAATGGATGTTGAATTTTATCAAATGCTTTTTCAGCATCTATTGAGATGATCATGTGGTTTTTGTCTTTGATTCTGTTTATATGCTGAATTACATGGATTGATTTTCGTATATTGAACCAGCCTTGCATCCCTGGGATGAACCCTACCTGGTCGTGATGAATGATTTTCTTGATGTGGTTTTGAATACGTGTTGCTAGTATTTTGTTTAATAGTTTTGCATCCAAGTTCATCAGAGATATAGGTCTGTAGTTTTCCTTCCTTGAACTGTCTTTATTCGGTTTGGGTATTAGTGTGATGTTGACTTCATAGAATGTATTTGGGAGAGTCCCGGTTTTTTCTATTTCCCGAAATAGTTTGAGTAGTATTGGATTAGCTCTTCTGTAAAGGTTTTATAGAATTCACTTGAAAAACCATCTGGTCCTGGGCTTTTCTTTGATGGTAAGCTCTTTATTGCTGTTTCAATCTCTTTGATTGTTATTGGTTGGTTTAAGTGTTCTATATCTTCTTGACTCAGTTTAGGAAGGTTGTATTTATCTAGGAAGTTGTCGATTTCCTCCAGATTTTCCATTTTGTTGGAGTATAGTTTTTCAAAGTAGTTTCTGATAATCCTCTGGATTTCTACACTGTCAGTAGTAATGTCTCCTTTTTCATCCCTTATCCTCATAATTTGGGTTGATTCTCTCTTTTTTTTAGTTAGGTTGGCCAGTGGTTTATCAATCTTGTTAATCTTTTCAAGAAACCAGCTTTTGGTTTTGTTGATTTTCTGTATTTTTTTTATTCTCTATTTCATTAATTTCTGCTCTAATTTTAATAATTTCCCGTCTTCTGCTGGCTTTGGGGTTCAATTGTTCCTGCTTTTCAAGGGCTTTGAGGTGTGTCGTAAGGCTATTTATTTGAAGATTTTCTGTTTTTCTTATGGGAGCACTCAGTGCTATAAATTTTCCTCTTAATACTGCCTTCAAAGTGTCCCAGAGGTTTTGATATGTTGTTTCTTTATTTTCATTTGTTTCTAGAAATTTCTTGATTTCACCTCTTACATCTTCTATGACCCATTCTTCATTCAGAAGTGTGGTGTTCAGCCTCCACATGTTTATGTTGTTTCTTTGGGTCTTCTTATAGTTGATTTCTAGTTTCATTCCATTATGGTCTGAAATGACACAGGGAAGTATGTAACATTTTTAAAATTTGCTAGTGCTCATTTTGTGTCCCAGGATGTGATCTATTTTGGAGAAGGTTCCATGAGCAGCTGAGAAAAATGTGAACTCTGCTGTAGTTGGGTGAAATATTCTATATGTGTCCAACAGGTCCATTTGATTAATGGTGTTCTTTAGTTCTGAGACATCTTTACTGACCCTTTGTCTGGAAGATCGGTCTAGTATTGTGAGAGGTGTGTTGAAGTCTCCCAGTATTATTGTGTTGGGATTTATGTGTGACTTCATGTCACAAAGAGTTTGATTTATGAAAGTAGCTGCCCCTATGTTTGGGGCATAGATGTTGATTATTGTTATTTCCTCTTGCTGGACTATTCATTTTACCAGTAAAATGTGACCTTCTTTGTCTCTTCTAATAAGTTTGGGTTTGAAGTCTAACTTGTCTGATATCATAGTTGCTACTCCTGCTTGTCTTCGAGTACCATTAGCATGGATAACCTTGCTCCAGCCCTTTACCTTGAGTTTGTTCCTATCTTTACTTGTAAGGTGTGTTTCTTGTAAGCAGCAGATGGATGGATTCTGGCTTTTAATCCATTTTGCCACTTTATGTCTTTTTATTGGGGAGTTGAGGCCGTTTACATTCAGTGTGATTATAGAGAGATAATTTTTAATTCCCAACATGTTAAGATCTTATTTCTGTTTGAGATACTGTTTATTCTTCTTTGCTTAGTTGTCTGCTGCATGGGAATTCTTGTTTCTTTGGTTCTGGCGTGTATTACCCATTTCCTCTTTGCAGTTAATCTCCTTGAGTACTTTCTCTAGCGCTGGTTTTGAAGACATAAATTCCTTCAGTTGCTGTTTGTCATGGAAGCTTCTTATTTCCCCATCTAATTTGATGGATAATTTTTCTGGGTAGGAAATTTTTGGCTGGAAGTTGTTTTCTTTCAGAGTTTGGAATATGTTACTCCACGCCCTTCTGGCTTTCATAACTTGGTTTGGGAAGTCTGGAGTGATTCTAATTGGTTTGCCTCTGTATGTCACGTGGCCTTTTGTTTTTGTTGCCTTTAAGATTCTCTCCTTGGCTTCCACATTAGTCATTTTGACAATTATGTGGCGTGGGGATACTCTTCTTTGATCCTGTCTAAAGGGAGTTCTATAAGTTTCCTGGACCTGTGTATCAACCTCTTGCTCTATGTTTGGAAAATTTTTTGCTATTACTTCCTTGAAGAGATTGTTGATCCCTTTGGTTTCACCTTCTTTTCCCTCCTCTATTCCAATTATTCTTAGGTTAGCTCTCTTGAAATGGGCCCATATTTCTTCAATGTCAGATTCCTGCTGTCAGGTTTTTTTTTTTTTTTCTAAATTAGAAACTATGCGTTCATTTTTGTAATGGTCATCTTCAAGAAGCGAGATTCTATTCTCCATGTGGTCTAATCTGTTTACACTTTGAATTGAAGCCTTCACTTCATTAATTGCATCCTTTATCTCTTTTTGACTCTCTAAATTCTTTTCGAAAGTCCTCTATTATTTCTAGAGTTATTTTCCTAATTTGATCTTCTAGAGTTCTTTGGATTTCTGTGTTATCAGATTCTGATGTTGTGGGGTTGTGGGCATTCACTGCTCCATTGTTATTTCTCTTTCCCATGATTTTGGAAGTTTGTGCCTTCTCTGGGTTCTTCCCTGAGTCACTACGAGTTCACTTAAGATGTTCTGGATCTCGAGTCTGTGATATCTCAGTCACCACTACTCCTTTACTGAGTTGTATCACAAAGTCTCAGACCCAGGGAGTCAATTGAGGCTGCTTAGACCGTGGGGGGTGCCAAGTTGGTGTTCTCTAGCGGGGAGTTGTGACTATGGTATGATATCTCTGCCACTGCCACTCCCCCACTGGGCTGCACTGCTAAAATCTCCGACCCAGGGAGACTATCTGCGCAAGTCCCTGGGAGTGCAGTACTGGTATTTCTCCCCTTGGGGCCGCAATTTGACTCACGTTTGTTGAGTGCGCTGATGGAGCTGTAGTGAACTTGGTGGATTTGCTGCTGCCACCACTGGCAATATGGCACCACTGCCACGCCCTTGGCCGTGATGTGGCCTATTTCTTCTCTGGTTTTGAGCTCCACTGAGTCCCTGCCAGGTGTGCTGTGCCTGGCCCTTGGGAGCTTTAGACGCTCCTTGCACCGGAGAAACTGCTGACTGCCGCCCGGCTGTTCAGCAGCGGCTTACCTTGGCTCGCTGTCCACCCCTCCTCTCAGGCGTCTGGTGGCTGGTTGTGTGGGTTGGTCTAGGGCTGTCTGGTGAATTCGCCACTGCCGCTAGCAGTAAGACGCTGCTTCTGCATCCTAGGCCGCGAGGCCAGAGTACCTCCTCTCTGGATTTGAGCTCTATTTTGAGTCTCCCTCCTCTCTGGAGCCTGGTGCTGCTAGGGGAGATGTAAGCCGTGCCGCTCCGGCCGCTCTGCGCTGTGGCTCAGGCTGCTCCGCACCACGGGTCTGGCCACTCTGGCCTTTCTGGCTGCTCTGCACCGCGGATCCGGCTGCTCCGCACTGCGGGTCTGGCCACTCCGGCCGCTCCGGCGGTTCCGCGAAGTGGCTCTGGCTGCTCCGGCTGTTCTGGCCGCTCCTCTCCGGCTGCTCTGGCCGCTCCTCTCTGGCTGCTCTGGCCGCTCCACTCGGCTGCTCCGGCCGCCCCGCTTTGCACCGCGGGTCTGACTTCTCTGCGCTGCGGCTCTGGCCACTCCGGCTCCTCCGGTCGCTCTGCGCCGCGGCGGGCGCGACCCTTCGGGCTGGTTTTTTTCTGGTGTCTTGTTTTTCCAGCCCTTTTTCTCTGTCCCTTGTATTTACCATTTTTATTTCTTTGCTGGTGGTGTTTTCTGGCTCTGAAAGGCGCTGGTTTTGTGGTAATAGAGTTCGATTGTTAGCGGGACTTGTAAGTGCCACTTTCCTCGGTCGCCATCTTACCGGAAGTCCTATTACTTCCTTGAAGAGATTGTTGATCCTTTTGGTTTCACTTTCTTTTCCCTCCTCTATTCCAATTATTCTTAGGTTAGCTCTCTTAAAATGGACCCATATTTCTTCAATGTCAGAGTCCTGCTGTTGGATTTTTTTTTTCTAAATTATAAAGTGTGCGTTCATTTTTTGAATGATCATCTTCTAAGAGTGAGATTCTATTCTCCATGTGGTCTAATCGGTTGTTTGTACTTTGAATTGAGGGCTTTACTTCATTAATTGCATCCTTTATCTCTTTTTGGCTCTCTCTGAATTCTTTTCGAAACACCTCTATTATTTCTATAGTTATTTTCCTGATTTGATCTTCTAGAAATCTCTGAATTTCTGTTTTATCAGGTTCTGATGTTGTGGGGTTGTAGGCATTCATTGCTCCATTTTATTCCTCTTTCCCATGATTTTGGAAGTTTGTGCCTTCTCTGGGTTCTTCCCTTGGGTCACTACGACTTCACTTAAGGTGTTCTGGATCTCGAGTCTGTGGTATCTCAGTCCCCACTACTCCTTTCCTGGGTTGTATCGCAGAGTCTCAGACCCAGGGAGTCAATCGAGGCTGCTTTAGACCATGGGGGGTGCCAGGTTGGGTGTTCTCCTATGGTGTGATATCTCTGCCACCGCCCCTCCCCCACTGGGTCAAGTCCCTGGGCATACAGTACTGGGATTTCTCCTCTAGGGGCCACAATTTGACTCAGTGTTGAGTGCGCAAATGGAGCTGTAGTGGACTTGGTGAATTCTCTGCTGCTGACGCCGGTGGTAATATGGTGCTGCTGTTACGCCCTCGGCCGTGAGGCTGGCGTATTTCTTTTCTGTTTTTGAGCTCCACTCTGAGTCCCTGCAGGGTGTCCTGAGCCCAGCCTCTGGGAGCTTTAGATGCTCCCTGCGCCGAGAAATCTGCCAAATTCCTCCCAGCTGATCCGCAGCGGCTCACCTCAGCTTGCTGTTCGCTGCTCCTCTCTGGAGCTTGGTGGGCTGTTGAGTGCGTTGTTCTGGTGCCGTCCAGTAAGGTTGCCGCTGCCACTGGCAGTAAGGTGCTGCTGTTGCGTCCTCGGCCGTGAGGCCGGCGTATCTCCTCTCTGGTTCTGAGCTTCGTTATGAGTTCCCCTCCTCTCTGGAGCCTGGTGCTGCTAGGGACCTGAATAATTTTTTTAATGAATAAATTCAACCAATATTTATTGAGCCCCTACTATGTGCCAGATACTGTGGATTTTGATTTGGCCTTGTGTGTAGAAAATTTGAAGACTGTGATGGGTGGTGACAAAATGTCTTGGGATGTTCAAGTTGTTTAGAAGGGTTGGGTTCGTGATACCTTGGGATTGGTAGGCCAATGAAGAAAGACAGTTCTATCCTTCATATAAAATCCAGAAGCTCAGAAAGATTGGTGGGAATTCAGAGTAGAACATGACCAAAGTCTTCATGGGACTCAATACCAGATTATCCATCTTGCAATTCCATTTCTAATGGAAATAAGGGCACAGAGGAAGAATGGTCATGGTGGCCCACAGTATCATCAGCAAGGTCTACCCTAAATAGAGACTGTAGGTGATGGGGCTTCAGGAGCAATGAGAACATCTTTACCCCCAGAAACACAGGCTTCCTCATCAACTCCCTGATGTTAAAATTCTCTTAGAGGGAAAGTGGTTTGCTTGGCTTCTAGAGAGAAGATAGAATGCTTCTAGTCATCCATGAGAAGGCCCCTTCACTTAGGGTTCCGGGAGACATGTGGACAAGTCATATTGCAACTTGCCAGGAGCCAGGTTTTAGACATTTGGGTAAAGAGAGAATCTGAGTTCTGGGGAAAAGAGCGAGAAATAGAAGGATGGGGCCAGAATTTTCACATAGCCAACACTTCTCATTCTTCCTTTATAAGCCTTTGTCTGTCTGTAAGTTTCCAAGATGAAAAAGTCTCCTTACATTTTTATATAATTAATTTAGAAAATTTTTATTGAAATTCAGGTGTTCCTAAATCTAATTCCACCTACCACTTATGACCTGTGGGATCTTCAGAAAATTCACTTCTATGAATGTCCTCATTGGTGGGTTGCAGGTAATAATATATCCTTCTGAGATGAAATGAGATGATGCATGTAAAAGAGCTTAGTGTCCTGCCAGCACACGAACACAGATTTATTCTGGCTTTCCTAAAGCCATAAAGCATCCAAACAGAGGAGCTAGATCCGAGTTCCGGTCCCCGTGTTTCTTCTCCCACGGGGCCACCTCCAGCTCCTCTCTGATTACCTCTGCTGATTGTGACAGGTGGTGTCAGTGTTGGGGAATTAGGATCTACACACTTTCCACCTAGTCTGTACCATGGGTCAGGAGGCTGATCACACTGCCTTTGCTTTTGTTATACTTAAAAACCATATAAGGACAGAATGTCTGAAAGCGGAACCATACACTTACATGTTATCAAGAGTATTCTGATCAAATTACATAATCCCTAATTACATCTTACCTTTTAGATGCGACCTTTATTACTCTATTTCTAGCACGGCAGAATGTCTTTAATTTCACCATTGAATATAGACTGAATGGCTGCCGAAGGAAGCTGGGTGGCCAGGCAGGACTAAAGATTTGCTGCTTTGGATAGGCCTGATCCCATTCACCTTTGAGTCCACTTTCCTAAATTTAGGAGGGTCCTAAGTTACCTTTTAACTTTCCTCTCTCTTTTCCAAGTTATTAAAAAATATGTCAAACAAGGCGTGGTGATGTATGCTTGTAATCTCAGAATTTGGGATGAGACGGGAGGATTGCAGGTTCAAGGACCGCCTCAGCAACATAGTGAGACTCTCAGCAATGTAGTGAGACCCTGTTTCAAAATAAGAAATAAAATAGGGCTGGGGGCGTAACTCGGGTATTACCATCCCCCCCAAAACACCAACAGCAACAAAAATAAATCAAACAAAAACAAACAATATGGCAAATGCTCTATAACATTTAGTCAGCTGCCTGGCTAACCATGGCCTTGCAGACAAGGGTGAAGCTCTCATTTAACCTAACTGTGGAGCGCAGCAAGCTTATTTTGTCATGGCTCAGTTGAGTATGTCCATTGCTGATGCCTAGGAGGGGCCATCGGTGACCACAGCCTGAGGCCAGAGAGGTCCTGCTCGCTCAAGTCCCTTCTGGGAAGTAGTCAAAGGCTGTGTTGGGCCAAGGCTTGAATCTTGCCAGGAGGTGGCGCCCTTTCTCTGCCTAGTTTGCAGAGGTTGGTCACTACTGTGGGGAGGAAAAAAGATGTGCATCATGAAGCTGGGTCAGCCATTTCCGAGGCTCAGAGCAGCAGTGGCCACGTTTCTGTTTCTTTCTTCTAAAAGGGCACGCAGCTCCTCAGGCGAGGGGAGCTACGTGGGGCTTCACTTTTTCAGTTGTTAGAGCTTCATCTCTGCCCATCTCATCTTCGGTTCTTTGGATTTCTCTCCCATTCTGGGAGAATGGTCAGAACAGGATTGTAAGGGAGGGATGGGGAGAGACGAGCGGACAGGCCGAGGGGCTGCTCCTTGCAGGGATAGCTTCTCTTACCCCCTTATGAGTCGCCCTTCTGCTCTCCCTCTTGGGGTAACAGGCTTCCTTTTGTTTCTGCCCACAGAAGTTAGTTCCCAGCCAACCTTGTGATTGAATCACCATGGGCTGCTATGTGCCCCAAACATCTTTGATTAGATGGATTGCGGGGAATTTGAGGTCTGAACTGGGAAGAAAGATTTTATAGACATTTCCTAAAGCTTCCTTTAGAGAGTGAGATAAAAATCAGAGAGTGTGGCAGAGACAGCCAAGCACACCCCAGAGAGAAAAAGAGAAGACAAAGGTAGGCACAGAGAGAAAGATGGAGATGCGAATACAACCAGAGGCAGAGTGAGATGCACACCTAGGAGGCGTGGGTTTGGAGGCAGCAGAATGCGTTTCTATTCCAGTTCATCTAGTTCAGCCTCTGTGGAGATGGGGAAGTCACTTGACCATTCTGAGTCTCAGTCTCCCCATGTGGAAAGTGGGAAATTACACTTCATTCTCATCACTGTGATGGGCACCCAAGGAATAGTGTGTGGGAGATGCTTTTGTAAGTGATAAAGCTCTAGTTAAATTGATATTATCTGACATCAATCAAACTTTACGGTAGAGGATGTGGTCCTGGCCCCTGCTGAACCCTAGGGATGGGGCATAGGGGTCCTCAACGGCCCAGGGAGGAAGCACCTCTCTCCCCCTCCCCATTCCTACTTTCTCAGAAGATTCTTATAAGAGGGAAAGTTTGCTTACTTCCAACTCCTGGGCAGAGAAGCATGTCCAGGTTAGCACTGGGGGCAGGTGGGTGGAGACACTTTTAAATTACTCTCTCCAAGAATTAATAGGCATAGCTAACATCTTAATGAGTTTACTATCTGCCAGATGCTTTTCTAAGTGTACTATGTGGATTACCATTTAATCACCTAATGGTCTTATGAAGGAGGTACTATTATTAGCCTTGTTTTACAGACATGAAAACGGAAGCATAGACAGACAAAAGGAAATTGCCTAAAATCACACAATCAGTGACAGGGGAGATGAAGACTCAGGCCACTGGTGTCAAGTTCTTGCTCTAACCACTGTAGTATACTGCCTCCCAGTTGGCCCATGTCTCTCACTTTTCCATCTCATTGGACAGGAAGCAGGAGGCCTCAGAGGCAGATTTAACTGGTGTGTGCATCTCATTTGAGGGGCACCTTCAAGGGCCTGCCCATACACTCTGGGTATTGGGGGTGGGGTTCCAACTAGCAAAGCCTTTCTTTCAGACTGAGCAGCTAAAATTCTTAATTTTTCTTGTAGTGAGGTGGCAGATTGAGCATTTCATTAGTCGGTTGAGGAAAGGGCTTCACCTGCCTTCTGTTTCACTGTAGACAGTGTCCACACAGTGCCAGCCGCTTCTGAAAGGCCCCAGGGTCCCCAGCTGGGTTGGTCAAGCAGCAGCAGGGAGCAGACAGTAGGGTTTACATTACAGTTGTGAAAGGTTACTCCACAATCTTAATTACTTTCTTAGGGGAAGACATTGAGGACTGACTTCATTTTAGCTTGTTTAATGTCAGAAAGAGCAGGTGAGTAAGATTCCACAAGAAAGGCATCAAGGACGAGCTTGCCTGTCTTCCTTTTCTGGCTCCCAGGCAGACCATGCAGCAAATCTAGGACAGAGAGCCCTTGGCATTCACTTCCTAAAAACAAGACACAGGGTCCACTGGTCTTATTCCCCCTGCCCCCAAGAGAAGGGGAACATCTCCAAATGGCTTCTGGATCAGAAATCAAAGACTCCACTGAGGAAAGGGATCGTCCTGTTGGTTTTCTTCAATGTATTCATTGCTTAACCTTCTCTTTTTGTTTCATTGAGCAGTTTTCAAAAGAAGGTCATTCATAGGTGCTGTGTTCCTGTGTTCTATTATGTTAAAGAATGTCTGACTGTTCTTTAACAATCTATTCCAGTTTACCGTCATGTCCATTTTTTTGTGTGTGTGGTACTGGGGTTCCTGGAAACCCTTCTACCTTCGGGCTACACTCCCAGACCTATTTTTTATACTTTTTAAAATTTGGATACAGGGTCTCTTAAGCCAGCACGGCTGGCTTCGAACCTGCGCAGTCCTCCCGTCTCCGCCTCCCAAGCGCGGGGATTATAAACGTGTGCTACCATGCCCGGCCATCGTGTCCATCTTTGTGAGAACTTTGTGGACACTGTCTCTTGTCTTTAGACGCTGTGTGTAATCATAATAAGTCAGAAGCCAATGTTGTATCTTCCCTCTTGCTTATTATGTTTATTCATATTTTTTATTTGAGGTCCAATAATTTAACTGAGATGCGTCTCTACATTTACCGTTACTTGCCTATTTTGATGTTCAATAACTAGGCTATGTCTTGAGGTCTGTTATACTGGAATAATTATTTGTAGTATATATGATGTACCATTTTGATTTGAGTGAAAATATCCTTTATTTTATTTCAGAATATTTCTTGTTTTTTTTTTTTAAACCTAAGAAGTACCAACGATCCTTCTCTTTGACAGTCTTGGTCCTTTGCATCTACCATCTTCTGTCTAATTGCTTTCATCTCTGTCTTATTTTCTCCAAATTTACTGTGATCACATCAGGCTTTCCCCCAATCCTATTCAGTTTTTCAGCTGGGTCTATTCCATTTCATTCAGCTGCTTCTAATTTACTTATTAGATTTGTACTAAGTTTATTTTGATCCACAATCTATTTCCTTAGCTCTATTAAATTCCTTGTCATTTCATTTCATTGTTCTATCATCTCTTGTCTATTGATTTTGTATTTTTATTAAGTTCTTCAATAGGATAAAGGAACCCAGTTCTGTGCTTTGGGTTGCTTTTTAAATGTAAGAAAGACTGGGCTTATAAACTTCTTTTTTCTGTCTCTCCCTGGAAACATGATGAGCATGGGTGGCTCTTCCTGTCTCTGCTGAGGGCCCCTAGTGGGGCGGAGGTCGTTCTGCTCACTGAGTTTTCCGTTAGCTTTTCCTGGGACTACCTACTCATTGTCTCAGGTTAAACCTCCCCAAATTGTAGGGTATTATGAGAATTGTAGGAAGCTTTTACTTTCTTATATGCTACTTTTGTTAAGCCTGATCACAAGGAACTATTCTGGGTCAGGCCAGAAAATTGTGTTTCTTTTCTTGGCTAACATCTTGGGATGCTATGGCATAAGAGTTTATCCTTCTCCTTCATTGGTTGCTACTAGAGTCATCTTGATTTCATTGAGTACCTGAAGAGACCTTCTGTGTTCTTGCTGCATTCAGGTGACTCTACCTAGGAATCTGCCTTATTTTTATAATAATGCTCTAAGGTTACATTTTATCTCTAATTTCTCAACCAACTGTTCACATATGCTTTTTGAGTATATTTAAATCTGACTGCATGAATAAATTTAATAAGGGCAACCTTTGTAGTGTAAATTCTTATTTGAAAAAAGATTGGGACAAATATATAGAAAGCAAGGTTGTACTATATTTTCTCTCATTTCATGAACTTCACCTTCCCAGACAAACTGAAACTGACCTCACAGAGAGCTCTGGGCAATGTTTAGATTTGCTTATTTGGTTTTACTTTTTCACTATATTGATCCTAGCTAACATTTATCTTCTTTTGGTACAGAAATTTCAGATATTTTCTTTCAAAGTTTGCTTTTTGTTTTTGAATGTTGCCACAAGAGAGAGGGTTATACACATCATTGCCCGGGTTTTTCCCCACAGAGGAAACATTACAGTTCGGTTCATCTGTGTTGTGTTCCACAATAGTAAATCACATTTGATGAACACATGTAATGAACCCATATGACACACCGAAGGATGTCTCCACACTTCTGAGATGGCGTGCTGGTTGTTACTATCAGGGTCAGCAATGGCAACCTAAAGGACAATACCAGGTCTGTCTCCATTTCAAATGATTTTTGGAACATTCTGGTTATGAATTTTTGATTTTCAAGTTAATTTTTTAAACTTTCAGATTTCATCTGTCCAAGTTTGGAGTTTCAAATAAAATTTTACAAGATCACACTTTGAAAAGACATAAATTCCAGAATTCTTGGAACCTTATATTTTTGAGGAATTTATTTGAATGACACGTGGGGGCTGGCTTTAGCTTACTTTGGCAAACAAAAATATTTGATGTGATTCAAATGAGAAAAGAAGTTGAAATGATGTAGAAAAGCTGACCTTTTAATGAGTGACCAGAAGTAGACAATAGCAGCAAAACTCTTAGGGATCATAAAGTGATAAACTCCTTATTATGACTATGAAGCCAGGAATGGGTCCTCTCTTCTTTGAGGACCTGTAGACATCTTTAATTATTATTTTTTTTCTTCTCCTGGTCCCAGGGAATTTCTGTTTAGTCTGTGGAACCCTTCCCCCACGCTACTTTTGGCCAAAACCCTTTCTCTGCACAAATATTTCCTTCCTCTTAACCTTCTCCATGATGCTCAGTGTGCCAAAGCCTCCCACTTTGGGAAAGAATTAGCCAACAGTGCCTGTGTGTTGCTTCCTGATCTGTTTTAGTAGTGTATTAGTCAGGCTTCTACCAGAAAGACAGAACCAGTAGTCTATACATATCTCTGACATCACTGCTGCCTGCCTCCATACACACACACACACACACACACACACACACACACACACACACACAGTCCTTCCTTGGTATCTGAGGGAAACTAGTTCCAGGATCCCCCACGGATACAAAAATCCACAGATGCTCAAATCCCTTATATAAAATGGCATAGTATTTGTATATAACCCACACACATCCCCCATGAATAAGTTGCCAACTCTAGATTTCTTGTAATACATAATGTGATTTCTATTTAAATAGTTATTTTGTATTGTTTAGGTGATAACAACAAAAAAGTCTGTATGTACTGAGCACAGTACATACATACATATTAACTACAGAGCACATGAACTACAGAGCATAAAGAACCCAGGAGAACACTGTTCAAATACTGATTGTTAGAACCGAGCGTCTGTGGAACGGCAGGAAGCTATGGCAGGGTGTATGTACACATCAGTTCATGTGTGTGGAGTTGGCAGAGTATTTGGCATGCAGCAAATCCAAGTTTTGTTCTCTGAAACTTTCTGGTAATTTTTTTTTTTCTGAATGTTTTTGATTTGCTTTTGGTTAAATCTGTGGGTGTGGAACCTGCAGATGTGGAGGGCTGATGGTACACATATCTATGCATCTATCTATTTATATGTATCTACATCTCTCCAAGAAATTAGCTTACATGATTATAGGTTCTGGATGGAAAACTTGTAGACAGAGATGCTACTGCAGTCTTGCAGAATGTGTTCTTTCTAGGGAAGTTTCTGTTTAGTCTTTAAGGCCTTGCAACTGGTTAAATGAGGCTCATTCACATTATCAAAGGTAATCTCTTTCACTTAAAGTCACATGATCACAGATGTCAACTACATCTCTGAAATACCTTCACAGCAGCACCTCGATTAGTGTTTGATTAAATAATTGGGCACAGTTGCCTGTCTCAGTTGACACATAAAGTTCATAAAGCTAACCATCAAAAACAGGAAAGAGGGAATGGGAAAGGCAATGAACAAAATGTTGAAGTTGGGGGGGGTGTTAGGAAATTACTCCTTAGCATTTAGTAGGTTAAAAATATGTTCCTCCTCCTCTGCAGACATGACCAACAATGAGAACTGTCATATTACGTAATTCAGCAAGTAAGTTCCTTGGAAATTCTCCACCATGAAACTGTCCATGTGAAGGTGTTCTGTGGGCAGCTCTGTGTACCATGTCTTCTCAGTGGAGATTCGTGATGCATATCACACAGTGAACAGAAGTCCTATAGGAAAAAAAACCTTGTTTATACCTCTTTTTTATAATCAGGTATTCTCCAAATTCATTTGACCACAAAACCTTTCTTTTTTTCCCACTGCGTAACATCCATAAGCAAAGCATGCTTAGGATAAGGCTGGCTTAATCTCCCCTCCTTGAAGTAATAAATTTTGTTCACTTGAATACTGCTGAGACTTTCCTGATAATGTGCACAGAACAGCATTTTCAATAACTCACTACACATTAGTATTTCCTGCTTTCCAGGTGCTCATGAAAAGCACAGAACTGGTGAGTACAAGAACATTGAACTCTGTGGCTTCTGTCTTGTGCATATAACAAAGGCTTTTAAGAGAGAGAGAATTCAGGACTGTAGATATAGCTCAGTGGTAGACTGCTTGCAAGGTCCTGGGTTCAATCCTCAGCCTGATGAAAAAAATGGGTAAAAGAATTCAAAGCTGGTTTTTTTGCATAAAATTATATTATTTATTGGTGCATTGTAATCATACATCACAGTCAACAGGAACATACATGCACATAACATTCATTGTGTGTTTCTCTTTGGGTCCTGCCCTCTTTCCTCCTCTTCACCATATAATTGATATTAATGTTGACAATTTCATATATGAACAAAGGATTATTTGAACCGTTTCCATCATCAGATCTCCCCTTTCACATCCCCATCTCCCTCCCCAAATCCCCTTTCATTATTTTACCATTATCTCCCCTCATTTATCTGAAGAACTCTTTGCCTCCCAGTTCCTCTCTAACTTCCACATATGAGTGAAAACGTATAACCCTTCACTTTCTGTGTCTGGCTTATTTCACTCAGTGTAATATTCTCAAGTCCCATACGTTTTCCTGCAAGGGACGGAATTCTGTTCTTTTTTTATGGCTGAGTAAAATTTGATTGTGTGTGTACATACCATAATTTTGTAATCTGCTCATTTGTTGATGAACAGCTAGGCTGGTTCCACAGTTCAGCTATTGTGAGTTGTCCTGCTATAAACATGGATTTGCATGTATCCCTCTAGTATTCTGACTTCAGTTCCTTTGGGAAGATCCCTAGGAGTGGTCTAGCTGGGCCACATAGTAGCTCCATTCTCATTCATTTAAGGAATCTCCACACTGATCTGCATAGTGGCTGCACTAATTTGCAGGCCCACTAACAGTGTATAGGAGTTCCTATTTCCTCACATCTTCACCAACATTTATTTTTGTTTGCATTCTTAATGATTGCTATTCTAACTGGAGTTAGATGAAATCTAAGTGTTGTTTTGATTTGCATTTCTCTGATTGCTAATGATATGGAATGTTTTTTCATATATTTATTGACTACTTGTATTTCTTCTTTTGAGAAGTGTCTATTTAGATCCGTTGCCCATTTTTAAAATTGGGTTTTTAAAATATTTTTAGTATTAGTTTTTTAAGCTCTTTATATATTCTAGGTATTGATCCTTGCAAAACTATTCTACCAAAACCTTGAGCAGAATGTGTTCTAGAAAAGTACTGGTTTGTGTATCACTTGACATATCACTAGGTTCACTCAGGTTATCAGACCCCTGTGGGGAGGCAAAAACACCAACCGGGTTATCAGAGACCGCTGTTTTATTAGGAACCCGGCACCCTCCAGAGAGTCAGCCGGCCATGAGGGAAGGGACCGACGGGCCACGTGTCTGGAGAGTTGCGAATAGTCCTGATCGGCCGGCTGAGTCACATGGTAGATCAGAGGCACCGCTGTTTTATAGGCATGCTGATTCTCTCGTGACATCTGTAGCATCACGATGTTTGGAGTCTCGAGGCACCTGGAGTCTCATGATATCTCCGCTTCTGGCTTCTGCTTCCTGTTCCGCTGTGAGATCACGTGGAGGAGGGACCCAACTTATCACTTGGGTCTTCAACTTACAGACCACAGATCTTGGGCCATCCTAGTCTCCATCACTGAATAAGCCAAAATACATGTACATCTTCTATTGGTTTTGTTTCTTTGGAGAATCTAGACTAATGTAACACCTCAAATAATATTGCCTTGAATAAGACTAGGTTTTTAATTTTATTTTTTTCATGTGACAGTCTATTTCTAGGCAGTTCAAAACTGGAATGGGGTTCTAAAGTAAAGGGACCTATACTCAACTATCTCTAAGTTATTTCTCTTATATGTATCACCCAGGATAGTTTAACACCATGCCCTTGTTCCAGGTAGGAAGGAGGAGGAAATGGTACAAAGAAGGGCATACTTCCTTCCTTTAAATACACAACTCAAAAGTGTCCTATATCACTTCCCATTGGCTACAACCCAGTCAAATGGCTCATAAAGCTTTGAGGATGGGGAGTCTGAGAAAAAAAACAAAACTCTATTTCAGGGAGCCATAAAACCCATACCCCCATGCCCCCCCATGCAAAAAAAAAAAATCAAGAATACTGTTATTCCAGAGAATAGAAGAGTAGATTTTTTTTGGGATAACAGTGTTTTATAAAATGTGCAGAGACACTTATTAAGCCCTTAACTGTTTCTAAGCAAGGATGTATGATAGAACTTTTTTTCCAAGGATTATATTAGAATCCATTTGGATTCCAAGAGCTGAAAGGACAACTTGAATGATGTTTATATCTCCAAATGGGTAGGAACCATCTCGGATACCAAATATTTGAGGTTGATACCCTTGTTTCTAAAGTACTCCCCAAACTTTTATTTTTAACAGCAACTTAACTTACTGCATTATAATTATTTCTGAGTGTGGATGTGACTGTCTCCCCAATTATATGGTGCTCTTGAGGGCGGGGACTATGTTCCCTGTCTGACTCAGGGTAGGTGCTCTGTAAACACTAGCTAAATCCCTTGTGGGGAATTGTCATTTGGAAGAGTTGATTTGTAGGATGTTCTGGAAACCCACTCTCATTCCCACGTCCACCTCCAAACTGTCCTGAACTCTGACCTTTCCTTGTGAATTAATTGGACACGCAGGGGAGTGAATCCAAATAGTACCCTAGAACTGTATAATGGGAGTATCGATTCTGTTACATTTTCCTCTTTGTGGCAGTCACAACGTCCTTCCCAGTTTGGAAAAATGGATTCCATATCTTAATGGAGTGGTAGTGATGGCAGTGGTCCCATGCTGGAAAAATTATGTAGGAGATAGAGCTGCAGCCACTTTGGGAAAACGAACTCTGTGCAGCACCTAGTGGGGTCATCTGGAGGAACCTAGAGGGGAGGTTCCTGCATTCACCCAGGGCTCCAGCTCACACAATGCTGCCCAAGAAGAGCCTGGGGCTTTGGCAGAATTCCTGGCACTCCAGCACCTCATAGAAACCTGACATGCAGACTGGGAAAGTGGAAATTCCCTTCACTTGGAATCAAGAGGCCTGTGATCTGATTGCTATGTGATATTACACATAGGCTACTGGACCTATGTGAGCCTCAATTTCCTCTGATAGAGGAGCATTTTGGACTAAATCAATTTTTTCTATTCCCTAGTAGCAGGGATTTTTCTTCATTCTATCATCATCATCATCATCATCATCATCATCATCATCATAGACTGAGCTCAGGGGCAGTCAACCTCCAAGCTATACCTCCAGCTCCTTTTTGTTTTGAAACAGGGTCTCTCTCACTAGGTTGCTGAGAGTCTTGCTACATTGCTGAGGCTGGCTTTGAACCTGAGATCCTCCTATCTCAGCCTACCAAGTACTGGGATTACAGGCATGTGCCATTATATCTGTCTTCAATTTGTATTATTTTTAAACAAAACATTTAGGTGGATGTCAGTATAGATTCCTAATAGGGTGCTGGGGTATATGTACCCATTTGTCCATTCCCATTTCCTGCCCTATGAGTGTTCTTCATGAAACCCCCGAACTCCTTGGAATACTTTGGAAGACCCTTTGACCAGGACAGAAGTAGGAGAGAGAGTAAAGACCCACCACTCATATCTCAGATTATCCTCCTCAGGTTATTTCCTGCTTTCCTCCCAGTCCTTTTAATTTTTTTTTAATATTGAAACAGGGTCTCCCTAGGTTGCCGAGAGTCTTGATAAATTGCTGAGACTGTCCTCGAACCTGTGATCCTTCTGTCTTAGCTTTCCAAGTACCCGGATTACAGGCATGTACTACCAAGTCTGGTTTGAAAACTTTATCTTGATGAATTAAGAGTAGACGCATAATTGGAGAAATCGGCTCTAATCTAATGGTAATAGGAAGAAAGGAACTTAGCAAGGCCTGTTCATTCAGATTCTCCCTGGTACCTCTCTGTCTTAGAGGATAAAGACTTCCTTTTTCACTAGGTACAGAGAGGACCCTTCTGGAATGAGAAAGTCTTATTTTCAGGGGACAATCAGCTAGGGTTTATGGTCTACTTCAGGGGAGGAAGGTCAAGAAGATTCTAATTTCCATGGTCTGTTTTTGCTGCTTTATTTCTTCTTTTCTCTCTCTTTTTTTCTTTTGCTGCTGGATATCGAACCCAGGGCCCTGCACATGCTGAGCATGTTCTCTAACACTGAGTGACACACCCAGCCCCTTGCCAAATTTTGGAGTGTCAACCCCGTTACTAGCCTGGCCTGGGGAGAAACTGCAGGACTATGCAGAAAGCAAACCATGGTTCCTCTAGTTCTAACTTTCAGGCCTTGGTTGGAAATTGGGGTCCCCTGCACAGACGAAAGACAATCCTGTATGTGAGCTCCCAGTCTTTTTCCTCTTGGAGGCTCCTGTCCACTTCCACTTCTTCCCCTACCCTCCTGTGGCAGTCTCCTTGCACCCCCACCCCTGTTCCCAGGCCACTGCCACCCCCACCACATTTTTCCCTATCTTTGTCTCTCCATCCCCGTTCTCTCTTAAAAAAAAAATCAATCCACAGAGCGATTAGATTTGCAAATGAGCGGGCAGGAAACTGGGAACAAAGGGAACCAGAGCCAAAGAGGGAGCAGGTATAATTACTGTAATTAACTCCAGCAGCAGGGACGCAGCCCTCCCTGCTAGGCGAGGCTGCGGGAGGTGCTGAGTGGAGCTGCAGGGGAGGCTGAGGGGAGCAGGCTCCAGGAACCTCAGACCTCATCTCCTCCCTGGTTGGGGTGTTCTCTGAGGGCCATGGCTGGGAAGGAGGATCCAGCTCATCTGTCCTGGCTGGACAGAGCAGAGGGGATCCAGGCAGGATGTGTTGAGATTCCTAGCCAGGCAGAACCTGATTTGGGACATCCCGAGAACCACGCTGTGTCTCGGGCTTTGTCCTCTGGTCACCCGACTGTATGTGGCACTTGAAGACCCATTTTCCCCTTAGTCTGCTCTGCAGGCCAGGTTGTTCTTTTTGTCTTGGGTTTTGGTTTGCACCTTCCCCCCCCACTTTGTGAACTGTTGGCTACCTTTTGAGATGCACTTGAAACTACAGACCCCCTGTAAAGTCCAGACTGAAGCCCACAGCTTTTATCTCTCTTAGGATCCCTACCTCATGGTTGTGGTTTGAATATGTTCCCCAAAGTTCTTATGTTGGAACCCCAAATCTGGATGTTGCTGGCTTTAGGAGGCAGAGCCTTTGGGAGGTTTCAAGGGTTATGTGAGGTCATGAGGCTGGCCCCTGGTTGGGATTACTGGCTTTAGAAGAAGAGGAAGAGAGATCTCTGTCTCTGGAAGTTCCTCTACTTTTGCCATGTTTTGACACAGCAAGAAGGCCCTCACTGGTTGGTGGCAATGTATATTTATGTCCAATATTATACTGGACTTCCTAGCCTCCAGACTGTGAGAAATATATTTCCTTATAAATTACCCAGTCTGTGGTATTGTCAGAGCAGCAGAAAATGGATTCCTGGAGTCTAACTACCACTTATAGGGCTTTGTACCAATCAGGCGCCTTTCCTTGCCAGTAACAGGAACTCTAACCCAAACTGGCATAAAAATAAAAGGCATTAGCTTGAGTAACTGAAAAACACGAGGACATCAGCTACTGCTGGATCCAGAGGCTCAAACATTATTATCAGCTCTCTCTCTCTGAGAGGACTTCATCTGTAACATGAGAAATGACGATAGTACTACCCAAGGTGCAGTATTGAGTGAATTAATTTGTGTACAACACTTAGAGTAGGCCATGGTGGGGAGAAAGTGCTATAAAAACATTAATAATTATTTGTATTTTAATGTTCCAGACTGGAATACTGTACTCTTCCGCATCAGCTCTAGTCAATTTTTCCTCTTTAAACCCTCTCCAATTCATGTTCTAAATGCCTCTTCCTCACTGCTTCTATTTTCTTAATTCTGCCCCTCATACTTGCAAACATGAATTACCCTCACATCCTCCTAATTGGTCTCCCTTACCTGTCTTGCCTTCTGATGTACCTTCACACCAAAGTCAGAACACATCTCTCCCTGCTTGCCTGCTTGCCTGTCTCTTATTTTCTTTCTTTCTTTCTTTCTTTCTTTCTTTCTTTCTTTCTTTCTTTCTTTCCTTCCTTCCTTCCTTCCTTCCTTCCTTCCTTCCTTCCTTCTTTTCCTTTCTTTCCTTTTCTCTTCTTTTCTTTTCTTTCTTTCAGGTTACTGGAGATTGAACCCAGGGGCATTCTACCTCAAAGCTACACCCTCAGCCTGAATTTTTTATTCTTTATTTTGAAGTTGGGTGTCACTAAGTTGCAATGGCCTCACTAAATAACTGAGGCTGGCCTAGAACCTGCAATCCTCTTTTTGTGGCTTCCCAAGTACTGAGACTACAAGAGTGTGCCACCACGCCTAGCTTCTCCCCTGCTTTAAATCTTTGAATGGTACCCCACAATGATCAGACTATGATTCAAACTCTTGAGTGTGACAGTTTTGTTCCTCACGGTTTTATCCTCATCCTTCTCTCCCGTCTCTTCACGTCTGTCATCCTCTGAACACATCATGCTTTCTTACCTCCATGTCTGGAATGTGCTCATTGCCTCTTTTCTTGTGGCCACTCCTTCAGCATCTGTGGAGCCTCAGTGTACACATCATCTTTTTACAAATGATTCTTGGTTACCTAGTCTGCTTCTCTGCAGGATGCTCCAGGTGCCTGACCCAGAGCATCTTGGGAATATCTCTATTCTAGGAGTTCTCACTTTGCCTGTTTGCCTTTTCCACCAGACTATTAGCTTCTTGAAGGCTGAAACCTCATGTTTGAAAGCCATACTCTTGACCCAGTTTCTGGAGTCTCTTTTGGGCTCAGTACTTATTGACTGAATCAAATGCTGATAATTAGTACAGAATTTGTTAGGCCTTTACTGACTGCAAATGATAAAAAATGACTTTAGGTGTGGCTGAACTCAGGTACTTAAACGACATCAACAGGACCATACCTCTCTCTAGATCTTGGCTCTGCTTTCTTCTTTCTTGGTTTCATTCTCAAGCTGAAATTGGATTGCCACCAGCTTCAATCTACTCACTTGGTAATTTCAGTAAAAAATGGGTATCTATTTCCAACATTTTCTGCAAAATCTCAGCATCACTTTTATTCAAGAATTTATCTTCTATGCCAGGATGTGAAAGGAAGCAACTGGTCAGGCCTGGGCAACATGCCTGCCCCTGGAGTTGGGATAGAGTCATGCCCCAAGGAAACATATAGACTATTGGGTTAGGGGTGCTTCTCCAAAGAAAAATGGTGTGCTTTTCCTAGAAACACAAAGAACGGGTCAGAGGGAAGCCAAACAACATTTGTATGCAACTGCTGGCTACTTCTAGTTTTTTTTTTTTGTACTAGAGATTTAACCTAGGGAAATTTTAACTTCAAGCTATACCTCCAGCTCCTTATTATTTATTTATTTATTTATTTATTTATTTATTTATTAAAAGTTTTTTTTTTGGTACTGGGGATGGAACCCAGGGGCATTCTAACTTTGAGCTACAACTCAGCCATATTTTTTATTCTTTATTTTGAAACAGGGTCATTGAGTTGCAATGGGCCTCACCAAGTAGGCTGGCCACAATCCCGGATCCTCCTGTATCAGCCTCCCAAATGCTGGTATTATGAATGCGAGCCACCAGGCCTGTTATTTATTTTTTAAAAAACTTGAAACAGGATATTGCTAAGTTGTTGAGGGTATCCCTAAGTTGCTGAGGCTAGCCTCAAGCCTGTGATCCTCCTGTATCAGCCCTTCCAACCACTGAGATTTACAGGCATGTGCCACCACTCCTGAGCCACCACTCTTGGTAGCTTTCTATAAACATTTTAATCACAACAACCCAAAGAGAATGCATTCTTACAGTGAGGGAAATAAAGAGGCTGGGAGCTGTTGAGGGCTTTGTGTGTTTACGCAGCTCACAAGGGGTAAGGCTAGTTTCTTGCCCTGATAGTCTAACTCCAGAGCCTTTCCCTTTAAAAAGTTTTATAAATCCAATATATACATGCAGAAAACAAACACCCAAGTATACACAAGAGTGTACAGGGAAAAGATAGTTATATGTCATGCCTTGAGCCTGAGCCCTTCTCTCCCCCTTCTCACCTCCAATGTCCACCCAGAGGCCCTCCTTTGCAGGTTTATCTTATGGCTTCAACTTCTGAGAATTATACCGCATGCTCCGCGCTGTAGTGTGAGGTCTTCTCACTCTGGTTGGTGGGAAGGCAAGCTTTTGCAGCCTTGTATAACTTTGGAAACTGCTCCTCTTCTGTCTTTTGGGTGGTTCTTTCCAAGCTGCAGGCTGCTGCTTGTCATGGTGTGCAGACTGAGAGGAATACATCTGCAAATCTCTGGAGCTCTTGGGCCATGCGGTGTTCTCATCTCAGATACACTTTCCTGAAAATTTGGCTGCTTTGGCGGTCCTGGAGCTACAGCCCCAGTCTTCATTCAAAGAGGCAACTGAACTCTGCCTAAAATGCTGCCTGGAAGCAGCCTCCTGTAAGCTGGGCTATCGTAGGGCTCCCTGCTTCTCTCTGGCATCAGTCTTGCGCTATCTAATGCTTAGCATCTTAAAACCATTTTTTCATTTTTTTGCTTTTTTTTTTCTTGTGCTGGGGATTGAATCCAGTGGGGTTCTATCTCCAAGCTATACCTGCAGCCCATTTTATTTTATTTTATTTTATTTTATTTTATTTTATTTTATTTTATTTTATTTTATGGTACTGGGCATGGAACCCAGGGGCTTTCTACCTCCAGGCTTCCACACCAATTTTATATTTTATTTGGAAAAAGGGTCTCACTAAGTGTTGAGAGCCTCACTAAGTAGCTGGGGCTGGCGTTGAACCCGTGCGATCCTCCTGTCTCAGCCTCCCAAGTACTGGGATTACAAGCATGCGCCACCACACCCTGCTTTTATTTATTTTATTTTGAAATGGGTTCTTCCTAAGTTGCTGAAGGTCTCACTAAATTGCTGAAGTTGGCTTTGGACCTGTGATCCTCCTGTTTTAGCCTTGCATGCACCACCATCCCCTGGCTTCTCTGTTTGCTGTTGTTTTTCTTTTATAAAATTTATTTTTATAGTTTTTTTTTTCTGGCAGGAGGGTAAACCTATACCCCATTACTCCATTATGGTCAGAAATAGTGCTAATAATCTTTTCGAGATGTTCTATGCATGAAAAGCATGTAAGTTCCATCTTCCTGCTACAAATGATACCCTTTGGTACACAAGGCTTTTCACCTTATTATTTTACAGATTGTACCATATAGATTGACCTCATTCTTTTAGAGGCAGAGCCTGCACTTCTAACCCCTACTCTTTTGTGCCTTAGTGGATGACAGCTTCGTTATTATTGGTTATAATTGGTGCTCAGCAAATAGTTGATGAGTTGAATAAATTACACTGAAACTGCACCCAGGTGGCTGGTCTCTTGTGTCCTGATGACAGGGAGACAGGATGCACCATATTCAGTCTTCTGTTCCTTTGTATTTCAGACTTTTGGGTCCCCTCTTTTCATTTCTCTGAAGAGGGGTTTCTCTTCTCCTGATTTGTGGTAGACTGAGGGATAGTAACAGTTAAACCTCAGCTCTTGACTCTTTCACACGAATTCAATCTACACAACAAAACCACTTCCATTGTTTAAAAAGAGGCATATAAGTTTAGGTAAGTACTTTAAGGTGACAGAAAGTGTGCCTGGATTGAGCCTGGCATCCCAAAGCCTAGCAAATGCTTTTTGGATGAGTTTAGGATCACTTGCACTGTGTACAGTTATTGTCTAGCCCCTGCATGGACTGTGTTGTATCCTCCTAATTCTTGAAGTCCTAACTCCCAAGGTGACTGTATTTGGAGATGGAACCTTTAAGTGATAATTAATGTTATATGAGGTCAAAAGAGTGGGCCCTTAACCCGATAGGATTGTCGTCCTTATGAAAAAAGAGACAGCAGGGGTGTTCCTACAGAGGAAAAACCTTGTTAGGAGACAGAAGAATGTGACCTACAGGCCAAGGGGAGGGGCTTCAGGAGTTCTAGCCCCCATATCCCTGAGAAATAAACATATGTTTTTTAAGTTATGCAGTCTGTGGTATTTTGTTATAGCTTCTCAAACTAACACATACCCCTCCCTAAGTGTTTGTTTTGTCCTGCCAGAGATGAGATCACAGAGTATTAATTGATTCACTTATAAACTGAAACATGAGGAATGCTCTAAATGTTTGTAGCAAAAGAATAGTTAGGAGCTGGACTTGGTGGCACATGCTTGTAATCCCAGTACTTAGGAGGCTGAGACAGGAGGATCATGGGTTTGTGGACAGCCTCAGCTACTTAGTGAGGCCATCTGCAACTTATTGAGAACTTGTTTCAAAATAAAAAATAAAAAATAGGGCTGGGGGCATAGTTTGGAGGTAGAACGCCCCTTGGTTCTATCCCCAGTACCACAAACAAAAAAGAATAGATAAATGGTGGAAGATAAGTATATCATATTAGTACCTACTCTTAAAGACGTGTGCATGTATGATATAGGTTAACATGGTCCCTGCATTGCAAGCCAACTGGTTTTCTAGCCAGACTCATTTCCATTGGTTTAGGCTGTTCCAGATTGCATGCATAAAGTAGGGCCATATTTTACTATGCACTGAGCAGGGTCCTGTGAGATTTTGGGAATGTGGTAGCAGTCATGGTGGGACTCTTGTCAGTGTGCAAGGAACTGTTGCAGCTGTAATCAGAGATGGTCTTAGACCATAGGACATGGGGGACTAAAACATCTGCTATAATATCAAAGCTGTCTACTTGCATCTAAACAAAGTATATCTGTGTATTAATCTGTACATTATTCATATACATACTAGTATACATACCCATATCTAAATACATATCCATATCTAAAAACTAGTACCCAGGTATACACACATATACACAGATTTTGAAGAATGCATAACATCACTGGTATAAAATCACTGGTAATGTGGTTATCTTTGGGTAGGAGATGGGGCACTCAGAGGTTCTGATATTTGGTGTGCGTGATGTTTTGGATTTAGTATGTCCCCCAACCCTCACAGAAATGAAGTACTGAAGGTGAAAGTAGGTCTTATTTGCTAAGGAGGGGTCCCTTGAGGATTATATATCCTTCCTCCTTTCCCTCCTCACTATCTGCTTCTGGCCTCTGAGATGTGAGAGCAAAACCTTCTATTCCCTTTCTGTCCACTTCACTCCACATGCCCTGAGCTCTGCAGAGTCTGACATAAATTGAACACTGGAATCTCCAAAAACTTTAAGCAAATACATATTTCTCAAAGTTGTGTGGTCAGTTGTTTTGAACCATGGCTGTGAGAATGTTGACTGAGCCAATATGTACTTTTTATACCAAGTACCAGTTGGTGTTTTTAATCATATAAATGTATTTCTTTAACAATATTTGAATTTTGTTGAGGTATGATTTAAATATAAAAATATGTCTTAAGCTCAATGAGTTTTGATGAATGGATGTACCAATATAACCATCACCAAAACCCAAATCAAAACTTCCACTGAGTTTTCTATTGCTCTTTGACAGTCAATCCCTTTTTCCCACTTTAAGCAATCAGAGATCTGCTTTACATCACCTTAGATTACAGTTTTTCCTGAAGTTTCTATAAATGGAATCATATACTATCTGCTTTTTTAATGACTGGCTTATTTTTTAACATAATGCTTTTGAGAGTTACCTAATGTGCTTTCTATATCAATAGACTGTTTTTATGCCAGGTAGTATTGCACTGTAGGGAGATAGCACAGTTTATTTAATATTCTGTTTGTTGAATTTGTGGATTGTGTCTAGTTTTAAGTTATTCTGAGTGAAAGTTATTGTGAAAAAGCCATGAACATTTGTGTGCAAGTCTTTATGCAGATGTCTGTTTTTATTTTCTCCTGTAAATATGTAGAGGATTGCTGAGTTATACAATAAGTGAATATTTATAAGAAATTACCAAATTTTTTCAAGAGGTAAACTACTTTGCATTCCTACCAGGAAAGTAAAATTTCCAATTGTTCTACATCATTGTCAATATTTGGTTTTGCTTTTTTAAAAAAAATTAGCTATTACAATAGGTAGTAGTGGTATCTTATAGTTTTAATTTGTATTTCTCTAATGATAGTGATGTTGAGCATATTTTCATTTGCATATTTGCAATTTGTATCTAATCATTTTGCCAAGAATCTGTTAAAAGATTTTGCCTATTTTAGTTGAATTAATCTTATTAAGGTGTAAGAATTTTATCAGACATAAGGCTTTGTCAGATATATGTATTACATATATATTTTTTCTGTGTATGCCTTGTCTTTTTTCTTTTTCCCAAAATGCTGTCTTTCAATGAATATGAAGCTTTAATTTTGAGATAGTACAATTTATTAATCTTTTTCCTAGAGGACATGCATTTTGTGGCCTAGGAATTCTTTGCCTACATGAAGGTCAGAAGATTTTCTCTATTATGTTTTGTTCTAGAAGTGTTTAGTTTAGTCTTTACATTTAGGTTTGTGTTCAATTTCAAGTGAATGTTTATTTATAGTATAAAGAAATTTTCAAGGTTTATTTTGTTTTTTTGTGGATATTCAATTGTTCTAGCAATGTTTGTTGAAAATCTTTTCCCATTGGATTAGCTTGGCATTTTTGTTAAAAATCAATTGACCATATATGAGTGGGTTTATTTCTAGACTTTATTCTGTTCTATTGATCTATATATCTATCCTGTGTTAATAGCATAGTGTCCTTATTACTGTAGCTTTATGGAAAATCTTAAAATAATGTAGTTCTTATGTTATTTTAGGATGTAGTGTAGGAGGTAATCTAAGTCCTACAATTTTGTTATTCCTTCTAAAAGTTGTTTCGGCTATTTTAAGTTCTGAGCATTTAACATAAATTTTATTATCAGTTTGTAAATTTCCGTTAAGAAAAAATCTGATGGATATGTTGGGATAGATTGACATATTAATATCTATTAATATTGATCATATCCATAAACATTGTATGTATTTTCATTTTAAAAGTCTTTCTTAAAATTTTTAGTGAATATTTTGTTGTTTTCACTGTACAGGTTTAGCATATATTTTGTTTATCCACACATGTTTTATGTTATTTGAGAACATTATATGTGGTGTGATAGCCAGCATTCATAATGGCTCCCAAAAGTCCTTCTTTTCTGGTATACATGCCATTTTATAGGCCTTCCTATCTCCCAACAGTGTGCCAGGATTGGTCTGTGTAACTAGGAGATATGGCAAAAATGTTAGAATGTAGTTGTGAGACTGTGATAAGAGGCATCCTAGCTTCCGCTTTGCTTTTTTTGGGTTGCCTGCTCTGAAGGATATTGGAACAGTTCTATTGGAACATGCATTGGTGAAGAGCTAAGACTTTCATCATTGAGCAACTGGAGCTTCCATAAACACAACATGAATAAGTTATCCTGAAACTCCAACTCCAGTTGAGTCTTCAGATGACAGTGACACTGAGCATTCCACTCAGTGAAGCTGCTCTCAGATTCCTGACTCTCAGAACTGTGCAAGGTAATAGTTGTTTTAACCTACTGTTTCTTATGCGTCAATAGAGAATTGATGAAGTCTTTTAAAAATTAATGGTGTCTTTTAAATTTCAATTTCTATTTTTTATTTCTCAGCTATAAAAAATTAAAAAATATATTGATCTTGTATCCTGTGTTCTTGCTAAAATCAGCTCATTTGCAGGTTTTTTTTTTTTTTTTTTTTTTTGGTGGTACTGGGGTTCCTGGAAGCCCTTCTACCTCCGGGATACACTCCCACGGGCTACACTCCCAGACCTATTTTATATTTTTTATTTGGAAACAGGGTCTCTTAAGCCAGCGCGGCTGGCTCCGAACCAGTGCGATCCTCCTGTCTCCGCCTCCCAAGCACGGGGATTACAAGCGTGCGCCACCACGCCTGGCAAAGCAGGTTTTTTTTTTTTTTAAAGGATTTTCTACATGGGCAATCATATCATCTGTGACAGTTTTACTTCTATTCAAATCTGGATGCTTGTTTGTGTATTTTGCTGCCTTATAAAGTGGTTAGGACTTTCAATATAACTTTGGATCAATTTCACAGACCAGACATTCTTGCCTTCTTTTCAGAAGCTCTACGTTTCCAAAAGTGTTATCATCACATTGAAGAAATATTTCCTTTTCCTGTTTGTAGCTTACTTACTGAGAACTTTTCATTATTAATCACTTTCTAGTACTTTTTAAAAAATCTATTGCAATGTTCATATGCTTTTTCTTTTCTGTTCCATTAATATAGAAAATTATATCAATTGATATTTGAGTGTTAAGCCAGCCTTGCATTCCTGGGGTATATCTTACTTGGTTGTAAAATATGAATTGTTTTGGAGAATATTTTTCTCTTTTTTATATTTAAGACACATTTTCATTTTTCTTATCTGAGAGAGATTAGAAAACTTTGCTCCCTGAGGCTATTGCTCTCAGGATCACAGTACTCCTGTGTTGCCTGGAGTGAGATTTTTTTTAACTTTGCAGGGGAATACAGAGACTTTTGGTAATCGGTAGATTTCTGATCATTTCCTACCCCCTTGGGTCAGTATAGTTGTTCAAATCAAATGTTTTTTCCATTTGAATTTGGAGGAGGTGCAAAAATTGGAATAAGCGAAAGAGATGAGTAAAGGAGGAGGACTGCTGGTGGAAACCTTAGCTTCTCTGTTATCTAGTAAGTTGTTCTTGCCTGAGACTAATGTCCTGCAGATGACAGCTACCACGTTCTTAGGAGCTTTTTTCTAGTCTAGAGGTGGCAAACAACAGAAATCTAAACAGAAAAGAATTTCATCAAGGGTAGTTTTTCAATATCCTCAGGCATGATGGATAACTATAAAGCAGAGGTGAAACAAAAAGTAGTCATCTTAGCACATTGTTGCAGACTCTGCTTTCCTAGGACACTTCCTATGACATTACTGGACTCTTGATTCTGGTACTCCTCCCCTGGCATCTCTGATTCTTTCCACATCTTGAGTTTCTTTCTCTAAGATTCAGGGTCCCATATAGAAGATCCAATTGCTCAAATTTGAGTCAGCCTCGCAGGCTGCTGACAGATGGAATGGGGAATTATCTACCCTTCAGATTTTGCAGTGAGATGTAGATCCCTTCCTTAAAATAGGGAGAATATTTAGATAATGGCCAACCTAAAATGACAAATATTTTTTATAAATTATGACATTGAGGGGTCTTAGCCAGATCTCCAGGATATTTTTGCAAGATCTCTTCAACTACATGCTCTGCTTTTCTGAAGAATGACGAGAAATACATTTTTCCTCCGTTCCTTATTTCCAGTGATATGTTAGCATCTCAATGATGTTTAATCAGAACTTTCCTTAGGTGTTGCTGCTCCAGACAGCTACCTGCCAGACCCACCACTTAATCTGACTTTGGTTGCTGTGGCCAGATAGAGAAAGACCCTCGAAGGGGCTCAGGGTTGCTATAGTTAAGTCATGAGAGTTATAATATCATCATCTGGCTGGTAACCTAGGTAGGTGGGCTGTGGCTGGAGAAAGTGGGTCCCTGGGGGGTGTGGCCTTAGGGATTGTGCTTTTGTCTTTAAATCCCCCTGCTTGCTGGCTCTTTCCTGCTTCTGGCCTCCAACGATGTGAGAGCAAAGCCTTGCTTTTTCCCTCTCTCCACTTCTCATCGCCATACTATGAGCTTCAGACCCTGGCCTCTCATGGGCTGAACCCAGAATCAACAAATAAATGCACAGACTCCCCCCAAAACGGTGGGCAAATAAATTTTCCTTCCTCTAAGTAGTGTGGTCAGTTGTTTAAAACCATAGAAGTGAAAATGGTGATCAACACACTGGCCTATCTTCTTGTAATGCATTGAGCTGAGCAAGGGTTTGGCAATATTTGTTGAAACTCTGTGTTACTCTCTTTGGGCCTCCAGGGAGACAAGGTATTCAGTAATTTGTTTTCATACAAGAGATCAAGATGAGGGATTGCCTCTCTTGGCCTGCTGTTATGGTTTGAATATGATTTGTCTCCGCAAAAACTCAGGTTGAAGCTGTGTCCCTAATATGGCAGTGGTGGGGTGTGGTGGGAAATGTTTGGGGCTTGAGGGTGGAGCCCTCACCAGTGGATAATGCTTTTCTCACATGCATGTGTGTTTCCTCTGTGGTGAATGGATTAGTTGATATGAGGGTGGGTTGTTGTAGAGTGAACTCAGAATTTTCAGCTCACTTACTCTTCTTTTCTGCATGTACCTGCTTGCCCTTCACCTGAGTTGAAGAAGCAAGAGGCACTCACCCAACACAACCATTCAATCTGAGACATCCTAGCCTGTACTATGAGCAAATATAAACCTCTACTGGGAATTGAGCTCAGGGACATTCCACCTCCTGGCTAAATCCTAGCCATTTTTATTTTTTATTCAGAAACCGGGTCTCACTAAGTTGCTGAGAGCCATGCTAAATTGCTGGCTGGGGATGGGTACTAACCTGCAATTCTCCTGTCTCAGCCTCTGAAGTACTGGTATTGTAGGCATGTACCACTGTGACTAGATAAACAGTTTTTAAAAATTAAATTTTAACCAGGCGTGGTGGTGTATGCTTGTAATCCCAGCATTTGGGATGCTGAAGCAGGAGGATTGTGGTTCACAAACAGCCTCAGCTACTACTTAGTGAGACCCTTTGCTACTTAGTGAGACCCTGTTTCAAAGTAAAGAATGAAAAAAACAGGGCTGGGGGTGTATCTCAGAGGTAAAATGCCCCTGGGTTCCATCCCCAGTATTGTAAAAAAATTTTTTTGATGTATTCTGTTGTAGCAACAGAAAACAGACCAAGATATTTGTCTAGAAGACTAGAGTAAGTGTCCGCATGTTAAGACTAGGGAGAATATCTGGTCGTGGGGCACATACCTATAATGCCAGTGCTTGGGTAGAATACCCCTGGGTTCAGTCCCAGCACCACAACAAGAGAAAAGAAAACAAAAAGAGTAGGGCAAATAACTGGGTATGGGGATGCACACCTGTAATCCCAGAACTGGGAGGCTGAGGACAGGAGGATTGCAGATTTGAGGTCATCCTCAATAAGACCTTGTTTTAAAAAAATGGGGGATAGGGTTTGGGAGGGGCGTTGCTTTGAAGTAGAATGACTCTGGATTTGGTCCCCAATGCCATTAAAAAGAATAGATACTTGGCCAGGCATGGTGGCATACGCTTGTAATCCCCGCGCTTGGGAGGCGGAGACAGGAGGGTCACGCAGGTTCGTAGCCAGCCTTGCTGGCTTAGGAGACCCTGTTTCCAAATAAAAATATAAAAGAATAGGTCTGGGAGTGTAGCCCGGAGGTAGAAGGGTTTCCAGGAACCCCAGTACCACCACCCCCCCCCAAAAAAGATACTTGGGACTCTGAAATGGAAACTTTTCATCAGATAACCAATCCTTGGCAGCTGCTGGCTTCTCAAGTTTGATGTGTGGAAAAGAGCTGGGACCGCTGGGCTTTCTCCTGCCTTCAGTCAGCTGTGGATACTGGAGTATTTCAAAATAACTGGGGAGCACAGGCAAGCAGTGCAGTCTCTCTCTGCTCCCTCCTCATCCTGTTTTTGATTCTTTCTCCCGATCCCTTTGACTCTAGACTGGGACAATCAGATGACAAAAAGGTTCTCTGTTAAAACGAGTGCACTCAGGTATTTATAGTAAGGAAATGTGACTGAATGAACCAGCTGCTAAAATTAGAAGGTCTGAGTTAATCCATTCAGGAAGCCCATGGCCCAGTGCATTTAAGAATAAAATAAATCAATTCAGATCTAATATTTGGAAAACTTAGTCTAGAGTTGAATGGTTGGCCTCTCCTGAGAAATGCTATAGGTTTTACCCAGTTTCCCAGCAATGGTGGGGATGGATGGCTTTGCATGGGAAAAGGCTTGACTCTTACTTGGATATGTCTAAAATATGTCCTGATTTTCTTCCAGGAAAACTGGTCTAAATCCTCTAAGCCTTGCAATACATGAATTTTAGTAAAGCTTTCTGAGCCCATAGAGAGATTTGGGGCTCAAACTGATATTTGGGGAATACTAACTCTCTGTCAATTTTCTGGTTGGTGCTAATTTAATTTTTTCAATTGTGTACATTCCTTGAGTATAAAAATGTATAGCATTTATTGGGTTCCATGTACCATGGTAGGCCCTTCTCATACTATTTTATTTAGGCCTTACCATAACCCTGGTAAATGCTCTCATTTTTGTTGTTATAGGAAATGAAATTCAGCTAGAATTTTCCAAAGCTTTGTTGCTTGTAAATAGCAGATTAAGATTTGGACTCATATCTAACATTAAAGATAGATGTTAAATTATGCAGTATTTCTGCAGTTCCCTTGGCATTTTATTCTGGGCTGTGTACTAATAGGCCCTCAATAAATGTTTGTTTATAATGAAGGCTTTTTCTTGACTAATGCTCTCTTATTATTCCCTCCTCCTTTGAGCTCAACAGCATAATTGTACTGTTCAATTTTATGTCTACTTTATGTTATATCATTCATTATATCAGTTAGGAATGTGTTATAAGAAAAGAATATACAACACGGTGGTTTAAAAAAATGGCTGCATATAAAAACCTAAATTTAAAAAGTGGGCAAAGAACCTAAGTTGACATTTTTCTAAAGAAGATGTACAAGTGGTCATAGATAGAGGCAAAGGTGTTTAACATCACCAGTCATCAGGTAAATACAAATCAAAGCCACAGTGAGATACTGCCTCACACTTGTTGAGATGGCTGTTGTCAAAGACGAGGCAGAGTTGTTGGCAAGGATGTGAAGAAAACACTTGTATACTGCTGGGAATAGAAAATTCTACAGACATTATGGAAAATAGTATGGAGTTTCCTCTAAAAAGAGAACTACCATATGATCTAGCAATGTCACTTCTGGAGATATCCGTGTGTGTGTGTGTGTGTGTGTGTGTGTGTGTGTGTGTGTACATATATATGTATATGTGTATATATATATACACATACATATATGTATATATATATATAATGAAAATAGTATCTCAAAGAGATATCTGCACACCTCGTTTATTGCAACATTATTCCTAATAGCTAAGATATAGCAACAACCTAAATTCAATAGATGGATTAATGAATACAGAAATTGTGGCATATGTGAGTGTGTGTGTGTGTGTGTGTGTGTGTGTGTGTGTGTGTGTGTGTGTGGAGAGAGAGAGAGAGAATGAGAGAATGAGAATTTATGAATGTGAATACATGGAATACTATTCAGTCATAAGAAGAATGAAATTCAGCTATTTGCAACAACATGGATGAACCTGGGGATATTATGCTCGTTGAAATAAACCACACACAGAAAGACACATGCTATATAATATCACTTATAGAATCTAAGAGTTGATCTCATAAAAGCAATCAGTAGTACAGTGGTGTCCAAATGTTGGTGGGGGAGGGGATGTTGGTCAAAGAGAACAAACTTTAAATTATGAGATGAACAAGTTCTGGGGATCTAATGTGCATCATGGATGGCAAAAAATGTGTCAATAGGTTGTAATCATTACACAGTGTATACCTATATCAAATTATTACATTGTATTCCCTGAATATAGTCTTTTTTTTTTGGTGGTACTGGGGTTCCTGGAAACCCTTCTACCTCTGGCCTACACTCCCAGACCTATTTTAAAAATATTTTTATTTGGAAATAGGGTTTCTTAAGCCAGTATGGCTGGCTTGGAACCTGTGTGATCCTCCTGTCTCCGCCTCCCAAGCGTGGGAATTACAAGTGTGCACCACCACGCCCGGCTGAATATAGTCTTTTTAATTTGGAAGTTAAGTACTTTTAAACATGGCTATAAATTCTTTGAATCCCATTGAGAGGAAGTATATGCATCTGAGCCTGGTGACTACTTTGATCAGCTCAGTACCACAGAAATGATTATACAGGATTCTGGGATGTCTAGGTCATGCAAAACCATGCAACTTCTCCTTAGGTTTTTTGTAATGCTTGCCTTTGAACCCAGCCACTGTGCTGTGAAAATCTAAGTCACATGTGCAGGTATTCTGGTCAACCGTCCATCTGAGCTGAGTCTGTGGTCATCCCAGCCCAGGCAGCATACAAGTAAATGAAGAATCCACCTTGGAAGAGGATTCTCCAGCTCCACTGTCCCAGCTCCTGGGTGTCCGAGTTTCCTCAGTGGTGGCCCCAGACACTGTGGTAAAGAAACCTATTAGCAATGATTTTTATAGCAGTAAAGCACGTGTATGTATGGATTGAATGTAGTCAGAGGCTGAGAGGTAGGCTCTTCTTGGCCTTAATTCTGAGCTGGACCGTGCCATCGGGGGCCCAGTTCTCTCTCATGTCCATGTTAACATCTTGAGCGTGTTAGCTTTTGTTCTCATGCTCCTTGTCTCATAGCGTTCCCATTATTGCTGTAGCTCCAGGCACTGCATCACAATGCTTGTCAGGAAGCAGGAAGGACGGGCAGAACCAGCCTCATCTGTATGCTTTTATTAGGCAAGCAAAAGCTTTACCAGAAATCCCCAGATCTTCACTTATGTCCATTATCCTGGATTTTGTCACATGGCTAGCCCTAATAGGAATGGAGGCTGAGGAAAAGCAGTGGCCTTGCGTGTTGCTGTTGCAAATACAATTTGGGAGCCAGATGTGACAGGAAATACCTGTAATCCCAGCACTTGGGAGGCTGAGACAAGAGGATCTCAGGTTCAGGGCCTATACATGGTAATTTAGCAAGACCTTGTTTCAAATTTAAAAAATAAAATAAAAAGGTCTTGGATGTAGCTCAGTGGTGGCCCCTGGATATAATCCCTAGCACTATACACAACACACACACACACACACACACACACACACACACACACACACTATAATTTGGGTTTGTTTAGCAAGGACACAGAAGAGCAATGAATACCATGTGGGCTAGACACATACCTGTCTGAGGCACACCTCAATTGTTTTATGTATATTTTCTTGTGGTTCAACTAGATGGCCAATCTCTGAGAGAGACAAGGCCCTTACTCCTCTTCTTAGAATAAAATATAGCATGGAGAATATCCTTTCTGTCTACTATGTCCAGTTTTTGGAGAAAGAGAAGATAAAGGAGGAGATTTTCCAGAGTAGAGGTCTTCAATTTTTTCCTTACATATCTCTTGAATGTGCACATCATTGCATATTTTAGAAGACAATGTACTCCAATTGTGCATTTTAACTAGTTAACTACAGTTTTTTATTATAACTTTACATAGTTGGGAAGAATATAATTTGGTATATTACAAATGCTGACATTTAAAAACAAAGCTATTACATTGTTGTTTTAAAGTTCCCTATGAAATCTAAATACCATAATGATTTGATACTACTACCTTCTTCTTAAAAATACCCAAATAAGCTTTTATTTAGTAGTCAGAAATTTTTCCATTATTCCTCTTTCTCCTTGAACTTGTCTTTTCGTTCCACTTTCCCTACAGAATTTTGTCCTAATGTAATATATTTTTATGCTTGAAAGTTTTTTTTATTGATTTCTGTATCATAGTTTTCTGCAACAAAAGCATGCATATAAATTGAACTAACATTTAAAAACATTTCATGTGACTAAAAAAAGGCTCTGAGTGAAAAATTCTTCTGGATTGAATTATTAAAATTATTACTATACAATTGAGGAAAGCCACATAACTCCGTTATATATTTTGCTATGTAACTTTCAAGCACAAGAAGTGAAATTATATAGCAAATGTATTGGTTGTGAGATACATAGAATTTTAAAATTATTTCATGTATCTGCTGGTGAATATTATTCCCAGAACAACATGAGGTTTGGCATCAATTTGTCAATTACAATCTTGTTTTTTTTTCTTTTCTTTTTTTTTTTGGTACTGGGGGTGGAACCCAGAGGCTTTCTACCTCTGGGCTATACTCCCAGACCTATTTTATATTTTATTTGGAAACAGGGTCTCACTAAGTTGCTGAGAGCCTCACTAAGTAGCTGAGGCTGGCTTCGAACCTGTGCGATTCTCCTGTCTCAGCCTCCTAAGCGCGGGGATTACAAGCGTGTGCCACCATGCCCAGCTTGTTTTTTCTTTTTTTTTAATAAGACAAGAGCCAAAATGTTGCTTATATAAGTAGATGGAAATGTTAGAAGGTTGATACATTTGATTATTTGAGTTGCTTCCAAGTCATATATTAAAAATCACATAGTGAGCTATTATCAGAAATTATTTTTTAATGATCTATCTGCTTACAGCTCAATTAGGTCTTCCTTCCATGATGTTGAAACCACAGAACTGGAAATCACTTGACTTGGGAAGGGACTTGTTTGTTACCCAGTCGCTTGAGCTATTCACTTATAAATGGGTTTGTTACCTGATCACTAGAGACATTCACAACCTCACTATTTCTGCTTATGCCCTGTTGGAGCCCTGCAAGTTTTTACTCTGGGATGAATCATGTTAAGATTTGGGCTGATGGAGAGCTGTGCCTGTCTTTAAGTGGGAGAAGGGCTGCTCTGAAAGAGATTTGGGGAGAGAGGATTTGCCTGAGGCCCCCACTTCGGGCATATTAATTTCAGGGGAATTTATAGGAAAATGTAAACCTGTCATGCTCCTGAATGAAGTCCACCTGTATCCCCAAGAGTACGAGTAACCCAGTCGATGACCTCTGTTCCAACAGATGTTAGACTCAATGGAGAGCATGGGTTTGCCCAAGTTTCCCTTCTGTGTGTTTCCTCTTAATGAACTGCTCTAGGCTAAGTGCCTTACTGGTAGCATGTCACCAAGCCCTTAGGACAACCCTAGGAAGGAATCGTGATTCCTATTTTGTAGATCAGGATGCAGGGTTTAGGGGAAGTGGCTGCCAGCAAGAACCAAAGCTTTGTTCAGACCCATGGCCACAGGATTTCAGAGCCTGAGCTTTCAGCCATTGTATTAAATTGTGGCCTGGCTTTGGGCACAGTGGCTCCAGCTGTTCATCCCACATGTTGCCTGGACTGCAGCTGCTGCGGCTTTTATTTTTGTCTCTCTTTTGGCAAGTTTCTCTAAAGCAATGGTTCTCAAACTTTGGCACACATAAGGATCAGCTGGTGGCTTTGTTAAAGCACAGATGGCTGGGTGGTACCAGAGTTTCTGATTCAGTGGGTATGGGGGTGAGACTGGGAATTTGCATTTCTAACAAGACCCTCAGGTCTAGGAACCACACTTTGAGAAGCACTCTACAGTATGTTTAACCTCATAGGAGAGGTTTCTATTTTTAATGCATTTAGGAATGGATGTTTTTCTTTTAGGGGTGAAGTTTTTACCTGCCTAGAAGTGAGTATGTATACATATACATGTTACATGGATATTTCTTCTTGTTGCAGCCATTGACAACCACTACCAACTCCTCCTCCTCCACCACCACCACTACCACAACCTCCTCCTCCTCCTCCTTCATTTTCTTCTTCTTCTTATTGTGTTGCTGGGGATTGGACTGAGGGCCTCATACATGCTAAGCAAGCACTCTGTCACTGAGCTACCTCCCCTGACCCCTGACAAGTGTACTTCAGCACTGGAAATTACTTGGGAAGTAACTTGTACTTCTCAAGGACTATTTGCCAAATATTTTTTGGGTGATTTTGTTCATGGGCAGGCCCAAATATGAGGCAGTTGTGTTTAGATATTCTTATTTATTTGTTTATAATTTGCTCAGCATGGTCTTCTGTGCCTTTGACAAGTAGTTCCCTCTGTCTGGATGGAATGTATTACTTTCAACCACCCCTTGGTTCAATCTTTAAGAATCTTTTCCAGATAGTATTGTTTCTCTGAAGTTTGCTAGCTAAGTCCTTGTCCCCTGAACTCCTGTACCCTGAAGGTTGCTATGAACACAATCCTCATGTCCATTCTCTCTGCCATGGGATGATAAGTTTGATGCTAAAAAAAGTGTTCAGTAAATAATGACAATTAACTAACATTTCATAAACATTTACTACCTGGTAGGCATTTACTAGACACCTTACATATACTATTTACTTAAATCCTTTTGATAAGCTTGTGAGGCAGGTACTATTGCCACCTCTCTTTCACACTGAGGGGAGTGAGGCACAGACACATAACTAAGCCATGGGCACATAGCCTGGCAAGGGTGGTTCCTTGTTGTAGTCTTGGGCCTAGGATGGGTTCTCAAGCTTACTGATCCTATAGTGATCTATCAATATCTCAGTTTCATGACCTTGAGGTACATAAGTTATATAAAGAGAGTGCCCATCATTGATTTGATTTGTGCCCAATGCCAAGGGGAAAAGGCACTCTGGGCAGTGCCTTTTCTCTCTTATGGCAGTTTTTTAAAAGCCAAAGCATAAGCCTCCATTTGACTAACTGGTACAATAATTCTTCTTATTACATGTGACATAGTCTTATACTTTTATTCTATGCTATTTTCTTTAAGTAAAATATGCTGATGATTTTACCATGTGCTAGGAGTCATGCCTAGCAGTTTGATAAACAACTGCTTTAAGGGACTTTCTTCCTTTAATGGACACATTCCATCTATTGTATGGTAGCAGTGCTAGGTAGGCTGTACATTTATTTGTTCCTATTTTAAGAGATAACCTTTCGAGCCAGGTGTGGTGACACATGTTTGTAATCTCAGTACTTGAGTGGCTGAGACAGGAGGATTGCATGTTCAAGGCCAACCTCAGCAATCTAGTGAGGCCTATAGCAACTCAGGGAGTCCTTGTTTTAAAACAAAAATTAAAATAGGGCTGGGGGTGTAGCTCAAAGGTAGAATGCCCCTAGGTTTAATTCCTAGTAACCTCACCCCCAATGACTAGCCATTGTTTTCCAGTTCTTGTACTCTACCACACCCCAATTCAGGTCACTATAGACTATTTATCCTACTTTGTGGTTGGATGCATCTTGTGGACATGGCTGGCCTTAAGTGCTGCATCTTTCCAAGGACCAGTGAATGTAACTTAATTTTAAAGCTCCAGTTTGATGACAGTAGCTGCACCTATGTTTGGGGGATAAACATCGACTATCATTATTTCCTCTTGTTGGATTGTTCCTTTTATGAGTAAAAATGACTTACTTTGTTTTTTCGATAAGCTTGTGCTTGAAGTCTAATTTGTCTGATATCATAGTTGCTACTCCTACTTGTCTTTGAGTTCCTTGCTCCAGCTTTTTACCTTTAATTTGTGACTGTCTTTACTTGTAAGATGTGTTTCTTGCAGGCAGCATATAAATGGATTCTGGTTTTTAATAAATTTTTCTACCTTATATCTTTTTATTGGAGAGTTTAGGCCATTTACATTTAGCATGATTATTGAGAGGTGATTTTTAACTCCTAACATTTCAAGTTTTAACTTCTGTTTGAGGTAGTGTTGTTCTTTGCTTAGTTGGTTTTTTAGTGAAAATTATTGTTTCTCTGGTTCTGGTGTATATTGCTTATTTCTTCTTCGCAGGTAATCTCTTTGAATATTTTCTCTAGTGCTGGTTTGAAAGACATGAATTCTTTCAGCTTCTGTTTGTCATGAAAGATTTTTATTTTCTTATCAAATTTGAGAGATAATTTGCTAGATAGAAAATTTTTGATTGCAAGTTGTTTTTTTTCAGAGTTTGGAATATGTTGCTCCAGGCCCTCCTGGCTTTCATGACTTAGTTTGGGAAGTCTGGAGTGATTCTACTTTGTTTATCTCTGAATGTCATTTGGTCTTTTGCTTTTGTTGCCTTTAAGATTCTTTCCTTGGCCTCTACGTTAGTTATTTTGACTATTATGTGGCATGGTGAGTCTTTTCTCTGATCTTGTCTAAAAGGGGTTCTATAAGTTTTCTGTACCTTTGTATTGACCTCTTTTTATATTTTTGGAAAATTTTCTGATTTTACTTCTTTGAGAAGATTGTTGATCCCTTTGTTTTCACCTTCTCTCACCTCTTCTATGCCTATTATTCTTAGGTTAACTCTTTAAAAATGGGCCCATATCACTTCACTGTTCAATTCATGCTTTTGGATCATTTTTACTAAATTATATTCAATGTGTTCATTTTTGAAGTGATCATCTTCTAAGAGTGATATTCTATTTTCCATGTGGTCTAGTATATTATTTATAGTTTATATTGATGCCTTCACTTCAATGATTGCATCCTTCACTTCCTTCTTTTGTTATAATTCCTGTACAGAGTGTCAGATTCTTTGTTTATTTCTTTATCTCTTTCAGGCTCTCTCCATTTTTCTCCCCAGAAATCCTATATAATTTTTACCGTTAAATTTCTGATTTGTCCTTCTGGTGATCTCTGCAATTCTGTGTTGTTGGGTTCTGTTATTGTGGGGTTGTAGGAGATCATTGCTTCTTTTTTTATTCTTTTTAATGATTTCAGGTTTCTTTAGTTTGTATCTTTGTTGCTTTAGATACCTTTCTCTCATTCTGTAGGTATGAGCTGGAATATAGAAAGGCAAGTTGTATTGTATTCAGTGGTGAAGGATGAATGAGGAGAAAAGTGCTAATGTAGTAAATGCAAAAATAGGGTAAAGTAGCAGATAAAACTGAGAAGAAAGAGAGTTTGAGTGTTGTAAGGTAATATATAGTAGAGATTAGAGATAGTGTGTGTGTATATATATATATGGATTCTAATAACCAGTGTAAAGTATTTAGGTAGAGTTAAATGGATTTAATACAAGACAAAGAAAAGAGAAGGAAAAAAAGGGACAGAGAGAGGAGAGTAGATAGAAAAGAGGGAAAAGCTTGTAAAAGTGTTGGAAAAGAGAACAAACAAGCATGCAGACACACAAAACAAAAAACAAAACAAAACAACAACAAAATGAAACAACCCTACAAATATGTAAATACTGAGCAAACTTGGCCTCTGCAGTTCTCCTTAGTCTGGGTAGATTCTTTCAGCTGTTTAAGGTTCACTTTCTATATTATGTCTTTGAACATGTTCCAAGCACTCTTATTTGCTCTGAAACCTATAGTAATGATGTCAGTTTGTGGCCCCACTTTTGCTTTCCTTCAGTGGTTGGGACCCTGGCCTGATGTTTTTGTCTGTGGAGGCACCTAATTCCATTGGGCTTTCTGTTAATCAGAGCCTCTGCCAAGTCTTATAGTAGACTCCTCCCCCAACTTCACAAGGGCAAACTGCAATGTCTCACATCATGTCAGCCTATTGAGTAAACTGCTTGCTGCATGAACTGCTATGGCTGCATTAGGTGGCCTCTCACGAAAATGGTGACTACACTTATGGTATTATTGAGCTCCACTCTGGATCTCTGGAGAACGTGCTGAGCTTGGCTGCCATCACCACTGCTGCAGGTTTAGCTGAGGTTTAGGCAATACTGTCTCTGTGAAGTGAGGGATGAGGAGCTGACCACTTACAATTTCACTGAGTTGCAGCCGCTTACTTTGCTTCAAGTTGGCTTTTTTGCTGGGGGTCTCTAGAGGCTGCAGTGTCAATAATCCTGGCATGGAGAATCAAGATAGAAGTTTATAGTCTGAAGAACTGTAAACTTCTTAAGGGTAAGGATCTTACCTTTCTTGTGTCTAAACATCTCCTGGCACCAGCATGGTATCTAATATATCATACATACTCTGTCAGTGTTTGCTCAGTCAATGTGAATAGTAGGACTGAAATGCGACATGCAAAGGGCAGTCAATCACTTCAATTGTAGTATGTGAAAAGAAGGTGTCCTGAAGGACTATAAAACCTTACATGGGGACTTCCGGGAAGATGGTGACTGAGAAAAGCAGTGTTTATGAGTCCTGCTAACAGTCGATCTCTATTACTACAAAAATAGCACTTTTCATAGCCAGAAAACACCATCAGCAGAGAAATAAAAACTGTAAATACAAGGGACAGAGAAAAATAAGGGTAGAAGAACAACCAGAGACCAGAAAAGAAACCAGCCCACATTGTGGTGAATCAAGAAGATATAGAACACTTAAACCAACCAATAACAATCAAAGAGATTGAAACAGCAATAAAGAGTTTAGCATCAAAGAAAAGCCCAGGACCAGATTTTTTCCAAGTGAATTCTATAAAACCTTTATAGAAGAGCTAACCCCAGTACTCCTCGAACTATTTTGTGAAATAGAAAAAAGTGGGACTCCCCAAATATATTCTATGAAGTCAACATCACAATAATACCCAAACCGAATAAAGACAGTTCAAAGAAATAAAACTACAGGCCTATATCTTTGATGAACTTGGATGCAAACTATTAAACAAAATACTAGCAACATGCATTCAAAACCACATCAAGAAAATCATACACCATGACCAGGTAGGGTTCATCCCAGGGATGCAAGGCTGGTTCAACATATGAAAATCAATCCATGTAATTCACCATATAAACAGAATCAAAGACAAAAATCACATGATCATTTCAATAGATGCTGAAAAAGCATTTATAAAATCCAACATCCATTTATGATAAAAACACTGCAGAGAATTTGAATAGAAGGAGCATATCTCAACATCATAAAGGCAATCTACAATAAGCCCACTGCTAACATCATATTAAATGGGGAAAAACTTCAAGAATTCCCCCTAAAAATAGGAACAAGACAAGGATGTCCATTATCACCACTTCTCTTCAATATAGTACTAGAGACTCTAGCCAGAGCAATAAGGTAAGAAAAGGAAATCAAAGGAGTACAAATAGGAAAAGAAGAACTCAAACTTTCACTATTTGTAGATGACATTTTACTATATTTAGTAAAGCCAACAAACTCAACCAAAAGGCTTATAGATCAACAAAGTCAGCAGAGTGTCTGGATACAAAATAAATCTTAGAAAATCAGAAGCTTTCCTGTACACCAACCATGAATCCACTGAAAAAGAATTTCAGAAAACACTTCCACTCAGGATTTCCCACAAAAAAAATAAAATACTTAGGAATAAATTTGATCGAGGAGGTAAAAGATCTCTACAAAGAAAATTATAAAACATTGAGAAAAGAAGTCGAAGAAGATCTTAGAAGATGGAAAGATTATCCATGTTCATGGATTGGCAGAATAAATATCATAAAATGGACATCCTTCCAAAAGTGATCCACAGATTCAACGCAATGCCCATTAAACTACCAAGATCATTCCTCAAAGACATAGAAAAATTAGTCCTTAAATTTATTTCGAATAACAAAAAGCTCAGAATAGCCAAAGTAGTTCTCAGCAACAAAAACCATGCAGGAGGAATCACAATACCTGACTTTAAAGTATACTACAAAGCCATTGTAATAAAAACAGCATGGTACTGGCACAAAAACAGATACATAGACCAATGGAGCAGAATAGAAGACCCAGAAACAAGTCCACACACTTTCAGCCAATTGATTTTTGACAAAGGGGCCAAAAACATACACTGGAAAAAAGATAGCCTGTTCAACAAATGGTGTTTGCAAAACTGGTTAACCATATGCAGAAAATTGGAAATTAATCCCACTCCCCCACCCCTCACAAGAGTCAATTCAAGATGGATCAAAGACTTGGAAATCAAACCAGAGACCTTGAAGCTCCTTCAAGAGGGCACAGGTCCAACACTGCAATACATAGGCTCAGATAAACACTTTCTCAACAAGACCCCAAAGGCACAACAAATTAAAAGGTGAATCAATACGTGGGATTGCATGAAACTGAAGAGCTTCTGTTCAGCAAAGGAAGCTGTTAAGAACCTCAACCAAGAGCCAATAGAATGGGAGAAGATTTTTGCCACCTACCCCTCTGATAGAAGAGTAATATCTAGAATATGCAAAGAACTCAAGAAACTCAACACTGAAAAACAAATCATCCAATAACAAAATGGGCAAGCAAACTACATAGACACTTCACAAAAGAAGAAATTCAAATGCATGCATGAAGAAATGCTCAACATCACTGGCAATCAGAGAGATGCAAATCAAAATTACCCTGAGATTTCACCTAACTCCAACTAGAATGGCAATCATTCAAAACACAAACAACAACAGATGCTGGTGAGGATGTGGAGAAGTGGGAACTCTAAAACATTGTTGGTGGGATTGTAAATTAGTGCAACCACTTTGGAAAACAGTATGGAGAATCCTCAGAAGAATGGGAATAAGCTTACCATTTGATCCAGCTTCTGGGTATCTACCCAAAAGAAGGGAAACCAAACTACCAAACTAATGCATGTGTATCTATGTTTATAGCTGTACAATTCACCATAGCCAAACTATGGAACCAGCCAAGATGTTCATCAACAGATGAATGGATTATAAAACTGTGGGATATGTACACAATGGAATTTTCCTCAGCCATTAAAAAAACTCAATTACATCATTTTCAGGGAAATGGATGGAACTGGAGGACATTATGCTAAGTGAGATTAGTCAGTCAAAAAAAAAATAAAAAATCAGATGCTTTCCCTAATATGTGAAAACTAAGGAGAAATGGGTCATAGGAGGAACTCTAGATGAAAAAGGAAATCCTATAGAGGAGCAAACAAGACAACCTAAATGAGGGGATAGTAAGGGGGAGAAGGAAATTCTCTAAAACACACAACGTAATTACACATATCAAAGTCATCCACTAAGCCAAGCAAGGGAGGGAAGGATGAGGAAGGAATGGGGTGGGAATTAGGTAGGGGTTAAATCGGTGATGTGTACATGAATGTACACACAAGTTTTTACCCCAATATGATGTATGAATATAATGAACCAATAAAAATAAAAAAATAAAAAAAATAAAAATTAAGATTAACAAAAACTTTACATGGGGAAAACTCTGGACCATTTTACTTTCCCAGAAATGGGCTTCTCCAGACCTCCCTCTGTTGCATAACTCCATTGCTCCAGGCTGCCTTTCCAGATGCTTTCCTCTGGGACATAACCATCCTCTTGCTTTTATTCATGGCTTTTCTTATATGGTGCCTTAATTTCTCTAAATAACCTCCTGTATATTCACCTCCCTCTGAAACAAACTTCAGGACAGTTTAAGATAAATCATAGAGATGTTTAATTGAAGTGAATCATGTGCCAATACTGTATAATACTGTACCATGAATATTGACTGGAACAAGAAGTCATAGCTGGCTTAAGTTGGCAGAAGGACTTCCTAGCCTTTCAAGTCCAATTTTGGCCTCCCTTCCCCCAGGTGTGTGATAGCTGCATTTGTTTACCATAGGGGCAGCAGCAAGGTATAAAGGTAAGTTTTCCAAAATGTAGTCCCTATGAAATTATTTCCCTATATGTTAACAAGTATTCTCTGGCAACAAAAGCATTCATAAAAAATGTTTTAGTGGTCCATTATGTCTAGGACACTACTGGGTTAAATAACTATTTTACTACAATACCTCTTAGAGCTTTTATTATTCATATAGGCATTTTGAATTTCTTAGAGGAAGAAGCTGTATACTCTATTCTCAAACTTAATTGACCATGGAAAATATTTTATAAAACAGGTATCAACAACTTAGTTTTGGAAACATTGTTCTGGTAGAACAGTGTGGGCTTTGGAGCTATGTTGCTTGATTTTATACGTCTAGCTCCACCACTGAGAAACATGCGTCTTTAGCTGAGGTACTTAAACTTTTTTGTCTGTGGTACTGGGGCTTGAATCCAGGGGCATTCTACCTCTCAGAGTTACCCTCAGCCCCCTTTCTTAAAATTTTGAAACAGGGTCTGTTGCTGAGGGCCTAAGTTGCTGAGGCTGCCCTTAAACTTTCCGACCTCCTGTTTCAGCCTCCCAGATGCTGGGATTACAGATGTGCCCCACCATGCCCAGCTGGTGCTTAGCTCTTTGAAGCCTCAGTTTCCTCATATGGAAAACACAGTCATAAGCAAAGAGTATTTCCTAAACAAAGTATTGGATATTATCATCCAATCTTATGTTTTTTTTGTTCTCTTCACATGGTTCTACAGTTTTTGTTGTTATTGTTTTCTTTCATTTCAGTTTCAATAAAATTGAGAGCCAGGATGATATGGATGCTCTTTGTATTTGAAGCTCTCCCCCTAATTTCAGGCACGTAACTGCCCACTAAGTAATGGTGCTTAGTGAATCAGTTAGTTAATGTTAATTCTTTTGTGGTTACGTCCTCCATCCTTCCTCTGTGGGTAAAAACTTACTGGAGGAGGTAATAAGCTATGGAGGGAAGGTGATGTTGCCTTGACAACTTACTTGGCCAAATCCACATGGAGACCCATGATGGATGCATGTGACAGCTAGCATGTATCTGAGGCTTGCTTAAGGAAGCTGTGCTTATATGTGTATAAATTCATGCTAAGAGTAACATTGGTTAATTCTATCTGGAGTGTTCTAGTCAATTTAAGGCATCAAGCACCAGGAGGGAGGAGATATCAATTTCTTTGACATCCTTGACACTTGCTGCTTCTTGCATGTATTTAGGGAGGAGTGGGTTGTTAAGGGAGCCATTCACTGGCTGGTAAGGTTTTCCTGGAAGGCACTGGAGCATCTGGATGTTCCAAATTATGATGAATGGCAAAGTAAATGGTGATGGATGTGTTCACTAGCAAGCAGACGAGAGTCCACGTTAACCTTTCTGTGAGCAGTATGTTCTAAAGAAAAGGACTCTGCTTTGGTGTGTGAAAACTTGGGTTTCAGTGTCTGTGTGGCAGTGTATGAGTTTCCTGTCTCTAGAATCCAGGTTCTTTTCTCTAAAACAAAGGTATAGAACTGGGAGATGTTCATCAGTTCCTTTGGGCTTGATGAGGTATCACTCTGAATTCCTGGAGGCTGTGCTGGAGAAGAGAATCTAGACTTCAGACTTCTACTGTTGTTTTTAGAGGTTAGAACTCAGACCAAGTGGTAGAAAGAGAAGGGGCCAGTTGTCTGCTGAATGGAAAAAGTCATTTCAGGGGGAAGAGATTATGGATGAGGCCTGGTACCACAGTCCTTTAAGAGCTCCTTGTCTGGGCTATTCTAGACACTACTTAAGACCCTAGCCTTCCTTTTTAAAGCATATAAACTACTTAGGATAGTTTTAGACTTACTGAAAATCTGTGAAAACAATAGAGTTCTCATATACCTTGTGCTATGTCTAACTACTTGTGTCTCCCCACATTGACATGTTGAAATCTTACCCCCACAAGGTGATGTTGTTAGGAGATGGGACTTTTGCAAGGTGAAGAAGTCACAATGGTTCTATCCTCATGAATGGATTAGTGTTTTATAAAAATAAGACAGGCCCATGGAATTTATTTCTCCCCTTCCACCATGTGAGAATATAGAAAGAAAGAGCCGTTTATGAACACAGAAGTGAGCCCTCCCCAGATACTGAATCTGCCAACATCTTGACCTTGGATTTCCCAGCCTCCAGAACTGTGGAAGGAATTTCTACTGCTTATAAACTACCTAGTCTACAAAATATTGTTATAACATCCCAAAGGGATTAAGATATCCAAATTCTACTAGAATTGGCATTTTATTTTGATATGGCACATTTGTGACAATTGGTGAACCAACAGTGATACTTTATTAACTAAAGTGCGTATTTTATTCTGTGTTTTATCAGCTTTTCCATTGTGGTGATGAAAATGCCTAAAGAGAACAACTTATAGGAGGGAAGGTTTATTTGGGCTCACAGTTTCAGAAGTTCAGTCCATGGATAGCTAACTACAAGGCAGAAATATCATGGTGGTAGAATGTGGCAGTGGAAAGTTGCTCATCAGCCAGGAAACAGAGTGAGGAAGGGAACAGGGACAGATATAGTCCTCAGAGTCACACCCTCAATGACCTTCCCCCCTCCAGCCTTGCCCTATCTGCCTACAGTACTACCCAGTAAATCCATTCAAATTATTAATCTGTCAATGGGTTAATTTTCTGATAAAGTTAGAATCTTCATGTTTCAGTCATTTCATTTTTGAACATTTTTTAAACTGCCAATACATAAGCTTTTCTTGGGGGGGCATTCTATATCAAAACAAAAACATTCCTTTTTTTTTTTTTTTAGTTTTTAGCCTAGTATCTTTCCCCCCCTCCAATGCATGATATGGCCCAGATTATCACATTACATTTAGGTTCCTTTTGGGTGTGACAATTTCTTGGATCTTCCTTGCTCTCAACAACCTTGCTGGTCAGGCATTCCGTAGACTGTCCCTTGGTTAGGGTTTGTCTGGCGTGTTGTAAATGGTTAGGATGGGGATGTGGGTTTTTGGGAGGAAGACCTCAGTGATAAAAGGATGAAAGGCCTCTGTCAGAGTAAGTGTGCATCCCTTCAGTGTGGCTTTTCTATGTTTGTGCTGTTTCTGATCACTTGGCCCAGGTAGGATTGTCAGGTTTCTCCACTGTGAACTCACTCTTTCTTCCCCCTTCCTAGGTGTAGTCCATACACGAGGAATGGGAATTCATGCTCCACCTCTTTGAGAGGAGCCCTCAGTTTTACATGATAGAAGAATTTATTTTGACTTTCTCTTGCCCCACAAGGCTTGGGCAGAGCCCCAGTTGCATCGAGTGAGCCCATTTCTCATTTCTCTGTCAACGTCAGACAGCTGATTGAGGCATGGGGATTTACTCGAGCTAAGGAATGATTATCTTTCCCTGTAGAAGGGTTAAAGAATGCTGAATTTGCTAATTACTCTCCTCTCTGCTTCTCCCAAGTGATGATCTTGTGAGTGCAGTGACACATCTATCAGAAGTGAGGGCTGTGACTGGGGAAGCTGGGAGGCTGTAGAAGAGGGGGGTAGCCACATCCCCCAAACAGGGTGGGAGGCAACAGATGCACAACTGAAGTGGCCTGATAGGAAAAGATGTGGATCAGAGGGAATTAATGGGCAAGTTTGGTCTCTGGCCTAATTGAAATTTCTCAGGCTGTGCTGTCCATCAGCATTTCTTCTGGATTACTGCCTGTACCTTGCTAACAGGAGCTGAGGAAGAATGTTTATCCTGGGACTATGGCTGGAAGGGAGGTTGCTTGGAGTCTGTCTAGGCTTTTGTTTCCAACTTGCTGCCATTATCTTTTAAATCAGGCATTTGCCAGTCCTAGTTTTTCTCCCCTGCTGCATAGGAGAGGGAGGGATCTTTGGTCTCCTGTATAATGGTATGTTAATGTAGACTTAAAAGGGTAAATATAGACACTAGCATTGCTGATCTCCTTTACCTCTTTGCCAGACATTGCTCATTGAAAACTTCACTCTCACCTGGTAAGGACAGATGTGGGCTCAGAATCCTTCTTAACATAGCACGTTAGGTATTGACTTCACATTGGTGGAGAGAAAGTACACGATCTTCTTTTAGAGCCTTTTCAGTGCTGTGATTCTAAGAACTTAAGATTCAAGTTCCCACAATTCATCCCATTATTCAATCAACAGATATTCCTGGGTACTTCCATTTGCTAGGATTTGTGCTTGATACTGGGTGTACACTGAGGAGGAAAATAAATGTGGTCTCTGCCTTTGTGGAACTTACAGCTCATGGGCACTTAAGAGGATACACTACATCTCGTATCCTCGTAACTCTAAGTACAGCGCGGGGTAATCAAAACCAACTCTTGGTGGGAAGGAAGAAAGATTTTTTTCTTGTTTCTGAGCTGGGATCTCACCCAGGCTGGTCTCAAACTCCTGGGCTCCCAAGATACTCCTATTTCGGCCTCCTGAGTAGCTGCAGAAAGGTTGGAAGAAAGGTTGTATTAAGTACCTTGGGTGAAGTTCAAATATATCATACCATTTAATTCTCACAACTGGCATATAAATTAGGTTATATCACAATTTACAAGGAGACCAGAAAGGCATACAGAATTAAGTTGCCCAACATCCAGGAGTATTAAATGGGAAAGCTGGGGTTTGACCTTTGATCAGTCTGATGCCAAAGGCAATGGTTTTTATACCATACCTCATTCACAGCAGCCAACCTTTCTGCGCTTCAGTAAAGAGAGAATATCTTCAGTAAAGAGGGAGGAGCAGATTAGATTCCATGCTAGGGAGAAAGGGAAAGGGTGGGGCAGTGCAGTGCTGACCCATAGCTCCTGGAACCTCTGCTGGATGAGGTTGAACCCACATGAGAAGGATTCTGGCTAGAATGCTAATATAAATGAAGCCAGACAGAGGATGTGCCTCTTTCGGCACCGTGGGATCGTTTATCATATCACACCAACCTGATTTCTTCCTAGGCCAGCGTTGGTCTTGCAGTGTAACCAATCCTGTTCCCTGCCCTCCCTCCCTTTCATCCTCCTTTGTCTCCCTGTGCTACGGATCTAACCAAGGGTCTTGTGCATGCTAGACAAGTGCTCTACCACTGAGCCAGCCCTCTGCCAGCTTCTTAACGCTCTGTAATCTCCTGTGAGAGACTGCCTTGAGATGGGATGTTCTCTGGAGAGGAATGTGCTATGAATCTGTTATACTTTAGTTCTGGAATGTTCTCTCAAAGCTTATGTGTTGAAAGCATGTCCCCAGTGCAGCAGGGTTCAGAGGTAGGACATGGCTGGAGGAGGTGGGTTGCTGGAGGCGTGACTTAGGATGCTCTCTGTCCCTGGTCTCCTCCTGTCTCACTGTTTCTGGCCACCATGATTGAGAGCAGCTTTTCTCCTGCATGTTTCCTGGTGCTGGATTTTCTGCCTGGGAGCCTTCTGAGTATGGACTGAACCTCTGAACCAGTGAGTCTGAATAAATCTTTCCTTCTCTAAGTTATGCTTGTCAGGTATTTTGGTCACAGTGATGAAAAATCTAATACAGTGTCCTATCCAAATACATGTTGAAACTTAACCTCCAAGGTGATGGATGGTATTAAGACCCAGGACCTTTGGGAGGCAATTAGACCATGAGGTTCTGCCCTCGTGGATTGTGTTAGTAGTCTAATAAAAGAGGTTGAAGAGAGTGTTGAGTGCCTTTTTGCCCTTCCATCTCTTCATTGCCTTTGTCCTAACTATGTGAGGACACAGTAATAGGCACCATCTTAAAGGAGACAGCAAACCTCACCAGACAGTGGATCTGCCAGCACCCCAACACAGGACTTGCTAACCTCCAGAACTGTGAGAAAACAGATTTCTATTGTTTATCTGTTACCCAGTCTTGGGTATTTTGTAATGTGCCAGGAATGGACCAAGATAGAAATTGGTTCAAATACATGAAAATGTGGAAGTGGCTTTGGAACTTCCAAATGTGTTGATAATGAGTCATAAAGGCTATTTGGGGACAGATGCAGAAGAAGACAGGAATGGTAGAGAAGGTCTTCATCTTCTTAGAGGTTACTTAAGTGGCTGTGGTCAGATTGTTGGCAGAAATATGAATAGTAATGGCAATTGTGATGAGACCTTAGGTAGCAATGAGGAATTGCCACCTAAGGTCTAAGGTGGCAATACCTAAGGTATTGGAAAGTGGAGGAAAGGCACAGAACTTGGCTGATTCATTTCCATGTTCTAGTGCTTTGTGGAAGGCAGAACTTAAGAATGATAAACCAGGCTATTTAGTGGGGGAAAATGGTCTCTAAGAAAAGTATAGGGGTCCTGCATGACTTATCCTGACTTCTTATAGCAAGATGCAAAAAGAGAGAAATGAATTAAGAACAGAAAATTTAAATTAAAAGGTAAGCAGAACTTAAAGACCTAGAAAATTCAGGTTGGCTGTGTAAATAATAATAATAATAATAATAATAATAATAATAATAATAATAATATAAATGAAATAGTTAGGAGGCAGGTAAGCATAGGCAGGAAGGAGGAGGCTGGATCTGAGTTGGGGGCCAGGGACTCAGGCTTCATGACTATTGCCTCTCTGGGCCCAGAGCAACAGAGGTTCTTTCTTCATGGGAGGGTAAGAGAATTCAGTTAAAGATGCCAGGTTAGGGCGATACTTGGAGTGGGGTTGAGGGGCTAAGTTTGACTCTTATGACTTGAGAAGAAATTTATAAGATTTCTTCTAAGTCTGAACTTTCCTAGAGAGCATCTGATATTGGTTCAGAAGCCTATGAAGCAGCTCGGACATCCCCAGGAAGGCTGGGAAGTGTCTGGCACATCTAGCCATTCTGGAAGTGACTTGTGAGATGACTTTCTTCTTTCATCCAAGAAGCTTGGGTAACACTGCTTTCTGTAGCACCATCTTGAGGGCCATGAGAACATTAAAAATTCTTAGAAACCCTGCAACAAAAAATGCTTTTCCCCTTTACCTAGCTTTTCCTCAATTTATTCTAACACAGGAAGTGGGTAGCCCCTCTATGATAACAGTTTTGAAGAGGACACAAATTCATAATCCCATATTCTAGCTCTTGGTTCAGATGCACTTAGTAATTTAGATTTTGGGAGGAATTCTATAAAGAGAATATAGTTTATATATCATATATACCCTAATATTCCAGCAGGTTCTAGAGCCAAAAAGCAAAACAATATTTTACCAGCATAATATACCTTTATAAATGAATACAATAAATTGTGCCATAATAATTCAGGTTTGCTACCAAATGAATTTACCCCAATCTGATAAAATACTTTTTTTAACTTTTGGAATTATATTCATCTGACTAGGTTACCATAAAAAAAATACCGAAGACTGGGCAGTTTAAGCAGAAATTTATTTCTCAGAGTTCTGGAGGCTAGAAGCCCAAGATCCAGGTGCCAGCAGGGCAGTCTTCATTTTGAGGCCTCTTCTCTTGGCTTGTAGGCAGCCGTGCTTTCCCTGTAAGCTAGGGGTAGGGAGGAGAACTCTCTCCTAGAGAAATCTTATAAGGACACTAATCCTGTTGGCTCAGGGCCTCATCCTTATGGCCTCATTTACCCTTAATTATTTCCTTAGCCACTACCTCCAAATCTAGTCTCCCTTGGGGTAGAGCTTCAGCATATGACTCCTGGGACATGCACACATTTAGCCTTTCATGGAATTTGTGAAGTAGTATGTAGAGCACTCTCACGAGCAGTCCAGTCAAGCTGGTCTCTCTGTCCCTTGAATCCTCCCATCAGGAAGATGTCTTTGCGTGAGCCTCTTGTTCCTGGTCCTAGAATTCCCTGTCCTGCCCCTTACCCCACCTGGTTCTTCAGTGTTCAGCTCCTTCTTGCCTTCTGTCTTACTCATCCACTCAGGAGCTCTCCTGCCCACCCTGTCTGGAGTTGATACATGCCAGTCCTTTTATTTCCTTTGTAGCACCTCTCTTCTGAAACGATCTTCCTAATCTACTTATTCTCCTGCTAGAATAGAATTCCCAGGAGAGCTGGGATCTCCCCTGCTGCACCACTGTGTGCCCACAGCACATACCTGTGCCAGGCGCTTCGCACAGGATAATAGCAAGTGGCCACTGGCTCTGAGTGCTTCCCCAGGACAGGTACTGGCCTTGGAGCCTTTCCTCTGTATCTTGTTTTTAAGATTTATTGACTGAATTAATTATAGAGGTCCTTTCTTTTCCATCAGACAAATGTGGCCCATGTTTAGCCAACCTCAACTAGGAAACCCATTAAGTATTCTGGCCAACACTAATCCTCTGTCTCTGTCTACCATAACATTTACTGCCAGGGACTCACATTTCAGATACAGATCATAATTCACCTGCTATTGATTACCTTCTTACTAATGGTTAAAATTAATATGGTGTTTTTTAAATACCAACATCATAGTTTGCTTTGAGATGTTTATTATGGTAGCCTGGCTGGAAAAAAAAAAGTTTGCTGTAATGTTGCTGAAAAGCCCCTTACTGGGCTCAACTTAAATAAGATGCTTAAAGAGCTCTGTAGTGTTAGGAACATTCATTCATTCGAATCAGTCATCAGGTACTCACTGGGCAGAGCGCTCTTCAGTCTTTAGCAAGGCAGGTGCCACCCTGGAGCCCACACACTCACACTCCAGAGGAGAATTGTGGTTCTTTGGCACATATCATGGTGCTAACATATAACTGACCATTCATTCATCCATCCATTCATTCATTCACCTTTTCCCTCCTCATTCACCAGTATTTATTGAGTATAGTGCTTGGTTTAAGGATACAGTAGTACTATCAATAGGCACATAACTTATAGGGCAGTATAGGAAGGGAAGGGAGATAGTAAAAACTCCCACCAGTGATAAGGCATATTAAGCTGTATGAGGATATTTGATATAACCTGGGGTACCAGCAAGGGCTCCCCAACCAGAAAGTAAAGGGACTCTTCTAGATAGTAGAAACAGAAGCATCCTGAGGTAGAAGGAAGCCATGATGCTCTGGGAACCAAGAGAAGTCCAAATGAGGGATATGTGCATGTATGCCTCTACCACCTTGTACTTCATTAAGATGTATGACTACCACAAAAAATAAGAAACCAGATGCTTTCCCTAATATGTGAGAGCTAAGGAGAAATGGGTTGTAGGAGGAACTCTGGATGAAAAAGGAAATCCTATAGAGGAGCAAACAAGACAACCTAAATGAGGGGATGGGAGGGGAGAAAAAGGAAATTCTCTAAAACACACAACATACTTAAACATATCAAAGTCAACCACTAAGCCAAGCAAGGGAAGGACGGATGGGGAAGGAATTGGGTAGGGGTTAAATTATTATTATTATTATTTTTTCTGGCTTTGGAAGGCACTGATATTTTTATTTGAGGAAGGACCATATTTTCTTTAATGGTATTAGACTTGGTTTAACACTCGACTATTTTGCCTTTCCTGGATAATCGATGTCAGAAGGGGTTAAATTATTTTTAAAGAGCTAAAAGAAAAAGATGTATAACTATAATGCACCAATTAAAAAAAAAAAGAATTCTAGTGACTTGGGAGCCAGAGAAAGGAGTGATCTGGTTAGTAGGTGCTTGTTTATTCTAGACAAAGAGAAAACTCTAACTAGGGCTTTTATTTAAACCAATGCCTTTTCCTAGGCCTGTAGGGCCCAGGGAGAGAAGACTGGAGACTGGATACAAGCATTCCTCTCCTGGGTCAGTACTGGGCTAGCTTGAGGGCCAACACAGAGTGCTCCTGGCTAGTAGAATAAATACCACTGAGTAACAGATTTTTATCCACTGCCTCCACTGAATCCCTTTCAGACTGCAGTGGGGCGGCTGTGTGTACAAGTCAAACATTGATTCAGCTGCTGGTGGGAAGGGGTGTGTATGGTGGGGGAGAGGAGAGGGGAAGACTGGCAGGGAAAGAGAGATGGGGAGGCCCATTCAAGGGTTAACTCTTCCTGCCTGTGTCTCTGCTCCCCTCTGCTCAGAGGCTGTATTTATAGATGGGATAATTGCAGAGCTTCTGAAAGCCGCTCTGAAGTGTGGGGCTGCTGACTGGGTGGGGGTGGGGAGGCCTGGATCCCACCTGCTCCTGGGAGCTGTTGTCCCCCCCCCCCCCAACTCTCCCTTTCCTCCATCTTAGGTTCCTAATAAGACCTTGCCTGGTGAGGCTGCTGGTGCCTACCAGCAGCGCCCTCAGTGGGTGCTTGGCACTGTGTTTAAATCCCACACTTTCAATATCCAAACAGCCCTGTGCAGTGAGTTTAGCCACTTACCCCAGCTCCTTCCCTAGTCCCTGAGCTCCATTGGACCCTCCAAGAACCTTGCTTTGTTTTATTTCTCGCATAGTCTGATCAAGAGCAGGAAATTATTTTATTTTTTTCATTTTTTTGTGTGGTGTAGGGGATTGAATCCAGGGGTGTTCTACCTTTGAGCTACATCCCCAGCCCTATTTTATTTTTTTGTTTTGAAACAGGATCTCTCTGAGTTGCTGAGGTAAACCTTGAACCTATGATCCTCATGTCTTAGCCTCTCAAGTACTGGAATTACAGGCTTGCAACACCACGCCCAGGTCTTTACTTGTTTAATGTCTGCTCTGTGTATCTTGTTTGTTAAATGCTGGGCCTAAAATAGGCATCTGGTAAATATTTGTTGAATAAATGAGGGCTTATTTAACAGAGTAGGAAATTGATGCTCAGAGAGGGGCAGGGCTGGAATTATTACCCAGGTGTGATTGTCTTCAGGGGATGATTTTAACATTGGATCAGAAATCTCAAACCAGCTTGCAGATGGCTAAAGTGAATGAATGAAAAGGTGTGTGTGTGTGTATGGACGAGAGAGAGCGAGAGAGAGAGAGAGAGAGAGAGAGAGAAAACGAATACAAGAACCAGAGAGAGAACTGGGAGGCTGTTGTGTGTTTGGGGCTTGGGTGGGAATGTAGTCTCTGTTGGTGGACTGGAATTTCTTCCTGGCCTGGCTAAAAGGGCAGATTCCATTTAGCTGTGGCTAATTATTGCTGAATCTTTTGAGGATTTTTAGCACAGGAATCTAGATTTTTATATGATATTTCCGGTTTTTAAATACTGGCAACAAATACACATAAAATATATCTAATGTTTATGACATATGTCTATGTACACACACACACACACACACACACACACACACACACACACACACCATAGAGCACAGGCTAAACGTGACAGTTGTCAACTAGCTGAGCCCATGGTTTGAAACCTTTGTTTTCAACTCATTCGTATTGAAAGGTGACAGGGATAACACACATCTCTTCCAGGGACACTGCATTTTGGGAATGTAAAAATAATATTAAGAAAAAATCAATTTCTCTTAATATTTGCAATATTCTAGAAAGGAAGGAGGGTAGACTACTGTACCCTGCTTTGAGATCATCAAAGTAGAGACCTCAGGGAACTCATCTGACACCTATGCCAGCTAGGTGGTGAGGGTGCCCTGTTCCGGACTGCCCCTCCCCATGTTCTTCATTTTTCCTCCTCTACCTAAGACATAGACAGGGGCTCTGTGTTGTAGATGGGGATGAAGAAATCCCATGTGGTGCCACCCACAGGTTTGGGGTGCCCCCAACAGGATGTATTGCCAACTGAATGGAGAGCAGCCTGTGCTGGTCTTGTTTGGAGATGCAGTTATCAAAATATTGTCATGCTGAGTAATGATATAGCTCCATCAACACACTTTAATTCTGATTAGGCTTTAACAGCTCAACAAGGGAAGGGGAATGCTCAGCTAGCATGAAGGCTCCTAATGGTCCCGCCATCCCCATTTCAGCCTGGGGCCTTCCAAGAGTGGAGAAGTGAAGACAGATGTGAAGAATGAACAAATAAATCCTTGGACACCATGATATGAGGGGAACGTAGAAGAGGTCCTCTAAATGATAATGATGATGATGATAGTAATAAAGTCGTCATGATCATAGCTAGCTTGTGTGTGTATGCATGTGTAAGTGTGTGTGTATATCCATATATGCTGGACACTGTTTTATGCCTTGTTAGGTGCCCATGGGGATGGTCTGTGTACATCTAGAATAAATACTGGCACTTTTTAAGTGCCTGCACCACATTACCTATTAATATCTCAGTTAATACTGAGAGCAACCCTAAGAAAGAAGCATTAGTATCCCTGTCGTGCAGATAAGAACTAAGTTCCTGGGGATCCAGCAAGTGGTGGGCTAGGGCTTAATCCCCAACCATTGGAGCCCAGAGCTCCTGGGCTCACTCACCAGGAGGGGTAGGTGAGAAATGCTAGAAGGGTAGATCATTTGTCCCCTGTGGGTTGATGTCTTGGGAGCTTGGGCCTTAGTGTGGTGGTGTTGGGAAGGAGGTGGTGTGGAATGCTAAGAAGTGGGGCCTAGTGAGAAGAAATTATATTATTGAGGGCTCTGCCCTTGGAGGAAGTTGATGTAATTCTTATGAGATCTTAGTTTTTAAGGAAGAGGTATTATTATTTTTTTGAGGGTCTGGGGATGGAACCCAGAGGCATCTGACCTCCAAGTACATCCTCTGTCCTATATTTTATTCTTTATTTTGAAACAGGGTCTCACTAAGTTGCAGAGAGCCTCACTAAGTAGCTGAGGATGTTCACGAACCTCTATCCTCCAGTCTCAGCCTCCCAAATGCTGGGATTACAAGTGTGCGCCACCACACCCGGCTGGAAAAGGTACTTTTAAAGAGCAAGCTTGGTCCAGCCCTGGTCTCCCTGGCGCCTGTCTTGCCATGTGATCCTTCCCCCTCCCAATGATATAATCCATGCTTGGGCTCTTACTAAAGAGGTTCAACTGATGAGGCTATCTTATCTTGGAATTTCAGCCTCAAAAAAGCTAAGTAAACCCCTTATCTTTATAAACTATCAAGGCTCAGGCATTTTATTGTAGCAGCAGAAAATGGACTAATAAAGTGGGAGACAAAAGAAGTAAGAAAGAACATCTGAAAGAGTCAATAAAAGAAGGTGTGTATGGGAATCAGACTGAGAAAAAGCACCAGTGGGGGCTCCCCAGGAGAAGAAAGGCAAGTGTGAGTTAAGTGTTGGAACACAGTTAAGGGCACTCTTCCCCTCAGGGCTGTTCCTATGTGACTGTGATAGGAGTTGACAGATTCAGAATTAATCTAAAGGTTTCAGCTCTCTAAGTACCAATTGGAAAATTGCCTGAATATGTAAGTATGGTCTGTAAGCAGGGATTGATTTCACCTTTCAGCTGGGCCCAGAACCTCCACCCTTCTCCATGGAGGCTGCCTAGGCCAGAGCCCCTGCTGAGACAAGTCAAAAGGGCTTACAATTCAGTGAGAAACAAGAGGACCAATCAATTTTTTCTTGGTGAACTTAATGGTCTGTGAAAGAAGCATGTAATTTTATGAACTTATGTGTGTGGAGAGACCTATTGCTGTCTGCTTCTCTCTCTCTCACCCCTTACTACTTGTAGGTGGTCTGGGACATTTACTAGTACACATATCCATAGCTCATGGTTTTAGGTAAAAGATGATAGAGAAATACAGGTGCTTTTAAACTTTAAAACATTTTTTTTTTTTGCCTATGGTAAGAAAATCTTTTATGTCATTACACAATATACAAGTACAAGATGGTAGCAGAAGTTGTAGTCTGTGTTGGGCATTCGGGCCTGCCTAGAAGATGGGGTTGCTGGTGGACCCAATGGAGGCCACATCAGAGCTCAGCCCTCACCTTCAGGGAGTCTGAGGTGGTTTGGTGATGTTAGATCAGTTGAACGGAGCAATAATCGTCAAGGCCTCGCCTGAGCAAGCCACACCACATGATCTGGGGAGGTGCTTAAGAGGGAACCGTCTTAGGCTAATTTTCCTTCCTTGTTTGTTAGTCTATGATGACCAAGTTTGGGACAGAATTGTGAGAACAAGACTGTTAGGGACTTTGGGGATAGATGGCTCATTTTTAAAGGTGAGAAGTATAAAAGAAACAAGGCCATTTTTTGCTGCTTTCTTGCTGGAAAGTTTTGCTATAATGTGATGATGTGGTGCTTAGAATATAGCAGTCATGCTGTGACTATGAGGGGAAATGTAATATAGTGGGGATGGCAGAGAACTAGGTTGGAAGGACATGACTGAGTTGATATACTTAACCTTGTGACTGCCTACCTCTACTTCTTATCTAGTAAGTAATAATTAGTAAGTTCATCTTTCTGTTGAGTGAACAAATATTTATTGCTTTATGAATAGGTACTGGGCAAATCTCAGCCAATGAGTCTTGGTTCTCATGGAATTTAGGAGTCAGTGGGGGAAATAGATATAAAATAAGTGATTACAAGTGCACAAATACTGTGCAATACTGTCTTCTGTCTCTGTGTGGCTTTTCAGGGGATTTTTCTTAGCAAAACACCTGCCATCTTGGAGGCTGCTTTCTTCACTCTTTTTTCCCGCTCTACTTTCCATTTTATATCTCCATCCCTGTCCACCTCCTCCTGTCTCTCATGTCAGCATCAGCTATCAGTTTACCATTCTTCCTGTAACAGTGGCTTTCTGTGTCCTCCTTTCTGAAGAGCTTCAGGCAAACATTCCACGTAAGGCTCCTGTTAGTCTGTCTATAAATCACTCTCCCACCTACATCCACCCATTATTTTGGTCTTTATATGGAACACCTCTTGGTCAGGCTCTGCAGAACACTTTTCTGCCATCTGAAGGAATATTTTAGGGAGAGCTGATGTGTGTGGAAAAGCATCCTTTTGGCTTAATTCTTCCTGAGTGAAATGCATACTATCAAGTTCCCATTCTGGGCAGGTAAACATTGCTTATGCTCTTTCTATAATCATTGCCTTCACTGAACATGTCTTTAAGGATATTTGGTGAACCAGATGTAGGGTTGGAGGCTAGAGATGTATATGGTGATGAGTCATAATCTTTGTTCTTGTCCTTTAGAGGAGACAGGATATATCTATTAAATGATAGCTAATGAGATATTATGGAATCATAGAATCTCAAGGAGAGCTAGGACCTCCTTATTTATGCTAGTACTTAAAAAAACTTATTTGATTGAGGCCCATAGTAAAAATTACACATCTTACAATATGACCCAGTATGCATGTGTATACATTGTCTATACATATACATATACACAAAATACCTATACCTTATAAAAGTTTACAAAGCAATGATTTGTCTTATTATGCTTATATTTTCTATTGTTTCATTTAAAAATACCAATTCTCTATTTACCAAATTGATTTTATGACTAAACTTTAATTTTCAAATTGAACTTTGGAAAACACTGTTCTGATTCAGCAATCTACCTGGACCTGGTATTCTCCCCACTTGTCAAGTAGTTGTCTAGTTTTTGCTTTCTGGTGATAAAAAACTCAGTATCTACCTAGGTAGTCAGTTTTGTCTTTGTGCAATTTTGTGTATAGAAAGTTTGTCTTATAAAGATCCCGAATATGATATATATATCTTATTCATTCTCCTTCAAAGTAAAATTCCTTCAGGTGTTTCAAAATGGTGGTTCCCTCTTTTATCTTTTGGTCTTGTGTACTTTATCAGTGGGGTGCTTGATTTGGTGTGTGCCAATAACTCTGGATCAATGGTGTTCATGATTTGGAGTCTACCAGTTAGTAAGAGGCAATTTCCAATCACTAAGAAGTTTTTGGAGCTGTTTATTAAAGTTATTATTAAAAATTAAATCCTGAAACTTACAAATAAATTATAGCTGGATGTGGTGGCTCATGCCTGTAATCCCAGTACTTGGAAGACCAAGATAGGAGAATCGAAGACTCAGAGCCAGTCTCAGAAACTTAGTGAGACCTGCAGAAACTTAGCTAGACCCTGTTTCAAAGTAAGAAAAATAAAATAGGGCTGAGTGTCTAGCTCAGAGGTAGAACATCCCTGAGCTTAATTCCTAGTATAAAAACTCAAATAAATTATATTAAAACAAAGACAAGTACTCAAAACTTATCACTTCATAATCATCTACTACAATTTGCTATTATCTATGCTCTTGAAATTTTGTCCATTATATCTGTGTGGTAGAAATACTATATAATGGTGTGCCCATCTCTGTGTCCTTCCTAGTTCTGTGTCTGGGAATACATAACATTGGTAGCTTGAAATTGGCCATGTTATGAGTATTTGCAGTAGGGAAACTGGCAAATACAACTGGGTCCCATCCCTTCAGAAGCTAGCTATGTATTTACCAGAACACCATTACTCTAGAATCACACCAGTTGGGTTTAGTCTTGGTCTGGCACTTGTTATCTGTGTGGCTCAGAAAAGTTATTTAACATCACTGGACCTCAGTTCCTTGTACAATGCATGTATTTTTAGGGTTGCTGTCTTAGTTTGTTTTCTATTGCTATAACTAAATACCTAAGACTGAGTAATTTATAACAATTGTGGAGGCATGAAAGTCCAAGAGCATGGTGCAGATATTTGGTCAGTATTAGGTTTCTTATTGCATTAGTAATATGGTGAAGGCCATCACATGGTGAGAGAGAGCAAGCATGCCATTGAGAGCTGGGTTTTCTAACAAAGCCACTCCCATGATAACCTGTTAACACATGAATGGATTAGCCTATTTATGAGGTCAGAGGCCCTGGAACTCAGTCACTTTCTGAAGGTTCCATTTTTCAGCACTGCTGCATTGAGGAGCAGATTTGCAAACACATGGAAATTGGGGAACACATTCAAACCATAGCAGTTGCTTTGAAGATCAGTGAGTGAGTACACATGACGTGCTTAGAAAAGTGTCTGGCACATGGCATTGTGTATGTGTTAGCTGTCATCTCGGCCAACTTTTGCTAGGTTATTCCCCTTGCCTTGGTGGGGGAAGGTGTGGTTGCAAGACTAACTTAGCCTTCCCTCCTCCCCTTACCTTGCTTTCACATTTGACATACATGTTCGTCTTCCCTTCCCAAGCCAGATCACAGGTTTCCTGGGAGCAGGCATGGTTGACTTATTCTGTATAATTTCTAAGTACCAGTCCTGGACCAGGTGCAGGCTAGATGTTCAATTTCATTGACTCATTTACAAAAGACTGGTTCAGTGGCCAATGAGAACCCTCAGAACTCCTCAGGGGCTTGCCCCTCCCACTTGGTGTCCTTCTGTTGGAGGTCCCTGGGCTTGGCTGGTTGATTTGAGGATGGATGAATATTTCAGTTCAGGCAGCTCTGAGCTGGCTAGCCAACACAGGCAGTCCAGCTGCCAATGGATGATTGGCCAATAAATCACAAGGCCCCACCCTCCCTGCAACTGGGTAAAGCATAAACAGCATCCTATGTCAGTGATGAAGCATCTGGCCCTTCCTCTTCTCATTCCCTTCCTGGCTCCCTGCAAGGTCTCACGGAACTGGTTCTTTCTTGTATACAGCTGCTATGTTATTTGAAGAAGTCAGGCAGACGCTCGAGCCTCAGAAACAGCTCCTTTGCTGCCCATATTTAGTCTTTTGGGGTTAAACAATGCTCTTTCCACCAGGTTCTATTTTAAAATGGCAGCCCCTCGGGATAGTGGCATAGTATTTAGTCTCTAAAGTCTTAGTGTGAATGAGTTTGTTAGATACACAGCTCCCTGCCCTGTTGCCAATATTCTTAAAGTGTGCATCAATTCCAAAGAAAAACTGGAGGTGGCACTGGGTAGTGTTGCATTCCCAAACCTGGCTGCACTTCCAGAATCACCAGGAGAGCCTTTCACCTAATTAGAAAATGTTAATTTGATAACTACAGATCCCTCAAGCCCTCCTTCAAGGTAAATTCCACAGTACAATGTCACTATTTACAACAATGTTTGTATATGTTAGTAAAAAAAAAAACAAAAAAGGAAATTCCCATTTGACATATCCATCTTTATCCTGGGAATCTTTAAAAAATACAGACTTCCTGAGTCTTTCCCTAAGTCTATAGAAAGAGCGTTCTGGAGTTCAGGCCAGAAGTTATTTATTTTTTTTTTTTAATTGCTGTTCAGGTGATTCCAAATGAGCAGACAGGTCTAGGCGCTTGTGAGTCATGGACTGTTGTTGCTCAGTGATTCATTTCTGTATTTCCATAGTTCCCTGACCAGGACTTGGTACATAGCAGACATACAGTAGGTTCTTAGTAAGTGATGTTTATACTAAGCTGAAAGAGGCCTAGGAGTTGGGCAGACCTAAGGTTTGGGACTTACTGTGTATATTGGGTAGTTGACTCCCTTGTCTAGGAAAGAGATGACAATGCCCAATAATGGGGTTAAAAGCCAGAGAGAAAGGTTGCCACCACTCCCTGGGCTGTCAGCGGTGGGGAGAAAGTCAATTATAAGGTAGGGTAAGTCTCAGGGGGCTCTGCATCAGTCACCCAGGGGCAGCTTTAACTCTTTTCCCAGCACTGGCCTTGTCCTGTGCATCACAGATCTGCCCTCTTCCGACAGTGCATTTGGGATGCACAGATGGAAGGCCAGGACATTGGCAGGTCTGGAATTGATCCCTTTTCTGCCTGCGTGTGGCTGGATTGATTAGATTCCTGCTTGATATCTGCAATTAGGCAGCCAACCAAAACCACTTTCCAGCTCCACCTGCTCTAGGAGGGAGCTTGTAGAGGGGGAGGTAGTGACGCTAGCAGAAGGGTGTGACACAGGAGGTGTCCCCCTTGAGGATGGGTGAGGCCTTCCATCTTGATCTGTGGGAGGGGGCCATGACTGCCCTAACCATGGTCTTACTATTTATTTCAGGCTGCATTTCACTGCTGTGACCCTCCCCACCAACCTGATGACCACAACTTAAAGGAAGAAATATTTATTTGCTCGCAGTTCTGAAAGACTGTAAGGGTTCAGTCCATGTTAGGCCGGGTGAAGTCTGCAGATCAAGGCATGACAGTGGGAGCCCGAAAGAGAGGAATGAGTGAGGTTGTGCCTGCAAGGGAAGGAGGGACCATATATATTCCCCAGAGTCACATCTCCAGATACCCCCTCCTCAGCAACCAAGCTCTACCTCCAACGTGGCTGCCTTGTCTCTGGGAGGTCTGAGAGACATTTAAGTCTAGACTGCAACACTATGTTTTGCAGACACTTGATTTCTCCAATCCATTTACATCCTGGTTTTAATAATCATCATGTGAGTGTATTTTCATAAATACTTTATTGAACAGAGAGGCTGTGGAGCACCTAGGGGGAAGGACTGCTCAGGCATTGGCTTCTAGAGGCCCTGCCAGCATCCTCACTCTGTGGACTTCTTCATGGGAGGGAAGGACTCAGCATTTCCACCACCGGGCTTTTTCGTTTAGGGTCTTGGTCGCAGGCTAAGATTACTGGTGGGACCTAGGGTCTCTATTCTTGGCATGGCAAGAGATAAAAAGTTGTGTAGCTCTGCTGCTCTGGATTTTGTTGCTTTGAGATTCAGCTGTTCTACATATTGAAGGTTGCTAAGTTTTAGTTTTTTTTTTTTTTATCTACAATGTCTACCAGGATGTAGAGATTAATGAGAACCTAACCCCATCCTTGGAACATAGCACTGCCCAGAAAATGGCAGCTATTGTACTGTTGTAATTTTTTTGGTTTTCGCTTTTATTCTAAGATGTATAACTCCATTCCCAGCCTATGCACATTTTAATGTATCAGAGCCATGTATATCTTAAAATCCTTTCCCAAGGGCTGTGTATTTAACCAGTGATTACTTTCATAACCAGGAATTTATCAGACCTGAGTATATATGGCATCATAGAATTCTGTCCCTCAGTTGTGACTCCATTATTTCCCAGATTAGCTGATAACCTCTCTTTAAAAAGGGAGATTAGCAGGTGTTAAAAATGCATTAGCAGCCGGGCTTGGTGGCACACATTTGTAATCCCAGCATTTGGGAGGCTGAGACCTGAGGATCGCAGTTCATGGACAGCCTCATCTACTAAGCGAGGCCCTTCACAACTGAGTGAGACCCTGTTTCGAATTTAGAAAGAATTAAAAAAAATAGGGCTGGGGGTGTCACTCAGAGGTAGAATGCCCCTGGGATCCATCCCCAGCGCTGCAACAAAACAAAACAAAACAACAACAACAAAACATTAGCAGCTAATTGAGCAGAAGTCAGTATTGAAGAAAAGGAAGGGTTTACAGAAATGTAACTGTGCAGAACATTTCCTGGAAGGGAAAAACATTTTGGAAGTACCCTAATTAGGGATCACCAGAGCTACTTTTCTTGTCCCATTTACCTTTCTGCCTGCCTCAGTAGAAGAGTATCTCTCCTCCTCCTGCACAGTTATTGCCTCAGTGGCCCTATTATAGTCTTCAGGATGAGGATAATGGTCGTTTTATGACCTCAGGTGTCTTGAATTATACTCCCCCACACCCACAGATCAGTCTACAAAATGCATTCAATTAAACAAAATTTTAGGGCTGAATTCAATGATCTGGATTGTATCAGGAAATACCCAAATGTGGTCTACTTCTGTTTTACCCATTCATATCCTTTATTACTTTTGTGTAAAGAACTTGGAGGTCCTATGTGTCTTGTTTTAGCTTTGCGCTTGTGCGGTATTCAATTAGGGAAGATGATTTATATCCCTGAGAAAGTCTCTTATTGAATTAACCCCTTGCTTTGGCCAAAGGAAGCTTCCAACCCAACCTTGGTTTCCAGGTGCTGGGCTGTGGGCAGAGCCCTTCTGGGTCTTGCCTCTCATTCCTGTGTTCTTGTCAGAGTGGGAGGTAGATGGCTTCTTTCATTGGAGTGAGGTGGGTGTCTAAGGACAAGGCTATCATGATACCACCACCATTGCTCCTACTAGCTGCTGTTAGTGGAGTGCTTACTGTATGGTCGGCACTATGCTCAACACGTGACTGATGTTTCCTAATTTGTTCTCATAATATCCCAATTAGATTCTATTACTAATATGAGTTTTCAAACAAAGATAATCAAGAGAAGACTTAAGTTATGATCCCCAAGTCTGTCTGACTCTGTATCCAGAGTTCTAAGGTCTCTGCCAAGACCCCTGCCTTTTGATGACCCTGGAGCAGGGGAACTGAGAACAGGGGCAGATGTTCTGGGAGGGTCCTCTAGGGTCAGGACCTCATCCGAGTCCTGCTTCTGTCCTGGTAGCCCTGCCCTCAGTCTCCCTTTAGAGCTACTCATTGAACAACTCAAAAGACTACTGTGTACCTCTTGGTCTATAGAAGAAGTGGACAAACTCGTAATGGGGCAAATTACATGTCGGATATGTGTATTAGGAAATCTATTACAACTACTCAGCTCTGCTATTGTAGCTTGAAAGCAGCCACAGAGGACTCATATATGAAAGGACATTGCTATGTTCCAATAAAACTTTATTCACAAAAAAAAGGCAAGCTAGATTTGACTCATGGTTTATTGGTTGTGAACCCTGGTCTTTGGCATTTGAAATGGTGACATTTAAAGAGAAAACCATGTGAAGAGTGTCCCTGGAGGGCTTCAGTGAAGGAACTCTGCTCTTCAGTGACTGATGAATATCCTTAAAGAGGTAGTGGTCAGCTAGGTTGATCAAATCTCATGCATGTGTGCTAACCCATTTGAGTGAATCATGCTCTTTTAAAAAAATATCTCCAGTTTAGTACTTCTTATCCAACAAGGGCAAACAATTAAGCATTGGCAGGGCAGCCTTGTAGGCAGGGACAAATGGTATGGCATAGGCTCTCACTCATATCCCTATTTCAGTAGTCTTTAGGGGAGGGGACCTCATAGATGACTGGGGCCACTGAAATAGTGATCTGGGGAGGTGGCCCCTTGCATGCAAAACTCCTTAGTGCCTTTTAGCACAGCCCCCCCAAAAATACAGAAGTTTATGGTAAATCAGAGGATTAAGGGAACACTGAAGGGAAAAATTCATATAAGACATAAATATGTCCTATTTACTGCATACATATTCCTGATCCTATGCTTGTCTCCATGTGTGTGAGTCAGCTTCTCATCACTATGACCAAAATATCTGACATGAGCAACTAGGAGGGCAGGGAGATTTATTTTTGGCTTCTGGTTTCAGAGGCTTCAGTTCATAGTTGCTTGGCTCTGAGGTGGAAGCATCATGGCAGAGGGGCATGGTGGAAGAGAACTGCTGGGGGCAGTGGGAAGAGGGACCAGCAGCAAGATATAGGCCCCAAGGGTATGCCTCCAGTCACCTACTTTCTTTAACCATCCCCCATATAGTTTCTACCGTAGTCCATTCAGCTATCAATGGATCGATCCATTGATGAAGTCAGAGCTCTCATGATCCAGTCCCTTCCCCCAAGCCCCACCTCTGGACGTTGCTGGATTAGGACCAATCCTTCAACACATGAGCTTTTGGGGACATTCCAGATCTGAACCATAACACTATAGGTCTTATAGCCCTCTGGTATTCCATGGGCTCTTTCTGTATCTTCCAATTAAGTCCTTCTTTAGGCCTGAGGACATCCCTGTGCTTAGAGTTTGTTGTTATAAATGACCTACAAACTCAATATACGAAGAGGGCCTAGGACCATGATATGCCAATCAGCTCCCAATAAAGAACAAAGCCTAGACATAACACAAGAGAAATAAAGTCCAGGTAAAGAGAAAGAAAATAAACATGAGATGTAGTCCTTCTCCCCAGGGACAACCGCTGCCCATTCTGGTGTGTCCTCTTCCATGCCCTTCCCTGTAACATGCTCAGGGACTTTCTTGTACAATGATTATAAACCATATAGTAGTAATGATGATGCCGTAATAGAAGGGTCAGTCTGTCACAGCAGAATAAGCACTGAAAGATGTTGGTGAGGGGGTTGACAGGGTAGAGAAATCGAGGTACAGGACAGGTGCCTACAGCTTCTGTGGCTTCCTGGGTGTCCTGGCTTAGTTGCTCATCCTGGTAACAGTGGCAGGGATGGGGTGGGCACACAGCTGTCTGAGGTGTCCTTACTCTACCTCATCTTGGGAGATGACAACTGTTCTGTCAGTAGAGATGGGGTAGGGTGGCACTGGTACCTCCTCATTCTCTGCAGCTGCCCATCCCCCCAGTCAACAATGCTTGTCCATCACCACTGAGATCCAAGTCCAGCCATGTGCTAGGGAACATCTGCTTCCACTCCTTCAGGGCCTTATAATCCTGGAGCCAGGGTGGCTGCAGAAGCTGAACATGGCCACTGGTTGTGTGTGTATTTATGTGGAGGGACAAAATGATACAGGTGGAGGGCAGGGGTCTGTTGTCATTACTAGCACTGCCTGTTACCCTTTGGGCAGCTGGCATAGCCAACTCCTTGCATATTAGAGTTGTGGGTCCCTGAGACAGGGTCTGAACAGAGAAAGGTAGACAAGGAGTCCTTAAACTCATCAGACTGTCGGCAGAATGTGTTTGTCTTCTGATCTCTGTATCATGTGGCACCGGCAGTAACAAGTGAGTTTCTCCTGCTACTTGAGTACGAAGGCATTCTGGATCTTGTTACTTAGAGCCTTGGAGCCCAGGAATTCACAGTAGGGCCCGATACCATCCCTTTTATTAGTCCTTTCACCAGGGCTGCATGGATAGCAAGGGGTAAGAACCTGTGCTCTGGAATCAGGCAGAAGAGCTTCAAATACAAGCTTCTCTATGACCTTGACCAAGAGATGAGATCTCTCTGCACCTGTTTCCTCACTTGAAAACATGGATAACAATGCTTGTCTTTGCAGGTGCAGGAAGGATTAGTTGAGTTAATGTGTATAAATCACCCATCCCTGGTCTGTGGCTGTCAGCAGGGTGCGTGTTGGTTGTTTCCTTTCTCTCTTGGTTTTGCTCATGTCTCTGAACTCTGTGACTGTGCTCTTGGAGGTATCCAGGGCACCTGCCATTCAGGGAGGATCAAGGCTAGTGCCTTTAAGCTTCCTGTTTGAACTGGCCATCTGGCCATTGCCACTTCCTCCTCACCCCAGCGACCTATTTCCCAGGCTTTATCAACGTGAGGTGCAGATGGGTCATGAGAACAATAGGGACCTGTTTTCCTGGCTTTCAACTTTACCTTCTTGCCTGGAACCTCACCCTTGCAAAGTCCCTTTATCTCCAATACCCTCTAGGAGTGTCTAGGGGTGGGGGGCCTTGCTTTGCAGCTGTTGCTCTGGATCCCTGGGGCCTGTAGGGTTTTTCCCCTCCCAGATTTCCATACTCTTTCTCAGTGGACACCACTTCCCTTCCCATGATCTCTTTCCAGGTCTCTTTGTCCTTTTTCTGAAAGCTTTGAACCAATGAATCTGCGGTGAAGGATGGGCTGATGGGAATGAGGATGAAGGCAGAAAATTCCCTTTAAAGTATTTTCAGAGTCATTCTCTGATGGGATGTGGTGTTCTAGAGCAGTTCTACATCTGCCTGACTCACAGATTTTCCCCCTTTCACTTTTTATTTGCAGCATCCCCACATCCACCAGACCTCAGACCTGGTTTCCATGTGAAATGGCTGGGAATAGATCCAACATCCTGCCTCTGCATCCCTTTTTCTAACCTGACCCTGAGCATCCTGGGTTCGTGAGATACCCCAGGAAGAACCTTATATCTCTTACAAAGAAACTGTAACAGGCATACCTCACTGGGCTCCCCACCAATCTCAGATGCCCAGGCCCAGGCAGGGGGGCCTCTTGCCCCCATGATCATTCACCATTTGCTTGAAAACCATCATGGTTCGGTTGGCCTCCTTTTTTTTTCTAAATGAAATGATCTTACCTATGCACTTCATAATGCTCTTTGGATCCTTTCAAATTGAGCTGGGTTTTCTTGGTGTGGGGGCCAGCTGTGGTTTTGGGGTGGGGGGAGTTGGAGCAGTGCTAATGGCATGGGAACCCAGGCATTTTCTACAAATCCTTTCTTTGTATTGGGTGATCACCATGAGGTTGTTCCCTGATTGGAGGCTTTTGTGGAATCATGGGATGATCCTGGTGGTCAGCAGAGCTCTAGCCTTGTTCCCAGTACAGTGCGTTCTTCTTCCTCTCCTCCAGACAGCCAGTCCTACCTCAACTTTGCTCAGACACCCACCCACATCTCCCTGAAGGCCAGTGGTTCTTTGGACAGGGACAGAGAATCACCTCATGGGGGTCACCCAGGAGTTCCTATTAAAATGTCCTCCTTAGGCCCACCACCATCTTATCCATTCAGTGCCTGGGGTAGGAGTGGCACCTACTTATAAGTGTATAAACTAACCATTCAGGGCTCCAAGAAATATTGTCCTTGAGGAAAAATAAAACACTGTACATAACATAAACAGGAAACTGCAAAATCAAAATTAATAAATGTTTAAAGAAATGTCTTGAAAAGGCAACTGCCAATTCATCTATCACAAGTCAATTTACTTTCGCATAGTTGCATGCCATTTCTGTTTAGTGTGGGCTGCAGATGGCTTTAAATATATTTGTTATGAAGCAGAACATTGGGCTTCCTAAGGTCTTAGGATGGCTTTGTTCAGAGCCTCAGAACTTGACTCTGCGAATGGGACTGGCACCTGTAGTTCTGTGGCTTCCCTAGCAATAAACAATCTCTCCTGGATCCTGGTCTCTTGGGATTCTGAGATTGCTGCCATGCTGATTGGGAAAATGGTAATTGATGGACAAGAGCTGTACACTGTCCATCAGTTCCCAAGCCACCAGAGAACATAAAAAAGAAAGATGCCTGGGCCCTATCCCAATAGCCAGGTATATTAAAATTTTTATCTGGAGTGGTTTTTGAGAGTCTTTATTTTAAAACTATTCTCTAGGGGATTCTAATAACTAACTAGACCTGCAAGCTTTTGGAGTTGAGCCCCAGACCAGAGCCTCTTAAGCTTTAATGTACCTAGCGATCACTCTGGAATCTTACTCATCTTTGGATTTTTGACTTAGTTGGTCTGGTTAGAGCCTAGGACTCTCTATTCCTAATAAGCTTCTGGTGATGCCAACACTGCTTGTCCACAAAGCAGACATTGAGCATCAAGGACCTAGACATATCTGGAGATGGTGGTGCAGGCTTGTCATCTCAGTTCTTGGGAGGCTGAGACAGGAGGATTTCAGGCTCACAGCCAGCCTCAGCAACCTAGTGAGGGCCTCTACAATTTATTGAGACCCTGTTTCAAAATAAAAAAAATGAAAAAGAAGGTGGGGGGTGTAGCTCAGAGGTAGAATGCCCCTGGGTTCAATCCCCAGTCACACCCACCCACCTACCCATCCACCCTAGATCCTGAGCTGGATTCTTGGTTCAACTGCTTACCAGGGAGGTAGGGTAAGGAGATTTTTTTTGTGTGTGGTACTGGGGCTCCTGGAAACACTTCTGCCTCCAAGCTACACTCCCAGACCTATTTTTATATTTTTATTTGGAAACAGGGTCTCTTAAGCCAGAGAGGTTGGCTTCGAACCTGCACGATCCTCCTGTCTCCGCTTCCCAAGTGCGGGGATTACATGGTAGGGAGATTTTAGTAACATCTCTGCTAAAATTTCAATGTGTCCACTACAGTACAAAGTATGTGTTGGAAACTTAATTCCCAGTATAACGGGATTTGCAGATGGGACCCAGTGGGAGATATTTAGGTTATGAGGGCTTTCCCCTCATGAATGGATTAGAACTAGTTATAAAAGACTGTGAGGTTGTGAGTTTAATCTTGGGCCTTCAGAACTGTGAGAAATAAATTTCCTTTCTCTATAAATTACCCACTCTCTGCCATTCTGTTACAGCGGGTCAAAATGGATTAAGACAATCTGAAAGCCTTAGAAAAGGCTTTCCAACAAATTTTCCCTGAAGAGCCTGGAGTTTTAATATGCATCCAAGGGGAAGATGAGATTTGGTTGGCTCATTTCCCCATCCTTGGCTCATGAGCAGAGTGTATAGGTTAGAGAGATCTCTCCAAGGCCAGAGCTGCTTTACTATTTCCTGGATTTCCCAGATTACAACCAGAGACTAGTTTACTCAGCCAGAAAAATCTGATTTGTAGTTGTTATTTTTTCTCCTGTAGCTTTGCATTCCCCAGAGAAACCCTCTTTGTGTGTGTGTGTGTGTGTGTGTGTGTGTGTGTGTGTGTGTTACTAGGGATGGAATCCAGGGGAATTGTACCTCCAAGCTACACCCCAGCCCTATTTTTTAGTCTTTATATTTTTGCAACAGGGTCTCATTGAGTTGCGAAGGGCCTTGCTAAGGCTGTCTGAGAACTGATCTTCTGGTCTCCACCTCCTGAATGCGGGGATTACAAGTGTGTGCCGCCATGCCCGGCAGGGAAACCCTCTTGATGTGATTAAATATTACGCTTCCAAGATTGGCTGTCTTGGAAATTTTATGAGCTTTCTAGTATTCTTTAATAACAAATTCCCTTATTTCTTAAATTAGTCAGGGTGGATTCTGGTGTTTGGGATTAAGAACCCTAACTGATATATGAGAGGGAGGCAGAGATCCAGGGCACTGAAAGACAGGTGTGGTGGTACATGCCTGTGATCCTAGTACTTGGGAAGCTGAGACTGGAGGATCACAGGTTGTAGGATAGCCTCAGCAGTGTAGTGATACTCTCAGCAACCTAGCAAAATCCTGTTTCAAAAAAAAGGGGGGGGCTGAGGGTATAGCTTGGAAGTAGAATGCCTCTGGATTTAATCCCCAGTTTGAAAAATGCCACACAAATATTAGAAATGTCTGTTCCCCCTTTTCACTTCTCATCCATGCTGAGCCAGGTATCAACATGGATGCTGAATTCCAAGTTCTTCCTTTTGTCCCCCAGATGCCCTGTAACTTATCTCTTTATATTGTATATTGTTTGTCTTGACCATTTGATTGAAGACTTCTCAAGGGCAGGGCTGAGGCTTCATTCACATACTTACTCACTATTCACTCAGTCAAGAAATATTTACAGAACTCCAACTGTGTGTCAGGTGTAAGCTATCTATTGTTCTGTTTCACTCAACTCATGTCCAGGGTCACCAAAAAGTGGTTGCAGGGAAATACCTATAAGGGGTATACCCTCATAGGAATTTTCCCTTTGGGTATTCCAAAGAAAAGCATCAAAAGCCATGGTGATGAGGGCAAAGCATTTATTAGGGGTATTACTTATAGGTCTTTGTGATGAGCATTGAGATAAAGGGGTGCTCTACCTATGTTTACCCACGGTGAATGGGGCAGGCAATAGATTTTATATGAGGGTGTGGCTAGGTGGTGTGGCTCAGAGCTCAGGACAGTTTCTTTGAGTGTTTTAGGCAACAACCTAAACACCTGTTTGAGTGTTTGGGAGTGTCAAAGACCTGGGTTGGGATCAAACCTGTTGGGGAAAACATACAGCTGGCCAGTCACAGAGTGGTTGAGGCACCTGATGGGACAGGGGAGAGGGAACAGCCCAGAGAAGGATGAGGTAGAATCAAAACAAAGACACACTATTGAATTGTCATGGCTCTGGGTAACTGGGCAGTAGACCCCAAGGTATGTCTGAGAAGCCATGTGAACTGTTCTAGGATTGCCTATCCAGAGAGGGCGAGAAAGAGAAGCATCTATCCATCCACTTTTGTATATCATACGTGTTCGTTTCCTAAGGCTGCCATATCAAATCACCACAAACTGGATATCTCAAAACAACACAAAGTTCTTCTCTCCCAGTTCTGGAGGCTAGAAGTCTGAACGTAGGACGTCAGCATGGCCATGTTCCTTCTGAAGACTCTAAGGCTGGATTCGACCTTGCCTCTTCCTAGCTTCTGGTGGTGCTGGCAATTCCTGGCATTTCTTGGTTTATTAACTGCATTACTCTAATGTCTTCCCTATTTTCATGTCTTCTTTTTGTATCTGCATGTCTTCAAATCCCCCCTTTCCTTAGAAGGATTCTAGTCACTGGATTTAGGAACACCCTAATTAAATATATCCTTACCTTATCGTGATGACACTGGCAAAGACTCTATTTCCATATATGGCCACATCCGCAGGTACTATGGCCCCATAGACCCAAATTTCATCTGTTGGAAACATGATTCTCAAAGTCACATTCTAATGGTATTTGAGAGGGCACCTTTGGGAAATGATTAGGTCATGAGTGCTTTATCCTCATGAATGGAGGGTAAAGTTAATTAATGGATTATGACTTAATGGGTTAATGGACCTTAACAGAATATAACAGAATGGACCTGTTATAAAAGCCAGTTTGTCATGGTCTCTTGTATGTACCCACCCCTTCTACCAGGTGATGCTCTTTGTTATCATGATAAGGAACACTCTCACCAGATGCTTGCTTGGACTTTCTAGCCTCTGGAACATAAGCCTCTGAACTGTGAACCTCTATTCTTTATAAATTATCCAGCTTGTGGCATTCAGTTTATAGCTGCAGAGAATGGACTAATGCAATGGGCTTGGGGTTAGAACATCAACATATCTTTTTGAGGAATGCAGTTCAAACAAACACGATTAAAAGTTCTCTCCACCATGCTAACTCTACCATAGTTTCAGGTTGCATATACACAGGCACCTGGTGACATGAACATAATTGCCTTGTTGCAGATGAAAAGTCCTAGGTGTAAACCTAAGGTGAGTGGGCTCTCAGGTTGCACCTGTGTGGACCTAGCAGCAGGCACAATGAAGTCTTTGCTGCAGTGATGGCTGGAATAAGAGGTAAGGTTAAAATCTGTGAAGAGGTTTCTAAGAGTTTTCTAGTACAGACACTGATGATGGTGAGGATGGAAGCTCCCCTTGAGCACTTGCTGAGTGCCAGACCCCATGCTGAGCACAGTAGATGACACTTCTCACTTGATTTTCACAACAGTCCCACAAAGCAGGTCCTATTATCTCTATTCTCACTTAACAAAGATTCTGAGGCTCAAGAGGTGTGGCTGACTTGGGGCCAATCCTCCTCTGCTATAGAATATAAACTTCAGAGATCAGAGATTGCTCCATGCTGCAACTTCAGCACCAGAAACAAGTGCTGGTACCCAGTTGGTAATCCTACATGTGTGCTTGCTATTTAAATAAATGGGGCTGGGATTTGAATATAGGTAGTCCAATGCCAAGGCTCACATGTTGAACCTAATGAAAGACTTAAAGATCAGAACAGAGAGATGCTGCATCCAGGAGCCAGGCCTAGGTAGAGATACCCCTTGACTCACTGTAGGGCTAAGTTGAAAACATAGTACGTCAACCATGCATTTCATAGATCTACACTACCGATCTAAATGTTGAAGCTTAGTGACAGCACACTGCTATAGGTCTTCTTGCTTTCTTTCATGATCATGTGACTGATAATCATGGGGCCGTTGCTGCTGCTCAGCTTCATAAGAGTATCCTACGGTATATGTTAGTTCAGAATAAAGATCAACATTCAAAATTTAATGTATGGCTTCTACTGAATGCCTATTGCTTTCACATCATCATAAAGTTGAAAAATTGTTAAGTTGAAGCATTGCAAGCCAGGGACCTTGATAAGTAGGAGTATTTAATACTGGATCAGTGGTAGGCCAGGTGGCAAGCATGCAGTAGGTATGCATACACATCTGATGGGCTGGCACTCTGCAGGATTTGCACTTTCTGCCTGGTCTGGCTCACCCTCAGCAATTGCACTCTGGTTTCTTCTGTGAAGGCTAGGCTTTGCTGCCAGACACATTTCATAACACAAATAAACATTCACACCTACCTGGAGCATTTAGATAGAAAATGGAGCCTAAAAGCTTCATGAAGCAATGTGTTTCCCTTCTGCAGGCCTGGGGAACATTAGCTGAAACATACACATGGTGGGAACGGCTACATCATTATTGGACTGATGCATGCTCACTCCAACCAATCTATTTTTATTTGAAGCACTTATATTGCATGAAACTGAGCATAATAACTACAGTCAATAGAGATGTATTTGTTTTTATTTAAACTCATAAATGTGCTAACGCCAATAAAGGGTTTCTTTCCCTCCCTCTCTGAAAAGTAAGACATGTATAGAGGAGATGGAAATTTATACATCCATCAAGCTGAGAGGGCCCATTTTCTCAGAAACTATGTTTTGAATTGCCAGTGATTTATGGTGGCAAAGCAAAGACTGAGTTGTTGAGGTTGGGAGAAGGAGAAGGAGCAAACACACCACTATGGTTAATTTTTCTCATTCCCTTCAAAGAGCAACTAGAAATAAAGAGTGGAGGACAGAGGTGGGGTATCTGAGAAAGTGGGATCCCAGAAATGAGAGAGCAGCAGGATATGTTATTCTCCTTTTCTGTCCAAGTATGCTTTGGGAATAATGGAATCAGGTGCAATGTTAGGGAAGGCCCCATATGTAGAAGGTCTGGTGTTACTATCTAGTCATGTTACTGTGAGCAAGTCTTGGACTTCCTCATCTCTAGCTAGGACACATGTATCAACTTTGCTTTCTGGTTAAGAGCACAGGTTGCTGGGCATGGTGGCACACACTTGTAAGCCCTGTCCTTGGGAGGCTGAGGTAGGAGGATTGCACCTTCAAGCCCAGCCTCCACAACTTAGCAAGATCCTCAGAAACTTAGTGATATTCTGTTTCAAAAATTTTTAAAAAAGGGCTGGGGATGCAGCTCATGGGTAGAATGTCCCTGGGATTTAATCCCTGGTACAAAAACAAATAAAACCCCCCAAAACAACAAAAATAAAAGCCACAGGATCAGACTGTCAGTTGAAATTCTAGTTTTTTTTGCTTACAATTGTGTGACCTTGAATAAGTGACTTTGCCTCTGTAGGCTTCGGTTTCCACCCTCATTTATGAAGAAATGCTAATGGCACCTTGCTACAGCCTCTTTTTGAGGCTTAAATAAGTAATATTTAACATGGACTTAACAGATCTGACACACAATGAACAGTTAATCATTTTTCATCATGAGAGCTAACAAGAAAATAAAAAATATTTAGTTGGTTAGATTGTGTTACAACAATAACCACAAAGAAGTATTTAGTTCAAAGCCCTTCATTTTACAAATGGGGAAAATGAGACCCTCAGAGTTCTTGTGTAACTTTCCTATTGCTTCTGCCACAAATTACCATGACACATATGGCTTAGCCAACAGTTTGTTTATTCTCCTACAAGTCTGGATGTCAAAAGACTAGAGTGAGTTTATAGAACTTGAATCTAGGGGTTGGAAGGCTGGTTCATTCTGGGGGTTTTGAAATCTGCCACTTGCCTTTCCAGCTCCCAGAAGTTGTCCTCATGCCTTGCCTTGTAGCTGCAGCACTCCATTATCTGCCTCTATTGCCGCAGTGCCTTCTCTATTGGATGTCTGTCTTTCTCAGTACTGGGGATTGAACTCAGGGGTGCTCTACCATTGAGCTACATTCTCAGCCCTTTTTATTTTAAGAAAGAGTACCACTAAGTTACCCAGGCTGGCCTAGAATTTGTGATCCCTTGTCTCAACCTCCCTGGTAGCTGAGATTACAGGATTGAACCACCACACTCAGCCTCTGCCTCTCTTACAAGGACCTTTGTGATTATATCAGGTCCATCTGGATACTCCAAGATCTCATTTCAAGATCCTTAACTGAGTCATATAGGGACTTACTTTTGCCACACAAGGTAGATGGAATTAGGGGATGAACTTTTTATCTCTGGTGTTCCACAAATCCTAAGGTCATGTTTCTGGTTAGTAGCATGGAGTGATTTTGAGCACAGGATTTCTGGACTCAACTCTTCATGTTCTGGGTCTTCTTGAGAGGAACAGGTATCTGGCCTGGAGGCATCTTGCCAGGAAGAGGAAGTGAGTTTTAATGTCTGAGGCCTCCTCTGTCAATCATCGCCACTGTCCTTCTTAGGAATTCCTGGCCTCGCAGAGCCTCGAACTTATTGAAGCTTCTGTTTGGAGCTTCCTTACCTGGGTGGCATGGAGGGAGAGACCTTCTGCAGTATAGCTAGGGGGTGGGTTGTGGGAAGGAGGGGCTTGCTCAGCCTGGGTCTGCTGGGTCAGAGAGTGTGGATAGAGGGTGACAGGAAGACAATGGGCTTGGGAGGAGGGCAGATCCTATTCAGTAGGGTATTGTAGTGCCTACTACCACTGCAGTAGGTAGAGTGGTGGCTTGTGAACCTTGCAGTGGATGCTTTTCTTTAAAGCACACCCATTGTGGTGGTAAGATCAATAAAACAAAAAATAAAAAGTGTTGGTGAGGATGCGGAGAAATTGAACACTGTATGCTGTTGGTGGGAGTGTAAGATAGTACAACCAGTAGGGAAAGTATGAAGGGTCCTCATAAAATTAAAAATAGGCATAAAACTGAAGAGCTTCTGTTCACCAAGGGAAACTATCAAGAACCTCAACAGAGAGCTGACAGAATGGGGGAAAGTTTTTGCCAATTATTCCTCCAATAGAGGATTAATATCTAAAATATACAGGTAACTCAAGAAACTCAGTGCTAAAAAAAAACCAATAAAAATGGACAAGTGAACTAATTAGACACTTCACAAGAGAAGAAATTCAAATGGCTAATGAAGGTATGAAAAAATGTTCAACATCACTGGCAATCAGAGAGCTGCAAATCAAAACTACCCTGAGATTTCACCTAACTCCAACTAGAATGGCAATCATTCAAAACACAATAACAAATGCTGGCGAGGATGTGGAGAAATGGGAACTCTAAGACATTGTTGGTGGTATTGCAAATAAGTGATGTATGCATGTATGCCTCTACCATCTTGTACACCATTAATATTCATGACCACAATGCACTGATAAAAAATTAAGCATTTAAAATAGTATTATCATATGATTCAGTGATCCCATTATTGGGTATATGCCCAAAATATTTACAAGTGAGGACATGAAAAAGAGTATGGAGGATCTTCAGAAGAATGGGAACGAATCTACCATGTGATCCAGCAATACTACTTCTGCATATTTACCCAAAAGAATGGAAACCAAACTACCAAACTAATACATGTGTATCTATGTTCATAGCTGCATAATTCACCATGGCCAAACTATATAACCAGCCAAAATGTCTATCAATAGATGAATGGATTACAGAACTATGGGATATGTGCACAATGGAATTTTACTAAGCCATAGAGAAGAACAAAATTATGTCATTTGTGGGGAAATGGATAGATTAGCCAGTCACAAAAAGTAGGAAATTGGATGCTCTCTCTAATCTGTGGTGGCTACGAAGAAAAAGGGTCATATAGGAGGAACTCTAGGTGAAGGAGGAGAAACCATACATGAGGACATAGGAGGCCTAACTGGGAATAATGGGGGGGGGGAAGGGAAATTCCCTAATGTGCATGATGTACATTCACAAATATGTCAAAGTCAATCATTAAGCCAAACACGAGAAAAAGGGAGGGGGAGGGAATTGGGTGGGAATCGGGGAAGGGATAAATAAGTGATGTATGCATATATGCCTCCACCATCTTGTACTCCATTAATATGTATGACTACAATGCACTGATAAAAAATTAAACATTTAAAAATTGTATTATCATATGATTCAGTGATCCCATTATTGGGTATATATCCAAAATATTTACAAGTGAGGACATGAACAGATATTTGTATACCTGTGTTTATACAGCACTCTTCACAGTAGTCAAAAGGTGGAAGTGATCCAAATCTTCATGGGTAGATGAATAGCTAAACAAAACTTGGTGTTTACAAGCAGTGGAACGTGATTCAGCCCTAAAAAGGAAGAAATTCTGACACACACTACAATATTCAACATGTATAAACATTAAAAAGTTATGCTAAGGCGACTTCCGGGAAGATGGCGACCGAGAAAAGCGGGGCTTAAGAGTCCCACTAACAACCAATCTCCATTACCACAAAAAGAGCGCCTTTCATAGCCAGAAAACACCATCACCAGAAAAACAAAACCACCAGGCTCCAGAGAGAAAGCAGACTGAGAACAGAGCTCAGGGCCACAGAGGAGACACACGCCCCCGAGGACGCGGCAGCAGTGCCATACTGCCGGCGGCAGCGGCGAACTCAGCGGACGGCTACAGCAAGCCGAGGTAAGCTGATGCGGAACAGCCAGGCGGGATCTTTCGGCGCAGACAGCATTTAAAGCTCCCAGTGGCTGAGCTCAGCACACGCTGCAGGGATTCAGAGTGGAAATCAAAACCAGAGAAGAAAAAATACGCCAGCCTCATGGCCGAGGGCGTGGCAGAGGCGCCATATTGCCACCGGCGGCGGCAGCAGCAGTGAATTCACTGAGTCCAGTACAGCTACATTTACGTACTCAAGAACAGTGAGTCAAATTGCGGGCCACAGAGGAGAAATCCCAGTATTGTGCCTCCTGGGACTTGACCCAGTGAGGGAGTGGTGGTGGCAGAGATATCACACCATAGGAGAGCGTGCAACCTGGCACCCTCCATAGTTTAAAGCAGCCTCTATCGACTCCCTGGGTCGGAGACTCTGTGATACAACCCAGTAAAGGAGTAGTAGGGTCTGAGATAATACAGACTCGAGATCCAGAGCACCTTAAGTGAAGCCATAGTGACCCAAGGGAAGAACCCAGAGAAGGCACAAACCTCCGAAATCATGGGAAAGAGGAATAACACTGAAGTAATGAATGTGCACAACCCCACAACATCAGAACCTGATAAAACAGAAAATCAGAGATTTCTAGAAGATCAAATCAGGAAAATAACTGTAGAAATAATAGAGGTGCTTCGAAAAGAACTCAGAGAGAGCCAAAAAGAGATAAAGGATGCAATTAATGAAGTAAAGGCCTCAATTCAAAGCACAAACAACCGATTAGAACACATGGAGAACAGAATCTCACTCTTCGAAGATGAGCAATCCAAAAATGAATGCATAGTTTCTAATCTAGAAAAAGATATCCAACAGCAGGAATCTGACATTGAAGAAATATGGGCCCATTTTAAGAGAGCTAACCTAAGAATAATTGGAATAGAGGAGGGAAAAGAAAGTGATACCAAAGGGATCAACAATCTCTTCAAGGAAGTAATAGCAGAAAATTTTCCAAATATAGAGCAAGAGGTTGATACACAGATCCAGGAAACTTATAGAACTCCCTTTAGACAGGATCCGAGAAGAGGATCCCCACGCCATATAATTGTCAAAATGACCAATGTGGAAGCCAAGCAGAGAATCTTAAAGGCAACAAAAACAAAGGGCCAAGTGACATTCAGAGGCAAACCAATTAGAATCACTCCAGACTTCCCAAACCAAGTCATGAGAGCCAGAAGGGCTTGGAGTAACATATTCCAAACTCTGAAAGAAAACAACTTCCAGCCAAAAATTTCCTATCCAGCAAAACTTTCTATCAAATTAGATGGAGAAATAAGAAGCTTCCATGACAAACAGAAACTGAAGGAATTTATGTCTTCAAAACCAGCACTAGAGAAAATACTCAAAGAGATTAACTACAAAGAAGAAATAGGTAACACTCACCAGAACCAGAGAAACAAGAGTTTCCATCCAACAGACAACTAAGATTGGTTATCTGTGGAGATTCATTATTTATGTTAGTCTTTTACCTATCTGTAAATTGTATTGTTTGCCTTTATTGTTGTTAATTTTTAGGATTTCTAGTTGGAATATTAATATACCTTCAGATATAGCATTTGGAAATATTTTATCCAATTCTATTAGTAACTTTTAACTCTGTTTACATTGTCTTTGGATATACAATATTTTCTTTTATTTTTTAGGGAGTTTGTATATTCTTCTGTTGCCTGTGCCATTGAAATCATATCCAAGAAATCACTGCCAATTTCAATGTTGTGAGGTTTTATGACCCAGATTTTCTCCTAAAAGTTTATAGTCTTAAGATTTATATTTAGGTCTTTTATCTAGTTTGAGTTAATACTTGTATGTGGGATTAGGTAAGGGTCCAATTTTATTCTTTTCCATGTAATTATTATTTTTCAACAATATTTAGTTAAAAGATTATTATTTCCACCACCAAATCTTCGTGGAAACCTTGTCAAAAATAACTTGACAATATAAGGAAGAAGTTAGCTCTAGGCTTGTATTTAACTCCAATGGTCTATATATCTGCCTTTAAAACAGTACTACACTGTTTCAATTATTGTAGCTTTATATGGTTTGAAATCAGAAAATATACATCTTCTAGCTTTGTTTTTGCTTCGAGATTGTTTTGGGTATCTAGAGTCCATATTCCATATCAGGATAGATTTTTTTCTGAAAAATAAATATATGATAGTTTCACCTAAAAAAAAGGAAAAAAATATTCTCTGGTAAGAAAGAAAGCAAAAAGAAATATTGAAATGTTATCTTTAAGACATCAAAAGCTTGGTATCAGACAAATGAAACTGTTATGTGAGATTATCATTTTTAATTTTGGATAAATTGCTATAATACTAGATGTCAACCACTAAGCCAAGCATGGGAGGGAGGGATGGGGAGAGAATGGGGTGGGGATCGGGTGGGGGCTGACTGGGCGATGTGTGCATGTATGTCTACAAAAGTTTGTATCCCACTATGATGTATGAATACAGTGCACCAATAAAATAAAACTAAAAAAAAAAAATAAAGAGACTTTGAAAACTGTAAAAAAAAAAAAAAAGTTATGCTAAGTGAAATAAGCCAGTCGCTGAAGGGCAGATGCTGTATGATCCCATTAATATGAGATTCTTTGAGTTAGTTAAATTCATAGAGATAAAATGGTGGTTACCAGGGGCAGGGAGTAGGGAGGAATGGGGAGCTATTGTTTAAGGGGTCCAGAGTTTCAGCTGTGCAAGGCAAAAGAAGTGCTGCTGAAGGACGGTAGTGATGTAGCACAACACTTAGAAGTGGTTAAAATGGAGAGCAAGCTACAAAGAAATGGCCTGAAACCATGCACATCTCTTAGTGGAGCCACTGGGGTTGAAATGGGACGCAGGTGCATAGTGTGACTTTTGGGCTCCTCTCCATCCCTGCATCCATCTGACATGGCTCCATATATCCCCAGAGCTCTTGGGCCAGTCCTTTGGAAACAGTGCTTTAAACCCTTGCCAAGCTAAGGGAGTAGCACAGCCTGTTCACCTGTAACTCATATCCAACACATCTTGTTTGCATCACAAGCTCTCTGGCTTTCTGCTGGGTAATAGGCTCTGCGTGGCAGGAGTGGTGGTAAAGCGCCACCCTGGGAGACAGGTATGGGCAGCTGTGCCTCTTTAGAGTTCACCTCTGGGTTCCTCAAATATTCTGTGGCTCTAAAGGCAGTGGGCTTCTGGACATTTGCTGGAGAAGGGCAGGCCGAGTGCATAGCAGAGCTGAGCCTCCCCGCTGTGCCTGCCCTCTGCAGGAAGCTTTGCCCTTCCTGGGCTCCTTGTAGGCTTGGAAGCAACTCAGGATTTAGGGAGAAAGGGCCTGGGGAGCAGAGAAATTAGAGATCAGAGTGTTCTCAGGTGGCCCAGCTCTCACTGACCTGCAGTTCATATTCTTGGTCTGCAGGTGTCTTGGTCTCATCTCATTGGCTCCACCCATCAGTGCCTTTGTGAGACTTGTTTTCTCTTCTTCTGACTATCTCCTATCCTTTCTCTATTCCTTCTCTCTTGCATTTGTACACCTCCTTCCCCCAACTGGTTCTTGTGGGTAGATAACTTGACCCGATTGGCTGCTGGGAGCTGTCCAAGGCTTAGCAGGAGTGGGCTGTGAGAGGTGGGCTTGGTCATTAGCTCTGGATGACCAAGCAGTGTCTACTTCCCACAGTTCTTGGGCTGCACCTAGCCTGCTCCTCTGACCACAGAACCGAGTGTTGGTTTTAGCAAGGGGGGTAGTACAAAGGAATTGGTAGTAATAAGAGCCCCTTGCCTAGAGAGGTCCATAAATAGCTGTCACTGGATGGTATGTGGCAAGGCTCACACAAGTGATAAAGACCATAATGTTGTAGGAAATTAGAGATCAGAGCCATTACCACATCCTGGGAGGTGCAGAGAGAGAGAGAGAGAGAGAGAGAGAGAGAGAGAGAGAGAATGAATATATGAATGAACATGAGAATATGAGAGAATGATAATGAAAGTATTATGAAAACTGGGTGTGGTAGTGCATGTTTGTAATCCTAGTACTACGGAGACTGAGACAGGAGGTTCACAACCAGCCTCAGCAAGTAGTGAGACTTTCACACACACACACACACACACACACACACACACACACACACGTGTAGACAGGCTAGATCTCACTTCTCAGAGTGATGTTCCTGGGGACCTCTCCATCTCTGCCTCCTGCTCTCTCTGCTTTAGTTTCTTTCCCCTAACATGCTGGAGACATTGCTCCTAGAAGCTCCAGGCTACCAATCACGGGATCAGAAGTTTCATCCACAGATATGTTTGAAAGAATAAAGATAAAAGCTTAAAACACAGATTGGGTTCAGGTGTGAGTGTTCTTGAGCTTTGAATGCTGAGCAAATGGTATGAGTTTTAGTGAAGCTTTTTTTGTGTGTGTGGTACTGGGGATGGAACCCAGGGGATCTACCTCTGAGCTATACCCTCAGCCCTATTTTTTATTCTTTATTTTGAAACAGGGTCTTACTGAGTTACAAATGGCCTCACTGTGAATCGCGATCCTATCTCAGCCTCCCAAATGCTGAGATTACAAGCATGCACCACTACACCTGGCTCTAGTGATGGCTTTTTAATAAGAAAGTAACAGTGAAATAGGCACTCTGGGAAGCTAGTGCTGGTGCAGGGAGGTTTTTTTTTTTTTTTTTTTTGGTGGTGGTACTGGGGTTCCTGGGAACCCGTCTACCTCTGGGCTACACTCCCAGACCTATTTTATACTTTTTTTTTTTTTTTTTTGGTGGTACTGAGTTTCCTGGAAGCCCTTCTACCTCTGGGCTACACTCCCAGACCTATTTTATACTTTTTTTTTTTGGTGGTACTGAGTTTCCTGAAAGCCCTTCTACCTCTGGGCTACACTCCCAGACCTATTTTATTTTTGGAAACAGGGTCTCTTAAGCCAGCAAGGCTGGCTTTGAACCTGCGTGATCTTCCTGTCTCCGCCTCCCAAGTGCGGGGATTACGAGCATGCACCACCACGCCCGGCTATTTTATACTTTATTTTTAAAATTTGGAAACAGGGTCTCTTAAGCCAGCAAGGCTGGCTTCAAACCAGCGCACTCCTCCTGTCTCTGCCTCCCAAACGCAGGGATTACAAGCGTGCACCACCATGCCCGGCTGGTGCAGTGAGGTTTGGATTGGTGATGTGGAAGCCAGGAGCTGAGATCTAGAACTCTGGTGAGGGGACCTTGAGGATCGTCCCACTCTTAGTGCTCTAGAGGCACCACAGGACCTCAGTGGTTACTGAAGCTTGAATGGTAGTAAATGGGCAGATGGATGAATGAAGACAGGGACAGATGGGTGCTTATCATGAGTCCTAGACCAGGCTATGCACAGGGATGGAAGTTACATGGAGAGAGTATATAACAGGTATAAATGTGAAGGACTGTAGGAGTATATGAAGTTGCATCTGAGGTAAGCATATCAGAAGAGGCAGAGCTGCTGATCCTAGCCAGAGAAGTGCCCATCATTCCCAAGGAAAGCCCTTGGCTTTATTGAGGATGCGATTTGACAACTCAGAGATTGAGGTTCAGGACTTCTTGCCTCTGACCTGCTTTGCATGTCAGGCTATCTGCTAGAAAATTTCAGAGTGTCTTCCAGTTTCTGGGAAAACTCGAGGCTTCATATAGTTTGTTGTGTCAGAACAAGTTGGCACCAAAGAATCTTTTCTTGTCCATCATAGGACACGCTATCATATCTCATGGCGGGGAGGGACATTGAACATTCATAAATTTAAGACAAAATCATCAAGTATCTGCCATGTATTAAATTTTGTGGTAGGTCCTGAAACCAAAAGCGGAATAAAATGAAATTGTATCACTTGTGACTGTTTTGATTGCAATGAACAGAAACTGATCCTGGCAAAGAGAAGCCAAATGTATAATTAATAGGAAGAATACTGGTGTGGTTGTTATGATAAGCAGAAGAGAAGACTAGCCAGGTCAGGCCTGCCTGGGGTCCATGGCTGCCCCTTTATCAGGAGACTTTGAGCAATCCTGAAGATCTCTTGATCACTCTCTTTTATTCCTTAAGACTTATGTTACCAAGGGAGAGAATCGAATTAGCTCAGGCTTAGATCAGGTGTCTTTACTGGGACTGATCAACTAGGGGTTAAAGATAATATTAAGGGTCCCAGAGCAGGTACATCAGCCCTTGGGAAATAGACCATTTCTCCATTTTCCGAGAAAAGGAAATAAATCACTATTGTGAATCAGATGGCTATCCAAATTGGCAGTTACTACACTGGATTCTGATTTAGAAGCCTCCAGACTAATTCCATCCTCTCTTGGTCTGGGGAAAGCTGACCCAGTAATCCTATTGATAGCTCCTGCACCTGTGTCATGGGTTGTCACGTCTTCTGGCAGCAGAGCATCTACTCTACACAGCTGGAGATGCTCACCTCCTCTCTGAGCAAAACAAAACAAATGGCCCTACTTCACTCATCTCCTGGCCACATACAAGGCTGGTAACCCCACACATGCCAGAGAGGGCTATCTGGGTGCTGCCCCCATTTCCTTAATAGGTCCCCTTCAGGACGTTTCTCAGGAGCATCAGCAGCGGGTGCATCAGTAAGGGCCTCTTCTCTTCCACCATTGCTTTGTATTTACAGTCAGTTAAATTTGTGGTCATCTAGTTTCTCCCCCCTTCTAGATAGTGTTTGTGATTGGTGCATCTGTTGTAAGTGGGTCAGAGCCTAAATAGGTCATGTTGTTTTCCTAAATGTGGTAATCCTGAAATGAACTGGACAGAGGTGGGGGAGGGAGAAGTGCCTAACTGCTATGAAAAGGAAGAGGGAAAGTGAGCCGGGAAATTGGGATCCCACTTAAAGGAGTGTAGGCACCTTTGGTGATGGGGACAAGGGTCCTTAAATGAACTGAGGGAGAAATGGCTAAATGCTTTGAGCCAAGTGGTAGATGGCATATGTGGGAGCATCCTTGATTCCTCTTAGCCCATCTGTCATGATGATAAGAACCAATAAGAATCCTAGGTCTTTTCGTGACTGCAAATAGGGGAGAGGTTGGAGGTGAAATGAGCGATGTAAGGGGCTGTTCAAGGCTGAATTACATAGCCCACCAAAACTCATATGTTGAAACCCTAACCCCTAGTACCTTAGGTTGTGACTGTATTTTATTTTATTTTATTTTATTTTATTTTTATTTTTATTTTTATTTTTTGGTTGTACTGGGGTTCCTGGAAGCCCTTCTACCTCCGGGCTACACTCCCAGACCTATTTTTACATTTTTTATATTTGGAAACAGGGTCTCCTAAGCCCTGTTCGAAGCCAGTGCGCGCAGCTGGCTTCGAACCTGCGCGGTCCTCCTGTCTCTGCCTCCCAAGCGCTGGGATTACAAGCGTGCGCCACCACGCCCGGCTTGTGACTGTATTTTAGATAGGATCTTTAAAAAGGTACTGAAGTTACAATGAGATCATTTGGGTAGGTCCTAATCCAATAAGGTGTGTTCATGTAAGTTCATTTGGACATGGACTTGTATCCAGGAATGATCATATAGAGACACAGCATTAGAGACCCTACACCCCAAGGAGAGAGGCCTGGAAGAAACGAACCATGCTGACCTTTCAGCCTTCAGAATAAGGAGAAAATGCATTTCTATTGTTTAAGCCATCTGATCTGTGGAAATTTGTTATGGCAGCCCTAGCCAGTGATGGGGCCTTCTGTGAGGTGACAGAGTGATATTCCTCTGTTTTCTCACCTGTGAATAGACTCTTGGCTTTTTAGATTTTTTAAGGCTTTTGGAGGTGAGCTGCACTCTTAGAAACTTAATTGGTTTTAAGCCACTAAGGACTGCTTTTTCCCTGGCTTAAGGAATTGTCTATCCTGTTAGACCACTGAGCAATTAAGACTGAGCAGGGGCTGACCTTGAGCAGCCTTCAGACCCTTCTTTATTTTCCTTTTCTGCATTTCTAGTACCTCCCTTGTCACTGAGCTGAGACTTTGCTGAGCCCCCTGATTCAGTGTGGAGATTTTAGAAAATCACTCAGGCATTGCAACTTGTATCTCGGATGTTCTTTCTAGGCATTCAGGATGATCGAAGGAGACTGCAAAAGGTGACCCAGAATGTCTGCTTGTGACACCTATCTGGAATTCCACGTTTACTCAGTTCTTCAGCTAGAGCCTTTCAGGAGCACTGTAAAATCTGGGAGAGCCATGAAATCCCCCCACCCTCAAAACAGTTTTAAGAATTCAGTATCTCATTCATTGCTGTCATGTAGAAATGCAATTTATTTTTGTATTTTTATCACATACTATGTAATCTTGCTTATTAGTTCTTGTAGATATTTGTAGATTCCATTGCATTTTCTACATAAACAACCATGTGATATATGCATAAAGACAATTTTATTTCTTCCTTTCTAATATAGATGACTGCCTTTATTTTTTGTACATGATTGCACTAGCCAGGCCTTTAGCAAAATGTTAAAAAGAAGTGACAAAAGTGGAAATCTCTTTCTTGTTTCCGATTTTCAGTGAAAACTTTTAGCTTTTTGCCACTGATTATAATATTAGGTGTGAGTTCTTCACAGATGTCCTTTATTAGGTGGGAGAAATTTTCTTCTACTCCCGGTTTCCTGAGAGTCTTATTTAAAATAAACTGGGAATAAATGTTTCCAAATGCTTATGCTATTATCAAGATGATCATTTGATTTTTTTTAGTTTGTTAATATAATGGATTACCCAACCACTGAAAAAGAAATTCAGAAAACACTTCCACTGAGGATCTCTCACAAAAAATAAAATACTTAGGAATAAACTAAACCAAGGATGTAAAAGATCTCTACAAAGAAAATTATAAAACAATGAAAAAAGAAATCAAAGAAGATCTTAGAAGATGGAAAGATTATCCATGTTCATGGATTGGCAGGATAAATATCATTAAAATGGCCATCCTTCCAAAAGTGATCTATAGATTCAATGCAATGCCCATTAAACTACCAAGATCATTCCTCACAGACAGAGAAAAATCAGTCCTTAAATTTATTTTGAATAACAAAAAGCCAAGAATAGCCAAGGTAGTTCTCAGCAGCAAAAACCATGCAGGAAGAATCACAATACCTGACTTTAAAGTATACTACAAAGCCATTGTAATAAAAACAGCATGGTACTGGCACAAAAACAGATACATAGACCAATGGATCAAAATAGAAGACCCAGAAACAAGTCCACACACTTGCAGCCAATTGATTTTTGACAAAGGGGCCAAAAACATACACTGGAAAAAAGATAGCCTGTTCAACAAATGGTGTTGGCAAAACTGGTTAACTATATGCAGAAAATTGGAAATTAATCCCACTTTCTCACCCCGCACAAGAGTCAATTCAAGATGGATCAGACTTGGAAATCAAACCAGAGATCTTGAAGCTCCTTGAAGAGAGTATAGGTCCAACACTGCAACACATAGGCACAGATAAACACTTTCTCAACAAGACCCCAAAGGCACAACAAATTAAAAGGTGAATCAATACGTGGGATTGCATGAAACTGAAGAGCTTCTGTTCAGCAAAGGAAGCTGTCAAGAACCTCAACCGAGAGCCAACAGAATGGGAGAAGACTTTTGTCACCTACATCACCGATAGAGGACTAATATCTCAAATATACAGAGAACTCAAGAAACTCAACACTAAGAAAACAAAGCATCCAATAACAAAATGGGCAAATGAATTAAATAGACACTTCACAAAAGAAGAAATTCAAATGGCCAATAAATGCATGAATAAATGCTCAACATCACTGGCAATCAGAGAGATGCAAATCAAAACTACCCTGAGATTTTACCTAACTCCAACTAGAATGGCAATCATTCAAAACACAAACAACAACAGATGCTGGCGAGGATGTGGAGAAGTGGGAACTCTAAGACATTGTTGGTGGGATTGTAAATTAGTGCAACCACTTTGGAAAACAGTATGGAGAATCCTCAGAAGGATGGGAACAAATCTACCATTTGATCCAGCAATACCACTTCTGGGTATCAACCCAAAAGAAAGGAAACCAAACTACCAAACTAATGCATGTGTATCTATATTCATAGCTGCACAATTCACCATAGTCAAACTATGGAACCAGTGAAGATGTCCATCAACAGATGAATGAATTACAAAACTGTGGGATATGTACACAATGGAATTTTCCTCAGTCATTAAAAAAAACTCAATTACATCATTTCCAGGGAAATGGATGGAACTGGAAGACATTATGCTAAGTGAGATTAGTCAGTCACAAAACATAAGAAATCAGATGCTTTCCCTAATATGTGAAAGCTAAGGAGAAATGTGTCATAGGAGGAACTCTAGATGAAAAAGGAAATCCCATAGAGGAGCAAACAAGACAACCTAAATGGGGGATGGGAGAGGGGAAGAAGGAAATTCTCTAAAGCACACAATGTACTTCAACATATCGAAGTCAACCACTAAGCCAAGCAAAGGAAGGAGGGATGGGGAGGGAATGGGTTGGGAATTGGGTAGGAGTTAAATTGGTGATGTGTACATGTATGTCCACACAAGTTTTTACCCCAATATGATATATGAATATAATGCACCTATAAAAAAATTTAGAAAAAAGAAAGAAAAAATATATAATGGATTACATTGATTGAATATTAAACCAACCTTATATTCCTAGGATAAACCTCACTTGGTCGTGATATATTTTCCTTTTGCCATGTGATTGGGTTCAATTTGCTAAAAGTTTGTTAAGAATTTTTTATCGACATTCATGAGAGAATATTAGTTTGTGTTTTTATTTTTACATTATGTATTTGTCTGATTTGGTTTCTGGATAATTCTGACCTTATAAAGAGATGGGAAGTCTTCTGTCTTTTTTAATTTTGTGGAAGTCTATATATATTTAGTAGTATTTCTTTCCTAAATGTTTAGTACAATTCACCAGTGAAACCATCTGGACCTGAAGTTTTCTTTATGGGAAGATAACTTTATAGAGAACTATTCAGATCACCTATTTCTTCTTGAGTGAGTTTTAGTAGTTTATGTCTGAAAGAATTTACACATTTTATCTAAGTTGTTGAATTTATTAGCATAAAATTATTCATAATATTCCCTTACTGCAATTTTAATATGTATGGATCCTATGAAGCTGTCATCTCTCATTCTTGATATTGGTAATTTGTATCTTCTCTTTTTTGGTTCTTGTCAATCTAACTATATATGTTTATAAATTTTATCAGTTTTCAAAATCTGATGTTCAAAGGGCCAGCTGTTGGCTTCATTGATTACTCTCTCTTTCCAACATCAGTGATTTCTGCTGTCATCTTTATTATTTTATTTCTATTCTTACTTTAGGTTGGATTTGCCCTTTATTTTCTAGTTTACTAAGGCAGAAACTGAGGCTATTGATTTGAGTACCCCTTTTCTCTTTCTTAATACAAGTGTTTAGTGCTATAAATTTCCCTCTAAGTACTCTCTTAGTGGAATCCCATAAATTTTAGTATGTTGTATTTTCACTTACACTCAGTTCCAAATACTTTATAATTTGATGTCTTTGTTGACCTGTGGACTTTTTTGTGTGTGGTTGCTACTGAGTATGAAACTCAGTAGTACACAAAAGGTAGATGATCATTCTATCTCTAAGCTATACCCCATGTATCCCCTTTTATGTTTTGAAACAGGTTCTTGCTAGGTTGCTGAGAATCTCTCTATATTATTGAGGCTATCCTCAAACCTGTGATTCTTCTGTCTCAGCCTCCCAAGTACTTCAGTATAGGCATGTCCCACCATGCCTGACTGACCATGGGCTTCTTAGAAGTGTATTATTTAGTTTCCAAATATTTGAGTATTTTTCAGAGATGGTTATTTTGTGGTACTGCAGATAGAACCCAGGGGCCTTCTATCTCCGGAGTACACCTCTGACCTATTTTATATTTTATTTGGAAACAGGGACACACTAAGTTGCTAAGAGCCTCACTAAGTAGCTGAAGCTGACTTCAAATTTGCGGATTCCTCTTGTCTTAGCCTCTCAAGTACTGTGATTACATGCATGTGCCACCACGCCCATTTTTTCAGAGATCTTTATAACACTAATTTCTGGTTTAATTCCATATGAACATAGAATACACTTTGTATGACTATTTTTATGTCTATTGAGGGGCTTGCTTTATGGCACAAAATATAGTTTATCTTCGTGGTTTGTGTGTACTTGAAAGGATGTATATTCTATTATTGGGTAGTGTTCTCTAAATTTCAGTTAGTTCAAAACTTGAATAAAGTCATTCAGTCATTCAAGTCTTCTATATTCCTTTTGGTTTTTGGCTACTTGCATTATCAATTATAGAAAGCAGTGTGTTGAGATTTCTGACTTCATGTTTGCTTTTGTGTATTCTTGAAGTTTTTGCTTCATGTATTTTGTAGCTCTATTCTTGGGTATATGAATATTCAGGATTATATTCTCTTAACAAGTTGACTACTTTATCATTATGAAATGATACCTATTTTACTTTATTATTTTTTACTTTATTAACTTTATTATTTACTTTATTCTTTCTTGTGGCTGGGGATATACTTAGTGGTAGAAAATGTACTTAGCATACCCTAGGTTCAATCCCCAGCACTAAAAAAGACCCCCAAAACCATCCAGCCAACTAACCAACCAAACCAGCCAACTAACCAACCAACCAACCAACCAACCAAAAAAAAATCTTACCTTTTATGCTATTCAATTAGCCACTCAAACTTAGTTTTTATTAGTATTAACATACTTTTATATTTAGTCTATTTTTTAGAAAATGCCTCTCTTATAGGCAGCCTAAAGTTGTCTTACTTTTTTTTATTCAATATGACAATCTCTGACTTTTTAAGTAAATGATATTTGGCTCATTTATATTTAATATATCTATTGTTCAGAATATAGCTAAGTTACTTGGAAATAGTGTGATTCCTTCACCTCTTACTTTTTAGATTTATTATGTGGGCAGGGCTTGGAAGTACTTAGTCTAGGCTGAATTATTCCTCACTTGTGAGGAAAACCCTCTCACACATTCTATTCAGTATCTCATAAATTTTGGGCTCTACAAGTCTGGCTGTTGGGAATAGACACTATTTCCATCCCCAAGTGAGTTTTGGGTCCTATTTCCTCTAATCATGTGGGTGATTCTTCCTCAGCCTCTGTTGGTTTCCTCACTTGCATGAAGATTGGAGGGGAACCCTCTGAAGATCTCTGAGTTTTCCCTCTGAGGCTCTGTCCTCTCTATGATAATCTGTCTGAGTCACAGACCTTCAGTTGTCCCTCTACTTGCATCATGGCCTAGGAACTCTCAAGGCCGTAAGCTGGGGCAATCTTAGGGCTCACTCCATTTTATTTCTCTTTCTTCAGGATACTGGCTCTGTGTGTGGAAAACAATTTCCTCTCTGTTGCTTGGCTTCTTGGTTGTTTCAGGTGGGAGAATAAGTCTGGTTTCTGTTATTCTACCCTGGATGAAAGCAAAAGACTTCAATAGCAGGTTTTAAAAACATTTTTATTGGTGCATTATATTCATACATCATATTGGGGTAAAAAACTTGTGTGTAAATACCTGTATACATCACTGATTTAACCCCTACCCAGTTCCCACCCCATTCCCTCCCCATCCTTCCTATTATATTATTTAGTTCAAAATCTTCTTCCCACTCTCTCCTCATGTAATAAATTTATTATACAGATATTTTTTACTTGTGTTTTGACTCTATTTATGGTTATGTTTTTTTTCCATGAAGCAGTTATTTTCCTTTAAATATTCATACTTATCAATTTTTATAAAGTATCTTCTAGATTTTCAAATCGAGGTAGATCTTTGCTACCTGAGTCTCCTCTCTCACTACTTTTTTTAGGTAAGCTTCCAGAGTTTCTTTATGCTTGTGCAAACAAATATAAGTAAATATCTTTACATTCTGTTGCCCCATCTTGCTTCATAATCTAACTCTTACACAGCACCTAGTTTTCTGCTTATTTATGCTCACAATGTGTCTTGGAGATACTTTCATATCTGTGTATAGATAGCATCTTCATTCCTTAATAGCTTCATAGAATTCTATAATGTGGGTGTTCTATAATTTATTTAACCAATCCTTATCAATGGTGATTTGGGTTATTTCCAATCTTTTGTTGTCATGATATTTCACTATGACTTCAACTAATAACCTTGTACATATGTTATTTTGTAAATATATAAGCATATTTTTAGAATGAATTCCAAGAAATGGGATTGCAAAATCATACAGCTTCTTCATTTATAATTTTGATAAATCTTACTCAGTTGTCCTCTGTGTGGGTTTACAGTATCACCAGAAATATATGACACTAACTGCTTCTCTATAGCTTCATTAACAAAATATACAATCGGATTGTTGGAGTTTTGCCAATCCGTTCAGTGAAAAATGGCATTGAGTGTATTTTAATTTGCATTTCTCCTATTACAGTGGAAATTGAGCATGTTTTCATATGCTTAAAAACCATTACATTTCTTTTTCTATGAACTCTAACATGGTTTTTCTAATTTTAAATGAAGTTTATTCTTACCATACTGGCTATTCTTTTTCTTACAGATTTTGATAGTTCTTTATATATTAGGAAGATAAACTCTTTATGATAAGACTGGGGTTTTTGGTTTTGCTATTTATTATTTGTGCTTTGAATCTAATTATGGTTCCTTTTTTATTTAAATAAACATCCATATTAATTTTTGTAAAATGCCTCCTAGATTTTCAAACATAGATATTTTTCACTCTAACTTGGTGATAGGAGCAGTTTAGTTTCCTATAAGCATGCTATAGTTAATAGGTCACTAAAGCCTGTCTCCAAATGCCTTTGTTCTAAAATCTCTGCTTCTTCCTCCCTGCCAATTTCAAATTAAGCAGTTTGATCAGGCAAGTGCCAGTAATTCATATTCAGGTGTGACTAACTTGTAGAATTAACTTTCCCAAAAGACAGTTCTATTTTAAATAAGGAGCTGAGTCAATCGAAATGACTTTCAAATTGATAGAAAGTTGGGAGGTACAAGAAAGTTGCCACGGGTATTCAGGGTGGGTGGAAAGGAAAATCCTCTGAGATGCTTCATGCTCTCATTCCTAAAAACTTCCCCCTTCAGGACCCTAGAGAGTGCAATCGACTTCAGCCTCTGCTTCTCCTTGTCCCCCACCTGCAACCCCAACTCCTCCCAGCACCAGTGGTGCCAGGTAATCATTTATTAAATTCATATTATAGGTCACTCACCACTGTGTTAGTCAGCTTTGTGTTACTGTAATGAAGTACCAGAGATAAACACTTAAAAAGAGGAAGCATTCACTTTGGTCCACAGTTTCAGAGGTTTCAGTCCATGGTCAGTGGGCTGGCTCCCTTGCTTTGAGACTATGACGAAGCAGAACTTCATGGCTGGGGACACATGGGGAGCAGAGATGCTCCCTCCAAGAACATGTCCCCCAGTGACATAACTTCCTTATATTAGGCCCCACTTTCCCAATAGCACCACAGGCTGGTGACCAAGCTTTAGCACCTGGCCTTTGGGGGGCATGTAAGATCCAAACCAGAACAATTGCATTTATTCATTTATAATTTCACTGTGCTACAATTAGTTTCTAAAAGCGTCAATTCTGATAGTGTGTTTTTTTTCTTGACCATTTAAACATTTGATTAAAACATAAAAGAAATAATTTTATGGGTTCTTGGCTGCTGGTCTCTGTCCCTTCTGGTGTCTCAGAGAGTCAATGTAGCTGATGCTGCAGCTTCAAGTTACAATAGCTTCAAGTTACAAAGTTAAGCTTTCCTTAACTTTGGGGTGAATAAGGTTCATTGTAAGCCCACCATTTATTAATATGTCTCTGTCTGACTCCCTGGATGGCCATCAGAATAAAGTTTCTTCGGTGCTCTGTGACTTCCCTGTGGAGGATGAAGGCCAGTGCTCAGTTCTGGCAGAAAGGTCTTTGATAGTGTTATTTAAGCAAGACAAGAGGAGAGCTAGAGGTAGTTTTTGATTGCTTTCTCTCTAGCCTTGCTAATGTGGAAAACTTCCAAGGTTAGATAGAACTGGAATAGAAATCATAGCATTAGAATAAAATTCTTAAAATTGGGATTAAAAATCCTAAAATTGGGATGAAAATCCTTATTAAGAGAATGGATTTCCCACAGGTGTGGTGGCACATGCTTGTAATCCCAGTACTTGGGAGGCTAAGACAGAAGGATCACAGGTTCACAGCTACCCTCAGCAACTTAGTGAGGCCCTCAGCAACATTAACGAGACATTTTTCAAAATAAAAATGAAAGAGAGAAAGAGAGAGAGAGGAAGAAGAAGAGGAGGAGGGAGAGGAGAAAGAGAATGGAGGAGGAGGAAAGAGAGGAGGAAGAGAGAGAGGAAAGAGGGGAGAAGGATTTTTTCAACTTCATTGGGCCAATCAGGAGTCCTGGTTTTGCTAAGTCTATAAACTTTAAGCAACTTTTATTGAAATCCCTTCTATTTACAAAGTAAAGATTCAGTCCTGTAGAATTCAGCCCCTATGCATTTCTCTGGCACCAACATTATGGTCCTAGAAATATGACCCTTGGAAATGTTCCCCATCTAGAACTGAGAACTACAGTGGAATCTTCTTCCAGCACTTGGACCTGAAGAGAGAACCACCAGGGTGGTGGCATCATACTTGTTTCCCTGGATAAAAGGGAGGAGATGTACCTAAGAGGGCAGATTTATGCCTAAGTGGTAACAGGTCTCTTTGTGGACAGGTGTAGAACTATTTCTGAAAGGTTGGGGCATGGCTGGTGTTTCAGTGGCTGAAAACCTACACATCATGCTGGGAGCAGGAGAGAATCTTATCTCCCAACAAGCCTAGTGGATGGTGTCTGTGATAGGCATGTATAAGAGAGGCTAAGCAAACAGTGTCCCTTATTGCTGGGTCTATAACTGCTCTCTGAATCCTCTCCAAATGTTTACAGAAGGCAGGTATTGGTGGGCTACAGGCCTGTGAACCATTAGGGTGCTTCTGGAGGTATTCTGGGTACAGAAAAACAGGGGTTGTGAGATAGTTGGGGTGTTTTATTTTTTCCCCTAAGATGGATAGGTGACTAAATTATCCCAGGTTCTGTGTGCTGAAGAGCTTTAACTGAAGAGTTTGGAAGTAGATGGATTCTGTGGCTCCTGTTGACAGGTAACCTCGTGAAGTTTGAAGCCATCTCTTAAGTGGGTCTGTGCTTAGGAATGAACACACGAGCTTTCTTCAGGCTTGTTTGTCTGACATCCTGCTGGGGTAAGCAGAGTTAATATCAAGCAAAATAGAAATAGGACTTTGCAGAGCCTTTGCTAGAAAGTGTGATATACACATAAAGTATGCAGTATTTCCCAAACCTACTTGACCTTGATCATAACATTTTTTATTTTTTAGGAGCATCATAAGGGGTTTTATATTCTGCAAACCACATTCTGGAAACATTGGTCTTGCCCACCTGCAGAGAATGAATGGTATTCAAGTCTTCCTAACCCGTGGGTTTTTTGCTTCATTCTTGCTACTCAAAGTGTGGTCCATGGCCTAGCAGCAGGGGCATCACTGGGGGCTGGTTAGAGATGCAGAATCTCAAGCTCACCTTAGACCTATGGAATGAGAGCCTGCAGGTGAGCACGATCCTGGGTGCAGGCATGAGAACTGAGCAGTGGCACAGCCTACCCCACTCCACACCACTGCCTTTCTGCTTCTGAGCTCTCCAGCCACCTGGACTCAGAGCTACCCCAGCCCCTGCTGGGCAGTGGCAGCAACTATGCCCAGATTGGATTTGGACAGGGGAGTTTGCTGAGCTTCTTGTTCTATTGGGATGTCCTCTCCTTGACTTCCAGGTGGCAGTAGTAATCTATCCAAGGGAAAAAGGCCAGCCATATAAAAGGATTCAAAGGTAACAGAAAGGAATAGTGAGACCATAGGGGAACATAAAAAGTGATTTAATAAACCCAGTAGGAAGAGGTCCCCTGGGTGGTAGGCACGGACAAAATTAGAAGGAATTTTAGGCAGATTTATGCCGAGGGCTTTGATGTATTGGGGGGTGACAGAGCGATGCTCTGTGCCCTGCAGCCCCCTCCCCTATGACGGGAGACTTCGGAGAGGAGCTCAAAAGACCTTTTTTTTTCAGTTGAATGTGAGAAGTCCCGTCCCTGCCAGATCAGATGTTCAACTTTAAAACAAATGGAGGAAAAACAATCAAATGCAGTCAACTAGAAAAATCCACTTTTCCTATTTCATAAAAAGCAAGAGCCCATATGATAATCCCTCCCTTGGCACATGTTAGAGATTTCTTTATCGTTTCTTTGCTTGTGGCCAATTCTGCCACACCCAGCTGGAGGTCTGGGCTACACTGACTTCATTTGTACCAGGTCAGCATGCTGGTTCCAAATCAGTGCATCCAGAGCTGAATTTGAGCAGCTTTCCAGGGAGAAAGGCATGCCTGCCTGTGCAGAAGGGGAGAGGAGGAGGGATCCAGCAGAGAACAGACGACTTTGTCCCTTCCCTGTCCATAGTACAGAGACATGCACTTAGCAGTGTAGACAGGGAAGGGTGGCTGTCACCCCAGAGGCCTTGACTGAAACCCCTTACATGCCAGGATCATGACTTTCTTGTTACACCCCAGAAATAAGGCTAGAATTTCCCCTAGAGATACTCAGTATTTTGTGTGTGTGTGTGTGTGTGTGTGTGTGTGTGTGTGTGTGTGTGTGTATGGTACTGGGGATAGGCATTCTACCTCTGAGCTATACCCCGAGCCCATTTTTATTCTTTATTTTGAAACAGGGTCTCACTGAGTTGCAAAGGGCCTCACTAAGTAGTAGCTGAGGCTGTCTGTGAACCACGATCCTCCTGTCTCAGCCTCCCAAATGCTGGGATTACAAGAGTGCGCCACCATGCCCGGCCATAGTGGTTATTTTTTGAATGGACTTTGACAAATCCACAACCACTAGGGCAGCCACAGGCTAAAATAGAAAGCTTGCAAGGTGTGTGTTGGGGACTTCAGGACAAAGATGTTCCTCCTGGCTGTGTGGACCCAAACAAGCTCTTCATCTCTCTGAAGCTTTCTTTATAAAAGTGGTGGTTGCGGCGTTTGCCTCCAGGAGGTGGGGAGGATTACATGTGGTCTCACATGAAGGGAACAGTTTACTTGAAAGATCTACATGCAAAGGAGGATTCCTTTCCCCTGGTACATTGTTATACCCGTAACAGTACCAATTCAAACACTTATCTTAATGGAAGGGGAGCAAATCGAAGAATAAAACATCTTTCAGATCTCACTTGAGTGTTCCACACGAGTTGAGCCGGGAGCTCAGAGCTGGGGGTGGATGACCTTGGGGTTGACCTTGGGCTTTTCTCTCCCATTTCACCTCCAGTTCCAATTTAGTCAGCTGCTTGCCTCCTCGGCCACCACCCTGACCCTTGGCTTGGTTCCTTCAGTCACCTCTTGACTGGCCTCCCTGCTTCCTCTTTTCTACCATTTGAGTTTATTTTCAACTTCACAGCCACAGCGATGCTGCTCAAACACAAATCTCTTTGTGTCACTCCTCTGCCCAGAAACCTTCAGTGACTGCCCAGCTTGCTCAGAATGAGGCCAAAGAGCCCGCTGTGGCCTCAGACCTCCCGCCCCTTGACTCCGCTCACCTCAGGTACTTGTCCTTGGTCACCCCGTCCAGCCACCCTGGCCTTGGCGCCTTTGAGCATGGCAGCCACTTTTATGCCGTGGGGCCTCTGCACTTGCTGCCTGATTCTCCATTGCTCCCTCACTGTCTTTATTCTCTGCCCATTGTCACCTTCAGGTGACCTTCTATTGAAAGTTAAACACAGTTCTCATCTCCCACCTGCTAAGCCCTAGCCCCCTTTCCTAATTTATTCCTCCCCATAGTACTTATGGCCATGTATTTTTATCTTTACTATTTTATGCGTATTTATTTTATATTTTGCTTATTTGTCTATCTCCTATGAGGTAGACATTGTTGTATCATCAGCTCCCAGCATACTGCCTCGCATACTGCCTAGTTGAAATATTTGTTAAGTATATGAATTATTCAGGTTTTGCCCCCATATAATCTTTTTTTTTTTCCTGAGGGTGGTGAAATCCTGGGAATTGAACCCAAGGGTGTTCTACCTCTGAGCTACAACTCACATTTTTTAAAAAAATTTATCTTGCAACAGGTTTTGCTAAGTTGCTGAGGCTGGCCTTAAAACTGAGATCCTGCTGTCTCACCTCCCAAGTACTGGGATTATAGGAGTGTGCCACCATACCCGGTTGCTCTTCTAGAATCTTGCTATGAGGCTTGGCAGAGAGGTGTAGAGCTCAGATTGATTTGGGTATGCTGCTGATCTTATCCTGAGCAAGGCGGCTCTTATAACACGTCCTGTTAGGGACTGGCATTCTGTTTTCTTGGTTTGTCTCAAGGGCTCCTGGGTGAAGGATGAACATGTCATTGTGTAGTATTTTTTTTTTTTTTTTTTTTTTTTACTATGCTTTAGCAGATACTTTTGGCCCTCTGTTTTTGGAAAACTTGCTAACTTGCCTAGCTCCCTCTTACTCTCAGTTCTGGTTACCTGTTTTCTTTCATCATCTCTTCTTCCTTTTCCTCCTGTATCTCTCCATTCATCATTTACTAAGCATCTTCATGTTGTTCCTTTACCTACCACCCAGCCTCCTGGGTTGAGAACCCAAATGGATGCCAATTTAGTTTTCAAAGTACGAATCCTACAAATTCCTAGTTTCTGTTTCTTCCAGTCTAAGGAGCATTGAGCATGAGGAGCTCCACTTCCAAATCTGGGGAATTTGCATCCTGGTTCCCCAGCACCCACTACATGGGAGCGCTCTGGCCTGAGTTCAGACAAAATACAGCTCTCACTGATACCAGCAGGCTCCCTGGGAAGCTTTTTGTTAAGAACACGGACCTGTAATCCATAGCTGCTACCTTAAGTCTTACCACTGCTTACTAGATCTGTGTCCTGAGCAAATTTTCTTACCTCTCTGAGCTTCTCTGAGCCTCATTCTGGCACCCGATCGAAGTGAGCAATATAATTGACTTTATAGATCTGCTCTGAAGACCAAGCAAGATCATGTTAGTACTTATAGAGCCAGGCACATAGGCAACACTCACTATCATTATTGCCATTGTGATGTCGTTAATGATGCTGTTATCTCCCTGGCTTGCTTTTTAATGAGACAGTCCCCATACGTGTGTGTGTGTGTGTGTGTGTATGTGTGTGTGTGTGTGTGTGTAGGTAGGTGTGGAGGAGAAGTTGTCATTATAAATTCATCAAGAAATAAATAAGAGATTTATAGCTTCAGGCAATTAATTCTACAGTGCTTTGCAATATCATATCAGTTCCAGAGCAAATACATCTCTAAAATGGATTATGATCTTTAGATATTTGGAATATAAAACAGGCTCCTGGGTTCCCTGTTGTGCTAATAAGAAAATAGTAACAGTTAAGAATGTAACCTACAGGCCAGCCTGTGGATAGGGTCAGCCCTCTGGCTACTGGTCTGTGATATTCTTCAATGAAAATTAGTGAAACAGATATTCCTAACCTCCCACAGAGTCAGAGGAAGAGAAGATGGAATCTAAACACTAGAACCAAACTTGACGATGGTGGTGGTTAAAAGCTTTCAAGTTAGGTGGGAATATTTCCTCCATCTTTCACCAGGCAGAGTTCCATTCAGCCTGCAAGATCCAGAATGAGTGTTTGATCCTCCCAGGAAGCAGAAACCACCCTCTCTCATCTCTCTCTCACTCTGGGTCTCCCTTATGTTACAACCCCATTTCCATGTCCCCATCTCACAATACTGTCTGGTAGCATGCTTGCTATTGCTATTATAAAGTTCTTTCTCAAGTCTTATCACATGAGTTTTGTAGCTGCTCTTGTTATTTTTTCTGTACCATATTGCCCCTGGGGTTGAATGAATAAATCATGGTAATAGGTGACAGGCAGGCTGCTGGGTTCTCCTTCCAGGTGGGTCTGCCAGGTGGCTTTGGGCACACACTCATATCATTTATCATGCTGTGCCTTTGGTCTCTTCTGGGTTTAGAAGACCACTGAGCTTTATCTAAAGGCTCTGGGTGGTCATAGCTGAGTAGGAAAAAATGGCCTAACATATCATCCCAGTGTGCTCTCTAAAACATTCCCCTGAATTGAAGTGACCCCTTAAACCAACACCTCCCATTTGCAGCATAGCAAGAGACAGTATAGCACAGAGGTCCTGAACAGGGCCACCAGAACCAGACCTCTGGGTGTGAATCTCAACTCTGCACTCAGTAGCTGTGTAAACTTGGACGAGTTACTTAATTATTTGGAATCTCTATTTTTTCACTTGTACAATAGAGATAATAGGCCTCATAGGGTAACATTATTGTGAGAATTAAGTGAATCAATACCTGTAAAATGCTTAACACAGTGTCTGGCATATTGTAAAAGCTCTGTAGGTGTTGGTTGTTATTATTGTTGACAGTATTATTGGGATGGAACTTGGCTAAGTTTACTGTGTGGAGAAGTGGAGAAAAGCCATGTAGAAATTAGGACTCTCTGCACATGAGGGAAAGTGGAGTGGAGTGAAGCAAATTCAGTTCCTTCTACCACATTCATTGATCAGGTAAACCACTCCTCTGGAAGGAAAGAGGCACAGAGGAAGAGGCCAAGAGTGTTCTTCTGTGACATAGAAATTTGATTTCTGGCCAAGATCCTCCTCAAATCTGCCAGACACCTGGTACTGTACCTGGTTACAAAGGAAACATGGCAGGGATGTTCCCTCCTCTCATGGAGCTTGCACGAAGTGTGATGTTATCTTGCTTCAAGTTGTTCTTATGAAAAGGGTAGAGTCACCCTCACTTTTGAAGGACTTAGTGTCTGACCCACGCAAGAGAACTGAGCTCTGAAAAGCCTGGTTTTGGTCAACTGCCTGCTTAGATGTCTCATGATTATTCTCATTATTCATCCTGCAGATGTGTCTCTGAGGATGAAGAGGCCCCAAAAGAGGCCTACAACAGATGGGTTTGGGTCATTATCCCAAAAGACACAATCCTGAATGCCATATCCTGAATGTTGAAATCCCCGAAGATCAAAATCCCTGAAATCTAAAATCCCCAAAGATCAAAACTTAAGCATATAGTTCTAAAAAAGTAAAATATATTTAAAGTAATTTACTTATGCTTTTCTAAAGAGAATTAATTTGAGACACAAATAAAAATGTGAAAGAACATGCCACAGAATACTTTATATAATAAAATATGCAATTCTAACATAACTATTTTTGCAAGCATAAGCATTGAGACATTCTAATGAGAATCACAACAATATAACAGTTATGGGTAAGGGCCAATGGCATGAGCCATATTCATAGATCAAAGAGAAAAATGTATAAACACATATCACTGGTAATGACTGGTAATTGTGCACATTCAGCTTTATAATGGTGGTCATCTGAAATACTATGATAGACAAGTCTTGATGAGATGGATCAAAAAGTAGACAGGTCATCACCATGTATATAGTTGCCCAAGGAGCCAAGATCTGAAGAAATTTTATTCTTCACAAATACAGGTGTACAAAAATGACATCCCCTCATCGGCTGAGGAAGTTTCAACATATTTTTTGTACATATACACAAAATGCTTACACAGTCAACCTTGCAATAAAGCAATTTTGTATAGTCAAATTTGAAAAAAATGCATAAGACAAATCAGAACACTCAAAGTCTTTACACAGTTTAAACTTCTGAAACAAATGAGAACACTCTAAAAGTCTTTATACATAATATAAACCTATAGTAGTAGACATGAAGCAAAGATAAAATTCTTAGCATAGTGAATTGTAAAAAAACAATAATGCTGATAATGTAAAATAGCAGAGGAAAAACTATAAGAAAAAACATTGAAAAAACTCCCACAAAAACTAAAAAGACAGTCAAAATATTTAAAGGTATATTGCATGGATAGATTATGGGCAATTGCGCTGAGGTAGTCTGTAAGAGCTGGCCAATTTTCATGATCATTAACCACATTTTGAGGTCCTATAGCACAACCAGCAGCTATTTGTTTTCTCTGATAGCATGGTTCTTAGAGAATATGTTCACATTCACTTTTTACATGAGGATACTCTTTTTTTTTGAAGTTCTATGATTCAATGTGCCACAATCATTCCCTATGAAGTTTCCCCATATCCTGCGCCACGCTTTTATGTTGCTTTGGACACATGAAAATCCGTTTCTCATGTACTCATGTTCATACCACAGATTTGGGGGAAACATCACTGGCGATTGAAGAATAGCATCATTTCATAAATATCTTCTTACCCAACTGTGCGCATAATTATTTCTGAACCAGTCAGTAACTTTTCTGGCTTCTTTAGGCAAATGTGGTTTTAATTCATTAAAAGCTTCTGGAATTTCATCAGCTGGAAGATGCATTTTTAAACTGATAGACTCATCTGACTCTTGCCAAATGCATTGGGCTGAATGGAAAAATATACACTCTGTTGGCAACACTTTGAAATGCACTTTTAGAAGCCTTGACTGCACCTAATACCACATCTGTCATTATGGTTTGGGGATTTGATTGAAATCCATTTTCTCCTGCAAAGTCCACCAAATCTTCAAATACGCATTTATAAAGTGCGTTGCTTTTTTCAGTCATTAATACATAAAAAGAGGACAAACTCGAGAGCTTTCAGATCCAACAAGGGCATGAATTGTATATGAGGGATAGTTTGCAGAAGTTTTTCTTTAGCCAAAGGGAAGTATGTGCTAATTTTTCTAGGTTAGATTTAGTGGTAAATATAAGAAGTCTACCTTCTTCAACAAAGTCCTAAGCAGGAAAATAGTTTGCCATTTAATGTGTTTTGCAACACTGAAGAAAACCCTATGATGGCAAGTGTCTTGGGTTCAGCAGGTTGCTGAGCTCTTGGAATTCTTTTAAATCTCTGACCAAAGGTGGTTTTTTGGAGGCAAGCATAGCTCCAGGTGTGAAGGGGCATAAGTAGTGCACAATTGAATAACTGGGCAATTATCCTACATACAACTGAAAATGCACTAATCCCTTTCTCAGAATTTGGTTGTCGATTCCTCTTATATATTCTTTTGTTTTTTAAATTTTAAATGGGATCTGTAGTTTGGGGGATTTGGACTTTCAGGATTGTGATCTTAAAGGATTGGGGTGTGTGTGTGTGTGTGTGTGTGTGTGTGTGTGTTACTAGGGATCAAAAGTAGGGCATTCTATCTCCAAGCCAAACCTTCAGCCCTTTTCAAACATTTTTTTTTGTTTTGTTTTGAAAACAAAAAGTGTCTGGCTAGGTTGCCAAGAATATTGTAATGTTGCTGAGCTTGTCCTTGAACCTGATATTCTTCTGTTTCAGCTTCCCAAGTACCGGGATTACAGGCATGCCACATACCACCATACCCCACATATTTTGTTTTTTGGAACATTGATCTTTAGGGTTCTGATCTTTTGGATTTTAACATTCAAGATTGTGACCTTCAGGATCATGATTGTCACAAACAGCAAAAACAGATTTCATGACCTTCACATACAAGCAGAGGTGGTACTGCGGGTGGAACTAGTCCTGCTCCCTATTTCTTGTATAAATGACCAGGGAGGAAAGGACTATGGTGTACTATATCCATGTTAATTTCAAATGGTATTTCTGTTTTACAGATGAGGAAATGGAGGTTCATGGAAATTAAACACTGAGAGCCAAAGCTCTTGTTTAATATCACTCAGCTACTGAGCACCAGAGCTGAGACTGTCTGATACCAAAGCCATACTCTTTCTATGGCATCACCTTCTGTTTTTCTATAATGAGACACTTCCCCAGTGGACCTTGTGCTATTAGTGGGAATGAGAGTTATTACAGGTAACAGTGTTGATTGTGATAATCAATTAAGCAACCAATTTTGTTGCTCTTATTGGCCTAAATGAAAACATGTCTGGGCAAAATCAAACCAATTTCCATGTTGAGAATAATAATAATAATGTCTCTAACATACATTGTGGGAATTTATGGAAGAGCTCACAGTCCCACTCTGTAATAGGTTTGCATGCATTGCCGGGAGAAGAGGCCAACAGAGTGGACTGGCTGGGTTCAGGGTGCAAGAGAGATAGCCAGCGTGGGAAGCCCTGATTTAATGTGTGGTCATCTTGGGATGATATCCCCCACCACATTGAATGGTATAAACAAGCAAGTACACTAGCATGGCCCCAACAGGCTATAGGGCAGGGGCAGAGACACCTCCATTGATTTGGAGCTTGAGTATATAGTATTGATTGTGTTCAAGCTCCTCTGCTTGGGGCTGGTTGTGGTCTGGATTCCTGGGAGTTTTGGATAGGAGAGAAAAAGTGAGCCAAGACTGGTTGGTGAAACTGATGCAACTAAGTAGGAATTAAACCGTCAAGCTTCTGGGGCTTAGCAAACTGGATCTCAAACTTTAGTATTGCAAGACATTATCAAGGAAACTTGTTAAACATGCAGCTGTCTAGGCTCCATGCTAGAGTCAGGCTGAGGCCGGGAGATCTGTGTGTAACACCTATCTGGTAATTTTTATATGGCTGGTCCTGGCCTGCTTAGAGATCACAGCTCGAGGTCGGGGGATGGCTGACATCAAAACCCTAGAGGGCTGGGCTTTGATGTGGGAGCAGCACTCATGGTGTCAGGGTAACCTAATAATGCTCCCCTATTCTTGTCTTTACTAACTGTCCTGGCCCTTATCACATTTATGGGCATTGTTTTAATTCTATTATTTATCTTTCTCCCTCATTAGCCTGCATGCCAAGAGGGCGTGATCATGTCTCTCCTTTTTACCCGAGCATCCTCTGTGTGCTTTGATAGAAGCACCATGCTCTTCTTCTCTGTAGCTCCTTGCTCAATGAAGAAATGGATGAGTGAATGAAGCATCGATCCTTAGAGACTCAATAAGGTTTTACTGGAAGATAGTTGGCAAGTCATCACAGACAAGGGAGATAATGCAAGTGAAAATAGAGAGAGAACTGATGATGGGGTACGTCTTTGGGATCTGATGGGTAAATCCATTGTTTAGAGCACAGGGCTATGTGGACAGGCAGTTGGGGCCCAGCACACAGAGTTTGAGTTCTAGACTAAAGAAGTTGAACTTGATTTGTTGGACAATGGGAAGCCACTATAGGCTTCTGGGCAGGAAGGGATAAAAACAGCGGGAAGACAGGTTCAAAGATGGCATTCTGGGTGTCTAACTTAATATTCTCATTGCTATAACCCCAAAACACTAGCCACACAACTTAGGGGAAGGAAGATTTATTTGCTCACATTTTCTTGGAGATTCTGGGTTCAGTCCAAGTGAGGCCAGGATCTGAAGCTCAGGGCATTGTGGCGGGAAATGGAGAGAGGGAGAGCACACGGGCTCTACTCACATCACAGAGGCTTGAAGAGAGCACACAAGCAAGGGGACTCAAAGACACAAGTGCAACCCCTAAACTCACGACCCCAGGGATATACCTCCTCTAGCCACACCCCAACAGCCTAGGTTATGATCCAGATAATTTCTCATGACGTAACTACATCAACCCTGAGCTCTTAAGGTGATGTTCTATATCTGACCATAACACCAGGTGGATGAATCCAGAGGCAGGAAAAGCAGGAGGAGGCTCTTGAAGCATTAGTGAGGCAGGAAGCAGTAGCATCCTTATCCAGAGTCACAGGGGTGGGAGGAGAGAGGGAGAAACAGATGCCAGAGGCCTCAGGAAGGAAGAATGGTAGACTTTGGTGGCTGATTGGATGTGGGGGCGAGGGAATTTTTCAGCCATTCAAGGGAAAAATGCTCCCCTCCTTCTGCCACTAACTTCAGCTCAATGGCAGGAGTGTATCAGTGACAAAGAGCTGGCATGATCGCAGCCTGGGAGCATCTGTAGAAAGTAACATACAGTACAGGCAGCTGAATGTGAATGGGGAAAAATTTGTACCACTAAATGGCACTATTGCAAAATGCAGAAGGAAACAAGCATTAAAAAAATCTGTTTGGAACACGATGCCCCATTCCTTGTGAAGTGGCTGAATCGCTCTGGAGGAATCCACTCCCACCTACTGCCATGTGGGCTGCTTGTCCTTGAAAAGAGGATTACGATAATGGCCAGAAGCAGCCACTGGAGATTTTCTTCGAGCTCTTTTGGTCATTAGATCAGACTGAACTATGTCTGAGATGGGACATGCTGCCCTGCTGAAATATATAGACTTTCAGAGAAATGAAAAAAACGCAGATCCATTAAAGCTGTAGTTGGCCAATTCCATAGCAGTGCCTCCATGAACAGTGTAAACTCCTGCAAATCTTATTTGACCATTCTGTGCCTCCATTTCACCTGTAAACACTGGAAATGTTGTTTCTTCTGGACTAACCCTCTGTAATTCTGTGTTCCTGATGGAACCTCCTGATGGTGGCTCCAATTAGGATGGGGGAAGGAGAGGGAGAGCGTGCAGATTGTATTTAGATGCCAAGTGCATGGAGTCAAAGTTTTCAGGAGGATAGCTTCTTTTTTCTGACTAACCTCCAGTATTAAATGGTTCTCCCTCAATATCTATGTATATATCAGAGCTACTCACTAACAGATTTTTCTTCTTGGATTGAGAATATGTTATCTTCATCTTCCACTAGGTGATATGTAGAGTTCATATAATTTTGATATAAATTTATATTTTTTATGACTTGGATATGGGGTGTTCCCCAGAATAGAGCATATATTGGCAGTGCAACAATATTCAAAGGTGAAATATGGAAACCAGTGCTCTAATCTCATCAGTGGATAAATATATTGATAGATTAATAATTTCAATGAATTTTCTAGGTATGGCTGGAGAAAGTATGTCATTTGGGATTGGCCTTGGGGACTATATCTGTTCGCTCTTCTCTTTTTCCTTCCTTCCTTCCTTCCTTCCTTCCTTCCTTCCTTCCTTCCGTCTATCCATCCATCCTTCCTTTCTTCCTTCCTAGCTAGGCATTTCTCCACCACATGCTTCCACCATAATTTCTCTGCTGTCTAGAGCCAGCCAATTATGAGCCAAATGAATTTGATACCATGAACCAAAACGAATATTTCCTCTTCTAAATTATTCTTGCCAGGTGTTTTGGTCACAGCGATGCAAAAGCTGTTACAACATTGCATCAAGCAAGCAATAGAGCATCACAGTTAAGAAGCCAAGGAAGAGGAAATGGGGAGATGTAGGTCAAAGGGCATGAAGTTTTTATGCAAGATGAGTATATTCTGGATTTTTAACATATCGCACAGAGACTAGAGTTAAAATTCTGTATGGTATACTTGAAATTTGCTAACAGGATAGATCATAAGTGTGCTCACCACATGTAAAAAAGGTAACTGTATGAAGTGACTCACTGGTTGTGGTAGTCATTTCATAACATAACTGTATGTCAAAACATCATATTGTGAATCTTAGATATATATTTTTTGTTTGTCAATTTTGTCTCAGTAAAGCTAAAAAAACAACAGAAATCAAGGAAGCAAGTAAGTAAGTTCAGGATTTAAATCCAGAAAGTCTAGCTGAGGCTCCATCCTACATATTACTTACTGCTGGTACCTGTGTATCAACCTGCTATGGCTGCCAAAACAAAGTATCCCAGACTATGCAGCTTAACCAATACAAATTTGTTTTCTCATGGTTCTTGGCTGAAAGTCCAAGATCAAGGGTTTGGTCAGTTTGATTTTTCCTTGGTTTGCAGATTGTGGCTTTCTTGCTATCTCTTTGCAGGGCCTTTTCATTCTGTGTGGACTCCCTGGGGTCTCCATACAAGGACACCAGTTGTATGGGATTAGGGTCCCATCCTTATGATCTCATTTAACCTTAAATACTTCCTTAGAGGTTCCATCTTCAAATATGATTACATTGGGGTTTATGGCTCCAGCAATGAATTTTGGAGGAACACAATTCAGTCTGGATTTGTTGAGAAGCTGAAATGAGATTGCATGTGAAAAGAATATATTTTGTTCAGGGCTTTGTATAGCTCAGAGCTACTGTAGTTGCTCTTATTTTCCTTTGGTGTGGACAAAGGGAAAAAGACTAAAAAACTATTATAAGGTGCTATGATCCCCAAGGAGAACTTTTTCTCTTCTTCTATCTCTATTTGTCTCCATTGCTATTACTTTTACCATGTGCACAGGCCACCACCAACTCTTGCCTGGGGTTCTGCAATAGTCTCCAGATTATTCTTCTGGGACCTATACTTGTCCTGTATAGTGATATTAACTATATAGGCACCATATTTTCAATAATTCAAATGGTGTTACTTAATTACTTAAAATCCTCTGGCACTTTGCTAAAATTTGATTGATGTCTCAATTCCCTAATCACGGCTTCTAATCCCTTCTCCATCCAGCCCCTGCCCTCCTCGCCTACTTCACTTCTTCTCAGGGTTCCCCTTGCTCTCTAGGCTCTCACCACTTCGGCCTCCTTTTAGTTTCTTGGAAATACCAACAACACTGTACTGTCGGTGCCCTTGTACTCACTCATCCTTAATTCCCAGCTGCCCTTTCCCCCAGGTAGCTGCCGGGCTTCTCCATTATCTCATTCAGGTCTAAGCTCAGAATACACCTCTCCGCCACTCTCTTAAGCTTCCGTCTTGCATATTCCACTGTGCTTATTGCATTTTGTTTATAGCACTTAACCACTGTCTAAATGATCTTTTCTTATTTATTTACTTATTGTTTTTCTCACTAGATTATACACTCTATTTTTTATCTTTTAAAAAATTTATTGGTGCACTGTAGTCATACTTTTTTTGGTGGTACTATTTTATATTTTTATTTGGAAACAGGGTCTCTTAAGCCAGCATGGCTGGCTTCGAACCTGCGATCCTCCTGTCTCCGCCTCCCAAGCGTGGGGATTACAAGCGTGCGCCACCACGCCCGGCGTAGTCATACATCTTAATGGGATACAAGATGGTGGAGACATATAATACACACATCACCCAGTTAGCCCTTACCCAATTCCTGCCCCATTCCCTTCCCCTCCCTCCTTCTCATGCTTGGCTTAGTGATTGACTTTGATGTGTTTGTTAAAGTACATCATGTGCATTAGAGAATTTCCCTCTAAAAATGAAAGAATCTTTCTTTCTTGTGGCTCCAGTGCCTGGCACAGAACACAGGCTCAGAGCACATCACTGTATTTGGATGAATGAGGAAATAGATGAATAAGTTTGAAGCTAGAGATTCAGAGTAGCAGGGGGCTATTTATAAACATCCCCAAATTAAAGACAAAGACCTCACTGGCAAAGTTCAGGAAGGGGTACTTCTTTTCCTCATATAGGCCATATTCATAATGCCTATTTGGGTGTCAGGAGTAAGTGTGGGTATCTTGGTCTACATGGTATAAAGGGTACCACAACATAAATAAAATTTCCTAAGATTTTGAAATTCAGACTGTTCTTGGTCTTTGATTTATCCTGGCATGAATCACAGAACTAAAATTTTGCCTTATCAGTTATTTTTTTTCTTTTCTTCTTTTCAGGACTGGGAATTGAGCCTTGGAATGTTCTACCACTTAACTATATACCCTTTTAAAAACACTTTGAGACAAGCTCTCACTACATCGCCCATGCAGGCCTTAAACCTGTGGTCCTCCAGCCTCAGCCTTCTGAGTAGCTCAGATAACAGGTCTACACCACCATATCAGCCTTTATTGTGGCCATCTCTAATTATTTCTTGCCCTGATGGCTTTTACCTGCATGCATATCCCTGCCCAGGCCAGCAGCCCTGCTGTCCAGACTAGAACTCTCTTACAAACTTTGTAAAAAGTTTATACCTTACAAAGTTTACTACCCCCTTTCCTTAGGGTGATAGTATAAATATTTAACAGCTGGTATAACAGTGACACTGACGATTTGGTTGTAAATGGCCAGTACAGCTGAGCTAATGTGTTTTGGCAGAGAGCCAGCCCTGACTACCCCATCAGTGCTTTCCTTGGGAAATGTGTTTATGGAGATTTTCTCTATTGCCAAAGGTGAAGTGGTTGCACCTCTGTGCACCTACAGGCTGAACCTTCCTCTCCCAGCCTGTGGCACCCTTGCCTTGTTCCATAAAATGCTTCACTTTCTTCATTTCAGCCAGAGCCCCTTTTTGTGTCTTGGAACCTACCAGTCTGCCAAGAGCATTCAGTCATTGAGTGACTATTTATTGAACACCTTTTATGTGTTAGACGCTGTGCTAGATCCTGGGGGGAGAGTGATAAACAAACAGACATTAGTCACTCCCCTTATGGAACTTCCATTCAATAATATTTCAGGATTTCTGCCTGGTCCTTTATAAAGTATAATATTGAGTTACAACGTTGCTGGTGGTGGTGGTGGTGGTGGTGTGTGTGTGTGTGTGTGTGTGTGTGTACACCTTTTTTTAATTGTTTGTTTTTGTTTTGAAATGGTCTTACTAAGTTGCTAAGAGTCTGGGTAAGTTGCTGAGGTGTGGCTCAAACCTGTAATCATCTTGACTCAGCTCTCAAGTACGGGATTACAGGCATGTGACACCAAGCCTGTCTTACTTACAGAGTTACTGAAGTTCTGGGGATGGGCATGAAGTAGAAGAACCAAGTTGGAGATGAAAAAGGATGAGTTTCCTACTTAGCTCTAGCAACCTCAACTTTCTACCCCCAGAAGCCAGGCATCTCCCTTTGTACCCCTCAGTTGGCCTGGATCCTCCCAATGCATCACTCACTCAGAACCACACAATATATTTGCGAGTTTTCCTGCTGCCTAGAGCCTTTTGCCCCACTGTGGCTAGTTGTTTTGGATACGGATTCTCCAGGCCTTTTTGAATAATGATCTAAGATTTTCATCTCCCAAACCCAAACTCTACCTTCCCTCCCCCCACTTTTTTTTTGTTATGGTGCTGTGAATTGAACCCAGGAGTGCTCTACCACTGAGCTATACTTCCAACCCCTTTAATTTTTTTTATTTTGAGGCAGGATTTTTCTACTTTGCTAGGTTGGCTTTCAACTTGCGATCCTCCTGCCTCGGCCTCCCAAGTAGCTGGAATGACAGGTCTAGATCCCTACCTTCCCTTTTACCTCCTGTCATTTTCTTTTGGCAGAATGTCAAGTCTCAACATGAGCCAGAGGAGCCACTCCATGTTTTGACAGAGTCCAGAAGCCTCTTAACCTTCACTTCTCTCACACATGACATCCTACCACATCCGTAGGAAAGTGTGTGCCTGCTCTTTTAAATGTCAGCAGGAGCCAGCCTCTTCCCATGGAGTTCTGTCAGACCTCTTTCCCTTCAGCTTGCTCTGTGCGTGTTCTTTCTTTTCTTTCTTTCTTTTTTTTTTCTTGCTAGCTCATTTGCTCTGTGTAATTCTGTGTCCTGAATCATGACTGAATCTGGTATGCATTCTCACTTGGCTCTTAATATTCCCCATTCCAACAGTCAGTAAAGTGTTGAAGCTAACAAGTTTTTGGTTGCAAATAATGGAAAACAATCCAAATTGGCTGAAGCTGAAAGAGGGAATCTATTTGCTTTGGAACTAAATGGTTTGGGCAAGGCTTTAATTAGGACTTAAATGAAGTGACCAGAACTTGGCTTTTCTTGCTATTTCCAGGCTTTTATTCCTTGACATGGGTCCTGTTTTCAAGTAGACTTCTCTTGTGTGAGAATATGGCTATCAAGTTTTTCCCTGCAGTTTCTTCCTTCATATTTATGAGAAGGAGTCCTGATTGGTCTGATTTTGATCATGTACCTTTTCCTCAGCTAATCACTGTGACCAGGGCAAATGGGTTATATAGAGGGGCCTAGGCCAATCAGATTTAGCTGCTTTTCTTGGTTGGATCCCATCTTGGATGTATTGTTCAGTTGGAAAATTCAGGATGAATTAGAAAAGGCAAAGGAGGAGCAGGTACTAGGGCAGCTACAGCTGTGCTTTATAGCAATCAGTTTGACCTTATAACCTCACCTTCTCCCCCCGCCCCAGAATTGTTACAGCATCCAATATGGTTTCTCTGACCGAAGTTTCATGAATGTTTTAAGTTTCTATCTTACTAGTCCTCCATCCCACTACTCTCCACCCCCTTTATCTTTCTTGGGAGTATGGTCTCAAAGATGTGCCATCTTCTTGGTATGACCCCATACTGAGTTACTGCAAATAGCTTATATTATTTCCTGTAACAAGAAGGTGAAAACCATGGCAGAAACTAAATATAGTTTAGTAGTGACAGATTCATTGAAAATAGGTAAAAGAACCCAAGTTTGTCTAGTCTTGTAGATAATTGTATGGGTTTTCCTTGGCTTGGTATCTATGATATTTGTTACAATTTGTATCTCTTAAATTTCAATTTAATCCAGATAAAAGTTTTCTTAGAATCATTGGATTTAATTTTTTTATTTTCATGTGGATCATATTGAAAATGGCATACATCTACACATTGCTTTGTGCCCTCCCTCTCACTTCCCCTTTTCCCCTCCCAAAATTGAGTGTCCAGGTTGATTATGCTACATTCACAGTTATACACATATTTGAATGTAGTTCCTCTAGTTAATCAACCTCATCCTTCTTCCTCTCCTACCCTTCCTTTCAGCTTTGCTGAGGTTTCCCCTCCATTATCTGGCATCCCTCTGGTATCTCTGATACTCCCTAGTTTGGGCATATTAGAGAAAATATATGTCCTTTCTCTATTCTGTGCTTGGCTGATCTCACTTAACATAATGTTCTCCAGGTCTTTCCATCTTCTTGTGAATGACATGATTTTGTTCTTCTTTATTGCTGAGTAGAATTCCATTGTGTGTATTTCCCATAATTTTGTGATCCATTCATCTGTTGATGGACACCTAGGTTGGTTCCATATTTTGGCTATGTTTCCATATTGTGCTGCTATGAACATGGGTATGTGTATGTTACTGCAGTTCTCTGATTTCAAGCTCTTTGGGGGAATCCATTCCCAGTTTTCTAAGGAATCTCTACACTGATCTACATAGCAACTGACTAGTTTGCACTCCTACCAACAGTGTGAAAGAGTTTCTCTTTCCCAACATTTTTGCCAGCATTTGTAGTTATTTTATTTCTTTATGCTTGCCACTCTGATTGGGGTTAGATGGAATCTCAGTGTGGTTTTGATTTGCATTTCCCTGATGGCTAATGATGTTGAACATTTTTTTCATGTATCTATTGGCTATTCATATCTCTTCTTTTGGGCAGTGTCTATTCATTTGCCCATTTCCCCCCTTTTTTTTGCAGTACTGTGGATGGAACCCAGGAGCATTCTACCTCTGAGCTATACCCCTAGCCCTATTTTTTAGTCTTTTTTTTGTAGTACTAGAGGTGGAACCCAGGGGCTTTCTACCTCCAGGCTATACCCCAAACCTATTTTATACTTTATTTGGAAACAGGGTCTCACTAAGTTGTTGAGAGCCTCACTAAGTAGCTGAGGCTGGCTTTGAACCTATGTGATCCTCCTGTCTTAGCCTCCCAAGCACTGGGATTACAAGTGTGTGACATCACGCCCAGCTTAGTCTTTTATTTTTGAAACAGGGTCTCCCTGAGTTGCAAAGGGCCTCACTAATTAGCTGAGGCTGTCTGCGAACCGCAATCCTCCAGTCTCCGCCTCCCAAATGCTGGGATTTCAAATGTGTGCCACCACATCTGGCTCAGTTGCCCATATCTTGATTGGGTTATTTGTTTTGCTAGTGTAGAGTCTTTTGAGCTTTTTGTATATTCTGGATATTAGCCCTCTATCAGAGTGGTGGCTGGTAAAGATCTTCTCCCATTCTGTGGGCTTTCATTTAGATTCTTGATGGTTTCCTTTGATGAGCAGAAACTTTTTAGTTTGATGCCATCCCACTTGTCAATTCTTGCTTTAATTTCCTGTGCTTTGGAGTTCCTGTTGAGAAAGTTACTGCCTATGTCTATATGTTGGAGTGTTGAGCCTATGCCCTCCTCTAATAGCTTCATAGTCTCTGGTCTAATTTCTAAGTCTTTGATTCATCTCAAGTTGATTTGCATGCACGGTAAGAGGTAAGGATTTAGTTCCATCTTTCTACAAATGAATATCCAGTTCTCCCAGCATCATTTGTTGAAAAGGCTGTCTTTTCTCCAACGTGTGAGTTTGGCCCCTTTGTCAAAGATCAATTGACTATAAGTGTGTGGGTTTGTTTTTGTATCTTATATTCTGTTCCATTGGTCTGTATGCCTGTTGTTGTGCAAATATCATGCTGTTTTTACTACTATTGTTCTGTAGTATAATTTGAAGTCAGGGACTGTGATGCCTCCTGCATGGTTCTTATTTCTGAGAATTACTTTGGATATTCTGGGTCTTTTCTTTCTTCATATAAAATTTATGACTGCTTTTTCTAGGTCTATGAAGAATGTTTTGGTATTTTGATAGAAATTGCATTGAATCTGTAGATATCCTTTTTGGCAGAATGGCCATTTTGATATTTATTCTGCCTATCCATGAGCAAGGGAGATCTTTCCATCTTCCAAGGTCTTCTTTAATTTCTTTCTTTAATGTTTCATAGTTTTCATTGTAGAGGTCTTTTACGTCCTTGGTTAGGTTTATTCATAGGTATTTTACTGATTTTGAGGTTATAGCGAATGGAATTGTTTTCTTTATTCTCTCATTGTGGATTCATTGTTGTCATATAGAAAAGCAACTGATTTATTTAGATTTATTTTGTATCCTGCAACGTTGCTGAATTGGTTAATTAGCTCCAGTAGTCTTTTGGTTGAATTCTTTGGGTCTTCTAAATAAAGGATCATGTCATCTGCAAATAAGGATAGTTTTAATTCCTCTCTTCCTATTTGAATTTTTTTATTTCCTTCTCTTGTGTTATTGCTGTGGCAAGAGTCTTGAGAACTATATTGAAAAGGAATGCAGATAGTGGGCATCCTTGTCTTGTTCCTGATTTTAGAGGAAATTCTTGCAGTTTTCCCTATTCAGTATGATGTTGACTTTGGGTTTATTGTATGTTGCCTTAATGATGTTGAAATACGTTCCTTCTATTCCAATTTTCTGTAGTTTTTTTTTTTTGAGGGTCTGGGGATGGAACCCAGGGGCATTTGACCTCCAAGCTACACCCCCTGCCCTATTTTTTATTCTTTATTTTGAAACCAGGTCTTACTGAGTTGCAGAGGGCCTCACTAAGTAGCTGAGGCTGTTCGCGAACTGTGATCCTCCAGGTCTCAGCCTCCTGAATGCTGGGATTACAAGCATGCAATGCAGGGATTACCACCACGCCCCACGCCTTCTGCAGTGTTTTTAACATAATTGGGTGTTGGATTTTGTCAAATACTTTTTCAGCATCTATTGATATGATCATGTGGTTTTTGTTCTCAGTTCTATTTATGTGGTGAATAATGTGTATTGATTTGTGTATGTTGAACCAGCCTTGCTTTTCTGGGATGAAACCAACTTGGTCATGGTGTACAATTCTCTTGATATGGTTTTGAATGCATATAGCTAGTGTTTTGTTTAGAATTTTTTTCATCTATGTTCATCAAGGATATTGGTCTGTAATTTTCTTTTCTTGAGTTATCTTTATTTGGTTTTGGTATTAATATGACCTCATAGAAGGAATTTGAGAGAATTCCATCTCTTTTAATTTCCTGGAACAAGTTGTGAAATATTGGAATTAGTTCTTCATTGTGGAATTCAGCTGGAAACTCATCAGGGTCTGGGCATTTCCTTAATGGTAGAATTTTTATTGCTATTTCTATTTCTTTGCTTGCTATTGGTTTGTTTAGCCTTGCTATGTCCTCTTGGTTCAATTTAGGTATATGTGCTTAGAAATCTATTGATTTCTTTCATGTCTTTCAGTCTATTGGAGTATAAATTTTCAAAAGAGTTTCTGATAATCTTTTGAATTTCCCCATTGTCTGTAGGGATGTCTCATTTTTCATTTTTGATTTTAAAGATTTGAGTTGATTCTGTCTTTCTTTTGGTTAGGTTGGCCAGGGGTTTGTCAATCTTATTAATCTTCTCAAAGAAACAGTTTTTGTTTTGTTGATTATTTGAATTGCTTTTTTCATTTATTTCTGGTCTGATTGTAATTATTTCCTGCCTTCTGCTGGCTTTGGGATTAGACTGTTGCAGTGTTTTTAGGTCCTTCAGATGGGTCATTAGGTTGTTTACTTGGCAACTATGTTCTTCTTATGTGGGCACTCAATACTATAAACTTTCCTCTTAACACTGCCTTCAAAGTGTCACATAGATTTGGGCATGTTGTATCTCTATTTTTATTTAATTCCAAGAATTTCTTTATTTATTTTCTTTCTTTCTTTCTTTCTTTCTTTCTTTCTTTCTTTCTTTCTTTCTTTCTTTCTTTCTTTCTTTCTTTTTCTTTTTTGGTGGTACTGGGGCTCCTGGAAACCCTTCTACCTCTGGGCTACACTCCCAGACCTATATTTATACTTTTTTATTTGGAAGCAGGGTCTCTTAAGCCAGTACAACTGGCTTTGAACCTGTGCAACCCTCCTGTCTCCACCTCCCAAGCGTGGGGAATTACAAGAGTGCACCACCATGCCTGGCTCCCCTTATTTCTGATCTTATTCAATCATCATTCAATAGTGTATCATTCAGTCTCCATGTATTTAAATAGTTTCTTTTGGTCTTCCTGTTGTTGATTTCTACTTTCATTCCACGTGGTCTGAAAAGATGCAGGGAATTATATTACATCTTTTAATTTTTCTCGTGCTTGCTTTATGGCTCAGGATGTGATCTATTTTGGAGAAGGTTCCATGGGATGCTGAGAAGAATGTATATTTTGGTGCTCCTGGTTGAAATATTCTATATATGTCTATTAAGACCATTTGGTTTATAGTTTTCTTCAGTTCTGAAGAATCTTTACTCATCTTTTGCCTTGAAGATTAATCTAGTGGCATGAGTGGTGTGTTGAAGTTTCCAAATATTATTTGGGTATTTGGGTATTTGTATCTGGGTATATTTGAGATCTGATGTCCTAAAGGGTTTGTTTTACAAATGTTGGTGCACACACATTTGGGGCATAAACACTTACTATCATTATATCTTCTTGGTGGATTTTCCTTTTAATAAAAGGAAGTGCTCTGCTTTGTCTCTTCTGATGTGTTTTAGCTTAAAGTCTGTTTTGTTGAATATCTGCGTTGCTACCCCTGCCTGTTTTTAAAAATCTCCATTAGCATGATGTATCTTTTTCTATCTTTTCCCTTTCATCCTGTGAATGCCTTTGTCTGTAAAGTGAGCTTCTTGCAAGCAGCATGTATTTAGATTATGTTTTTAAATCCACATTGCCAGTCTATATCTTTTAATTGGTTAGTTGAGTCCTTTGATGTTCAGGATTATTATTGAAATATGATTTTTTTCTACCATTTTGTATTCTATCTTCTGTTTGAGATATTTTTATTTCTTCTTTGCTTAGTTGCCCCACTGATCAACTTCATCTCTTCTCTGGTTCTGAAATTTGCTTCTTTTTCATCTTTATTTCTTTAAGTATTTTCTATAGTGTTGGCTTTGTATTCATAAATTTTTTGAGATTCTGCTTATCTTGAAACATTTATTTCTTCATCAATTTTGAATAATAATAATTTTGCTGGTTATAGCAGTTTTGGTTGGAAGTTGTTTTCTTCCAGGGTCTGAATTACATCATACCAGTCTCTCCTGGCATTCATGACTTGTGTGGTAAAGGCTGGGGTGATTTTTTATTGTTTTGCCCCTCTATGTCACCTGTTCTTTTGTTCTCACTGCTTTTAAGATTCTATCCTTAGCCTCTATGTTGGTCATTTTGATTATTACATGGCATGGGGAGGTACTTCTTTTATCTTGTCCTAACGGTGTTTTGTATGTCTCTTGTACATGCATGTCAAAGTCTCTTTTCTTGTTTGGAAAATTATCTGGAATTGTTTCTCTGAAGAAATTATGAATACACTTCATCTGTACCTCTATCCCTTCTTCAGTGCCTTTTATCTGTAAGTTAGGACATTTTATGTTGTCCCATAGTTCTTGGGTGTTTAGGCTTTGTTGCTGTAATGACTTCTGGATGCTATTGACTGTGCGTTCAGTTTTGAATGAATTGTCTTCTAACAGTAAGAATCTATTTTCCATTCATATAATCTTCCAGCATTTCTTTTTATTTCTGTTTTCATTTCATGTTTTGACTCCTTCATTTCATTCCAGATCTCTTTCTGATTCTTTCTTAATGTCTCCATTTCCTCTTTCATTTTCTATACACTTGCTGTGAGGCGTCATCATATTGAAGATCAGGGTTCAGAATTCTTCTTCTTGCATTTCTTGTAGGTCAGTGTTCACAATTTCCCTTTATTTCTGTACTGTTACTTGTTCTCATATTTCAGGGTTCTCTTGCTTTTCTAATATGTTGGTGTCTTTATTGTGTGCATGATTCTGTGGGTAACTTGTCTGATCCAATATTAGCAGTCAGAATTTAGAGGTGTTAGCAGGTTTATGAACTAGTAAGCAGTGCTTTTTTTCAGTGGTGAGGGTTGGGAAAGTGGGGAGGAGCTGGGGTGATGTGTACAGGAGTCAGGTAAAGTAGATATGATTAAGTTGACTAAGGATTTAAGTATAATAAGGGAGTATCTGGTTAAAATGAGAGCAGGTTTGAAAGTAGGATTCTTGTAGTTAGAGTATTCAGGTATGGAGAAATGAAATAGTTTGAATATAAAACAAGAACATACATTAAAGAAAAAAAAAGTTTTGAGAGAATGGAGTAGATAGGCTCGAGTAAGGAAGTCTATAAAAGGAATGGGGGAAAGGAGCAAACAAACATGTATAAAGTATAACAAAACAAGTTACAAAAACTAACAATTATAAATCAAAGACAAAAAAAACAACTAAAAGAAAAAAGGTATAAGAAAAAATAAAGAAAAAATAAAATAAAAAAAAAACAAATAAAACTTGTGATAGTGTGAGAGCAAAACCAAACCAAACCCAAAAAACAGCAGTCCTGCTAATTTACATATATAGGGTCTGACTCTCATAATATCTGTATGTCTGTTCACTGTGGTAGATTCTGGAGTATATTGCAGTGTCTCCCATTTGCTTGGTAACCTACTGTCAGCTTTGGACCTACTTTATGAGTGTTTGTGTGCTCCGTGTCCTCTGGCCCTGGCTCTGTGCTCTTTGCCCTGGGCTCTATGATCTCAGGCCTTGTGCTCTGTGCCTTCCTGCTCTGGGCCTGCACCTCCCTACCTGCACTGACACAGGGCATCCAGTGTAGTCTTGGAACGACTCCCTGTGACCCTGTGCAGGCACCAAGCCTTGAGCAGTATGCTTTTCTTGTGTCTCTGGAGGTTCTAACTGAACCACCTTCAGGATGGGCTGCCAGGTCTTAGCCTACCAGGGTCCTGCGGCTGCTCTGGGTGGTCATCAGCCTCCACCAAGTAATGCAAAGCAGTTACCTTGCTGTCATGCCCGCCACATTTCTGGAGGGCACAGTGAACTGCTGTGGCAGAGGGTGTCCAGTGTAGTCTTGGAGCCACCCTCTGTGACCCTGTGCAGGCACCATGCCTTGAGCACTATGTCTTTCCTGTGTCTCTGGAGGTTCTAAATGGAGTACCCCTTGGATGGCCTCCAGGTCTTAGCCCACCAGTGTCCTGTGGCTGCTTTGGGTGGCTTCTACTGAGAACTGAGTAATGCAAGCAGTTACCTTGCTGTCCTGTGGGCCGAGTTTCTGGCAGGTACAGTGAACCACTGCGGGTTCCACCTCTGGTGAGCACATGGATTTTGGATCTTTTTATAAATCCCTGAAGCATGGTACTGGTCATTTAAGATGTTGGAGCTCTGCAGTCGCTTTCTGCACTTCAAGTTTTTGTATTATTTGTTGAGATTTCTTGGGGCTGCAGCTCTGGAGCCAGCAATTGTGGTTTGGGCCAGCCATCAAGATAGTGCTGGCTGCCACACCAGGTCAGTCACATACTCGGGCTTTTTGCAGTGGATCTTGCATTCAGAGTACTGGATTTCCTTCTGCTGTGGTTCCTGTTTGTTTAGGTTCATGAGTATCTTCTGCTGCTTTGTTAATTTTGTTTGTCAAGACACTACCTTCTTGGTAGTTGAACTGAATTTGTTCCAGCTACTGAGATATGCTGATCCCTCAGTTGCCATTTTGAATTACCTCTCAGAATCATTGGATTTAAAGAAGCCTCAGTAATGATCTAAACCAAGACTCTAATTTTTCTTATTAGAGATTAGGCACAAATATATTGCATGACCTGCTCAAGGTCACATAGCAATACCCAGCACCTGGTATACTGAGCTCAGTCTACTGCTGTCACTGTCCTTATGGATGCAGAGGGTGGTTGAATATATCTACCAAGAGTTAGTGAACACCATGATGAAGAGTCATGACCCTACGTTCTACCTATGTCCTTACATTGTCACTAGAGTTACTAAGGCCTCCATTATACAAATATATTCATTATATCTATTTTAAAAGGAAAAGTATAATTTGATTATAAAACATATGAAGTTAAATATTCTATTTTTCTAGCAGATAATAAATAAAAGAAATACAAGTCAGAAATATAATTATATATTTTCTTACTAGTACTTAATTGTAACTTATATGTAAACTATTCTTGGCCACATTTATAAACTGATTAAACTATTTTTCTGAATTACTCCTACATACTCTTCCTTCCTGAGATTTATAAAATTCTTTGTACTATCAGTCCCATTAGGCATAAAAATATTTGTCTCTGGCTGACAGCATTAACTCACTCAACAACTATTTGGTTGAGTTCTTCCAATAGAAAGTCATTTGTATGGTTGTTTTTGTTCTCAGTTTGCTATAAAACCACTAGGTATTTGAGTTTTATTTTTTTCTTAGTCTTCTATTTTGTGTGATTATGATCATCACAGAAATAAGAACATATACATGTGTACATTTGTGGGATATAAATGCATGTATGTATATATATATATATGTATACATAGACACACATGCTCTTATATATATTAGTTCAATTAATGTTCACAACAACCTCATTAGTATTATTACTGCTACATATACATTTCACAGAAGAGGAAGCAGAAATCCAGGGCAGTTATGTAACTTACCTCTAACATAGATTTGGAATTTGAACCCAGGCATTCTGGCCTCAGAGTCTGTGCCCTACCTTCTTCCAATAGTGAAAGCTCTGAACAGAGACTGTATAGACACACACACACACACACACACACACACACACACATTGAATTTGTCTTTTTATTTATTTATTTATTTTGGTGCTGGAGATCAAACACAGGGCTTTGTGCATGCTAAGAAAGCACTCTACCACTGAGCTACATCCCCAGTCCCCAAATATGGATTAACTTTTCTTTGAATTAATTTTTCTCAAATAAAAAGAGGATGATTTCCCACTGTCTTTTAAAGAAGGCTCAAATCAGCACTGATATTTCCAGCGTACTCTGGAGAGTTCACTAAAATAATTTATTCATTTTTTTTTCCTTTGGGTCTGGGGATGGAACCTAGGGGCATTTGACCTCCGAGCTACAACCCCCTGCCCTATTTTTTATTCTTTATTTTGAAATTGGGTCTCACTGAGTTGCAGAGGACCTCACTAAGTAGCTGAGGCTGTCCGCAAACCACGATCCTCAGGTTTCAGCCTCCCAAATGCTGGGATTACAAGCATGCACCACCACGCCTGGCTACTAAAATAATTTAATAAAATAAATAATTGTTTTTAACTTCTGGTTATAGGGATTCATAAGCTGTCCTCATCCCCACCCCCTCCAAAGTGCCTGTGTGTAAAGAGAAAGGACTATTTTACTAGAGTTTTCAAATATGTCTCTGTCCAGGATGGACTAGTGCAGCACATGTTCACCCACAGTTGGCTTTTTCTGGTTATCCAAGGAAGATACCTCCTTCCAGTTGGCTCTGATCTATAACTCTTTAGGCAGACAACAGGGAATGGTAGGAGGAGCTCTGAAGTGCCAGCTCTGTGACCTAATGAACTTTTCTTCTCCAATTTGTTCCTTACTGTCTTCATTTGTCAAAAGAAGCATTTCAAATAGATAACCTTTCCAATTTTTTTCCAATTTTAAACACTCTATGTCTTAATTATCTTTTTTTTATATAGCATACTCCCCAAATATACTGGATCCTTAAAAACTCTCTTTGGTGGAAGATAATAGAAATCTCGATGACAGTAGATTAAATAAAGTAGGTTCTTTTTCACACTAGAGAAGCTTAAAGGTGGTGGTGGTGAGGGATGTTGATGGCCAGCATAGATGCTTATGGGCATCATCCAACATATGGATTCTTCTATTGTTTTGCTTTGTCATTCATAGTATGTGACTTTCCTCCTCATACCATGATAGTTGCTGTACTTCTAGAAATTGTGATCATGCCTCTAGCTGAAAGAAGGAAGAAAAAGAGAAGAGGAACCAGTACTAGGAAAATAGATGCTTTCTTTAGAATTCCTCTGTGTACTTCTGCTTATGTCTCATTGGCTAGATCTGGGCTACATGATCTGGGCTACTCCTAGCTGCAAGTAAACCTGGGAAGGCAATATTTTCACAGAGGATAAAATTGGAGTTTGTGGTGAGGAGGAAGCAGAGACTAGAATGCAGGCATACTAGCAGCTCTGGCACATACTTGGTCGTTTTCTCATTTCTTCTAAAGTAAAAACAGAGATGGATAAATGAAAAAATCTCTTTCATTCCTTTTTTTCTTCTTTCCTGGCTGGGCAATAAATTTCTTTCTTGATTACCCTCTATTATTATTTTTAAAATAATGTAGTATTATGAGAATAGAATTATTAATAAAATAATTAAACATTAGTTTATTTTAAAAAGTCATGAACAATTATACTTAGGAGTTTCAGATTTCACCTTTCAAGGGGGAGGAATGGGTATGATTATCAGGTAGAAGGAGAAACAAGGAAAGACAACATGAGCAGCACAGGGTTAGATTCCAGTTTTAATTTAGGGTGTCTCAGAGGTGTGACTTCATGTATAGATCACTATATTATATAAAAGAAAATAAGATGAGGGACTAAACCACTTGCATTCCTTGGAAATGAGCTATTTAGAAAAGTAAATGTGAAATAAAATGTTTCATTAATAAAGATTTTGCTGAGGAACCACTAATTCATGGAATTTGTCATAATTCCCACAAAAGTAGAATTTCAGAGGGATCCTCCTTTCATTTTCTTAAGAGACTAAACTATTTACTCCTTAAAAGCTGTTTTATATTGTAAACATAAAAGAATGATATGTAGAATTTTTATAAATAGCTATTCAGGTAGTACATTATTACCTTAGGTCTAGTTTATTTTTCCTGAAAGGTAAAAAAATTATTTCTTTAAAAATATTTTATTATTCAGACACTTGGACGGATTCAGATAGATCTCTCTATTTATATATTTCAGTGCATTCCTGCTGTATTATTATCCCAATAGAAAAATCCATTTCCATGCTTTCTCAGGATTCACTTTGCGTGAGCAGAAAGAATAATGGCCTTGTGGACATGGTGATCTTTTTTTTCATTACCGCTTAGGAAATGTCTCATCAAGGTACCTGAGATCAGTCCTCAATAGACTAAAGATTTGCTGAATAGCTTTCCTTACTGCCTGTGTTGTGAGATGCCAAATGTGATCTTCCCATCATTATGCATGGCACACAGATATGTGTTGTTCAGTAGCTGGTAGTCACAGTGACTAAAGGCTGATGGTAGAGTGATTAGGAAGCAGGACCATAAGTCTGACACCCTGGCACTGGAATGCCAATGCCAAGACCATTTGGGCAGCTTGCTTCTCTCTGACCTTCAGCTTCTCAGTTGTATGATGGTGACACCAATACCTACTCCATAGGGTTGTTGTGAGGATTAAAGGAGACATGGTAGGTAAGGTGGCATGTATTAAATCCTCAATAAATGGCATCTACCAGTATCTTTGTTTTGATGCCATTATGGATGCATGTCTAATCTAGAGTATAATAGATTCAAATTTGTCTTCACAAACCAAATCAGACCCATGTAACATAGGATGCACTCCTGCATCCTTCTCAGACCAGATGTTGAGATATTTGGAGTCTAGAAGTATAGCGCTGATCCTAACCTTCACTGGAGAGGATGTTTGCTAATGCTGAACTAAGTATCATTTGAGATAGGCTTAATTTGCCCTCTGGGGAAGACAGAGAGAAAGGCACTTTGGCTGTTAACTTTCTAACACCAGGTGGCTCAGTTGTCTTGAGAAATCATGACATGTATTTTGCAAAGGCTTCAACCGAGACTTTGCTTGCTCTCAGCCTCTGCATACCCTCTAGATTTTGCTGTTCCCATATCCTGATCAGAAAGGGCACCCATTTAATTGGCCTTATGGGAAGAAGCCGGGTCCTCTTATTAATCCTTGCACAGTCTTGAGCAAAGAGACTGACTGTTGGCACATACTACTGAGGAAGAGAACACTCTAATACCACCCTGGGAAAGAGTTATAGATCTGCTATTGATCATTCACATTTCCCCTTCCATATTAGGCAGTCAGCGAGGTGAGCACCACTCCCAATATGATGGGTGTTTAACACTGGCCTCGTACTTTGTGTTTTTAAAAAGCTTCAAAAATCAATTCCTCATTAACCTGATTGAAAGAGAAGTTATGCCTCCTCTGCTATGTTCTGAACAGGACATAGATCATTGCAGATGCTCAATAAATATTAAGCATTTAATCCTCACAATTTCTCCTACCCAAATAGGTCACTAGAATTTATTTTCTTCAGTAAGAGAATCTTTACTTCAAAACCAATGTTGTTATCTGTATAGCTCTGTAAGTCAACTAGTTCAGGAGATTGAACATGGGGTTCCTTCTACTTGCAAAACTCCTGTCGATCATATATGAAAAGAAGGAGGCTGAGCAACAGAATGACTTGAAATCACATGGGACATATTCCTACAGTTGACAACATTTCTCCTAGAAAGAAGGTATATAATAGTAGTCAGGGACATAGTAAGTAGAGGCCATCAGTCATAATACTGCCAATCTTCTGAGACTATCCACACCCACATCAATGGCCAGAACACTTCCTATCTAGTCTTCCAAATGGAATGATACTTTGAACTTTGGAATGCTGACTTACATGAGAAATCATGATGTTCTATTTATTCCTTTGAAGTTTTCATAATAGGATCACTCAGTTTGGAACATCTACTCAATTCTGCCTTTCAGAAAATGGAAGCACAGAATAAAGATACACTTGTGCAGATGTCTGAAATGGCACCACTCAACCATTCTTTCTGGGCCTCAGTGTTCATTTCTAAGAAGTAAATTAAGAAGGTGATTGAACTGGTAATAAGACCCAATCTGGAGGAGGAAGATGTATCCGGATAAAATGCCTGCTTCAGGATTAGCTTCTCCAAGAAAATGCAAAATCTGAGCTGCAGTGGTGTTTTTAGGCCATCTCTGTGGTATAGCCTAAGCTGCATCTGATACAAAATAAGTGCTGTTTGGTCACAGAAAGAACACTTATAAATGTCTGGCCATTAATGTGAGACCATGCAGAAGGAACAGCATGCATCTTTGAAGCAACTGGCTTAGAAATTTACCAATGGATCAGGATACTCTCTCTCATTCTGGTTTAACGCAGTTTGGATGAAGTTTGGATTGAATGAATGATGTGTTAGAGTGAAATGTTGCAGTTTAAGTCTTCCATTTTTTCTTTGTCAATTGGGTCTTCTCACCTGCTTGAAAAGATCCAGAGAAGAGGGTATAAATTCTTTACTATAGGAACCCAAGAATATTCTAGATTTTGCTAATGACACCATTTACGCTATAGTGATGAGAGGTTTTTGGAGGACTTTTGGAATAGTAATTAAACTATGCAATATCCTCATGAGCTTAGAGTTTTCCATATATTCTTTCTCAGTAGAGGGAAGAAGAAAGGGATAATTAAGGATAGTTAGGGCACTCAGTGATGCTAGATGTCTAGAGAGAAATCAGGACCATGACTAAAAACCAAGATATCTCTCTACACATCCCAGAATAACAGCTTTGATAGTCACTCATCCCTCTGCAATTATTTTTGATGGTCATTGTTCTATGGGGTGTCATATAAAACTGACACATATATCTAGATAAGGTTAGAGAAGTGTTATGCCAAGGAACTCATGTCCAGTGTCTTTCCCCATCCATACTGGATGGGCATTCATCCTTGGTCATAATATGGGATTAAAATGTCCATGAACCTTGTATTCTGTACATGGCCAAAGTCCTCTGTAGCTCATGAATTAATTCTCTAGCCATCATTATGCAGCCAAAACTTTGTTCCCATTCTCACTGTCCTCTCTGAATGATATGCCCCCATTTCTCTTTTCTTTTACTTAAGTACTTTACATTTAAAGCTTTAGTATTTATTTATTTATTTTGTGAGGCACAGGCTCAAGGCATGAATCACCCATACAGTACATTTGTCCTTTATCATATCCTGTGTTATAACACCTCTTATGCTGTCTTTTTATATTACCTAATTATAAGACATAGTGACTAACATGAATTTTATAGGTATATAGCAGGGTAGATTAATAAAAAGTGATTATAAACTGTCAAACTATTAAACTATATTGAAGGTGAAGTATAACATTTTTGAAGTATTTAGTTTTCCTTTTTTGGTGGTACTGGGGTTCTTGGAAACCCTTCTATCTCTGAGTTACACTCCCAGACCTATTTTTATACTTTTTAATTTGGAAACAGGGTCTCTGAAGCCAGTGCGGCTGGCTTAGAACCTGCGTGATCCTCCTGTCTCTGCCTCCCAAGCTCGGGAATTACAAGCATGCACCACCATGCCCGGCAGAAGTATTTAGTTTTTAATGAGCAAAACATCTCCCCAATAATGGTCAAAAAGTTACCAAATACAGAAACTGTCTTTATACTTCATCTTCTCTAGAGTCTAGTTCTGAAACTGTTGATTGTTTTTTGTGTTTAATGTTCTGCCATTTGCTTAACTATTCCAGATGTATCCCATGATGTATTCCTGCATTTTTAGATAGGCAGGGAATTCAGGGAACTGTGGATGATTTTTCCTCTAAAAGGTTAGGTGGTGATTGACTGATTAGTTCCTTGGCAATTTAAACATTTCTCTCTTACATCTTTACAGATGTGCATTTGTACCTTTCAGGAGTCTGTTTTTGAGAGAAACAGGACAGTTTAAGGATGTTTCACAGTAGGAAGGCTTTTACTGCCATGGAGAACACCTAGAGGCTTCAAGGCTCCATCAGAGTATCTGAGTCAGTTGGAAAGGGAGTGGTCATGAGTAACTCTACAACCTTAAAATCCATGCTAAATCCAAGAAGTTTAGGGTGAGATTTGTCCACCTGCCTTCCTCTCCATTATCAAGAGTTAGTTACATGGGGAAAGGGAGAAGTCCTATGGAAGAACTCTATACTTTGCACTATCACTTCTTTTTCTGAAAGTCAGATTATTGAGCTATAGTGTACATACAGCACCTTATCGGTGTAAGAGAGACCATGACCATGATGTGTAAGTATAAAGAACTTTATACTTATGGCTAGTTATGCTATCCCTTCTTCCTGGGCAACTCTTCATGCCTGCACAGTTTTATCTGGAACCTTAGACTATTGTTAAGAGTTTGTATAGATTAAACACAATTAAATTGGTTGGGCATGGTGGTACATGCCTGTAATTCCAGTACTTGGAGGGCTGAGACAGGATAATCACATGTTATTAGACCAGTCTTAGCAACTTAGTGAGACCTGTTTCAAAGTAAAAAATAAAATTAGGTCTAGCTCAAAAGTAGAATGCCTCTGAGTTTAATCCCTAGTACCCAAGACAAAACAAAACAAATAAAGCAAAACAAAATTGGTAGATGCATTTTGATTATTCCTATTCTTCCCCCTATAGCCCCTGACTCCTCAGCTGGTCTGTTTTTAGGTTATATTATGTGGGAGGGAGGAACTCTAAGTTCCAATTTGCTGAAAACATGTAGATATAGTAATGATCTTTTTCTTTCTTCTTTTTTTTTTCCTTAGCTGTTTGCAAAACTTTTTATTGTTGCTGTTACTAAGTGTCCTGGATGATCCAACATTAGAAAGATGGGAAATGATGTCATAAACTGAGCAAATGTGAGGTGCTAAGAAAGTGAACACTTGGTTCCTATGGGGGAAAGAAGTCATTTGTTGAAAAATTTAAGAATTTATCTCAGGAATCCAAGTGCTCCATGCTCTTTATTGCAAAAGGTCCTTACCTCTATCTTGGCAGCATGGCTCTATGTCACTGTGCATCTTCTGCCACCCTCATTGTTGGTAAGCTTCTGTCACTGTGCATCTTCTGCCACCCTCGTTGTTGGTAAGCTTCAATTGTAACTTACTAGAGCAGTTTGGGCCTGGGGCTAGTTGGTCCCTGAAAAAGAAGTTCCCAGTTGCTTATAGTACCTGAAACACCTGGGACTGCCCTGAAATTATAGCCACAGTTATTGTTGTTTCTTGCCAAGACTCCTGGATATCTTGTGATAGGGAACACAAGAAATTACATTTCAGATGGGGTCATGCCTTTTTCTCTTCTCCTGTAGAAAGGTTTCTCGAGTGTGGAGTAGGGTTTTTCAAAGGAAATTCACCGGGGCCTTGCTCTGGACCGTGACCCTATGTAGCAGAATGGCATTTGGCACAATGCAGGTCTGTCTGCTGGGGCCAGTGCCTGCGTGCACTGGAAGGTCTTTGCTACAATGCTTAGTCGCCACTGGCATAGATGGAATGGCATAGATGACATTATACCATGTGGCCCTAAGTTAATGGAGAGTGATTTAAAGAAAAAACAAACATAATAGAAGTTGTACATCTAAATGAGGGTGGTGCCCTTTAAAAGTTGGAGCAGGGAAGCAGTGCATTTAATCCACTGATGCTTTCCTGAGCCGAGCATTGTTGTAACTCCTGATCTGAAGTTGCCTTCAGGGTCTGTGGCACATTAAAAATATACTTATAAAACATTTATTATGTTTTTCCCTGATTAAAAAAATTACATAGGGTTCCCGCAGTAAGTTTGGAAAGTACAGGAAAACAATTAAAAATAAATTATCTATAATCTTAGTATCTTACAATGACTTCTGTCAAATGGATGTATATCTTCCTGGTAGTATTTTTTATGTACCTGCAAACATGAGTGCAAATCTATACATACTGACTTATGCACATTCACTTGTGAATTTGAACAGTGCTTTCCATATTGTTATGTAGGCTGCTTAACAATGGGTTGTGGCACTTTGCTTTGGACATCTTCAGTGGTGTCTAAAAATATTTTTCTTTAAGGGGGTGGATTTTATCTTTGGAAATAACTAGAGATATATAGAGCCAAGCCTAGGTATCTCCTTTATTGAACTGGCTAATATGTTTTGGGGAAATAACAAAACTCATATGACTAAAGATGAATAAGTTTGGTTTTCTTGAGTGGATCAATCTGACTTAATATTATACCAAGAGCAGAGATCCATGAATGTCTTAAGCCATGGAAAATCGTTAGCTTAAATATATATATATATATATATTTATATATATATATAATATATATATATATAAATATAAATATATATATATATATATAATTTTTTTTTCCAAAAGAAAAAGACATTCTTTTAGGTATAATACTTCTAAATTTAAAGGAACAGGCAACCACACTATAAAATTAGGTGAGATATTTTCACCCATAGTCTTGAGTCTTCTGTGTTTTAGGTGGTATGATGACCAGATAGCATCCTCACTCTTTTGAAAGCCATCTTTTGCAGGTCCTTGAACCTCTCTTCGCATGGCCAGGATGTCAGTCTCTTCCAACTACTACTTACTTTATGATTGGCACATACTAGCTGGGAGTCAGTGCTCCCATACTTTATGTAAATATCTGGTATTTATTCCTTGCTCTGGGGCAGTCAAAAGGAGGTGCTGAGGGGGACTACAGTTTTTTTTTTAAAGTACCAGTTAAGAAATTACCATTTATATATTCTGAAGTAATGAAGTTTCCAATATATTAATTAATAGGCATTAATTATTCAATATAATTAGGATTGTTTTGTTAAAAAAAGAGAGAATCCATCAATTCAGACCTTGGACTTTATTTTCTTGTCACTGGGGTTGGTTTCACTGAAGATGATCTCTCTGCTGGACTCCTGCACAGTCACTGAAATCCTAGAAGGCCAAATAGAACTTTATGAATGCAAACACTAGCAGCTTTTCACACATCATGAATAATGTTTAGTACAGAAATTAATATCTTGGTGATCAGCCCTGCCAGTCTCTTTTGTCTCCAACAAATGTAGATGTTTGGGGAAAATGGGAGTCAAGAGCTGACTTGGCTCTGGAATCCCCTTTGGTGCAAGAAGATAAATTACGCTTTGCTAATTTAGCTATTAGGTTTTCAATAGATTCTCTCTACTAGTTCTTCAATTCCAAGACTCCTTTGGTTCCTTTTTCATGGGGGCTCATACTTCGTGGTAGTTCAGATTCAACTAACATTTATTAAACCCTTTTTATGTAGCAGAGAACATAAAAGGCTATTATATATTTTTTCTCATTTTATTCCTATTTCATTTCAGTTTTGCAGATGATAGAATTGGGCTCTTTGGGGCTTAGTATCTGGATCAACATGATACCACTGATTAATGGGGGAGGTGAGATTTAAATCTAAGTACTGGGACTTCATGGCCAGTATACATTCCATAATTCTTTGTTCCACATCCTAAATCTCTCATTCTCACTCATCCATTCAATACACTCAGGAATTTATTGTTTACTTAGTTGTGATAATTTCTATTAAAATATAAGTTCCCTGAAAGCAGAACCTTTTTCTTGGTCACACTGCATTTTCATTATCTGGAACTCTGCCTTTTATGTGGTAGTTCCCAATAATGGTTTTGTATTGTGTGGTGAAGAGAGACTACCTGTGTTAAAATCCAGACTTAGTCATCTCTAGTGTGTGGTTGTGAGCAGTGACTCAACCATTCCTAGTGTGTGTGTGTGTGTGTGTGTGTGTGTGTGTTGGGAGAAAAAAGGAAGGTTGGCTACAGCACTTAAAATAGAACTTGTTTTGGTTAAAATACTTAGAAAGTGTTAACTATTCTTATTACATATTGAATAAATAAAATATGTGAGTGCCTACTATGTGCCAGATTAGGGAAAGAGCAGTCAGTAAAACCTTCACTGTCCCAGTCCTCATGGGACTTATAGCCTAGGAAAAAATAGAGTTGAACAATGGGATAAGTTCTGTGAGAGAGTAAGTACTAGGTGCTGGGGGAGCACACAGGAGAGGTCATGGGTGGATTTCTAGTGCAACTGATGTGTATGCTGAAACATTAAGGTGGAAGAAGATTAAGGAGGAACAGGGGCCCAGATGAAAGGAAAAGCTGTGCAAAGGCCACAGAGCACATGCAATATGGCAAGCATTCTCATCTTTGTCTGTAAGTAATGTAAGACCCCAATAAAAGTGGTTTTAATAATAAGGAAGATACTATATCATTTCAAGAACAAGAAATATAGACATAGACATCCCAGGCTTGGCCAATTATGTGACTCAAATATGTTTCCACATTCTCTCATCCACTGAGTCATTCTTTGTGTGTTAGTGTGTCCTGTTAGTGTGGTTTCTTCTAGTGGTCCTAAGATGGTCCAACATGGTATCATGTGAAGATCAGCATATACCACATGTCTGTTTTGGAAAGGAAAGAGGTTTTCCAGAAATCCAAGTTTTCCCTAAGGCTTTTCTGTTCACCACATGTCCCTTCCTAAACCATCACCATCAGGGGGAAGAGGGCTGCCATATTGGCTTGGACTAGCTTCCCATAAAGCTGCAGTTGCCTGGTACTGGAGCAAAATTGAGCTTACTTTACGAAGGAGGATGTGCACATGGGATCGGAATGCTACTGGGCAGATAAGAGGGACCTCTCCATAGTCCCCTTTGTGCTTTGAGCTGTAATGCTCACACATCACACAGGGGAGCCCCTTGCAGCCAGGGAGATGCTCTGGACATAAAAACACTGGAGATACCCAGCTGATTATAATCTGGAGAAAGAAAAAAGTCTCTGGATCTGCATTTTGGTCCATGCAGTTTTATTTGATAGAATAGCATTTTAGTGAACTTGTCTATATATAGCTGAAGTATCTTCCTCTATCATCCAACCAGTTTCTCTTATTAACTTGAAGGTGGGCTATTAGAAGGTAGGAGAGTGTGTGTGTGTGTGTGTGTGTGTGTGTGTGTGTGTGTGTGTGTGTGTGTATAAAGGATTTGGTGGGAGTGTTATGGGAGGAGGAAATACCACAGGAGAATTATGAGGTCTTACATTTTCATGAAGGATAAGTGGCCCTGGATATGAAAATCTCTTTCACTCAGAGGCTCCTTAACACTGCCATGAAGCGGGGGGAGGGCTCAGTACCTCAGATAACAGCCTTTCAATGAGAAGTTTAAATTTCTATCTCTTATCATCTAAGCTTCTAGTGCCAAAAGCTCCTTAATTCACCTTGCCCCTGTCCTTCCTCTAGACACCTATTGTCCTGTTGGCTTCAACAGTTCACTCATATCTTACTTTGTTGAACTCATGTTCCATTCAGTGACAAATGATGCCTATAGGTGCAATTCACATTTCTTCTTATCTGATGAAGAGTTGAAAAAGACTATTGACAGTGACTAGAACTAATATCTGTGGAAACCCTGCTACTCCTCATACCCTGCTTATTTGCCCTCAACTTACTTGGCCCATCTGCCTGGACTCTACACCTTTCCCTTCTCCCAGGCTCTCCACCTAAATCTATAGTCTTGACTCTTAGACCACTAGAGCTCTGGTACTCTGTTCTGCTGCCTCCTCCTTCCTTGAGGAACCCGAGGAAAGGGTCTGGGAGAGAGTGTGTACTTTCAGATTCTCATACAGTCCCCTTTTCTGAAGGCAGGAAGACAGATGGACCTTGATCCATCAGTGTTATCAGCTGCAGCACCGGACCTGTGTTTCTGGCCTTCACCTCCTTGTGGCTCACTGAAGACTTCATGCCAAGCCATGCCTGGCCCTTGGAGGCAGAGAAGCTGTGACCCATGCTCTGGGGTCAGGTGCTAAAGCTGAGTTCATGGCATCTTCCACATTTCTTCCTGGCTCCCATAATGAGCAGTGTTGTGTACTTCAGAGGGGGTGACAAGTACAGCCTATGTCACAAAATATGTCAAATCCCCAAGCTCTTGCAGGCCTGAGACCTGTCCTGCTGCCTCAGCTCTCCGCCTTTCAGATAAGGAGAACATCTTATACCCCATGCCCTTTTCTTGTAAACTTCTGGTATGTAGCACCTTGGTGTGATACGGCCAAAAAGAAAAAGCCTTCCCTGTCACCAACTGGCTTCACGCCTTGTTTACAGTGTATTTTTATCTCACTTTCAATTTCAATTTTTTTCTTTTTTTCCACTTTTGAAATTTAAATATTTGATGTCAGTTCAGTTATTTTTATGACAATCCTCTTTCCCTTCCAGAAACAGAAAGTGAGAGAGATACAAAACCCACTAGGGCATCTGTCTCCCACTTTTAATTAGTCCCCCTTTCTCTTGCATGACAATAGTGATAGTAACTGCAGGCTATTTAGTGCTAAACCCCAGGCCCATCATCACTGCTCCCTCCACAGATCTCTGAGGTCTCCAAGGCTCCCAGCCACCCCCGCATGATCCTGATGAACTACAACTAGGGACAGGGTTTGGGGGAGGATCCTGAGCCCTTCTTGTCTGAACTTGGGTGAATAAAAGGCTGATCCTGCAGCATGAATTTGACTTTGTATCTGTCCATTCATTGTAGACAGCTACTTCTGATAACTAGCTTCTCTTAAATGAGAACCTCCTCTAAGTATTCCTCATCAATGCTTAGTTCCTGAGTGAGGGAGACCACCTTGAGGGCTGGCAGGTGCTCTAGCCCTGGTTTCTCCTCCTGACTAAGGGATGCCCGCTGAGCCCCATGCCATACACGGGGTGTGGTTGGATGGAGGGTGACTCTTCCCCCAGTCTTCTGTGGAGATGGGAGGCTGGAAAGGACAAGCTCAAGTGCTGTGGCGGAGGGAAGGTGATGGAATTCAGAGATTATTGTGAATATTTGCTTCTCACCTCTCAGCTCAGGCATCCTCTTTCTCCAAGACCTTGAAAATAGAAGGCCACTGGGCTTCCTTTGTCACCAGTCTGATCCCGCTACACTGCCTGTACTCCTGGGCCTGCATGGATAAAGCCTGAGTGTCCCAGCTTGCCAGTTCCTCTGCAAGCCCTGGTGGCCCTGAGCAACAGCACCTGCCTCCCTTCTACCTGCAGGCCAGGTGAGTGAGAGAAGGCCTTGCTTCTGCAGCCTGGAGGAGGGCAATAGCTCACCCCTGCCCCACCATACCTTATTTCATCTCCATCATATTTTGTGAAATGAGAAAAATAGGAAAAAAGTTTTGCTTTCCTTCATGAGGAGCAGAATTGACATTCTGAGAGTCTCCATGCTACACTCAGGTTAATGCTTCTATTAGCAGCTAAACCTGGGCGAGAAGTCTGGGCTTCTGACTCCTAGTCCAAGCCCTGCCCACTGCGCCCTATTAGCAGAAGGGCTTGGGGTCTCGTTAGAGTGGTCCCTTTGCTTCTTCTTATGTCTTGCACTGCCTGCCCCCCACTATGCTCTCTTCTGATGGTCACACAAATCTCTGTCCCATGGATCCCCCCTGTGGAGCCCCCAAGCTGTGGGCAAGGCAGGTGGCCTGGGGAGGTAAGTCTCTGGGTGTTTGTGTGGGGAAAAGGTGTGAGTCGTGAGGTGTGGGTGGGAGGTGGCTGTGGAACACACGCACTGTATTAATCTTTATTTCAATGAAGTTGTTTGAGTTCATGCTTTATTGCGGTGCTTTAAAATAATGTGTTTCTAACGGTGCCCCCGGGGGTAGCACTTGCACTTTTGAGATCCTATTGCTGGAGTGGCTCAGGAGACCAACCACAATAATAGAAAATGAGGCACCCCCTGGTGCACCATCTGAATTTATAATAGCAATTTCTACGATGCCCCGAGGCCAGCTCTGTTTGTATTTGAGAACATGCAAGAGAGCTTGGTGGCGAGGGGGTGAGGGTGGCTTTCCTCCCACTCTCCCGCTTTGATGGGAGGGAGCTCCTCTTTAACCTGGTGAAAGGTTCTTCTCTTCGGCTCCTGCATCGGGCTGTTGTTTTTAGTCTCAGAGGAAAGGACTCCTCTGCTGCTTTGGTGTGGGCAGGGAGGTGGCTGCCTCCTGTCTGTCTTCCCTCCTTCCTCCTCCTGCCTCTCAGCACCCTGCGTGCAAAGCAGAAAGTCCCTCGGAGGCCTCCCGTGCCTTTACCGTCAAAGCGGTGAAATATGAAATGACAACATAATGAAATGGACTTGGTCTCATTACAATTCCAAATGGCTGTCTGATTTTTCTTCTTTCCAACTCAGCCAGAGACCCACACCACGGTGCAGAAGGCAGAAGTGGGTCAGTGCTGCTGGGGGTGGGGGTGGGGTCTGGCAGGAGAAGCCCAGATAAGGGGCCAGCGTGGTTGTTCAGGCCAGGACGGCGACGAAGGGAGGCCTCTGGGCACCGGGGAAGAGCTGAATCATCCATCAGCATTTCTGGAAACAGGAACACAGGGCTGAGTTTGGAGCTTTGGAAACTCACCCACACAGAAAGCTTTTCTGGACCCAGGAGAGGGATACGGGTGGGATGGTTACATGAAGACAAGAAATCCCCATCTCCTTGCAAATCGCTTAGTGATGTCAAGGCAACTGCCCTGAACATATTTGATAGAAAAAAAATGAACAACAGCACCCCCTTCCATCGTCCAATAAAAATAAACCCTGCTTCACAGAATGTGTGAGAGAGGAGTATTGCACAGTGGCTCTTCGTGGGGTTGTGTATGTCATTCAGTCTCATGACAGAAGTCCCTGAGGTATGTCAGTGCTGTTCATTCGTTCATTCATTAATTCATTCATTCAAAAGTCATTACTAATCCTTTACTATGTGCCAGTTACTGCAAACAGTAATTGGAGATGCAAAGAGGGAGAAGAGAGAGGAGATTTTGACTCTGCCTTTGTTTGATTTGTGTGTGTGTGTGTGTGTGTGTGTGTGTGTGTGTGTGTGTGTGACCAAAACCTCATCGCCTTGCTTTTTCTTCTACTGCAGACAAAGTGTTTCCTAGGCTGGTTTATCTGTGAACTGCTTGCTTTTATTCATGAGTTTTCAGACACTAGGTATTTACTGGAGACAAAGTCCAATCCAATGATTTTCTGTTTTATCTGTACACTTGAGTCAACTGGCCCACTTTAAAAACATACTGATGCTTAAGCCGGTGGGGAGAGTTGATGACCAGCTTTTACATATAGGTATGGTATATCAGTCAGCCCCCATCTGATTGGTTGGGACCTATGCCTTACTGGTCAGTAAATATTTTATACATTAACACCAAACTAATAAAATAAGAATACAATAAAGTAAATAAAGTTTCCTGTTGATGGAAGCATAGATGTAGATAGGTCTTTTGAAAGTTTTCTGAGGATTCTGAGGGTGATTTGGGGAGTAAGACCCATATGCCACAAATGTACCTTCAATGCCTGAGTGCTACCAAAGCCCCAAGAACCAATGTTGGGAACAGATCACTACTGTGATGGCCTGCCTCGGGGTCCCTGGCAGTGATGTGATGTCACTGGTGAGCGTGGGACCACTCTGTGGAGCTGCTCTTCATCCCAGGTGAGTGGAGGGAATCTAAAGCTTCCCTCTTTAGGAGCTTGAGGCTTCAGAAACTGAGGGGTTCCCTCTAGTACCCTCTCTGCCATGATGAAGCTCAGGCCCAGGGACATGAGGCCCTGAGGTCTACCTGAGACCTTGGGTTGGTTGTGAGGGTTTCATGACACCTTCTCCAAGACCTTCTGGCCACCCGTTTGACATTTGTTTTTGTAGCTAAAGAATATGGAACAAGAAAGCTGCCAGAACAGGTGATTTTAGCAAGGGCTAAAGACAAAGCTATTATTAACCCAGAAGAAAGTCTTAAACATTTATAATTGTGCAAAGGGTGTGAATTATTATACATTAAAAAACAACAAAACAAAAGCTTCTAGGCTGGCCAGGTATGCTGATGTACACCTCTAAACCCAGTACTTGGGAGGCTGAGACAGGGGGATGATAAGTTCAAGGCCAGCATTAGAAGCTTGTTGAGACCCTTAACAAGTCAGTGAGACCTGTTTCAAAATAAAAATAAAATAGGGTTGCAGGTGTAGCTAAGAGGTAGAATGTCCTTCAGAGGTGGAATGCCTTTGGGTTCAAACCTCAGTACCCCTTCTCCCCCCCAAAAAAGCCAAAAAAATAATTTTGCTACCTGTGTTGAGGCTAACATGGTGTGGTGGCTCTCAGAAACCACTGGAGAGGACCTCTGTAACTGCAGGCTTCTGGACTTCTCCAACTAGAAGGCTCCCCAGCTGGCTCATGGAACCAATTCTCTCATGAATTCCAGGTATCTGACATCACAACCCTCACAGCCAACCCAAGATCTCAGGTAGACCTCCGTGGGCCTACCTGGTCTCTGGTGTACCTGCTCCTCCTTCTATATTTTCTTGTTAGAGGATCCAACTTACCTTGCCATGCCGGCTTTTGGAACCAAGGAGGCAGGAGACATAGGTCTTCTCCTCCTCCTCTTGTTGCCCCAGTGACCCTCTGCTGCCCCTACCTGCCACAAGTCCACACTGACTGAAGAGCTCCTTAAGTTCTACTTACAGGGCTCAGGAACAGACATACTATTCCTTTCATGAGCTTCCTGTCATCTTAGGCACTGTCATTTATATCATCTGAGTCAGTTATCACAGTGCTTGGTTAAGTGTAGTTCCCATTTTACACATGAGAAAACTAAGTCTCAAGATAGGTAGGTCCTAGAGCTTGAAGAGACAGAAATAAGTTCAAATTCAGTGTTGGCTATTTCTCTTAGTCCCTTTAGGTCAGGCAAAAATATCAGCTACAGAGGGAAAAATGGGAAGTGATCTGGGAGATGTTAAAATTAGTCACTATGTCCCAGGAAAGTTATTACAGGGAGGAGACATAGTGATCATTCAGGATGGGGGACTGCTAAGTCTGAGTGTGGTGTTACTTTTTTCTTCTCCTCATTCCTAAATGCCCTGTGTGATCCCATCTTGTCAAAGGTGTGGATAGCAGGAAAAGCAATAAGACAGAACCCACTTACAGCTCGAGAGTCAGGAATCGAATGAGTGAAAAGTGGGACACAGATGCCAGTGGGTTGAGCAATGTGGGAAGGTCATAATCCACACATCAAAGTTTAGCCAAGAAGTCTGAAGGGGATGAAACAAGTTGGGGTAGGAGAAAGGGAATGAAGAATATGCACAGAATTGGGAGGCTGGAAAACAGACTCCAGCAACAGCCTGTCCCAAAGGATCCCATGATGAGACTGGCTCTATGCGAGACTTAGAAGCCTTTAATTCCTTCTCCTGTTGGTCAGACTCAATTCTAAGAATGACAAAGTGAGGAAGTAATTGCTCCTAGATAGAAAAATCAGGGGAGGCAATAGAGACACTTCTCCAGCACCAACTTTATGAGCATTTTTCCCCATAAGTAATCGAGGAGTGCACTGCTCCTAATGGGAGCATGCGTTGACCTTTGGATAATGACACACAGTCAGTCATGCACTGAGCATGAACAGTTGTATACACACATGCCACTTTATTAGCTTATGTTCACACGCATACTCAGGCTTATTGTTATTCTTGACAATGCATTGGTACCTTGTGCAGAAATGCTGTGAAGGGTCTAAGACCTGAGGCTCAGCAAGGCAGCAGAGAGTTGATAGTTATGAGTATGAATTTTGGAGAAAAGTTTAGGAATTGTGAAATCAGAGAGACAGTGTAACTCTCAAAAGGCTAGAAGTCAAGTTCTGGTAAGTCTGCCAGGGGAAGAGAGATGAAATGAGGAACTTGAGGTCAAAAGTAGAATCTAGAATCTGAGCATCAGATGGACAGATGCCACCAGTGGTTCAGGAGCGAGGGATTAAGGCATTAAGGTAAAGCTTTGTCCTGTTCTCCACTGGGGACTGTGCACTCATACTTTGTCAGTGACACTAGAGACTTCAGGTCAACTTTTCTTCCCTCCCCTAATTGTTAAGCTGGTAGGAGAAAAATCAGGATCTGCAAAGGCTCAGCCAGTTCCCAGTGATTTATAATTTAAGATTTTAGGTAAAGGATGACAGAGAAAAATATTATGTCTTGTACTTTATACTGTTAAGTTTCATTCAATCATTCATTTACTCAAAAATGAATTATGATGCATCAGTGATGAGCAAGAAACTGTAATGCTATGCCATGCATACCAAGATTAACAAGAGAGAAATTTGCTTTCAAGGAGTTTACAATCTGGAGAGAGAGAGAGAGAGAGAGAGAGAGAGAGAGAGAGAGAGAGAGAGAGAGAGAGAGAGAGAGAGGAGAGGGAGAGAGAGAGGAAGAGAGAGAGGAAGAGAGAGAGAAAGAGGGGGGGAGGGAGGAGCAGATAGAGACAAACATGCAAGAAAGTAACTCTAAGATATGAGTTTTAAAAAATCCAGTTTGCTGGAGAACAAAGGGAAAGAAGTGAGTCATTATTATGGAAGGAAGTTGGTATGGACAGCATTGTGGAGGAGGTGGCCTTTGATCTGGGCCTTGAAGCATGAACAGGATTTTAATTGGGTGGGGAGGTGGAGAGGAAGAAGGCACCAGGGGGGAATTTGGGGATGACAGAACAGTATGAGTGAAAGAATGGAGGCGTTAAAGGTACCAAGTCTGAGAAAAGGCAATTCCTTCAGTGTGGCTAGCCTTTAGGAGGTTGCTGAAGAGATGAGGCCAGATAGACTTAGTATCACCAGAGAGAAGAATCAGGTAATTAAATAACCCTCCCACTTACATTGGCTGGTAGGTAAAAGACCTAAAGGGGACCAAATTTAAGAAAGAATATATAACCTTAAGCATCACTTTCTTCTTCTACTTGAAACCATGCAATACTATTATTTGTGGGAGTGTATATATGCCTTCTGTATTTATAAACATAGAGAATTTTTCTTACTTTTATATCAGATCTTCCTGAGCCCTTGTACTGTTGGTGTGTACACAGAAGGCTGAGTTAATACTTGTTAATTAAACAAGTATCATTGAGTTTGGTTAGAGGGAGCAGACATGGCTTGCAAATCAGCTGCAAAGTGATGCATTCTGCAAGTTGGCTAGAATAATTTCAGACCCCAGACCTCCTACTAGAGTGAAAAAATGATGTTTATTGGAGAAAAGCTTAGAATTAATCTTCCAAAATGAGAGTAAAGTGAATTCTTTCCTAGACCTGCTGTGATGGCTCTTTCTCCCATTTCTGTCGCTTCTTATTATCGTAATGAGTTCTGTTCTCCAAATGGATAAAGTCACCATTCAGATAAGATCAGTTTTGTCTGGTGCAGCCAAGTTGATCTGATCACAGTTTAAATTGTGACTTTTGAATTCACCCTGGACATTTAACTTCTGGGGGTAAAAAGGAAATAGAAACACCGAGCTGGCACAAAAGTAACTGCAATCATTAGTCTGCTGTCTCCAGGCCCGCTTTCTGTAACTCTACAGCAGGATGGTAGATCCTGTGGATATTTCTTGGACTTTGGGGCACTTTTACAGGGTTTTGGTGTTTGAAGTGCAGCAGAGATGCTTTCACTAGGGGTCATCGGTGTGCAGTCTGGGTGGCACTCTTGTGAAAGATGCTGGGTCTCAGACACCTGTCCAACAGCCAGGGAGCTCTCCGCGGTGCTGAGAAAACTGAGGCTCCCCGTGAAGGCAGCTATTGGGAGCTCTCCGCGGTGCTGGAAGCAGTGCCTATCTATGGTAAATCTGCAGGGAAATTGTCCTCTAGAGCGCTAAGGGTAATTTTTTTTTTGCCCCACAGGAAGGTTGAGATGGAATCAGAGGAGAAATCTGTTGAGGGTTAGTGGATGTACAGCCTAAAAATTAATAATCACTTTTACATTTGCTATTATTTATTCTATGATGCCCACTTAGCATTTTTCAGAATAGTTCATTTATTTAGCTTTCTTCTGGATGGTGAGGGGGAAAAATAGGTGCTTGGATTAGTTATGTGGAGTATATTGTTGTTCGCTCGAAGCACAGACATAATGAAGAGCCAAAATTCATATTCCACAAATATTTGGGGGCAAGCTTAATATGCTAGGCAAGGTGCAAGGTGCTGAGCCTTGGGCAAACTTACAGCTCACACAAGAGTCAGATGCATCATGACTCCAGGCCAGCTGCCTTTGGCCTTGACAAATACTGATACCTGGTGACTGAGAACTCTGGACTTCAGGTAGCACTTCTAGCCAAGATAAACTTAGGAAAAAGTTCTGGGAATTCTGAAGTTCCCTTTGTGACTTCTATAAATTGAATGTGAGCATTGTACAGAGGACCATTGTATTTCTTGAAGGGGCTCTAAAGGAAGCATCATTTTCTACAATTCTACATGCACTGAATCTTCATCTCTGCCTGTTTTCTTTAAACCTCTCAAACTTAGGCTTAAATCAGCTTCCTGCTGAGATCTGCCTCCTTCAGTTTGCACAGGGGTCTCTATTGATTGCCCTGAGAAATGGTCTGGGAGAATACTTGATGCTTATATGTGCATGAATGTTCATGAAGTGTGATGCACCCAGAAATTAAGATGGTAATACTCAACACAGAAGTTCCTATATTCTGTGATTTGTTCTGAGTGCTTTCCATATATTATTAAATTATTATTTATTTGAAATAATCTAATGCAGCCTTTGGAGGGTTTTTATTTATAGGGTACTATTATTAAAATTACTTTAAAGATCATGAAAAAAAGAAGCACAGAGATGTTATCTAGCTTGCCAGAGGCCACACAGCTGGCAGATGGTGGAGCCCGAATTTGATACTAGGTAGTCTGTTTTCAGAGTCCATTCTCTTGAACACTGTACTATAGCAAGCTGAAGATTACAACCCACTGGGAAGTGATTACCTGTTCCATCAGGATAAAAGTAAATATTTTATGGCATGATTCTTCCCTGCTTTCTTGTCTTCCTGGTAGCAGACCTCTCTCACCCGGTTGTACAGACTGACTTATAAGAAGGACACACCTTCATGGCATTTATAAAATTATATTTACATTTAGGTTGGGTTTTTATCAATGAGATTTGTCCCCATTAGCATAAAAAATGACTTTTTTGACCATGATACACTCCTTATCTTTCAAGATTTGGGTTATTTTTTTTTCACGGAAGCCTTCCTTGACCATACAGTGTAAAATTGCTCTCTTTTCCTCTAGCCACTTTTCATCACATCCTATGGTTCTGTTTTATTCTTAGTAGATGTCACTATTTGAAAGTATCTCATTGTTTTATTTCCCCCTTTGTTTTATTTTATTTATTTATTTTTGTGGTACTGGGGATGGGTCCCAGGGGCATTCTACCTCTGAGTGACACCCCTAGCCCTATTTGTTATTCTTTATTTTTGAAACAGGGCCTCACTGAGTTGCAAGGGGCCTCACAAAGTAGCTGAGGCTGGCTGCGAACCATGGTCCTCCAGTCTCCACTTCCTGAATGCTGCGATTACAAGCATGCACCACTACTCCCGGCGTCCCATTGTTTTCTATCCACACTTCTTACTAGAATATAAGGTGTATGATGATAGGAGCTTTGTCTATCTTGTGCTTCCATTTTCCTTCAAATTGTAATGTGATATGATCAATAAGTGAATCCATGATAGTTTGATAGGCTCTAGAAGAAAATTCAGAGAGGTGGGGAACTTGAAAAGTCCTTTGGGTCAAAGTAGATTTAGGAGAGCATGTATAAAAAGGAATAAAACCATCAGCATAGCCAGGTGTGGTGGCACACGCTTGTAATCCCTGCACTTGGGAGGCAGAGACAGGAGGATCGCACAGGTTTGAAGCCAGCTGCGCTGGCTTAAGAGACCCCGTTTCCAAATATAAAAAATGTATAAAATAGGCCTGGGAATATAAGAGGTATAAAGGCTTCCAGGAACCCCAGTGCCACCAAAAAACCCATCAGCATATGGATTATGAGAAGAATTCTGGATGGAGGACCACTTCTGATCAGCGATGGGTACCAGGTCTTAGGAGCCAAAGGTAAAATGTCCTGGTAGCTCTATCTGTGAATTTGGTATTTCTCAGCCTCCCATCTGGGTTGTTTTGCATTTTGCATCACACTGGGGATTGACATATAAATATAAGGATTAGGAGAATAAAGCAGTTTGCCTGACCCATGAGCTTGTCATCTATTTTCCTTGGCTTTGCCAAGAGTTAAAATTGTATCTTGTCTTCTTTCGAGGTCCCTATTGCACAGCATCCATCTCCACCATCCTCCTCCTCATATACTTCAAATCTGAGCAGCCATGCTAAGAGGAGGTAGGATCCTTGATGTTGAAAGTGACCCACATGTGATACTTTGAAGTAAAGATAAATTGGAGGGGTAGTGATGGGGCTTGGAAGACCAGAGTAAATATAAATACTGTTAGTATTTAGAAATAAGGATTGTGAAGCTATTGGTAAATTTGCATTCTTCAGGGGTGACTTATGCATGTTCAGTTGGTTTTCTAGACATACAGGTAATTTTCTTTCCAGGTTTTGGCATTGAAAGTGCCCACTGACTCATTTACCAGAGCACATGCAAAAGAGAGAAAAGACTGCAACCAGTGAAGTCAGTTTGGAAGCAGATGCCTCTGAGCATTTGGTGGTGAAGAGGTTGATTCCCTGGTCCCCATAGTTACATGCCAGATTTTCATATTTTGAGGTTTCCTCTTAGTCAACAATTGGCTAAAATCTATTTTTTCACAACCTATGCATAGGGCATTAATCACTGAGATCTTATTTTCATAGTTACCCATCACACGGGACTCTGGTTTGATTACAGGATAGCCTTGGGTACAAGACACGAGTCTGCTGATGTCTGCATTTGCCCCACATCCGGTGGGTGGTAAAGAAAGAGAAGAAGGCTAGAGACATGAAAAGTAATTAGGGAAGAGAAGAATTACTAATTAAAAAAGGGAGGGGAGGCCGGGCGTGGTGGCGCACACTTGTAATCCCCACTCTTGGGAGGTGGAGACAGGAGGATCATGCAGGTTCAAAGCCAGCCGCGCTGGCTTAAGAGACCCTGTTTCCAAATAAAAATATAGAAAATAGGTCTGGGAGTGTAGCCCGGAGATAGAAGGGCTTCCAAAAACCCCAGTACCACACACACACACACAAAAAGGGAGGGGAGAAGAGGGTAGGTAAATGAAATTTATTTCTATTAAAAGAAATTAGGGTTTGTAGGATCTAAGACCAATTCTTTTTGATAGATAATCTTGGTAATGAGAATGAGAATATACATTCAGAAGCCAGAAAGCCTTAGGTCTGAACTCCTTCTCCAACCCTCCTTTCCTAGTCTTACAGAATTCTCCAAAGTACTGAGATACTATGTGTGAAATGTATGGTATAGAATAGATGCTAAACAAGTGGAAATTATTATAGGCTTCATAAGTGCCCCAACTCCCCTTTTTTGTGGTGCTAAGGATTGGACCCAAGGTCTTACACATACTAGGCAAGTGCTCTACCACTGAGCTATACCCACAGCCCCAACCTTTTCCTTTTTCTCTTTCTATTTTGATACTGAAGATTGAGCCCAGGGGCATTCTACTTTCAAACTACACTCCTAGTCGGACATGGTGGCACACACTTGTAATCCGTGCACTTGGGAGGCAGAGACAGGAGGATTGAGCAGGTCTGAAGCCAGCCTCTCTGGCTTAAGAGACCCTGTTTCCAAATAAAATATAAAAAAATAGGTCTGGGAGTGTATCCAGGAGGTAGAAGGGTTCCATCCCCTGTACCACCAAAAAAAGAAAATAAAACAAAAAAACCCTATACCCCTGTCCAGTTTTATTATTAATTTTTAATGTAAAACAAGATCTTGCTAAATTTCTGAGGTTCTTACTAAGTTGCTGAAGTTGTACTTGAACCTGCAATCCTCCTTTCTCAGCCTCACAACTAGTGTCCAACCCCAACCTCTAAAAACAGTTCTTGAGCCAGTGTGGTGGCACACACTTGTAATCCCCGCACTTGAGAGGCTGAGATAGGAGAATTGTGCAGGTTTGAAGCCAGCCTAAGCTACTTGGTGAGGCTTTCAGCAACTTAGTGAGACCCTGATTTCAAATACAATATAAAATAGGGCTGGGAGTATAGCCCGGATGTAGAAAGCCTCTTGGGTTTCACCCCCAGTAACACACACACACACACACACAGTTCTTGCATGGTACTAAAGATGCAATCTCTGTCCTCTTGCTGCAGACTTCTGTGGTAAGAATGGCATAGCAGTCATCTTTAGCTTATAGGAGCATTGTAGTGACCTGATATTACCTGCTTTTACCTGACACCTGCTGTGTATCTAGCCCTTGCCTACTGTGTAGGAAAGGAGTATTCTTGTAAGAAGAGGGATACATGGGCGTAAGTGATGATATTTCAGAATCGGAGTGGCCAGATGGGATAGAAAAAAGACAGAAAGAGTCCCATTGATTTATCCAGCAGCAAACATATATAGCCCAGCCCGGTGGCTCTTTCCAGGTGAGTAGGGGTTTGGTGGGACAGAGGGTGAGAGAGTAGGGAGCTGTAAGCATGCCAGGTCTAGAAGCCCTGGACCCAGAAGGCGAGGATGGAATGAATGGAGACTGTGGGGAGGGAAGAGGAAAGTCACAGGCTGCAGGGAGAGTGGTTTGAGCAGTGGGCTAGGAAACTGAGCAAAGAGCTGGGGGCGGCTGAGTGGTATTGGAGCAGATGGTGATCCTTGAGAAGGAGGGTGCAGATGGCAGTGGTGGTGAGGAGGCAGCGTGGGGTGAAGAACAGTCCCAGCTTGGCCACTCCAGGAGGGGAGATGCTGGAACACAAAACCCCCACACTGGTGAGCTCCGTGACTCATCCGGCCCCCAAGGTGGCTTCTGACAAGGGTACCAGGAAGGATACAGGAGCATCTGTGGCTCTCTGTGTTGGACCTTGGAGGTTAGGTATGGACTTCAGACATCCAGGGATTCCCAGTGAGGAAGGAAAGATCTTCTCCCAAGAAAGGAACAAAGGAGTCCTGCTGTGTTGTGTTCCAATCCAGCCTCCTAGGTTAAGTCTCTACTGCCTGCTTGATTTTGGGCAAGTCCTTTGATAGCTCTTAGACATGGTTTTCTCATTTATTAAATAAAAGAGGTGGATTAGGTGAGCTCCAAAATACTTTTAAGCTATAGAATTCTGTGATTCTGAGAAATATTGAAAGGTCTGGATTGCAAGTGGAGAGAGCAGGCTTATAAACCTACTATCAGAGTCATATATGAAGGGTAACTGTGAGAAACAGCGCTTAGTTCCTTATGCACCCTGGAGCTGAAGGTAGACTCTAGGTATCTGTTGCTTAAAATGCTGGGAGGAAGCTGATTTGGGCTGAATGGAACTCATCCAAATGAGTTGGGTTGCTTTATACGGTAGTGAGCTTCCTGTTACAGGAAGTCATCAATCACAGATTGCATGGCAACTTTTTTGGGGGGTTATTATGATAGGAATCCTCCCCCCAGACCCCACCTCTTTTCTTTAAGAAACATGCTTTTCTGCAGACTGGTGGAGCATATGATTAAGTGGTAAACAATAGTGAATCCAAACATGTATTTCTTAGCTGAGTACATTTCATAATTTTTTTCTTAATGTAAATAGGTTTCTGGTGGGGAAAAGGAGTTTTGTTGTAAAATAACTTTGGAAAAGAATGGGTTATGCATTGTTAAATAAGTTTCTTTACTGCAGACTTCTCAGAGACATATATATATATTAATTCTAATATTAAAATTCATAATATTATAAATTTTCTAAATAAATATGACAATAGGCTATTTTTCTCAGAGCATCTGAAAAGAATAGTGATCTACTGAACATACTTGGAGCAATGTCGTTTTAAGCAACAGTGTTATATTCCAAGTCCTTGGCCCCTAGGAAAAAAGATATCACAAGCTCTCTGCTATCCTTGGCTCAGGCAGATGATGAAGCCTAATTTGGAGCCTAGAGCCTTAGGAGAAAGGGTGATAGATTTGAGTTGAGTTTCCCTCATGCCTCAGTTTCCTCATATGTCCAATGGGGAGAGATAGTTTCAATTCAACCATTTTAGGGTTAAGATGTCTATATTGGTAGAGCCTCGTAGGTATGGAATTTGAACTTAAATCACAAGGCATCCTGTTAAGGTTCAGATTCTGACTCAGTGGCTCCCCTGGGGCATGGCTAAAATTCTGTATTTCCAACACACTTTCAGGCATTGCTAGTGCCTCTGTGAGGCACTTGGAGTTTTGAAGGAGTAGGAAGGTATGCAGTGTAGCCTTTATGGGAGCATGTCCTCATACAGAGCAGCAATATGCTTTTTCCTGTTTTCCTTTCCTTGGAGATGTGGCCTGTGCCTTCCAACGGTATTATTCATGTGGGAAAATAAACCCACAACCCCACCCCCCCCACCGTGTCCTCGTAGCAAGCCTTACTGTGGGGCCCTCGGAAGGGAATCCCTCTTCCCCTACCGCTTCCCCACTCCCATTGCCTATGGCTCCCCGGTTAGTTAAGCTATTTTTTGAGTTTGAGTTAAAACCATTTCAGGCATATTTTTAGCTTCGTCCTGTTCAAAAAGCTGTTAGCATTTGGCAATCATTCCACCTTCAGCTTGAATCCTGGGGAAGATCCCCCCTCCCATCACACACACACACACACACACACACACACACACACACACACACACACACCAGGCGAAATATATCATTTAAAAATAGTTCTAGTGCGTGGGTCAGAGTGACTGGTTGCTGGGGGACTGGGGTATGATATGGACTCTGCAAAGTCCAAGCCCCCAGCAGCTAGGGCTGTCTTTCCCACCTGTACCTGAAACTGAGTCAGCACTGTGCACATGGCTAGGATAGTTGAGTGCTGTTTAGAGCAGGGCGGGCGAGACAGTAGCAGGAGTGGCCAGAGCGAGGAACTTAAAGGCATCAGCATGGATCTGGTTGAACTCTGCCAGCAGCGTCACCAGAAATGACAGCAGAGTTGATATCCTTCTTGCCCATGATCCTGGAGAGCTGAGCCAGCAGCATCACATTGCCATTGTCAATGAGGCTGCTGGGAGTAGTGTCTAGGGGAAAGTGCTTTATTTATTTATTTTCAATTTAACAGACACTTATGTAGGCTATACATTGTGAAACCAACTGTGGGAGTGTTTCACAAATACTAGTTCATGTAATCCTCGCAACAATTCTATGTGCTGTCATTTTCCCCTTATATAGAGGGGAAACTGAGATGAGATGTGGCCCAGCAACTTGCCTATGGTCCGATACGTGGTAGAGCTAGGTCCTCATGTCAGGGTCTGGCTCTGGAGCACATACCTTTAGCCGCTATCCCATGCTGTTTCTTCCAGAGACCTCCTGCCTTCTCCATGTGCAAGCTAAGGGTGGCTATGCTGCCAGGCTTGCTCTGTAACTACCCAGTGGGAGGAGTGAAGTTTAAAACAGATAAAAACTTCCATCAGAGCCCAAAGAAAATGAATTGTTTTAAAGCAATCATCAAGTATTAATAGGCAATTCTCTGCTTTTCAAACCCATTAAACATTCCAAATATACCTGGACCACGTTAAAATTTGATCCCCAGGCAGGAAGTTCTAGAATCTCTCTGAAAATGATTAGAGTGGGAGGAAACACTTTCCTCCTCAGTTTCTTTCGTGTGTGTGTGTGTGTGTGTGTGTGTGTATGTTTATGTGTGTGTGTGTGTGTGTGTGTGTGTGTGTGTGTGTATGTGTTATATTCTGTCACCATTAGTCTAGATGAGTCGCTTGCTCCTGGGTGCTTGGGGAGAAGGATGTAGCTTCAAGGTGGACATCTCCCTTCCTCCCTTGGCTGTATCCAAGGCTGAGTCTTTTGCTGAGGGCTAGTTACTCTTAGCTGGCCAAAGGCTGCTGAATTCAGGGAGATGAATAGGAGGTTTCTACTGTCTGTAAACCCCTGAGATTATTCTATTTCCATAGAATAAGAGGCTCGGGGTTAAAGATGTTCCGTGGGAGATGACCTCTTCCAGGTCAGAATGCTCAGGCTCCCCTTAGGTTGATGCCCTCACACAGGTAAATCTCATGTTACTTTATTCTCTTTTCTTCTATGCCAGACACAGTCATCTGGATTGGGCACCTGCCTTTCAGATTTTTGGAAGCACTATTGTTGTTTCCCTGGGACTCATTGCTGGCCTGTTTCTCTTATTGGGACCCAGGGATAAGTACAGGTTCCCCTTTTCAAGAATTCCAGGCCCTTCTGTGGCACTGTCTGCAGTGCATGGCACAGGTCTCAAACCATAACCAATAAGCAGTCACTTGTTCATAACACTGGCATCATCAACACATAGGAGACAGAATACCAAATAAAGGCCAGCAGGCCAGCAGTGCAGCACGGCTCTTGGGAGGCCAGAGGAGAGAGGAGCACAAGTTGTGTTTGCAAGAGGCCTTGGGAAAATGCTTTGAGTCAATAGCATTGGAATTTGAAATTTTCTCAGGGGTAAGGCATGCGGGGACATTAGTGACTTAGAACATGATGTAGTAGGTCAGAGATTGGAGAACTTGATCCAGTCAAAGTCCTGGCTGGGAAATCAGCAGATTGCTCTGATCTGAAACAACTGAAACTTTTTATTTTGGACTTCCCATTTGCTATTAGAGATGTTTTTTTTTATATAATCTTCATAGGCAACAGTTGAGAATGGTACCATCACTATTCCCATTTCATAAATGAGAACACTGAGACTTAAGATGTTAGTAACTTGGCCAAGTTCTTATTGCCAACAAATGATGGAGCTGAGATTTGAACCAAGATATCTTGTTTACAGAGGTTTAGGATACCCATGAGGCTCCTAAGTAGAGGGTAACTTGTGGTAGGTAGTGCTTACTGTTATTATCACCATTATAGTAACTTTTTTTTTCCAGAGTGTCTGAGCAGTCTTCTGATTTTTTTTTTTTGGCTACTTGCTGAAAGCACTGGTCTGGCAATTTGGAGAAGTCTAAAACAGTCTCTAACCTGTGAATTTTTACCCTGTAAACTAAGTGAGGGTGGTAGCCATATAGCCAAGGGAAAGCAGATAGGCTTGCCAAGGAACTTTCTATTCCAGTGACCTCTGAACAAAGCCCTCCTCAACTGAGGATGGAAAGCAGAGAAATCCTAGGGTCTCTGAGGGTTTCAGTTGTCCTCTCAAGTCCTTTAAAAAAAATCAGCTTTGCTGTTGGCGTGGTACTGTTTGGGCAAACACTTGAAAATGCTTTTTGCTTATGGTTGCATCACATGTTTGCAAGGAGACTCAGATTATCCTCTTTGATGTTGTCTTTCTCTGCTATTTTCTATGTATCTGTCCTCGCAGATCTGCAGCTATCCAGGGGAATGCTGGATCATCAGAATGTGAGGAGTGGTAGTTAGCGAAAATGATATGGAGGAATGGGGTAAAATGAGCCCTGAGATTTCATGATAAAAGACAGACTAAAAAGACACACTGGGGTGCGAATTGAAAGATAAGTAACACTTAAGAAGCCTAAGAAACCACTAAATGGAATAAAATGATAATAACAAGTATGTTCAAAATATACACAGTAAAATAGATTAGAAAGCAAAGGGGCTAAACTCAAGTAGATGGTTGTAACTACAGGGATACCCTAATGAGCTAAAATATTAAAAGTGATATGATGAACCTGAACTAAAGAAATGTTAACTATAGGGGGCAGTCCAAAGTTAATAATCCCACACAGGGGCAACCTTTGGGGTGAGGTAGGCAATGTTTGTTAAGTGCTTCTGTAGGCCAGATGTTGTGTGTGTATTTTATTTAATTCTCACAAAAATACTGTGAAGGGAGTATGGGTATTTTCTCTATTTTGTTGCTGAAACTTGGAGAGGAGGAAAAAATTATCTAAATTAACACGGAACTTAGGCAGTCAAGCTGGGACTGGAATCCAGGTACAGCTCAACCTTGAAGCTGTCCCACAGTCATGCACGCATTTACTCATGCACTTAGTGGGCTTCTTGCTGAGATGTGCTTACTGGGATGGTGTTTGCCAGAGGAGCCCCAGGGGGCTGAACTCTGAAGGGTTCTCAGTGAACCCATAGCCTCTCCCTTTAGGCTTTTACACTTACATCTTGGGGATCTTTCAGGTGTCTTCTTGCTGCTTCCAAAGGCAGGCTCACAGTTGCTGTTTCTGCAATTTCTCTGAACATCCCTTCCCTATCCTGAGAACACTGGTACATGGACTCCAAAGAAGGCCAGGTAAAGGTGTTGTAGATTGAAGATTCAGGGAAGTTCAGGTCTGGCATAAACAGGTGGGAGGTCAGATGCCATGTTGGAACTGACTTGTGTTCCTGTATGTGCTGGGTACGTGGAGGTACTGACAATTAAAAACAGTATAACAAAATGAGATTATGATATGAAAAGTAGTCTAGTGATGCTAGAACTGTCTGTATCCACCTAAATGGCCTAATTGCCACTAGTCTAACAAACTTGCCTTGATATACCCGACTCGAGGTTGAAATCACTTGCTTATTAACTGTCCCATAGGGCTTGCTTTACATTGTTTTCTTGACTGCTATATTTCCTTGCTTTATAGGAACATACCTGTCTTCCTCCAGTGGGTAGTAGACTCCTTGGGGCAGGGACTTTGAGAAATTTACCAGTTGTCCTGAGAACACAATGTCCAGTATGTGCACTGTTAAGGCCTGCTGGGTTGAGAAGGAGGTATGATGCCGGGGGAATGTCCAGTAGAGAGCAGAAACACAGAACTACCCCTGCAAGGGAGGCGTGCGGCACCATGGCTGAGCAGTCATCTCTGGATTTGGATAGACCTGAGTTCCATTTCTTTCCCAGCAATTGCAGCTGTGTGATCTGAGGGATCTCGCTCTAAAGCTTTGGTTGACCCAGCTGTGAAATGGGTCTCAACTAACAGAAGCTTCGATGGACTGAATGAGATGACCCATGTGCTGGTCACTAAGACGTGCTCAACAGCTTCCAGTGGCCATCCGTGCCATTGGTGCTTGCTGTGAAATGCTTCCATGAACATGGGCTAGTACATCAAAGCTGGGGATGGATTTTCAGAGATTTGGGAGTGCAGTGGAAATACTTGGCTCCTGAGTGCTGGGGGGCAAGCCACAGAGGGATCCACTGGAACATTGGATCTCTGCCTGTCTTCTTTAACTTGCAGCCCCCTCGAGATGGGGTTGGCTATGCCTGGTTCTGTCCTCCCTGCTAGGGGTCCTTGGAGGGGAAGCCTCATTTGCCACTTTCATTTCAATGTCCCAGGCCCCTTGCGCTGTGCCTCATTCTAAACCAGCCTTCAAAGTGCTTGCTGAAGGAATGGATTTCTGTCCTAATTATAGCCCTGACCTCTGCCAGATGCTCAAGGATTGCCCTGGTTTCACAAGGAGGAGAAACAACCACTCAGGGAAACCGAGGCATACATGTAGGTTAGAATCCTCTCTGCCCCCTCAGTCTTTAGAGACCCATGCATTCTCAGCAGCAAGGATGTGATTTCATCTACTGAAGCTGTAAATAAGGATTCTGTCTCTATTTGAATTCCTGCTCTAGTTTTGGGGTGAGGGGAGATCTGAGCCCTGATACCCATCTCTAGTGACAGTGGGCTGCGGAAGGCCCCTCCTCCATTATATCTTCTCAGCGGATTGTGAAACAGCCAGGGAGGAGGTGAAGCTCTGAGCCAGGGAGCCTGGCTGTCTCTTTAAATGCTGGGGTCTGTGTGGGAGAGGGAGGGGCCAGCTCTGGAGTGCGTGAAATTCCTGGGCTCCTCCGGCAGTCTCAGGCTCAGAGCGCAGCTCTACACATCTCTTCGTGCAACTCAGAGAGGGAGAGGCAGCGTGTCCTCCCCTCTCACAGCCGCCAGCATCTCCAGCCACCAAGGACCTGCTTTCGCACCTCCAAAGCCCCCTCCCTTCTTCCCTGCCACTCCTTCCCAGAGAGAGAGGAAAAGAAAGAGAGAAAGATTCTGGAATTTGAACCTCTCCAAAGAGGAAACACCCAGCAAACTCAGTTGATTAAACATCAAACAGACAGACAGATTCCAACTCTTCCGCTCAACTGGAAAGGTAAGATTTTGGGGAAGAGAAAGGCAGACAGGTTACAGAAAACTCAAGGTTCTCGTCCGTTCTGGGAAGAGGTTGCTCTTGCTCCTGAGAGGGTAGAAGTTTTCAGCTGGGAGCAACCAACCTAGATTTTTTTTTTCTTTTTCTTTTTTGGATGCTGGATCCGAGAGCCTCTGCTAACTATGGGAACGGCTTTTCAACTGCCTTTCCTTGCCTTCGGCTTCTCCTGGAAGTTGGGTCCTTTTGCTCCAGCTGTTAGAAAAGTCAGAGAATGTTTTCGGTTTAGTATCTTCTTCCTCTTCTTTTACTCTCTCTTATTTTAAAAAAATTTTTGTTCCTCTATTTGCTTAGATTGTTAGTCTAAAATGATGTGTGCCTATCACTTCATTTTGGGCAGACACTTTTTTGACATTTTGAAGCCCTTACTCTCTCTCTCTTCTATCTCTTTTCCCCAAAGAAGGGGCTGGTTAAAAATGAGAGAGAAGGGACACTTTGAGGAGCACAAGAAGACAAAATCCAATTAATACAGGAATTTTCTTAGCTGTTGAGGAATTAAGGTGTGTTTGTGTGTGTGTGTGTGTGTGTGTTGTATAAATTTTTTTTTGAGGGGGTGTGAGGAGGTTGTTCTCAAGTCTGCGAATCCAGGTTGGAGTCCTGCTGTCTTGTTGTGAAGGTGGGCACACTCGGAGAAGGTGACAAGGAAGTGTGTGTGCGAGTGTGGATGTGTGTGCGCTCGTGTGTGCTCCTGTTTGGATCGGTTACAAGGGAATCTTCTTCTTCTGCCTTCCATTTGTTTATATTAATGATTTAGTAGCAGGCTTGCCTGAAAACTTCCACTCTGGGTAAGCACTGTGGGTTTTGCAAGCTCTCAGTGACCTTAAAGACAAGCTCGATGTATTGTTTCTTTTAAGGCATTGTGCTGTACCCAGAGTTTCGGTTCTTTCCCTCTCTCTCTTTTTTAACCACAAAACTTAACTGCTTTAGAAACATCATTCCAATGACAAGGAAAAAAAATCTGCCCCCAGCCCCCATCCCTTCCTAGGCCAGTGATGTAATACCAACCTATGGGCTTGGCTGCTTTGCAGGTGACTTACCCTGTGATTACTTGTTAAAAAAAATAAATGTCTCCTTTCCTCCATTAAATGCCTACTTCTTTTGATTTGGATGCAGAAGTATCATCCTGCAATGAGAAAATTATGTACATATTTTCTTTCTGCGAACCATTATTGGGGTTTATGTAAAGTAGGTTTCCTCTATTCTGAGGTCTTATTTTTATTTATTTATTTTTTAAATGCAAAGGTCAGAGATCAGCGAGAGCTAGCCAGTCAGACCAAATAAGAGAGCTGGTGGAAGAGGAGCCGTCTTCTCCCCGCTTCCTCCAGTTATTCCCGCTTTGGAGAGATAACATTTCTTTTGCCACCATAAACCACCCCAATATACTTAATTATTTTTTTCCCTGGGGTCCTGAGGGTGGCCCTTGGAGGGAGAGGGGCACTCCTTGTCACACCTGGAGGACAGTGTAGTTTCAGGGGTCAGATGATCGTTTGCCTTTGTGGGGAAGGTTCCAATGGAAATTTGAACTCCCAGCGCGCTAGGGGACTTGATTGCTGGGATAGTCTATCTGGGGGCACCCAGAGGTTAGGGTGGGGAGCCTGAAGAGCCGGCCGTTCTCAATTTGCTGTTGTGGGTAGAGCCTCCCTACATCGTTCAAGGGCTTCTGCATCGCCTTGCAAGTTGCAATGGTCCCACTGGTTATGATGGGCAAGTTTACCTAAGGGCTACTGGGTATGTGTCGGAAGGACGGTGGGGAGAGAGAGGAGGCAAAGCTGGTAGATATGTATTTTTTAATCTTTGGGCTTAATCTGCCTAAGTCATATCGGGATAAACGATATTTCAGATGGGTGCTGGTTGTGCAGAGATATTCCTATTGTTTGATTTGTGTGTGTGTGTGTGTTGTTGTTGTTGTTGGGGAGTGGAGTGAGGGTTCTTGGCCCATTTTCTGCAGCCCTGAGTTCATCATGCGAGCCAGTCTTCCTTTTGGAAGAGGGAAAAGGCTGGACATTGGAAGTTCTCTATTAAAGTGAGCAACAGGGCTGGGTTAATTAAAAAACAACAACAACAACAACAACTGGACTGTGCGAATGCCCTTTTCTGGAGCTTTCCAGCCCTTTCTAGTGAAATAATAATTTAAGAAAATTGCTTCTTAAGAAGGGGAGCCAGGAATCAAAGGGATTCTAGATTTTGAGAGACAACTACGTCTTTGCTTCTCTGGTAGCTCCCTATTATTAATTATTGGGGTTTTGATGGGGGTCCGGCCTCTGTTTTGTTGATTTCTTTTTAATGCTGCGTTTCTACTGACTATGTTGATGATTTGCTGCTTATATAAGGGGAAGGATGTATCGAGGTGGATTGATGCTTGGGGTTTTGAGATCGGCTACTGAGATTGGGTGGCGGTGTGTTTGTCGATGTGCATGGTAGGAAGGTCTTTTCTTTTGGGTGGTGGGGGACAAGGGAATGGCCGGAGAATGGTAGATGAGATGCTCCAGCGAATGGAAACGTGAGGGGACATGGAGGTGAGGTCGGAAGTCACCGGTTTGCAGAATTTCTGTCCTGCATCCCCCGTTTTTCTCGCTCCTTGAAAAAAAATCCATTATCTCTAAAAACACATTATTCCTCAATTGGCCTTTTAGAGGAAAAGGAGAGAGAGAGAGAGAGAGAGAGAGAGAGAGGGGGGGGGAGGAGGGGTTAATTTGGTGAGGGGGCTTGGTTGTAATTAGCCCACTGCTGCAAAAGTGAGATACAGAAATCCACCGGCATCAGCTTTGGGGACAGAGCAAGGCAGCGGAGGGATGGGGGACGGTTGTCAGTCTTGGATGAACAGTGAAGCGGTGGGGTTGGCGTTTGGGTTTGTGTGTGTTTGTATCTCTGTGTGCGTGCAATTTCTTTTCCCCACCGCACCAATTTCTCCCTCCATGCTTCCCCAGTTCTGCCATGATCTTGCCTCCTGTTTCCACGCACCGCTCTCCGCTACCCCATCCACCCTCCTCCTTTTCCCCAGCCCCTTTCTGTCTCCATGAGAAAATTCTGATTCTGATGGCTCTGCGGCTCTTTTTTTTTGTCTTTTTTTTTTTTTGCAACACAACAGTGGTGCGATGGCCTTTCCTACATGCCACACGGATGCAGCCTTCTGATAGGAGGGCTAAGTCGGCACATCCACGCGCGCGCCGGCACACGCTCTTGCACACACACACACACACACACACACTCTCACATACGCAGGCGACTGAGGGCTTGGTTCTGTTTGGTTTTGTTCCCCTTCGCCACTTTCCCCACCTCTACTTCCACCATGGCTCCTTTCCCCCATCTTCATACGGGGAATGCGGTCACGTAATAGCTTCATCTTCTCCCTGCAACCGCTCTCTTCTTTCCTCTCGCCATTATCCTCTCCCGAAAGCTGTGGTGTGTCGCAGTTCATAGGATTAGCATGTTGGAGAGTCTTTGGGGGAGGGGACCTCATGAGGAGGGGATTGGAATGGGGGTAGATGACATTAATGATTTTTTTTTTTTTTGGCCAAATAAGCACCCGGTGATAATGATCCAATTTAACCATCCATGAAATCTATGTTTGCGGCACATTGGAAGGTTATGGGGGAGAGCAGAGTCTGGACTGGGTTACCTCTGGGGAGGTTTGATGGCTGGAGAGTAGACAGAGCCCCCTCCCCCATGCACACGGGCACGCGCTCTCACACTCGCCAACAGAGACAGCCCTAATCAGTGGGCTGTGTTAGACCAGAGGGCACTGCAGAATATCCCAGCGGCTTGTCGTAGTTCTTGGGGAGGTTGGGGGCGATGTCTTTGTCCTATCCAGCTCCCGGCTGTATCGATGATGCTGGGTCTTGAAATTCTTGGTCAGCCTTTGTGTTGTCTTGTGGGTAGGGGCTGAAAGGGTGTTTGTGTTTAGTTCAACACTGGTGTGCCTTCAATCGGACAACATGGGATTGTCAACCCTGCACTCCTGATGCAGACAGGAGGCTGCCTGCCTTTCGTGCTATGTGGCTGTATGTGTTAGATATGTACAGGCAAGTGGCTCAGGAGAGGTGTGGTAGTAATGGGGGCAGTGAGAAAGGCAAAAGGCAGGGGCATTTAGTAGAGGGAGAGGAGGATGAAACCTTGGAGGGAGTTTAGAAATAGATGCAGTGGGGGACTGCTGCTGTCTCCAGCAGGACGCCTCAAATGAGATCCCCACGTCCACCAAGCAAGCCCGTGGGCGGGTGAGCTCACTGATGATGGGTGGGCGGATGCAGACTGAAGGGGGAGAAGGGACAAAGTGGGCGAAATTGAGGGTTTCCCCCTCTGCCTCACTGGAATCCTAGGCTGAGCGCTGGAGGATGGCCCCGCTCTCCCGGCAGCAGCCACCTCTTGGGCAGCATGGCCTTGGCGGCTGCAGTCCACAGAAGCTGAGATCACCCTCGGTTGTGAGAGTAGCTCCAGCCTCTGTGTTCTCCTGGGCTCTGGCTGCATTAACTACCAGACGCCATTTTTCCTTCTCCTTTACTAAAGGTGTGTCCTTCTTTATTAGAAATTATAAGTGAGATTGGGAAACCTATTGCCTAAAAGAAGAAATGAAATCCTTAGAGCAGAATGTGCATTGCCTCACCTTTCTGGTGTTCCTCGTCCTTCCTGGGGCTGACCTTGAGGAGTTAGGGAGAAAGGGTTACGTCATTGCCAGAGAAAGGGGAGAAATGGGAATTTGGATGCCTCTGGATGAATTATTTTGCCAAGATCAGGGAAGAGCTTGCTCTTGGAATCCTCTGGCCATGCTCTCCTTACGTGACCCTTCCAACATGGGTAGGAGACTTGCAGAAGGAAGCATCGCTCTGAAATGTCGCTCCCTAGAAATGCACTGCTGGACGACCTGTTCCTACTGTGAATTCCAGGCTCCTTGTCCCCACGTACGTACCTGCTTGGGAAGAATGGTGGCACTGCAGCTCTGACCCTTGTGAGCCAGCCCTGGCTGCTTTGCAGGTGAAGTAGTGCAGCCGTGTGGCCCAGCCAGCCACAGGTGGCCATGCTGGCCATGGGGCATAGGCCATGCAGGGCTGACTCTCAGACCCTTCTTGCAGGTCCTAGCCCATATGACACCTCCTCAGAAAGGCCTGTCCTGACCTGCTTTCTAAAGGAGGCCTCTCCTCCCAATCCTCTGGCTGCTGTCTTATCCATGACTCTGTCTTTAATTTTAATTTGTTGATCGCTATTTAGCCTTATACCAAATCTTGATAGATCTTGCTTGTTTCACCTCTAAAAATGCAAGCTCTGTGAGATCAGGCACTTTTTTTTTTTATTCATTGCGGTATGTCCAGGGCCTAAGGCAGTCCTTGGCACATAGTAGATGTGCAACTAATATTTTCTGGTTGGAGAAAAGAACCATATAGTTTTTGTGTTGGGTGTTTTTTGTAGCACCTCGCTACTCAGTTTCTGGGAGAGCTGAGCTTTGCTTCTGTCCATCTTAGCTCTACCTGCAAGACCAGATCTCCTGGAGGAGTTGTGAAGTGCTGAACTTTTTTGAGTTCAGTAGAAAAGTTTTCTTCACTCCGGCCCAGAGTCACTCTTGACTCCTTCACAATCTTTCTAATAATAAAAATCATTGTTATTGTCACAGTAGTAGAAATGGTAGTCATAGTCCTGTGAGTACTTGCTGTATTACCAAGCTCAGTACCAAGGTTTTTTGTTTTATTTTTTACCTGCACTATCTCATTTAATTTTACAATCAAACCAATATAGTATATTATTCTTCCCTGCTTTATTGATAGAGAAAGAGATGGAGACTTAGATTAAACACACACACACACACACACACACACACACACACACACACAAGAGGAAATGACAGATTAAGACCAGAACTCACATCTGTCTTATTCTAGATCCCAAGCTCTTGACCCTTATATCGGAATGCCTTTAAATACATGAGGAAACTGAGGCCTAGAGAGGTTGAGTGGCTTGTAGAAAGTCCTACATGTCTGATGCAGAGACAAAGCTAGGGTCTGGGTTTCCTGGCTGCTGTTGTGTAGGCTGCCAAGGTCCCTGTTGATTCTTCTCCTTCCTTTGTCGGAGGTGAGTGAGGCCATGGTGAAGTGGGGTGGTTGCTGTGCATTTAAGAAAGGCCTTCAGCAGAGTCAGCGGATTCCAGAGGAAGATGTTTTACAGCTAGAAGAGGCCCGGTAGGCTCCATTCCAAGGTTACCAGAGTCACTGATTGTCATCAAGGTTATCTTCTGAAGGTGATGGAAGAAGAGACATGTGTGTGGGTGGGGTGGGGTGGGGGGACTCAAAGTTCTAAATCCCACATAGCCTCTCATCGAGGATACTGTCAGATGTGGCAAAGATCCAGCCAAGATCCAAGCAGGTGGTTTCTGGATCCTTACAGCCTGAGGCCTATGTGCCATCCCAGATAGGCTTAGCCCTTTTTCTCAAGAAGGGAGGCATGGGCCGGAGGCTGCTCTAGTGTGTTTCATTTCCGTTTCCAGAGGCTGGTTAGAGAAAATGATGCTATGGAATGGGAGTGAAAGCCATTACCAATCTTTGTCCTACCCTAGGGTTGGCCTTGACCTTGAATAGGGGGAAGACTAGACATTCTAGCCAAGTGTGAGTGTGTTTTGGATGATATAGAAGTGAGGGAGGGAGGTTAGAGAAGGGTAGAGTCTGAGGCCTGGGCAAGCCTTACCTTTTGCCAGGACCCAGACTCACAGGTGAAGGCATTTATATGTGACCTTGAGATGGCATAACCAGATGCCCTGGTTTGTAGACAACTCCTGTTTGGGCCTGTTCCCTAGTGCAATTATTAACTCTTGACAGTGTCCTGATTTGGATGATAAAATATATGGTTATCCTTCTCTTAGATAACATCACCCACTTTTTCTTAATGGGACAGAGAAAGGAAGAGGGCATGCTAGAGAAGGAAATCTAGTTTCAGGGCAAAAAAGATGATTAGGTGTGGGGTCTTTTCCCAGTAATATTTTCACTTGCCCCTAACTTCTAAAGGATTAAAGCTTGGATCTTCTAACAATTCCCACCACCAATATGACTCTTATTACGATCCTAACTACTCTTACTATACTAATGCTACTAGCCAACCAGTCCTGATTCTGGGTCAGATACCATGCTCAACCCTTGACTTGCATCATCTCAGTCTTCCAACAACCCTTTGTGGGAGGTACTGTTCTTACCTCCATTCTACAAAAACAATAACTGAGGCTGAATGGAGTTTAGGAGTGCACCCAAGTCACTTAGGTAGGAAGCAGCAGACTTGGCTTTGATGCCTCTAGTCCCCCCTCTTGTACCACACTTCTCCCTGTCCTTTCCTCTGCTGCCCTGTGTGTGGGATCCAGGCCCCTTTGTCAGGTAGTCAATATCCCCACTCTGGGACTTGCTGAGGACCTTGCTGCTTGATCAGAGGTGGTTCCAGCTTAGAAAGAAGGTGCTGCACACTATCTTTTTTATTACACTTTGGAAATCTGTTTTCTGGTACTTTTCTGTCTTTAGCAACCTTGTATGAAGAGAGAGTGTAAGTGGCTTGGAAAGATAGTGGGTTGGCAGAAGGTAGAGAACCTGAAACCTATCTAGCCTTGTTTTGCTCTGTGGTCCTGGGTTGTGGTGAGTACCCCTTTGAGAGACCCTTTCTATAGGGCTTGGCTCTCCATGTTTGATTCCACTGAAGGGACAATTATGTTGCATCTGGCAGAGCATTGAGCTTTGCTGTTTGTTTTAGGTGGGCAGTGTCTTCATTTTATCAGAAAGTTGGTGGTCAGAGGGATTAAAAACATGTTTAGGATCATCCAGAGAGAAAGAGCAGACCTTGGGCCTAAGCTTGGATATAAACCCAGAGACCTTGCCTTGAGCCATGAAGAAAGGGATAGGAGTTGGCACATCTATACTGGGGGCTAGAAGATGAAATATATGAGGGAAGTTGTAATATCTGCTCTTGAGGTCTAATGTTAGGGCAGTGCCTCTGGGAGTCACCCAGGCAGCTGCTGGGCTCAGATTGGATGAGTGTTGTTCCTGGTCTGGGTTTATCTAGGGATGTGCAGGAATTACCTCTTTTCCTATGGAGTGGTAATAAATGCACTAGCAATAAATGCCCTCTCCATCCCCCTGCATCACAAGGTAAAGGGAAAGAGGGGATGGGAGTCCCTACCCAGATACAGGAAGAGAGGATGCTCAGATGGAAGCAGCTAGACCTGCCAGGCTAGAGAGCCCCCAGGAGGAAGAAGAAACTTGCTATTGGCAGAGAGGCGGGGGACAGGAGAAGAGTGTTTTTCTGACTGAGGGGCAGGTCTGAGCCCCAAGCTGAGCCACATTAGCTTCATTGCAATCCCATTGAAGACTGTGTTTATTTTTCCAATAATGTGTTAATTAAACATCGATTTCCGGGTGGAGGAAAGGGAATTGGATTGCTAGAGCTAAATGGAGTGAGGCAGATGGGGAGCAGTGAGAGGGGCCCCAAGCTGGAGTCAGCATTCCTCAGGATCACCCCAGAGGGGTGGAGGGGAACTGGGGATGCTTCATTCCCTGGCTCCCAATTTGGAATTGTCAATACCCCAGAGTCTTCAGGAGGCATCTTTTCTACTCCTGGATCACCAGGGTGGATGGAGAGGACTGTGGAGCCTTGATTCCAGGGGAGGAGCACTTGTTCTCTGCCTGCTGGCATCATGGGCTCATGGAGCAACCAGGTGCCAGGTCTTGTGCTCAGCATGCTCTAGATGTTAGCTCATTACCTCTTGTAGAAAACAGAGAGGTAGGTAGTGTTAGAATCCCACTTTGGAGACAAGAAAACAGAGGGACAGAGAAGTAGAAAGCTCACCATCCAACAATTGATGAAGCATGGCGTAGGAAGGATTAGGAGACAAGCTGAAAGTATCTGAAGTTGGCAGAATAGCTACTTAGGGGTCCAAGCCCATTTAAAGAAAAAAGCAAAAATAATGATGTTTCCAACAGAAGCACATGATGCTCAGATTGAGCTCTTGCTCTGTGCAGCAGCTAGGTCACTGTTATGTGCTTTGCACATAGGGTTGTGAGGACCCAGTGGGTAAGCATTAAAAAATGCTATTCCCACAGGTGAGTAAAGAGGGGCTTGGGGAGATTCAGCAACTCTCCTGAGGTTGCAGAGTTGGTCAGTGGTGGTGTTGAATAGAAATTTGGTACAGATAATCTTGAGACTTCTTTATAGCCTTGCTCTCCCATCTCCTACTCACTGAAGATATGGGTCTTGGCTCAGCAGGTTGTTTATAACTCCTAGGAAATGAAGACTTGGGGATCTCAGGAAGGAACCTCTGGCTAAGACCCTGGGTCCCAGAAATCTCAAGGTCTTGCAATGTGGACCTCACTTTTGAGCTCATGGTGGCTCAGGCCTGGCCTCTGGTTTGGGATGTTTGTAGTTGGTAAGAGTATGTAAGAGCTGTAGTTCTTAAATTTGTCTGCATATCACCATATTAAAATTCCAAACCCAAGGAGTACCTCATACTAGTTAAATTAGAATTATTAGGGGAAAGTCCAAGGTATCAGTGTATCTAAAGCTTTCCTGTGACTTAGAAGATCCTTTTCTGCTAAGCAGATGGAGGGAGGCTGGAGCAGCTTCCCATTTCCAGAGTGAGGTAAGGAGTGTACAAGTAATTCCATCAGGCAATGCTTATGGCCACCAGTTTTCTTCTCATGAGAATAAGAGATTTCAGGCTTTGGTATGCCTCAACCATGGCCTGTCTAGGGAGCTTTGACATCGACATCTCCTCAGGCCCCACTAAGCAGTTCTGGGGAGAGGCCCAGGAATCTGCATGAAAGGGAAGCAAATGTATGGCTTCTGTATGGCTGGACAAGGATGTGGGGCCAACCCAAGCTGTTAGGTTCATGCACTTGTGAAGTCCTCTCTTTCATTGGTGGGATGGATAGGTGAGGATGGAGATTGCTGTGGGCACCTGTTGATCTGTGAGGTTTGGCCTCCTTTGGTCAGGACCAACTGTGCATTGCTGTGCTAGGAAGGCCCATTCACCTGGCCTGGGTCCCTCTGCCACTGCGGTGTCTTGTTCAGTGGTGACCCTGGGGGAGGAGAGGATGATCCTGTCCTGGAAATTCAGTAGACTCCCTTCTTGGGCTTTAAAAAAGATCAGAGTAAATCTCGGCATAAGTTGAGTGTTGAGAAGCCTGTCAGCAGCACATCCTAGGGCTTCCCCGGGGATCAGCAAAACAGCTTCTCTGGGCTGATTTTAAGCTTTTCTTCCAAAGCTGTCAGAAATAGAGAATAGTTGGAGCCTCTCAGAGCTGGAAGGGACTGTGACGATCATCCCTGCCAACGCTAATATTTATTCTTTTTTTTCACTCATTTATTCCCCCAACAGATATTTATTAAACACCTACTATATCCAGGCACGGTACCAGGTTCTGGGAATACAGCCCACACTCATGAGAGATGTTTGGTTTATCCCTCATGGAATTTAAGCTTGGGCGGAAAGGCAAGTAGACAACACAAGTATGTAATTACACATTATGATAAGTGTTCTGAAGGAACAGTGCTGGGGGCTCTGAGAGTTAGGGAGACCTAATTTAGAATGATGATGTTGGGGGAAAATGATAGCTGAAATTGATCAAATGTTTACTATAGGCAGGCCCTGTTTAAGGGCTTCCGATGCGTGGCCTCGTACTGTTGTTACTGTAGTGTTGTTACAGAAGAAGAAATTGAGGCATTGGAGAGGTGTTCAGGAATGGACCCAAACTGAGGCCTGCCTGACTCTCCTACCTCTTCTAACACTCCACTCTTGCAGGGGTGGGTGTTCCTGAATAACTTGTATTTATGCTGAGATCTGAGGAGAAGTGAGAATAAGAAAAATCTAGAGAGCTGGACATGGTGGTGAATACTTGTAACCCCACTACTTGGGAGGCTAAGGCAGGAGAACCACGGGTTCAAGGCCAGCCTCAGTGATTTAGCGAGGGACACAGAAACTTAGTGAGACCCTGTTTTAACATAGAAAATAAAATAGGGCTGGGATGTACTTAGGAGGCACTATGTACCTGGGTTCAATCTCCAGTCCCTTCCCCCCCCCCCAAAAAAAAAAGGGAAAAAGAAAATTCTGGAGATGCTGGGCTAGGGGGCAGGGTATATAGGTGTCAAGAAGTTATTGATAAAAGGATACAAAATTACGGTTAGATAGGAGGAGTAAGTTCAGAGATGCACTGTATAGCAGAGTAATTATATAGTTAATGACCATATATTATATTTTTGAAAAATGCTGAGAGTGGATATTAGGTTTTCTTGCCACAAAATAACTGAGGCAATTCTTATGTTAATTGGGTAGATTTAACCAACCCATAATGAATATATACTTCAAAACGCAATGTTGAGGCCGGGCATGGTGCACACACTTTTAATCCCAGCATTCGGGAGGCAGAGACCGGACGACTGCAGTTCATCGACAGCCTCAGCTGCTTAGTGAGGCCCTTTGCAACTCAGGAGACTCTGTTTCAAAATAAAGTATAAAAAATAGGGCTGGGGGGTGTCACTCAAAGTTAGAATGCTCTTGGGTTCCATCCCCAGTACCACACACACACAAAAAAAAAACCACTGTTGTACATAAGTACATATGGTTTGTCAATTTAGAAGATACTAGATAAATTTGGAAAGAATAACAATAAAGAAGTTAAGGGAGAACTGGCCATCCTGGCCACTTAGGGCTGGCTCTTAGATGCCAGCCACCATGCAGAGCACACTACCAAATGTATCTCACCGAATCCTCTTGATCAGGAAAAGTAGGAGTTCTTACCCGTTTTTGCAGGTGAGGGAAATGAGGCTTTGGGAAGTCTCATTTCTTTTTGAGGCAGCTGGATGTGGCAGAGCTGTCTAGAGCCATGGCCTCTAATTTCTGGGCTTTGCTTTGTGAGATGAGATGGTCCTCAGAGGTGGGCCTGGACCTTACCTACTGGGTGGTGTGACTTATGGAACAGGGAGAGGCAAGGGGAATCTCCCCAGAGCCTCAGGCCTGCTTCTTCTGGGCCATGGAAGATGCCGAGGATGTCTTTAGGATACGGATGCTCCTCTGTGGCCTGATGAATCTGTTTTTCTTCCTTCTGGAAAGAATACTCAGGCCAACCTTCTTCTAATTTCTTGGCCCAGGAGCCCATAACCAATGATCATTCTCTTCTCTCCTACCTGCTGCTGGTCACCTGCAGTTCTGCCCTCGTCCTCTATGTGGCGCCCTCTCATCTCCCACAACACCCTGCCGGCTGGCACCAGAGGGTCCCTCTGCTCTGAGTCCTGTGGTCCCTGGCCCACCTCGAGCTGACCTGTACTAAGCAGATGTGAGTGAAGGTAGAAGAAAGTACAGGGCATTGGGTTATGGCCTTGATCTAGAACCACAAGAGAGGCAGGAGAATGTGGAGAGAAAGGAAATATGTTACTGAGGTATTGATAAAATATTAAATTCTTGAAAAGTTTGCCAGGACATGAGAGTTCATTTCTGTGACATTGTTTTCCTAGCCTGTGGGTGATCAAGCCTGGCACAGGGACAGATGCCCCCTGAGATGGGAGCACTGCCTGGGCCCGCTGGCTTCTCTGCCAGTGTTAAAGGGATTAGGTGGAGGGATCAGAAGTGGGCAGGCTAGAGCTCTTCTGGTCTTCTCCACATCTTGGGGCTGTGTTTGTACTGGGCTCTCATTCTGATGAGTTAACACTTGAAAGCAATAGTCGGGCTCTTTGGATCCTGGAGATAGGAAAGACAGGGAAGCTTTCTCCAGGAGGGGGCAGGACCTGTGGGAGTAAGGAAGCTGCCTTGTGTGTGTGGGTTGTCGAGTCAAGATAGCAGTCATTTTTTTCCTTTGTGTGTGTTGGTTAATATTATTTCTGTAACAGTAAACTCCTTAGAAAATGGCTTAATGATTTTTATTATAAAATAATATATGTGTGTTATAGAACCTTTAGATAACACACACACACACACACACACACACACACACACCCCTGTAAATACCCCTTCAGAGATAACCAATGGGAGAATCCTGGTATCTATCTTTTCAGCCTAATTTCTAAGCATCTGCAACCCAGGCTGTGTTATTTTGTTTTTAAAGAAGTTCATTCACTCATTTAACAAGTACTAATTGAGCGCCCACTCTCTGCCAGGCACTGAAATCGCATTTTGGAAGCTGTCACACTAGCCTGATTTTTTACTTAAAGATGCATCACGAACACTTTCCCACAACAGCCACTCATGTCTTTGAGATTCCAGATTTAGATTTTGGGTGTAATGAGGCAGTTGGCAAATTCTGGCATCTCGGGTCTCCTGTCTTAAGAAGGAAGGGAGGCAGCTAAGCTTCTCTCCTTGGCACCCATGGCAGGACCAAGTTAAACACTTTGGGAGAAGATGTGTCTTTTGACCCAGGAAATAAGAAAGGGATAGAAAAAGGCCTGGAGGGAGGGGAAAATGCCTAGCTTTTATTTAGAATTTAAATATGACATTTCTTTAAATGAACGGTTTGGAGAAGTGGAATTCCATTCTCTGTTCTGGACTCCTAGCATCTTAGTGAGTAGGTGGAGCCCTGGAGCTTGGCTAGTCCACCTGCTTCTACATTAAGATGAGGACCAGGAGCCTCTAAGTGACTTGTCCAAGGATGTGTAAGTCATAGGTAGCAGAGCTACATCTGGAGCCTGGCTTGCTATGTGAGGGAGAGGTGCACAGAAAGGAGTAGATTTGGAAAAGGTGGCATATCCTGTGCTGGGTGGATGGAGGAACCACTAGCTGCACTTGAATTTGGATGCTGTACTTTAAAAGGAGGTTTGTGATGCAGATGACAGGTCAAGGGAAGGAAAGAAAGGTGGAGTTTTCCTGAACACACAGGGAGTTCAGTTTTGCAGCACATGGATGGAGGGCTGAGAAGAGATGGGGCTGGGAAGGTATGTTCGGGCAGGGCGGCGGAGGATCTCAGTTGATACGTATTTCCCTGAGGATTGTCCCTTTCACAGGAATCCCAACTGAATCTGGCATAGAGGGATTTTCAGAGGGTGGTTTCACATAACTACAATCTCAGAGAATGGACCTCAGCTTTGGTTCAGCTTAGAAATGCCGAATATGTTGGTGTCTCAGGCCAGTTCTGCTCATAAGTAGGGAGGCGGTTCTGCAGCTCTCAGGCTCATGCCATCACCACTTGGCCTCCCATCACTGAACAGAAATATTGGGTTTATTTTGGTTGTACCAGCTCAGGTCACATATAATCACAATAGGATGTCCCTCAGCTGGGGGTGGAGCTAACCCATCCCACCCACATGGTTGCTGCTCCAAGGGAGGGCACAGAGTGGACGTTGGGTGGAGCAGGAGAGGGGTTAAAGGCATGCAGACTGTCTCTCTGTATCCCTATTAGAGCAGTAGGGCGGGGTGTTCCCCTTTGTTATAGGAGCAGGACTTCAGGTATGGGATGGTCAGTGGGTTTGGCAGAGTCTGATAATTGCTTCATGCCCTCGGCGGAAGCCTCCAAACTGGGCCATTGAGCTCGTCTAGAATACCTAGAATACGCTCCACGTGGGTGTGTCTGACTCATCCTGGCACATGGGCAGGAAGGAGGAAAGGCAGAGCAGGAGGATAACTACAAAAGACCGAGCCAGGCTTCATCTGTGGACATTGCTCTCCTGCGGTTTGTGTCCTTGTTCAGAGAAAGAGGCTAAGAATCTTGTAGGGAAGCCTGGGGGGGGGGGGGTTGGTGCTTGCTGCAAAAGACCTTTGCAGGGCCTGAGGTTCCCCAGGCAGAGCCTGAGGGGCAGGAACCTGAGTTGATGCTTGGTGGATTTGAGGTTTTTATTCTTTTTGCAGCAGGTACACACCTGGCTCCTTGAGGATGCTTTTTGATTGATAGGTGCCTTCACAATATTACTGTGTCCTTAGGGACCTGATGTCTTCAGAATTGCTACCTTGGTTTCCATTTGGATTTAGCCAGGCCTTGCTGGGCCTGCTCTTTGCTCTGGATTGTGTTTGGAGAACTTATTTGCTTTATGTCTCAAGTCAGTAGGATGCCTTTTTTTTTTCTGCTCCCTGAAATGGAGGTAGACCCACATGGTCTGAAGTCAGAATCCATGGTCTCTCATTTTTGCTATGAGGCTGTGACTCTGTCTGGGGTCTAGGAGCCATAGCCACAGTGATGATGACGGTCCTAACCATTGTATGTGGGCTGAGTTCTGTTACTTTTGAGTAGGGAGTCCCACCCTGTACTGTCAAGAGAGGGCTTTTCTGCCTTAGTTTCCTCCTATGTTGTGGCTTCATTGTAGTTGGAGAAAATGGAGCAGGGATGAAGGTTAAAGGTACAGGTGTGTGGGGGGGCAGGGTGGTGGGGTCAGAGGGTAAAGGTACAAGGTTGTGAGAACAAGGGCTGAAGGCACAAGGTGGTGGGGTAGGAGGTGAAAGCACAGGGGGTGGGGGGAACATGATACCCCCTGATTTCAGAAGGTTCAGCTATTCTGAGCTGGCCTCTAGTGAACCTTAGACTTTGGGGGGCTGGCAAATGATCTGTCTGAATATTTGGTTTTCCATCAGCCCTGTGGCCTAATACACTTGACTTTTGAATTTCATAAAATAGTCATGGATGACTTACACAGTGCTAGATGTCTTGGGCATACACCTGTTTCTTATTTTGAAGCAGCTCTAAGATGGCAGTAAGAGTGAGGCTCAAAGCTATTGAGGAGTCGCTTCGTGCACATGCTGTGCCTGGGCTTTCCATGTAGCTGTCCAGAGCCTCATGATGGCTCATAAGGCAGGGATTAGAGGCTAAATAATTTCCCCCCAGGTCTCTCAGCAAGAGTTTTAGACCTCAAAGCCTGAAGTGCTCCAGGTTTCAAGTTGTGGAGGGGAAAGTATGAGCTTTGGGGTCATTGATGCAGGCTTGGTAGTAGTCCCATCTTTTGTTTACCAGTAACATCATTACTTTGCCTCCTGAGTCTCTCTGTCATTTCATATAAATCAGAAGTAATCCTAAAATAATTGTAGTTGGGAAGGGCTTAGAATCAAGTGACTTGTCTAAGGCAATTTAACTAGTAGTCAGCATGGCCAGAATTGGAACTCACATGGTCTGAAGTCAGAATCCACCCTCTCTCCCACTTTCTGTATAGGATGTGGTTCTGTCTGACGTCTAGGAGCCATGGCCGCAGTGATAACGCTGGTCAAAATTGTTATTGTATGGTGGTCAAGTTCTGTTACTAAGAGGCTTCTATTTTGAGTGGTGGATAGAACAGGTATGGAGATATTTCTGTTCATCTTTCTTTTCCTCTCCTAGTACCTCTACAAAGTTTTCTTGAGTTCAGAAGTTGAACAAATGAGAAGCCTGGTTGTTAAATTGGCCATTTCTTCCCTAGTCCTTGAGAGCCAAATGAGAATGTATCTAACCTTGTTGCTGCTTATCCTCAACTCTCTTTCAGAGACAAAACTTCACACTTATTTTTTGAAACAGCTTTACATTCTTTCTCATTTTTAAAAGGAACGCTTGAACTGTGTGCAGAGTGAAAACAACATGGAAAATTAAAAACAAAGCAAAATTTAGAAAGCAGAGATTCCTAAGAAAGGAAACAAAGACCACCTTCCCATCAGAAAGAGCCACCACTTCCGTCTACATATCCAGCTCTCAGACTTTTCTGCAAGTCACAGGTTTCTTCTGGGGGGAGAGATGAGTCGTGCGGAGCATTATACAAATGAAGTGTGTTACTAAGGAAACTGGTGACAAAGTGTTGTTGGGTGGAAAGTGGTGGAACAGGAAACTGGAAGAGTTTAGCCTCCATCACTGACTCTCTTTAATATAGGAAGGGAAATCTGTTTTCAGTCAGGTAAGGGTCTTGCATAAGGGAAAAGCACGAGGGAAACTTTATTTCTCCTTATTTTTTGAAGCATTTACTTGAATGGAGTTTTCTTTAAGGCTGTGAGAACTGTGTGTTTCAGTGTAAGCAGATTCATAACTAGTGGGGTATAGGGCTAAAACAGGAGGATGACAGCTATCAAAGAACTTACTGTGTGCTGGGGGTCTTAGACATAGTACAAAAGTCCCCCTTGTCAATGGAGGATATGTTGCAAGACCCCTAGTGGATGCCTGAGACCACAAATAATACCAAACCCCCCAAATCCTGGGTCTTTACCAAAACATTCATACTTATGATGAAGTTTAATTTATAAATTAGGCCTGGTAAGAAATTAATAATAACAAAACAGAACAATTGTAACAATTTAATTACTAAAATTGCCTTACTTACCCTAAGATACTATGACAGTTGACTCTGAGAACGGAGATGTCTGTTAAGTGTCAACAGGGAGGAAGCATGTATAGCTTGGATACATATGACAAAAAAATAAGATTCAGGTTCTGAGTGGGACAGTACTCTGTATGGTACATAATTTGAAACATAAATTATTTATGTTTGAAGTTTTTTACTTAATGTTTATTTCTGAAGTTTTTTACTTGATGTTTTTGGATTGGAGTTGATCAAGAGTTTCTGAAAATGGAGACAGTGAAACAGAGAATAAGAGAGGAGGACTTCTGCAGCCAACTCATGGCAATTTTACACTGTGGGCATTGTGAGTTGTGCTTTAAAGACTGGGCATGGAGGCTTAGAGTGGTCGGATAGTTTCCCTGGGTACATTCCTTCAGAAGTGGCATTATGATTTGAACTCAGATGGACGCTAGAGATTGCATTCATAACCATGATGAACATGATTGCAGAGCAGAGGGGCAGGTGGACCCATGTAGAAATGCATTCGTTGAAGCCAGGGGAGGGGTCGAATGGTCCACGGAGAGCCCCTGCTGGCATCTGCTCTCTTAGAGATGCTCTGCTCTATGACAAGACAAACCAGGAAAGCTGGCTCCATCTCTGTGGTTGGGAAGCTCTCTCCTAGACATGGCAAGTGCTGGCATGATGGAGTTGGAAGTTGGGAGCTGAAGTAGCACTAGTATGAAAATAATGAGGAAAATATTGAGATAGAAATGATGGGAAAACAAACTACCACAACCATCCAGACACCACTGCCCAGCCCACAACCTCTTGCAGCAAGCACATCCTGCAAATGGATGAGTTCTGGAAACTGGGGATAAGCTAAGGACATTAAGTTATTCTTTATTCTCTTGGAAGTGTGCCAACCCTTGAATATCTGGCTTTGGAGAAGAGGATTGTCTGAGGATCAAACTCCTGATACTTCTGTGTGTGTGTATGTGTGTGTGTATATGTGTGTGTGTATATGTGTGTGTGTATATATGTGTGTGTGTGTGTGTGTGTGTGTGTGTGTATGTATGTAAGGGAGTGCAGGCCACAAGGTCCCAAAGGAAAGATCTGGGGTTTAGCCCTTCCCCTGCCTCATTCTTCCCCAGCATTGTGTGTGTGTGTGTGTGTGTGTGTGTGTGTGTGTGTGTGTGTGCAAGTGCATGTGTTGTTGGGGTATTGTCACGCTGTCTAGGAGCAGGAGACCGCTCCCAGGTATTTCTCAGATGCTAAACAGAGGTCTTAGCCATAGAGTGTGGAGCTACCTGTGGCTTCATTGTCACTGTTGAGTTTTGGAGGATGAGAGAGTTCCTAACTCAGGTGGTGAGATGCTTATTTTTGCTTTCACCAGGTAGAACATATTGAACTCACAACTGCCCTGTAAAAATAGCCTCTCTCAGGGAGAAAGAAATTCTCTTGGATTCCGTTCAATTCAACAAATCTTTATTGAGCATCCGCTGAGTTCAGACACTATAGTAGGTACCGGAGATGGAGTAGGGGCTGTGGTTGACAGCTGGCAGAGTCGAGATATTTTGGTGGTACTGTTGAGCACAGTTGATGATGGATTGAATGTAGGGTTGAGGGAGAGATCAGTGGAGAAGGACCGCCTGTGTGTCGATGTGAGTAGCCTTCAGAAACTTGGCACCAGAACCCCTCTCCCAGGGAGGATGGCAGGGCTCCAGATCTCTCGGGAAGGCTTCACATATTTCAAAATGGGAAGGGGTAGGGGAGGCCCTGGGATGTGTCAGCCCCTGAGTTTGAAACTTCACATTTCTTTCTTTCTTTCTTATAAGCAGTTATTATGCATCAATCCTTTCTGATTTCTCCTCAATCCGCCCAGTGCCTTCTACTTTCCCACCTTCCTTCTTTCACATGAAATAAGAACATGGGGAGGAGAAACTGACATATAGAATATTTTCCAAGCAGAGAGAAACTTGAGAAACACTTTTCATCTTCAGATCCAGGAGGGGAAATAGATTTAGGTCCAGTTCTGATACAGTGGATACCATCATCATAGATATCTCCAACTGATAAGTAAGCTTTTTCTTTCAATTACGGAATACTAGTACTAAAACGAAGCTTTAGAGTTTTTCTACCTTTCATGCTAGAGATACATAAACTGAGGCTCAGAGAAGTTAAGAATTGCATGAAATCAGCTGGATATGGTGTTGCATGCCTGTAATTTCAGTACTTGGGAAGCTGAGACAGTAGGATCCCACATTCGAAGCCAGCCCAGCAATTTAGTGAGGCTCCTAGCAACTTAGTGGGACTTTGTTTCTAAATAAAAGTTAAATAGGGCTGGGATGTAGTTCGAAGGTAGAAGGCCCCTTGGTTCCATCCCCAGTAACACCAAAACAAAAAGCAAAACCAAAAAAAAAAAAAAGGATTTTATAAAGTCACATAGCAGATTGGGATGATTTGACATCTGTACACAGTATTAAGTAACACTGTAAAGTTGGATAAGAGAGGCTGGAAAAGCATGCAAGAAAGGGTCCCTACTTGGGAAGTACTGACTGGCCAGGGAGTCTGCCAGAGTGGAGTGTAAAGGCTGCTTCCTAAAAGCAGATCTGGCTTCCTCTTTCGCTAATAACCTTGAGTACCAAGTAAAACTGGGATGGTAGCAGTAAAAGTTAAGTCTGAAGTGGTCAGAAGACCTATGCAAGATCTGTCAGTCCCTGCCCTTGGAGAGCCCACTTGCCAGGCACTTGAACACTGATGGGGCGGCCGTAAGCCTCCCTGTCTCTTCGACCTGTCCTGCATGATCTGGTGCCCTAGTGCTCCTCCTTTACAGATGACTGCTGGGGCTCACTCACCCCTCTGCCTCTGGAATTTGGCCCATTGGGATGTGATGGGGGCTCCGGACATGCTCCAGACTAGTTGTCTGAGTTTAGAGAAGGGGCTTGATGTGCAACAACTTCAGTCCCTTCCTCTCTTGTGACAAGGGTTTTCTGGGTGCAGTGGGATGAACAGGATGTCCAGAAACCACGGATTGGTCCTGGGGCAGCCTTGCTCTGGCGTTTCTATAGGCAATATGGAATGTGAGTGTAGAGAACTGCAGGTTTTTCTTTGGCATTTAAAGTGGAGGCTCACCTCTGCTATTTCTGAAGCTTTTCTAGGCAGAGCTGGGAGAGGGTCAGGGCTTTGATGGCTGGCGGGAAGCCCATTGTTGGGAGATGGAGTTTTCACAGCCACCTGCATGGAGACTCTTGGCCTCTAATGTGTTACTTTTCCAAGCCCTTGGGCACTGGTGCTCAGATTGTAGATGCCAAGAACATGTGGATATTAGCAAGGTTATTGCTACCTGGGTCTCCTGGTGGTCAGGCTGGCCTGGGATAACCCAGTTGCATCCTACAGGAGAAGGGAAAGCAGACTCAGCCACCACATTAGCCTGGGACCTTAGACAGAGTAGGAGAGTTGCTTAACCTGAGGAGTTCTTGGGGGTAAAAGGAGGTTGGTATAAAATGTGCAGAAGGGCTCTGGGATAGATGGCTAAGGTGAAGGGTGGAAGTTGTAGAGGCAATGGGATGCTCCAACACCCTAGAGTGGGTATCTCAGTTTCCATTCTGGCCCATTCCTGACCAGTACTGCATTCCAGCCTTGAGCCCTGGCCAGAGCTCAGCCAGCAATCTCCTCCCCAGATGGCACTGACCCCTTGGCACTGGTTTGAATGCCATTTGTCTTTGTGTCTAATCTGCAACGTGTGCAGATGCAGAAGTGACTCAATTGATGACCTGTCTTTCAGAGCACTCGGGGGATCTTGGGAGGCTCTGTTACTGAGACATTTCAGAGGTGCTAAGAAGCCTGTGGTGGAGATCTGCATGGAGAGGTTAATTAGGACTGTCTCTCCAACAATTCTCTCTCTTTTTTTTTCTTCCTTGACTGGTAACCTTGGTTCAATTTAACCAAGTTTTAAGTTTCTAGCTGGGAAAATGTTTAAGGACCATAATATTTAAGGACTTTAGGTCTTAAAAAATTAGTTCCTGGGGAAGAAAGGGAAATTAAGAAGAGGCCCATGTGATTCAGGCACTGTGCTGGGCACCGCTCCTCAGATGGTCCATCTTGTTCTTCACAGTGATCCTGGAGGATATTTGCTTGTTTTCTCATTCATTGATTCATTCACTAGATGTTTGTTGAGTGTGTACAAGGTAGTAATCTGGGCTCTGAGACTTTAATGATGACAGCATAGAGTGAGAAAAGTGTTTAGTTTCCTCTATTGTCCAGGCATGAAAAAGAGCTAGAGAACCCAGCTTGCCCATTATTACCCAGAAAAGCAGAATAGATCTTGCTCAGTCCAAATCCAGATCATTCTGTCTTATTCTATTGCCATCAGTAAACTACTTGCTATGCTCAATTTTTTTTTTTTTTTGTACTGGGGATGGGACCCAGGGGCATCCGATCTCCTCCAAGTTACACCCTCAGTCCTATTTTTTATTCTGTATTCTGAAACAGGGTCTCACTGAGTTGCAAAGGGCCTCACTAAGTAGCTGAGGCTGCCTGTGAACTGTGATCCTTCTGTCTCAGCCTCCCGAAAGCTGGGATTACAAGTATGCATCACCATGCCCGGCTTGCTATGCTCAATTCTAACAAAGTACTTTTCACACATCCTCTTACCCTCCCTTGTAAACTATCATCAGCCTAATTTTTCAGATATGGAAACTAAGCCTCAGATTAAGTAACTTTTCCACAGTCACATGGCTGTAAGTTGGAGGTAGGATTCAAACACAGGTCTGTATAAGTTATCTGTGGAGTTCAGTCACCACATAGTATAATTATAGACTTGTTTGTGGCCCAAGAGGTATTTCTTCTCCTTTTAGGGATATGATAACTCTCCATGGAGTTCCATGCCTTTCCCTATCACCCACCCAGAAAGTATAAGTGGAGACCAACACCTACATCTTTCACCTCCATCCACTCCATGTATTTCCTCTGTCCATGACTGATGGTCATGAGGCATGGCCTGGTCACATCACCACTACTCAGGGGCCTGCTTGCCCATGGTTGGCCAACTGGACAAATTCCTAGCCTTACGTGTGGGCTACTTAGAAGTTAAGTGATCATAAAATAGACACCGAACAACTGTCAGAGTTTAGGAATTATACTGCACACTGTGAAAGAGCAAACTAAGGCAAGTTATTTTATCTTGGTGATGAAAACATAATTTTTTCAAAGGTTCCAGAAACACTTGGCCCACCATCATTCATGTGGTGGGAAGAAAGATCAGTTAGACTGTTCTTGCCCCCAAAGAATCTCATAGTCCATTTGGCAAGAAAGAGAAGTGCCTGTGATTATTGCATAGTCTGGAAATATGACCCATCCCATAATTATTTATCGGGTTTCTGTACCAACCAGGTTCTGTGAATGATGTAGGAGATGCTGTAGTTAAAAGGGAAGACAAGCTGGGCATGGTGGTATACACCTGCTAATCCCAGTACTTGAGAGGCTGAGACTGGAGGAGGATTGCAGGTTTGAAGCCATCTTCAGCAACCTAGTGAGGCTCTCAACTTAGTGAGATCTTGTTTTGAAATATAAAAAAAATAAAATGGGGCTGGGGATGTGGCTTGGAGGTAGAATGGCCCCGGATCAATCCCCAGTACACACACACACACACACACACACACGGGGGGGGGGGGAGAAGATAAGAGAGAAGAGAGAAGAGAGAAGGAAGAGAGAGGGAAGAGAGAAAAGGCAGGGTCTCTGTCCTCATGAAGCTTAACTTTTGGGGGCTTGGGAAGGAGTGTGTAGAGAGTACAGAAAGTACAAGTACAAATGGGGGTAAAGATACAAGGAGAAGTGCAAGGAGCCAATGTGAGGTTCGTTTTAGTGAACTGGAGGAGGCTACTTTACTGATAAATGCTTTGAGCTGATGGACAAGGGAAGGCTCTGATGGAGGCAGGCTGAGGTTATCAGGAGAGCATCAGTAAAGGGCCCTACCCAACCTGGGACCATTGGTTAGGCTTCCTCCAGATGGAGAAGTCAAGTGTGCCCAGTGGGGGTGGCTGGGATGCACAGCTGCTCTCCTTAAGAGGCCCTCTGCCTCACTTTCAGGGGCTGCTGAAGTGTGGCAGTTTGCTTCTGTCTTGAACTTCTGTTGTCCACTTCTTTTCTTTGAACTCTGCCCATGGCTCTGTGAATACCAACGCCAGCATATAAATTATCCAGAGGGCCTTAGCCCTCGCCAGCCAGCTTGTTCGCTCAGTAGCATGCATGCATAATCAATACAGGAGGTTGCCACTGCTTTTAGCTGGGGTGCTGGAGAAGAACTTTGGCTTTCAGAGCTTGGCTGTGTGCCGACATTTATTCTCCCCATCTCCCTCCTTCTTGCTTCTTCTGTCCCCTACCTAGCTCTGTAAGAGGGAGTATGGCAGGGTGTTGCAGGTGGGCCACGGTTCTTGTTTCTGTCCTAGTCCTAAACCACGTTGAGCATCTGGGGAGGTGCTTCATCATACCATAGCTTGACTCAGAGAACTCCCAGGTCACTGGCTTGCTGGGCCTCTCACTCTGCTCTTCTTGGCACAGGTAGGGCTTCTGACCATTTCTAAAGTATCCAGGTCTTGGCAAACAGGCTGACGAGAGAGGGCATGAGCTCCCTGGTTTCCTCCCTGTCTGGGAAGATTGAAAGCATTGGTGGGGAAGGATTAGCTCCCTGTCTTTTATGGAAGGATCTGGGTTAGCCCTAATATGCCCCTTTCTGGAGTATCCACAACCAAACATTACTCCTTTGAGACATTACTAGGGTCATTTTCTTCTCCTCTCCTTGTCTTGTTCTGTTCAGATCAGGGAAGAGAAGAGATGGTTTCTAAAAAGCCTCTAATTCATGGAGGTTGTAGTTGTATTATCACCTTCCACCTCCTTCCCTTCCTATGACCCATTCTAAAACACCAGTGGGCCACCTGGACATAAAGCAATGAACACCACCACACACTCCCTGAGATCCAGGCACAAGAGTCACTGGAAGAGGTCTTCCGTTGATGACTGACTGTGACTCAGAAGGGATCTGTGCCCATTTTGGAAAGGCCAGGGACCAGGCCCTGCTCCTCACATGTGTCCTGTGGCTACCATCTTTCTTGGTTCTGGTAGATTAGTGCCCCACTGGGCTGGTTTCTGCCTGGGACAGGAGCTTGGTTTTCTTTTCTTTTTTGTTCTTTTCTCTGCTCAGCTTCTGGCAGAAACTGCCATTGTCCTTGTCCCTGCTGGGTGAGCAGCAGACCAGCTGTATACCTGTCTCTCCTAGCCCCCCTGACTCTGTGGCCTTAGCCTGTCTTGCTTTTCATGTATTCACAACAGGGCTTGTGCTAACCAAGCTAGAGGGGGCCTTTGTTTCTTGCAAATGAAAATCCATTAATAGTGTATGTTCTGAGTTGCCTAGAACTTAAGTGACACCAGTCGGACAAAGTGCATTCAGGTGGATGGGCTGGAACTAGGGTTAGAGTTTTCCCTTCTCGGCAGACTCCAGCCAACTCCAGCTGTCAGCTAGTTTCCTGTGGCTTGAGAAAAATTCCTCGAAGATTCCTCAGCTTAGCTCAGAGCTGGCAGGTTGCTTTCAGGGCCAGGCAATGGGCATGTCTTGGTTATATGGTGACAGGGGACAAGGCTTCTGAGTGACCTCTGGCTGGGAGACAAGGCTCCTAGCTCCCAGGAAAGTTCTAGTGATGCCAGAAATGGGGAAAATGTTGAGATCAGCAGAGGCACATTTCAGAGTCCATGTGTGTGGTAGCTGAATGTGGATGTTGATGAGAGGCCAAGATAGAATGTCTAGAAAATGTCAAGTGAGGCTTCACTTCAAGGAGAGCAAACCAAGCTAGCAGAGGCCATGGGAGGCTCCTGGCCAGAGCTGCTGCTGTGGGCGAGGAGTGAGTTGGCACTGGGAGTCCACTAAGGTGCTCAGCGAGTTAGTCTGCAGGGGCCTAGATTGGAGCCAAGGCCACTGCCTTTGAAACAAGGTGGTTTGAGCCAGGTGGAGTGCATTCTGGTTTTCTTTGATAGCAATGATGATAGGAGCAGCTAACATTTGTGATATACTTATATATGCCCGGTGCTCTGCTAAGCATGTCCTAGACGTCTCTTTCTCTCTCTCTTTTTTATTCCTGGACAGAGCCATAAGGTATGGAACATCATTTCCTCATATTATGGATGAGAAAACTGAGGTTCAAAAAACTTCTCAGACTTCTCTAAAGCCTCTCACTTATCTTGAGATAACTTGGGTGAGTGAATCCTGGCCTCTCCCACCCATGGGAGCAAACTTGTACCCTAACCATAGCTGGAGGGGGAGCACTTGGGATTCTGTTTCCTTGCTTTGGCTGTGCCCCAGTGAACAAATCAGTCTCCCTAAATGGTTGATGGGCTCCAAAGGCAGTTGTGCTATAAGACACCTTTTGGAGGGAGCAGTTGTCTTGCCCTTTTCTGAGGTGGGAGCAGTCCAACCTGCCGCGAGCCAGGGAGGAGGACAGTGCATCCTGTAGGAGCAGCCATACCCCCTGGAATGGGCACCAAGGACTTCTGTCCTTGGAACAAGCAAGTGCCAGCTGCTTTGGTAATAAAGCAAAATGCTGGATATTGGGGAAGGATGGAGAAGACTCCAGGGCATGTGTAACAATGGGTGCCAGCAGCTCAACAATCCCTGGCAAGGATGGGGTAGTGGGGTATACTTCAGGAGCAATCTTCTGTCAGAATGATGGCTGGAAACTCCTTGATGGTTCATCTGCTTTGTCTAGTTTGGGGGAACTTGGTACAGCACAATGGCAGGTGATCTTGGTGAGGGGCCAACCCAAATCTCCAGCCATCTGTTAATGGGTAATCGATATGTTGTAGCACAAGTGAACCAAGGCACCATCACTGGGAGAAGAACCCTCAAATCCAAGTGCAGCCATGGGAGCAGCCTGAGCTACTGTGCATGGGTTGTGAATGCACCTTGCAGGTACAGATGGGGCCTGCGGCAACTAGCAGCATCAGTCTTCATGAACTACAAGTACATGGTTCTCAAAGTGGGGCCCCATCACTCCTTGGCTTTTTGGCTAAGACTAAGTATAAAGTGGGGTCTCAGAGTCATCTAGAAACACATAAAATTCAGGATCCTCAGACATCCTGAATCTGACACTCCAGGAATGAGGGTCCAGCAAGCTGCATTTTCAAAAGCCATTCTGACAATTTTGATGCAGAACTATGACTGTAGAGGGAGTTGGGGTACGCGGTGTGGTAGTTATGGTATCCAAAACACATTCTGAGGCTCTCAGGGTGGATAAAAGACAGAACCCTGAACTTGCTGGCTTCATATTATGTAATAAAAAATATGCTTAAGACATCTTTTTGGATTTAGTCCAGTCAATATCAGCAGTTCTCCAGTGACTCATGCCAAGTTGCCCATGGTCCAGCCACCCTGCCCACCCTTGTCACACCAATGCCCTCAGAGACTTGAGGGGCGAGCATACAGGATCCACAGTGGGTCTTGGCGGGCACTTCTCTAACTTGCTGTCAAATAATGGAATGAGAACCTGCCCTTGGCTTCTGGGCCTCCCAAGTGTTAGTGTCACAGGCCATCACACATCTCTTCCTAGCTCCCAGATTCAACTTCATCTGTGAAACAAGAATGGATTTAGCTCAGTGAGGTTCCCTGCTTGGGGTGATGCACTATTGTTCTCAGAGAAAATCCATGGTTCCATCATGCTAGAAACAGAAGTGTTGTCGCTGCCATCTTTTAAACATGAATATTGAAGACAACAGCCTGCTGACCATCTGGAAGAACCTCCCAGGGCACTGAAGACTCTGGACCCAGATTTGAAGGTTGCATTTTGGGGCAGGTGCCTCATTAATAGAAATGACTTCCTGAGAAGGTAGCCAAATAGGCTCTCTGCCTTTGTAGAGCCTGAATGCTGTATCCTATCAGGTCTTTTGAACACAGAGGTCAGTCTATAGAAAGGGCAGACGCCTGCCCCAGGTTTTCCCTGTCCTGGCCCCTCTGATATCTTCCACTGTGGAGCTTGAATGAACCCAGCTCTGGGACGGATGCCTGGAAGGCACTGGAAGAGCACCCAGCCTGCGGGCGTTCTGCCCTTCCTTGGCTGAAGACACTCGGGCGAGGGGGTGGTGGTGAAGGAGCGAGAAGCTGGGGGTGGGAGCGGAGCCTGCTGAGGACTGGTTGTACTCCCTTTGCTTCCAAGGGATTCTACGTCAGAGCCAGCACACGCGCAAATCTGCTGCAATTGACCTTTTAAGCCAAACCGACGTGTGTGTTTCCTACACTAAGGGGCTGCTGACAAGCATCGGGCCGGAGACAGAAGGTGGAAAAAAAAGGAGAAAACTCGGCACCATGGGCTGGTGGGAGACGGAGCAGCAGAGCAGTGGGCTAGAGCTGCCCTGACACGCTCTTCTTCTGTCTTCTCAGATGATTTGCTTCTCAAGTGTGACTTAGGGACTATAAGAAAAAAATGCTACTGAGTGTGTGCCATTAAAAACCTCCCTCTGGGTGAGGTCACCAGGGAAGAAACCAGAGGTCATTGAGTCTAAGGGCTTCTTCAGGGCAGGGCCTCGCCAAGGGAGGAGAATGGGTCGCTGATTTAGGTGCAGCGGGGATGGGGGATGGGAGGGACTCCGATAGCTGCCAGGGCGTGAGGGGGATCCTGTGGGTAAATGAAGTGTTGTCTTGGGTAGAGTGGGAGGGGAAAATCAAAGGATGGTAACTTGAATCAAGTCTGCCTCCCTTTCCCTGCCTGATAATGAATGGAACAGATAGGGAGAACTTGACAGTTCTATTTTTATTTTTACTTTTTTTGCACTGGAGTTGAACCCAGGGGCATTCTATTTCTGAGCTACATCCTCAGTCCTTTTAATTATTTTTATTTTGAAATTGTCATTAAGTTGCTTAGGGTCTTGGGAAGTTGCTGAGGCTAGCCTTGAAACTGCAACCTTCCTGTCTCAGCCTCCCAAGTATTGGGATATTAGGCGTGCACCACCTCGCCTGATTTAATGAAGGCAATTTAAGTTGGCCTCTCTAAAAGGGCTTTGTGGGTTCCCTGGCAGCCTGGGGAGTGGCGGGCAGTACTAGAGACCCCTTTTGCAGATGTGAGGAGTAAAATGAAATGTTGTCAGTGCATGGGCTGACCATAGATAGTTTACTGGGGCTTCCCTGGAGGTCCCCTGTCAGGGCTGTGAGGTCAACAGACATGGACGTTGAGGAGGTCAGCTAGGCAGCCTTAAAATCCCTTCTAGCTCTGAACTCTGATTCCTGTGAACAGCCTGTGAGATTAAAAAAAAAAAAAGTCAAAGGCTGGGCTTCCTCTTTCTGTGTGTGCTGGCAAGTGAGCAAAATATGTCCCGCTCACTGACACCCGGAGAAGGGGAACTTGGGTGCTGCCTGTAAGGAGCTTTCCCTTGTCCACTGTTAAGAGTCCTGGGCCTTTTCTAGGGACGGGACAAGACAGGGAAAGGGAACCAATTTCTAAGCACCATGTATAGATACAGAGAGTTCTTGATGTGCATGACTTAATTATCATAATAATTTAGTGGGATGAATGAATACTTGCCATTCTTCATGTTGCAGATGAGGTCTGGGGGGGAGGGTGGGCAGGGACACCAACACGCTTGAATGAAGCAACAGGCCAGGCAGCAGGTGTGGACAGACTTCCTGGATTCCAGCCCTGGACTGGCCTGTGATCTCCCCTCTCCGTCCATAATGGGTTGGGGGATTGTTGTCTCTGAAGACATTTGTGAAGGAGATGTGGATATGGAGAGGCTCATATCAGAGCCCTCCTTCCTCACACCTGTGACCAGAAGAAAGGCTTTCTTGGGGGCAGCATCCTATTGGCCCAATATGCTGAGTTACTGTGCTGAGGGCAGCTTGGTTTGTTAGAGGGGACTCCCCTCTGCTTGAAGGACTTACCCTCTGCCTGTTGTGAGAGGAGGCTTCCTGGGGCCAGGCTGGGGGAGTATGGATTTCAACAGTTGGCATTTGGTGCTGGGTAAAGTACTCTCCTGGTGTTGCTGTTTCAGCAGTGGACTGCCACAAGGTGTGGCCCTGGATCTGGCTCTAATCCCTTGATTCTAATCCTTCCCAGATACTTGGCTTAGTTTCAGAATGGATGGGAATTGATACAGGCTCATTCTCCAGTTGTTATTTTTCTTTTTTCCCTTGGGTATGGTCAAAGGTGGAGAGTTAGAGAAAGAAGAAACAGGGGACTGGATTGATCCACCTCAACGTTTAGAAAACTTGAGTAATGAAAAAACAAGCTATTCATATACAGAACTTTTTTTTTTTTTTCGGGTCTGGGGATGGAACCCAGGGGCATTCGACCTCCGAGCTACACCCTGTGCCCTATTTTTTTTTTTTTTTGGTGGTACTGGGGTTCCTGGAAGCCCTTCTACTGCCGGGCTACACTCCCAGACCCATTTTTATATTTTTATTTGGAAACAGGGTCTCTTACGCCAGCATGGCTGGCTTTGAACCTGCGCGATCCTCCTGTCTCCACCTCCCAAGTGTGGGGATTACAAGCGTGCACCACCACACCCGGTGTCCATGCCCTATTTTTTATTCTTTGTTTTGAAACCGGGTCTCACTGAGTTGCAGAGGGCCTCACTAAGTAGCTGAAACTGTTCGTGAACTGCGATCCTCCGGTCTCAGCCTCCCGAATGCTGGGATTACAAGCGTGCGCCACCATGCCCAGCTCATATACAGTACTTTATATCATACAGATAATTCGGAAAAATACTAAAATCTTAAAACATAAGAAATCACAAAGGCAAAAGCAAAAATCATTTTTCCTATCACATACTACTGTTTATATTTTGGTGTAGATCTTTTGGTGTGTATACACATGTGTGTGCACATGTACACTCATGTATGTGTATGTATGTGAGATTAAGTATACTTCTTTTTTGTCTTTCTTGTTAGTATCTTGTTACATCAATAAATATTTTTTAACCTTTATTTTTGAGGTTGTAAAGATATGAAGCATTCTGTTACATAGTATAATGACTTACTCTATCCCTTATGGTTGAATATAGTTGGAGATTTAAATTTTATATTTTTTGTAACTAGAAATAATACTGCTTCTCTTTACTTATGCCATATTACCATCTCACCTGCATTGTGTAAAAACAAGCACTTTTCAGCACTCTTACACTATGTTTTGGTAATCTTTGCCTATTGGCAGAACTAGAAAAGGCCATTTCCTAGTTTCAACCTTGAGCGGTTCTAAGAAAGAGTGTGGGCATGTATGGGTGGGATTTTGGGGATTGTAAGGAAAAAAGGATGTTAGTTATCTGTTTTTATTCACTTGCTCCTTTTGATTTTTCCTTTGCCAATATAATGCAAAAACACTAGCACTCTACATTAAAAGGTCAATATTTTTAAAGAATATTTCTCACCGTTTTATTTATAAGAGAAAAAGGTTGAAAAGTTCTTGCAATAGTAAGTTAAGTAAATTGATGGTAGCAGTGGACTATAATACAATCATTAATATAATTTAATGGCAGAGGGAAGAATCAGGCTATAAGTATGTGTACATTATCACCTCAAATGTTATGTTCATAAAAAAAGACTAAGGTTTGATCTGAATGATGAAATTATATGTCCTCCCCTATATTTTAAAAAGTTCTTCACTGGTACATATGTTGCTATTGTAATCATGCAGAAAACAAGTGTTAGCAAGCAAATTTTAAAATCTTATAGATGGCAACAAAGAGCTCTATGTAACTGGATTCTGGTCACTTTCCCCATTCTTGGAGATATGTGGGACACTTTGAAAGTTAAAAGGACTATTTTTATTTATTTATTTATTTATTTATTTATTTATTTATTTATTTATTTTTTTGCGAGTCTGGGGATGGAACCCAGGGGCATTCCACCTCTGAGCTACACCCCCTGCCCTATTTTTTATTCTTTATTTTGAAACTGGGTCTCACTGAGTTGCAAAGGGCCTCACTAAGTAGCTGAGGCTGTCCGCGAGCCGATATCCTCCAGTCTCAGCCTCCCGAATGCTGGGATTACAAGCATGTGCCACCAAGCCCGGCTCAAAAGGACCATTTTTGTAGGAGAGACTTCTAATGGGGCTAGAGTCAAAGGAGGTCAAGTGTTACTTCTCAGCTTCTCTTGGGTCTTTTGTGTTGATGGGGGCAGAGGCCTTTGTAGGTGCTCAGTACCCTAAGGCATTGGACATATTGGGCATTCTTCCCAAGACACCAATGGATCTCAGGACTCTTGGAGTTGGTGTTTGTAAACAGAAAGGTAGGGGATGCCAGGAGGTGATGTCTAAATGTCACCAAGTGGGACAGATGTGATTGTTTTTAAGGATATCTGGTAACGGCAGGTGTAGTAGGAATAGAATCTCATGCTGTCCTCTCAGTGATGAGCAAATGGAGGTGCAGAGAGATTAAGTCACTCAAGCTAATGTCTCTATTATTGCTCTTACCATTAGAGTGCCCCACGGGGATGGCATGATATATCATTTGTAGGGAATACTGACTGGCTGGCACAGCACACTTGGATAGTTTTAAAGTTCCTTAAGATACTTGGGTAGAGTTTGGAAAAAAGATAATTTAGCTCTCTGAGAAGCAGTGTTGGGCTGGGGAGAGGTCCATGTCAGTCTTTTCTCATTATGCTATTATAGTTTTCAATGATATTCAGAGGAGGAAGAAACATTGACCTTTGTAATAAAAGAAGGTGAACTAAGGCAGCTGGCAGAGAGATCAGTCAATGGGAGAATGGCTTATTTTGAGTTTCCGTGCGGATCTGTCCTTATTTTCTGACGTTGCAGGAACTTGGTCGCATGGAATGTCCTCCTGTTTTGTCTTTCATCCTGGGTGAATGGTGAGAATTCTGGGAACAGGAGATTTCAATTGCCCGATGACTTCAAGCCCCATGCCGTGTTAACCTGATTATCTTTGGACAGCATTGCTCTGAGATCAAGATATTGAATTCACTTTGAGCGTAACTTCTTTGGGAGTCTGAAGGTCTGTCTAGATGAAGTAGAGATTAGAATAGAAGACTGTATTCGTGGCCAGGGAGGAATTCTTAAAATAAGTGATGTAAATAATAGAAGGAAAGGTGATTGAGGGAGTGAACAGAGCATGACAGCTGCCATCCAGTGTGTGACGACTGAAGAAAGAAGGAAGAATGAAGTTGTTCCATGTGACTCCTGAGAGCAGATCTGTGACTGATGAAGGGGATGTTTTAGGGAGAATTTCTATTCAGCATAAGGGAGAACTTTCTAGAAACTAGAGCTTCCTGTCAGTAGTTTATGGACTAATAGAATCTCCCAGTCACAGGAGATTCCTGCATTGGGTGACCAGAAAGGGCCCTTCCAAGTTTGTGCTTCTACCCACTGGCTGTACTTATCACTTACTATTTATTTATTTATTTATTTATTTATTTATTTATTTATTTGGTGGTACTGGGGTTTCTGAAAACCCTTCTACCTCTGGGCTACAGTCCCAGACACCTATTTTTTATATTTTTATTTGGAAACAGGGTCTCTTAAGCCAGTGAGGCTGGCTTCGAACCTGTGTGATCCTCCTGTCTCCGCCTCCCAAGCGCGGGGATTACAAGTGTGCGCCACCGCGCCTGGCATCACTTACTTTTTAAAGCATCTGTTGTGCTTGTCATATGTCCTACTAGGTTTCAGGGATATAACGGCGGGTAAAACAGACAGGAATCTTGAGATAACTGACAACTGAAGGAGATCAATGACAAACAGATTACTCCCCGAGGTTAGTCCAATCTAATAAAGTGTAGTGTGCTGTGGGCTCATGTAGGAAGGGCCCTCAGATTAGTTTGGGGTGAATTGTGAATGCTTCCTTGAAGTGAAGTCAAAGGCCTAAGACATGAGGATGACTTGGGTAGGCCACCAGGGTGCAGAAGAGTATGGCAGGGACAGGGCCTGTGCAGGGGCAGAGGTCAGCAGAGCGCACTTGATGGGGCAGGACTAACCTGCTGCAGAGGCTGTGAGGATAGAACGTGGAGAAGCAAGAAGGAACAAGATCATATCAGCAGTTGGGGAGCTGGGGTTCCATCACCATTGATTGAAACTGAGAGACCAGCCCAAGGAATAGATATAGGGGCTGGAAGGAGGATGGCAAGCCCAGATTGAGACTTGCTGTGTTTGAAGGCCCCGTGGCACACAAAGTAGGGATGCTCGTTCTCCATATTTTTTGATACCTCCCAGGTGTCAGTCCCCACTGACACCATGGAGACGTTTCTCTATATACAGTGGGGAATTTTCTTTCAAAACTCTTCCATGGATACATTTCCCTGGTACTCACCCTGTTCTTGTGAAGAAGAGGAGGACGGTTGTTCTCAACATGGAGCGCTCAGACACCATAGCCCACGACCTGGCCAGTGTCCACGTTTTCTTAGAAATCAGCCACTCGGGAAATTCTCACATTTTCTAGTTGGGTCATTCATGTCCTGGGAATGCCACGTCTCCCCTCCTCAGGGATACCTGGGGGAGAGTGGCCAGGGTGGTGAAGAGGCTCCATATTGTGCCCTGTGAGGAATGATTCTTTTTCTGTAAGTAGAAAAGAACAAAGAGGAGCTGAGAGAGGAAAAAGAAGACAGGTGAGAAGCTAAGACAGGATTGCTCCCATGGCCTGACCGGAGGCCGCTGGTTGATGGGGCAGTGACAGGACCATCACTGGCTCTCCTTCCTTGGGGCCACTGCCCTGGAAGTTCCCAGGTTGGCTCATTAGATCCCATTCTGAGGCCACCTTAGAGTCCTGCTGTTGGTCTTTTCCACAAATGCAGAACTGGCAGGGTTGTTGAAGATGGGTTAAGTCCAAATTGTGGCTCACAGGGGTGGAAGTGACTCGTCCACGGTCACCATGAGTTAGCCCCTGGGATTTTCTTCCTGTTTTTCCACATGGGATCTTTTTAGAGAATCTTAGCCACAGATCTGCGAGATACCTTTGTTTCTTTTAACATACTATGTTTTTGGTCTGTTTCTTCTGTGTGACTCTTATTAAATGTTTGAGTTTGTCAGAGGCCTGCCAACCACCTTCTTCCATTACTCTCTACCTTCTCTTCCTGTGTGATCTTTTCTGGTCCTGTGCTTTTGACTGCTATCCAGTGGCAGCTGACTCCCCATTTGATACTCCTTGGTATGCCTAAGCTTACTGTCTCCTGGTCTTTTCCACCCATAGGCACACCCATGCCTATAGCTCTAGAGCCAACAGTGTTGGCTTCGGATGTACTAGGCAAGTGCCCACTGCCCCTTGCAATTGAGGACCAATAGTAAGTTGAGAATCAAAATCATCATAGCCAAAGCTTCTCATCCTTTCCTTTGTATCTGAATGGGCCACATCACTGTCTGTCAACCCGAGATTCTGAGCTGGAAAGGTGGGCACCAGCATCAATACCCACTTTCCGCAACATATTAAGGACCATATTCTTCTAGTTCTACCTTTCAGTTTTTGCAGTCCATTTGCCCCTCCATGTCTTTTGCACCATCAGGCTGTCAGCCTTGAATTGAACACTTTGATGCCTTCTCAGGTGGTCCTCTACCTCCCCTTCTTTACTTTCCAGTTTTGGTTCCATTACAACACACTGTGGTAGGAATCTTTTCTTTTTTTGTGTGTGTGTGGTAATGAGGGTGGAATCTAGGGGCTTGTCTACCTCCAGGATATACTCCCAGACCTGTTTTATACTTCATTTGGAAACAGGGTCTCATTAAGTTGCTGAGAGCCTCACTAAGAAGCTGAGACTGGCTTCGAACTTGTGCAATCCTCCTGTCTCAGGGTCCCAAGCGCTGGGATTATAAGCCTGCGCCACCATGTCCAGCTGGAATCTATCCTTTTTATTTTTGTGGGACTGGGGATTGAACCCAGAGACATTTTACCTTCAAGCTACATCCCCAGCCCTAGTTTCCTTTTTGTTTTGAAATAATCTCACTAAGTTGCTGAGTCTGGCCTCTAATCTGTGACTCTCCCATCTCAATCTCCCTAGTACTGAGCACTCCCTACTCCCTAGGCATGTGCCACTACACCCCAGCATGTATAGGAATCCTAAGTATATAAAACCTAAACATGCCATTCTTTGTGTAAAGTACTGCTCCTTTTGTAAACCTCTTTAGTGTAGCATTGGTAGCATTTAAAAGCCTAGATTTGAGCTGGGTGTGGTGGTGCACGCTTGTAATCCCTGCTCTTGGGAGGTGGAGACAGGAGGATCGCGCCAGTTCAAAGCCAGCCGTGCTGGCTTAAAAGACCCTGTTTTCAAATAAAAAAGTATAAAATAGGTCTAAGAGTGTAGCCCGGAGGTAGAAGGGCTTCCAGGAACCCCAGTACCAGTACCACCAAAAAAAAAAAAAAAAAAACCAAAAAAAAAAAACCTAGAATTTGGAGCCAAATTGCCAGAGTTCAAATTTTGTTTACCAGCTGAATTATCTTGGATAGATTAATTAACTTTTCTGTTCCTCAACTTCCTCACTTATAAATGGATAATAATAATGATAATAATACTTACTTTATAGGGTGTCGAGAAGGATTAAATGAGTTAATATTTGCAGTGTGCTTAAAGTGGTTATTAGCATACAGTAAATACTGCATTAGGCTTTGTTAAATAAATAACTCCCTAGTTTGACATAGAGAGATTTCAAAATCAGACTCCGCTGCCCTCTTTAAACTCCAGTTCTCAACCCTCCATCCTTGGCACTGTGCTGCCAGCGATACTTAGCAATTTGTCTTTTCTCTATCATTACACCTTCCCTTGTGTTTCCTTTAATCCCTGGATTATTCTTGCCTCCTATTTCCAGCCTTTCTTCCCCAGTATGGGCCTTCAAAACAATTACTCATCTTTTAAAATCCAGAACAACACCTCCTATCTGAAGCCCTCCTCACAGGGCTAGACACGGGTAGCATTCCATCCCCTGAATTCCTTCCATGCCTGTGTGTATTTCACCAGGCATGGTTAGTCTACAGCCCCGGCAGTGGACAGACAGGAGTCCTGCGCAGATTCAATCATTTACAAGCTCTGTGACCTTAGACATGTTACTTAACCTCTGTGAGCCTCAGCTATAAAATGGGGAGGGGATAAGCTGCCTACATGTTAGGCTCATTATGAGAATTACATGGCATTATGCATAGCAAGTGTTGGGTGCAGCCCCAGGTCCATACTAAGCTCATAGCAAGTACTGCATCATTATGGCAATTTCCGCTAACGTAGGTATTTATTGCATGATGTTTAATTTGGGGTTTGCATATGTATCTCTATGAAGCTGGGGCCCTGCCTTAAGCAGATCTGTATTCCACTATTTCCTTTTGTAGATGTTCACTAATATTGATGGCTACCTGAACTCCTAGTACCAGACTTTGATCATCTCACAAAGGATGAATCCAGTGTCTTAGCCACACAGACCTCCCAAGCCTTGCTCTCAGGAGGTCGGTTTTGTTTAGTAGATGGAAGAAAGTGGCTTTGCACCTGGGAGGTGGCAAGATGTTCCAAACAGAGCAGGTGGTATGAAGTGAGGTGTGAAGGCTTGCCTGAGAGAGGTGTGTGAGGGCCTACAGACCTGGCCCACCACAGGATGGCCTGGCCCTGGAGGAACGCTAGGAGAGGAGGGCGGAAGGAGGGGGCAGGCGGCTGAGGCTGTGGGGAAGGGCCGATGGAGGATGCTGGACGTGCCTGCTCTGGATCCGCTGGCTAGCTTTCTATCTCTGCTTCCTGTGGAGCTAAGCGGGGGGCCTGCCCTGAACCCCTTGTTTTCAGTTGCAACCCTCTCCCCAGTCCCTCCCTCTCTGTTTCATATTTTTAAAAAGGGTGCGTATATCAATATTACTATATACTACATTATTACATTAGACTATAATGCACTGATAAAAGTATATAAAAAGAGTTCTTATTACCATTGAGTGTTCTATTTGTTGTACTTTTGTATTTGCTCATTATCTGTCTCACCCCCTAGAATTTAAAATCCACAAAGACAAGTACTTTAGTTTGTTTATACCAGTGTGTCGCCACATAATAAGTCCTAGACCTACAACATTGCCCGACACATAATATATACTTAAAAATATTTGTGGAATGAATGAATCCCCTCACACAAGGACAACAGGTGCTCATATTTTTGCATTTAGACATTTGGCAAATGAGTTTTTAGGAAGTGTTTGAGGTAGAAGTTACATGCAGTAAAGCACATCTATTTTAAGTGTACAGTTGGATAAGTTTTGGCAAATGGATATACCTGTATAATGAAAGCCACAATCAAGACATAGAACATTCTTATTACCCCTAAAAGTTTTCCTTTTCCTCTTGGTGGACTCTGTCCTGGGCTCCCTGACAACCATGATGTGATTTTTGTCTCTATTTATTGAATTTCTTCTTCCCCCCCCAAATTTGTATGCGAATGTACTCACATGTGTGTCTTATGTTTTGCTTAGCATAACATTTTTGAGATTTATCTATGTCGGTTATAGTTGTGGTACATTTGATCTTATTGTTTGCTTTTTTGTGACTGTGGATGGGGCTGGGTTCTGGATCCAGGCTGCTCCCTGGAAGGTGAGCTCTACCAGCTACCAGCTGTGTGGCATTTCATTTGTTAAGTGGGGTTTATGATCATACTTAATGTATTGCAGGAGAAGGATTCAGTGAGTTAAATAACACATCAACTACTTAGAATGGTGGTTGGTACGTAGTAGATATTCAATACTTGTTGGCTACTATTACTTCCATTTGCAAAAGCACTAAGGTACAGAAAAATGAGTTAATTTCCCCAGAGTTATTGGGATGTGTGTCTAACTTAACTTTGTGCTCTATTAACTCCCAGATTCTGGTCCTCCCTCTTTGGACCAAGCTCAGAGGAGAGTGGAAAGGGGAGAGGGGTGCTTAGCTTGGGAGTGCCTGACTCCCCTACCTCAGTGTTCACGTAGGCTGTCTCCAGCCATCTCCATCCCCTCTCTGTGGATAGTCACCCCCTTTCTTTGGTCTGATGAGGGTGGGGTTGGGGCTCCTGCCCTATATTCCCCTCCTGGGTCCTCTCAGGCAGCTGAACCTTGCATCAGGAACACCTCTTGCAATCACATAGCATCAGCCCTGCAAGAAGCTAATTTGATAAACCCCACTCCAAAGCTCATTGAACCTGTCTATAACGATGCTTAATTAAAGTGCAGAAACTTTGAAGAGATAGCAAGTTACTGCTTAATGCAATACCAGAGTGCCACTATTCTACCATCTGCCTCCCTCTCTGCAGTAATTGCTTCCTGACATTTGTTTATTTTAATTAGAAGAGCAGTCTTGATCAAGAGGGAGGGCAGGCAGGGTCAGAACTGGTGGGGAGGAGGAAGAAAGAGGCAAAGGGGGGCTATGGAGTAGCACTGGTGGCCTGAAGGGGAATTACTGTTGTCCTCTTGGTGTAAGCAGTTCCATCTTCCCTTGGGGGTGGAACTGTGAAATTTCTCCCTGAGATGAACACACACGGATGACTCTAGAATCATATCCTCAGGTTTTGGGAGTTTCCTTCAGATGGCATGGGTACTTCCTGGTTGGCAGATGGAGATGCCCACATTTTTAGGAGGGACATTGTAGATGGGGTTTGCAGATCCCAGAGTGATGGCTCCAGAAGAACTAATACATATTATTGTGGCCCAGTAGAGCCACTGCCAGTACCAGTAGAGGCCTAGAGCAAAGGAAAGAGCAGCTTGTTGCTTCTGCTCATTCCCTTTTGTGGTTCTATAGTGTGCCTGGTTACCTATGATTGTGTGTTGGTCATTATACACGACAATTATTTTTTATTTTTTATTTTTTTGGTGGTACTGGGGTTCCTGGAAGCCCTTCCTCCGGGCTACACTCCCAGACCTATTTTTACATTTTTTTTTATTTGGAAACAGGGTCTCTTAAGCCAGCGCGCGCAGCTGGCTTCGAACCTGCGCGATCCTCCTGTCTCTGCCTCCCAAGCGCGGGGATTACAAGCGTGCACCACCACGCCCGGCGACAATTATTTATATGTATAAATTAAGGCCAAGATGAAGAAGGCAATTAAAAAAATTTTGTTCTCAGCTGGGCGTGGTGGCGCACGCTTGTAATCCCCGTGCTTGGGAGGCGGAGACAAGAGGATCGCACAGGTTTGAAGCCAGTTGCGCTGGCTTAAGAGACCCTGTTTCCAAATAAAAAGTATAAAATAGGTATGGGAGTGTAGCCCAGAAGTAGAAGGGTTTCCAGGAACCCCAGTACTACCAAACATTAAGAATTTTTTTCCCCTGACATATTCATGGACACTCTAAATCTTGGACTTCCTTCCTCAAATGCAATTGAAGGATTGAGGTTCCCTGAACATCATAGGTGATTTAAACCTAATCATCTGGTTCTCTCGGGGACTTGTTAATTGTTGATTCATCCTTGGCCTTAGCAGTCCACCTTATAGTAAAAAGATCTCCTTCAGGCTTTCCTATCTTTTGCAGGTTCTGGGAGTAGATTTCTGTCTCTCTAACCCTGCAAGGCTGTCAAAAACAAAGTTCAAATTTGCCTAACTTAGAAAATGCCTTCAGGGCAAAAGTAATTTCCATACCTCTCTAGGTTCCTGTTTCCTTTCAGTATTGGACTAGTATTCTATCTGATCAGCATTTTGATGATTTTAAGATGTATATTTTATCCAGATTTCTAGTAATTTTTAATGATAGTACTTTGTCATTACCAGAGAGTCCCTGATAGTTTTAAATTACACATATTTTTTTACTCTTGGTAGCAAAAATTTTTAAATGAATTTTTACATAGGCTCTCAATACCCAAAACCAAACCAAAATGAAATAAAAAGATGAAAGTGGAGCTTTTCTGGTTAAAGTGGGGCTGGGCGTCCCCTAGCCCTCTTCCTTGTTGGGCCCATCTGGAATATCTCTAAGGGCCTGTTTCGTGGGCAGGGTTTGAAAAGCTCTTTTGTAAGGAGCTCCTCAATTTAACTGATCTTGAGGAACAACGGCTTTGGCTCATTCAGTACTTTCCTTGGAAACAAGCGGTTCTTGATATTTTAGGACTAGCCTGAAGCCTTCATCTTGGGCAGGGTGCTATAAGAAATGACAGAATGTGCCACCTCAGTTCCAGAGAGCCCCTGTGAAAGTAAAGGCAGGCTATGCAGTGTCACTATAATATTCTGACCTCATTTCCTTTGGAGAGATGACCAGGAATGATACAGCTTGGCCATATGGTGGTTCCATCCCCAGTCTTCTGAGGAGCCTTCACACTGATCTCCATAGTGGCTACGCTGATTTGCAATCCCATCAGCAGTGTCTAAGGGTTCCTACTCCCCAACATCATCCTCTCCAGCATTATTACTAATATTTATTATTATTATTATTATTATTATTATTATTATTATTATTATTATTTCGATACTTGGGATTTAACCAAAGTCATTTTATCTCTTTGCCATATTTTATATTTTATTTTGAAACAGGGTCTCACTAAATTGCTGAGGCAGGCCTTGAACCTGCAATCCTACTGTCTAAACCTCCCAAGTACTGGTATTACAGTTATGTGCTACTGTTTTCAGCTCTGTTTGTATTCTTGATGATTGCCAACCTACTGGGAGTTAGAATCGCAGTGTTGTTTTGATTTGTATTTCTCTGATTGCTAATGATATTGAACATTTTTTATATATTTATTGGCCAATTGTATTTCTTCTTTTGAGAAGCATCTATTCAGTTCACTTGCCCACTTTTTGATTGTTTTATTTTTAAATGTTAAGTTTTTAAAATTCTTTTTATATTCTAGATATTAGTCCTTTATTGGAGGAGTAGCTGAAAAAGATTTCCCATTCTGTAGGCTCTCTTTAGACTCCTAGTGGTTTCTTTTACTGCACGTAAGTTTTTAAAAAATTTAATACCATCTCATTTTAATTAAATTAAAATTAATAATTAAAATTATTTCTTATTTTAATTTCATGAGCTTTGGGGGTCTTATTGAGGAAGTTTCTCTCGGCTCCTCTATATTAGAAAGTTGTATGCCCTCTTCTCATAATTGCAAAATCTCTGGTCTAATTTTTAGGTCTTTGATCCATCTTGAGTTGACTCTTGCTCAGGGTGAAAGGTTGGGGTTTAATTCCATTCTTCTATAAATGGATAGCCACCTTTCCCAATAACATTTATTGAAAAGGCTATCTTTTCTCCAGTGTATGATTTTGGCATAATTCTCAAAAATCAATTGGATATAAGTGTGAGGATTTGTTTCTGTGTCTTCTATTCGGTTTCATTGGTCTGTGTGTCTGTTTTTGCGCCAATACCATGCTGTTTTATTATGATAGCTCTGTAGTACAATTTGAATTCAGATATTGTGATGCTGGCAGCATAGTTCTTTGCATCAACAAAAGTATACTAAATTTAAAAAAAGAATGTGAAGGCAGGAGTGGGTTATCTTCTTAGTCCCCCTTTAAGACATTTAATCTGAGGTCGGTTGAAGAGAATAGAAGAATGAAGCTGGGTCCTCCAAGAGACAGACATCAATTGGGCATGTGAAAGTCTTATTGGGGAAGATACCTATTAAGGCTTAAAGGGAAGGGAACAGGAAGGAAGGTGTTCAGACCTTGATGCAGAACTGACCCCTTTGAAAGGAGAGAGGAGGGAAGAATAGAGAGGAAGACCCTCATATATAGCAAGCTTCGGCCAGGCTAATGGGAAATCTCCAAGCAAAACTTGATTGCTGGAGGAATCCTTCATTGGGCCAGCACTAGTATGTCAATGTGCTTAATCTTGACTGGGAGCAGCCTTGAGGGAGGTGTCTCCATATTTATGCATGGTGGATCCAAAGGGTGGCAGCCGGGGCTGCAGTCAACCCTGCTTCCCATAGGAGGAGCCCTTTATGAAAGTCTTTGTGATGAACCTCTATGGCCCCTCCAGTAGGGGAGGTCCACCCAGAGAGTAATGAAGTATTTGCTGAAAACAGTGTGGAAAGGAGAGTATAGCATACTTTCCCAGACCAGGGAGACAGCTGCAGTGAACTGCTGCCTGTTTATTCCCTAGAAACTTAGAGTTCAAGTGAGTGGGATTCTTCTCAGCTTGTTAGAGAAGAATCTTTATTGGGGATGGGCTTATGGTAGCAGATCCACCTTCACTCCCTGATGGTACTATGATATGTTCCCTCACATCATCTCTTCTTCCTAACCCTTCTAGGGGTCTCTGCTGCTCTTTGTATCAAGTGCACACCCTTTGTCCTAGCCTTTTGATCCTGGCCTGAGCCCTGCCTGTTTCTCATCCTTACTGCTCTTCCCTGCCTGTCTCTATTGCCATCCCTCTGGCCTTTCAGTCTCTTACACTTGGCTTGCTCATCCCTGGGGCCTTTGTCCATGATATTCTCTATGCCTGGAATGCTCTTCCTCTCCAGTTTTCTCTCTCTTTTCTCTTGGTATAAGAGTCACATCCCTAGAAAGGGTCAAAGTCTCTTTCTTGTGACTCTCATGGTAAGATGTTCAGGCTTGGTACTCATGTTTTGGTGGACTTTGTTACAGACACAGTTTCACATTGTCCTGGCTGATTGACTCGGACTCTCCCACTGGACTAAAATCTCTTTCAGGACAGGGAGGGGCTGTGTCTGCCTTTGCTGATCATTGTACCTCAGGGCCTGGCGCCCTGGAGACGTGCAATCAATATGCTTTGTTCTGGTGAATAATACACAGAAAGGGGGAAGAAAAAAGAATATTTGGATATCCAATAAGTAAAAATAAAATAAGCCTAGAAACACAATTAAAGGTTGGGGGAGACACAGTACTTCAGAGCTGGAAGTGACCTTCAAGGTCCTCGTTAGACAAGCCTCCTTGTCTGGAGTTGAGCCCAGGGAGGTGGTGTGACTTCTCTGTGTTCACATGGGCTAGCAGGAGCCAGAGATCGGACTGTCACCTCTGTCTCTTCTCTGATTCCAGCACTTACTTTGCCTAGCATGGTTATATGGCTTGTGATTTGAATACAGATACCTGGTTTCACGTGTGCATACCAAGGTGGGTCTGACCTTGAATGATCTCAAAGCCATTAACCTGTTTAACTCTTTTCTCATCTGTAAAGGATGTTAATGTGTATTCTATTTATTTTTGTGGCACTGGAGATTGAGCCCAGGACCCAAAGGGTATACTACCTCTGAGTTACATCCTCATCCTCCCTTTATATTTTATGAAACAGGGCCTTGCTAAATTGCTTGTGGCCTTTGCTAAGTTGCTAAAGCTGACCTCAAACCTGCACTCCTTCTGTATCAGCCTCCCAAGCATGCCTAGCTAATGTGTATTTTATATAGAAACTTTGAAGATATAATTATCAAAAGATTTTTTGTAAACCCTTAAGTGTGCAAGTGTTATACTGTGTTGTGTTTCATTTCTCTTTGGTAAAAGGTGCTGAAAGTCACTAAGTGTGATTGTAGTAGTGGTAGGGGGGCTACCATCCAGACTGTCACTAACTTTGCTTGTAAGCCCAGGCCAGCCCTCCCTTCTCACATAATAGGATACTTTTAAGTATGTCCAAAAAAGGAGCTAAAAACTGGAGAGTATCAATTCTCTGGAGGACTAAGAAAGCCCAAGGGATGGTTTGAACCAGTGCCTCAGCCTTTCAACTCGGGTACCTTCATCAGGGAGAAGAAGGAACTATGCTAACTTGCATCTAAATATTTCTTTCAGCAGGAAGGCCCTTGAATCCTTATGAGTGGTAAAGGCACCGACAGGGAAGGGGAGGCTGTTATCAGACAGACTTCCACATAAGGGACTGAGCAAGTGGAGACAGGGATGGCCTGGAGTCTGAGAGATGTATTAGATCCTAGGAGGAACTTTCTGGCACCAAGAATAGTTAAATGCTGAGCATGGAAAAGGAATTTGTGGACATTGCTTTCTGAAGGTCTTTACAAAGTGAAGAACAACCTGATTGCAGCCCTTTTGGAAGAGGGGAAGTAGCCTAGAAAGCATTTGAAGTGAGGTCTACCATGTAAATATCTACCATGTAAATACGGATGTTGCCAAGAACACGCGAGGATTTGAGTTGAGATGTCCTTATTTCACACTCTTTTGTGTTGGGCACACTGGTCCATGTTTGTGCCAAGAGTTTGTGTTGATTCTATATTTGAATTTGGGCTCTTCCTCTTCTTCCTATTTTCTAAGTGTACCTCTCTGAGAGACAGGTCCCAGCACCATAGCTCTACAAGATGAAAGCTGAGTGTGTTCTGATAAAGTGGTCCTGGATTAAGGATAACATGGGAAATTTTGTGCCAAGATGATCAGTTAAAGATGAAACAAAAAAGCAAATTAGATTAAAAGTTTATAGGGAGCATGATGTAAAAACTTAATTGGTTTATTTTCATTACCATTTTCCCATGTATCTGTCTCCTTTCCTCATTTTTAACCCTCTTGAGACTGTATAGAGATTTCCCAAGCAAGTGTAAAAGTAATTATATTCAAACACAGGTTTTTTTCTTCCTAAAGATATCAAGTTAATTGTCTTTTCTGGGAGTCATTGTCTTTTCTTTGGTGCAGGTGTGAAATGATTAGCTTGGGGCTAATCACACACATTATCTCAGTTTGTCCTACAGATATCTCTGTGGCTGGTGGTTATTTTTGTTCCTGTTGCCCAGATGAGCAAATCGAGGCCTAGCTTGGCAGACTCACAGAACTAGTGACGGGTCTGGCATTGGTCCTGCCCTTTTCCTGCTTGTTCTTACTGCTTACAGCTCTGACTGGCAATGGCTAAGACGCAGGGCCCCTTGACCTCTAGTGACCAGACCTGGTGGCCTACACAATGGCTGGCAAAATCAAGGCTACTCAAGATGCAGTCTTCTTTGGCTGGGAGGAGAATGAAGACTTTTCAGCAATGGGAGAAGTTTGAAAGGTGACTAGTCTCCCTGAAGGTGTTAGTTTCCTAGGGCACCTCTAAACGAGTACAGTGAATTGGGTAGCTGAAAACAACAGACATTATTCTCTCACAGTTCCAGAGGATAGGTAGTAGTCCAAATTCAAGTTACTGGCAGGGCCTCTGCAGGTCCCAGGGGAGGAAGCTTCCTTGCCTCTTCCTGGCTTCTGGTTGTATCTTGGGCATCCTTCCCTCCATTGTCACATGGCCTGTGTGGGTATCTGTATCTATTTCTTCCTCAAAGGATAATACAGATTAAATTTTATTTTAAGGCTCACCCTAAACCTCTACTGTAGCATGACCTCATATTGAGTCGATAACGTCTATTTTCAGTATGTCATTTCAGGGGCACAATTCAACTCACAATGTCCCATCCTAGTTACCTTTCTAGTTGTTTGATTTTAAAAAAATTCCCCCTTTAAAAAGGAAATTATGCTTATTGTAGATGATGATTCTTTTTTTCCATACTGGGAATCCAACCCAGGGGCATTCTACCCCTGAGCTATACTGCCAGCCCTTTATATAATTTTTTTTTTGAAACAGGGTTTCTCTGGGTTGCTAAGAATCTCCCTAAGTTGCTGAGGTTGGTCTCATACCTGTGATTCTCCTGTCTCAGCCTCCCAGGTACTGGGGTTACAGGCATGTACCACTACAGCTGGCAATGGTAGTTTATTATTCTATAACTTTATGAGATTCAGGAAAATGTGACCCTCCATATTCCTACCACTCAAATGAATGATTAATGTGTATTTGCTTCCAGTAATATTTTTTAAAGAATGAAAGCATTATAAATATAGGTTTAACAATTACCGTTAACCGTCTTCTAAGTACATTATCGTTTCCTTTCTCCTAGATTAGTGGCTCTTAATCAGGAAAGTTTGGGGAGCACCAGTATCTAATGGACATAGGCTAGGGGTATTGATAAATATCTGGTGATGAAAAGGAGATCTCCACAACAAAAAATTACCTCGTCTCAATATTAATAATATTTAGGTTGAGAAACCCTGTTTTAGAGATAAGAACTACCATGATATTGATGGGATCTTTTCAAGAAATAGTTTGATATACATTTACAAGCCTAAATAAACAACATGTGGTATTGTGCTGTTATGCATGAGTGTTCTTTCAATTAATATAAATAGTATCATAACATATTCTGCATCTTCATTTCTCTTCAACATTTTTTAGATCTATCCAAGTTGATATATATATGCATGTATATAATATCCATATATTATTTCTTTCAACGGATATAAAGTTGGTTGTTTTAAAAAATGTCTTAGCTTGGGCATGGTGGCATGCACCTCTAGTCTCAGCTTTTCAGGAGGCTGAGACAAGAGGACCCCTTGAGCCCAGGAATTTGAGGCCAGCCTAGGCAATATAGCCAGACCTTGTCTTAAAAAATAAAACAAAAAACAAAAATCTTTTACTTGATGAAAAAATTGATAACCCTATTTCTCACATTAGGTACTTTCTCTTTGGTGGGAAGAGGATCAAATTTTAATTCCTCAAGACACAGGTCTGGAAATACAATACTAGAGGTCCTAGGGTAGATTTCCCAGTCCTGTTTAGAAAGCATCCTATTTTCTTTCCAAGAACATAATCCTTCTAGAATATAGCAATTTTGAAGGCCCTTGGAGTCCTCAGTCAGTGATGGCAAAGTAGAATTGTCACTACTCTTTTCTGTAGGTATATACAGGTGGAAAGGCCTTCCTTAGCTTTTCAAATTATCTACCTCTCTTCATTTCCCCCCTCTTATCTTTGAGCTTGGAAGTGTCCAAAGCTCCAGAGCACCTAAATAGAAGGAAGCGTTTCCTTTATTGGTATGAATTTTCCTGGGCTGCCATAATAAATGACCACAGCTTGGGTGGCTTAAACAATAAAAATGGATGTTTTTTTTTTCCAGTTCTAGAGGCTGGAAGTCCAAGGTCAAATTGTCAGTCAGGTGGGTTTCTTCTGGGCCCTTCTCCTTGACTTGGAGTCAGCTGCATTCCCACAGTGTCTGCACACTATCTTTCCTTTGTGTTTGTCCGTGTCTAAGTGTCCTATTCTTATAAGAACACCAGCCAGATTAGATTAGGAGACACTTTCATGACCTCAATTTAACAAAATTATATCTTTAAGGAATCTACCTCTGGGGTAGATTGCTCAGTTGGTTTGATCCCCAGCACCATATACAGCATAAATCTCCCTTCAAATACAGTCATCTTAGGTAGTCAGGGGTAGAACTTCAACATAGGAATTTTGGAGCCAGGCACGGTTTGTAATTCTAGTACCTGGAAGGCTGAGACAAGAGGACTGCAAGTTTGAGGTTATCCTTGCCAACTTAGACTGTTTCAAAATAAAAAAATATATAAATAAAAAGGGCTTGGGGATATATTTATATAATCTCATGGATAAAATGCCCTTGGATTCAACCCTGGTATTATATATAACCCAAAAAAGGAACCTGGGGGGACACAATTCTCCCCATAACAACCCCCCTCTAGTACACAGGGAGAATATTTCTAGGGGTTTGTAAGATCACAGTATATTTTAGATGCTATGTGATACTGAGGACTTTATATTGTCTAGCCTGGGGATTTTAAATCAGACATCACACACTTAGAGTTTCCAGGATCAGAACAGTCAGGACTAAAGTGAGGTCCCCTTGGATTTTGGTTTCCAGAAGAAATTGGATAGGGTGAGAGATTTAGAAAAGGAAGGCTGCTTTTGAGGAACCTTATCAGACACACCTAGACTACCGTGTAGCCAAAGCCCACACGTTATTTATCTCAAAAGCTAATCAATAGATCACCCAAGGGAAAGTCCCTACATCTGAGTTAGAAGGCTTGGGCTTGATCTTGACTCTGCTTCCTAGCTGTGTGACGTAGAACAAAACATCTTAGCCTCAAAGCATCAATGTCTCCCATTTCTAAAATGGAGATAGCCATACATCAGTGAATTTCTGCAAGTATAAGACGAGAACAGTGCTTGGTGTCTGGTGAGTTTTAAAAAATATGATTTGTTTCTGGAATCTGAATCTAAGGAGCTTGGACTCCTTCCTCTCTGCAGCAAGGAACTTCTTTAGAATCACAGGCGCGGCCGTTTTAAATGTGGGTTTCTGGAAGTTAATTTGGTCTTGGAAGCAGTGCAGGAGAGGTGGGAGTGGGGAGGAGATGGAAGATCAGTCATTAGGCTTTTGAAATAATCCAAGGGAGAGAGACTTGTCTGGGATGAGTCAGTGAGGGAGGGGCTTGGAGGGGAGGCGGTGTAGAAATAAGGAAGGAGAGGGCAGGGCAGGGGGAACACATAGGAAGTGACATTGGATATGGATTTGTGAGAAAGAAAAGATGGAGAGAATTGTATGACGACCAGGTTTTTTGCTGGGCTTCCTGAAAAGGGGAAGATGCTAAGGAAGATATTTGGAATGATGCATAAGAAGTAGGAAAACAATGAGTTTGGTTTTAGTCATCTGATATCTGAGTCGCTTAGGGGGAACATACAGGACCAAGAGTGTCAGGGAGAGTGGGTTTTTTTTTTAAATCAAGGAATCTGTGGACAGTGCTCCAGGGGATACTGACATCAGAGGGTGGGAGGAGAAGGAGAACAACCGGGAGTGACTTTCAATGTTGTCTAGAGGAGGAGGAGCACAGGGAAGTGGCAGGAAGAGGATCCAGTTGGGAATGCAGCAGGAGGCCTGGGGTTGGAGGTGGGTATTTCAGAAACCATTGGGGAGAGCTGTGTGAGCTGGGGACACGAGGGGTACAAGAGCCAGGATGCAGAGGATAAGGATAGAAAGGAAGGCAGAGAGATTATGAATTTTGATGGATAAAAAAGATTACAGAGAATATCTTAAAGATGAGGGAAGATTGTTTCCTTTTAAGGTTACTGGCATGCTGCTGAGCAGTGGGTGGGGTGGGAAAGCAGAAAGCAGAGCCTGTGGAGGGAGTTCAGGGAAGTATTGATAGAACAAGGTCCTGGAGAGGTGGTGATGGGGGGCGGTTGGAGGAAGATCACTGGTGTGTGGGGTGCGGTCAGTCTTGAAGAGACTTTTATTTTTGTGAGAAAGAGTAGGGTAGGATAAACAGTGAGTCGCTGAAAGGAAGAGGAGTACAGGGTTTCATGCCTGTGCTTTCTCAGTATAATAGGACCCCTGAAGCATCTGCTAAATGAACATGGTAGAAAGGGCTTGGAAGAGCTGGAGAAGTGAGATTGGGGGAAAAGCTTAAGGGCTGCTGAGCAGCTGAGGTCGAGAGGGACACAATTATATTTGCATTCGCTCGTATAAAGGGGCTGTTGGCTTCTGGTACTGAGCCATTGCTCAGGGGCAGTGGAAGTGCATGCTCAGATTCATCCAAGGTGGAGGACTGGCAGGATGCTGGGAGTCCAAGGGGTGAGGGAGTGATGAAGTCCTGTCCAGGAAGGAAGTGAAGAGGACGGGGTCAGGAAGGGGTTGTACAGTGTAGGTGTGAAGAGATTGGGATGTTGTGACTTTGATCAGCCTGGAGAGAAGGATTCAGAAGAGATAGGGAAGGTGGGCATGGTGGTGCATGCCTGTAACCCCAGTATTTGGGAGGCTGAGACAGGTGGATCTCAGGTTTGAGATAAGCCTCAGCAACTTAGTGAGGTCTCCCCCACCAACAACTTAGCAAGACCCTGTTTCAGAATAGAAATAAAATAGGCCTGGGGATGTAGCTTGGAGGTAGAATGCGTTCTGGGTTCAACCTTCAGTACATCCCCTACCCCCCAAAAAAGAAAAGGTAGGAAGTAGAAATAAGGTTTCAAAAATAGGAATTTGGTAGAGGAGTAGTTCTGGGTGAGGTCAAAGTCTAGGTAGGTATTAAGGGAGTGAGGATGAGGTGCAGGTGAATGGAGCAAAGGCACAAGGGGCCATCTAGCCAGGATGTTGAGCTCATAGGCACTGTCCATAATTGGAGGGATTAGGGTACAGAAGGAAACTAAGCTGGTCAGATATCTCAGAGAATGTGGAAGAGTGATCTTGGGGCGATGTATCAGTAATTATTACTACGTGATAAATAACCACAAAAGCCTTGGTGGCCAGCCACAGCAAGAATTGATGGCCTCTTCATGTAGAGGCAGTCAATCTAGACCAGACTCACCTGGGTCATTTTGCTGACCTTGCATCTGCAGGCTGAGTGGGGTTTGGCTGATTTAGCCTGGTCATGCTTGGGTGGCAGGCTGAGATGGCTCTAGTCACTCACCTCCTGGGACTGGCAGACTAGCCCATAGTGGCAGAGGTGCGACCTAGTAAGCCCTTTTCAAACCTTTTATTTTTTATTTTTTTTATGCAGGTCTGGGAATGGAACCCAGGGGCATTCAACCTCTGAGCTACACCTCCTACCCTATTTTTTATTCTTTATTTTGAAACTGGGTCTCACTGAGTTGCAGAGGGCCTCACTAAGTAGCTGAGGCTGTCCGCAAACCGCGATCCTCTGGGTCTCAGTCTCCTGAATGCTGGGATTACAAGCATGCACCATCATTCCTGGTTTACTTTTCAAACTTTTAGTGTCATGCCTGTTAATATTTCTTTGGCCAAAGCAAATCATGCAACTGAGCTCAAAGTCTGAAGAAGTACATTTTACCTATGCAGGTGGGCAGGGATGGTGAGTAGAGATGTTGGAACAATGACCTGTTGACCACAGGTGATAGGTTAAGAGGTAGAAGGATGGAAGTGGAGTTGTAGAGGGCACTGGATGCTTGAATGACAACAGAAGAACAAAGGTGGGAAGAAGGGTTGTTGTCCACTCTGTTCCCACCCTGAGATACAAGTGGCCCCGACTAAGTGTGTCTGGTAAAGAAATCATCTGATGAGAAAAGATACGGGGTTTTGTAGTGCAAGGGGTCAAATATGATCAGCAGAAGTTCTGATGGGCACAGAAGGAAGATCTCAAAGGAGCAGTGGTAAGCAGTTGGTTCCTCAGGGTAAGAGCAGCTTTCAAAGTGGGAGGGTCTAATCTTAGGAATAAGACTGACGGAACACATACAAAGGTCAACTCTCTATAAGGCTCATTGTTTGGGGAAGGTGTGGTAAAGACCAGCCAACCACATTGCCTTGAATGGAGCTCTGAGTGCTGAGTTCTTCCTGATTAATCGAGGAGGGCAGATGGATGGAGATGTTTCCAGGAGGAGGTGGTCACAGCTCCATACTATACTTGGGATTTCACAATTGCTTTTACTCTGACAGGGTGTTGGGATTTTTTTTTTCTTTTGGCACTACAAATAAGGAAGTGAGAGGGTGGGTGTGGGAAGGAAATTATTTAAATGAAGATACTGTAATAGAAATAACATCCATCCTTGGAAAGAGAGACTCTGGAAGAAAGATGGATGGGGGCAGAACACCTCAAACCTTTCTTTGCAGAGCCCCTCAGTACCTTTGAATGTCCTTGACCATCCCTACCCCACTAAACTCTAAGCTTGCTAAGGGTGAAGGAAGCTTGTCTTAATCGTAGCTCTGTGCTCAGTTCTAGCAGCTCACATGGAACAAAATAGATGTTCAATGAACATGTTTGAGTGGCTGGATGAATGAATGATGGAAAATTCAAACGCTAGCATATCCATCTCCACTTAAAGAACTCCAAACTTTCTTTTGATAACGTCACTCAACAAATAATTTAGGGACCTCTTGAATTTTAAGCAGAGTGACTAGGCATTCATAGAGAATGAGACATAGTCTTCGCCAGATGGTTGCTTATCATCACTTGCAACTTTGGGAATAGTAACTAACAGTGCAGAGCCACGCTGGGATGTCTCAAGCCTCAGTTTGCCCACCTGCAAAAGGGAGAGGCTAACAGATTCATTCATCTATCTTTCCTACAAAGCTTTCTGGAGGCTTTGATAGTTGGTCATTTATTATGATCTCTAAAACTGGGAAAGCAGGTGTTTCTGAAACCTACTTGACTATATTTTTCTTTCTTTTTTTGTTTTTAGACCATCATGTGGGACTGATTCTCTTTTTTATTAAAGAGCACATTCTGGGACATGTGTGTTTAGATTGATTCTGGTGGACCAATCCTTGTAGAAATTCACCTAAGGTCACTCCCTAGACACCCTTGCATTAAATATAATTATGTTTAATTTTTCCCCCCTGTGCTTCAAATGGGATGGCTGCATTTTAGAGCACCCAATGGGCTTGGACATATGATTATTCTTTGCACCAATGTTGTTGGAAGTGGATTTTCAGGTTGTGGGATCTGGTCATACCTGCTAAGCTTCAACTTTGGTCAACTTTCCCCAGAGCATGCTGCACTCCAGGGAGAATTTGAAGCATTCGGTATCACTGTCTGCTAGCACTCATTATTTTATATGCATATATAAAAGATTTATCTCATCTGGGATCACAGATGCCCAGCCTGGTTTAGCAGATAGATGGAGTTATAGGGTATTTTTTAAAATAGACTAGAGGAATAGTCTGTGTAGGAATGTGGTCAGAGGTCGGGAGGATTGGACATGTAGCATAAGGGTTTCTGAAACCCACGTAGTTCCAAGGACTAGAAAAGGGGCAATTAGCTACTTTCTTTTTGTTTTGGATCACCTACCTGGGTAGACTGTGTCATAGGAATTGCATCAACCTGGCTATTCATGTGTGTAGAAAATGGTCATGGATGGTTAAGAACTAAGAGTAGGGATTAAGCACAGGCCTCTCTTATGTCTCCCCTGGATAAGAGCCACAGCCTCCTAATTGGTCTCTCTGTGTATTGATATATTCCTTTCAAAACTAGGTCTCATACCATCTAAACACAGACTTTGTCCAAACACTCCCTCGGTTTAAAATCATTCAATGACTCCCCAAAACCTTTTTAGCTGTTTACCCAGGTCCTTGGGAACCCTGCTCCCAATACAGCTTTATATTTTCCTTACTCTTCCTTCCCATCCACCCTATATCTCAGCCAGACAGAATTTCCTCTTGCTTCCTGATTCCTTATGATCTCTCGTATCTCCCTGTATTTATTCCTGACTTTCCCCCTTTTGGGATACTGCCCCTCTTGCCTAATCCAGAAAAGCTGCTTACTCTTTACCCATTTTAGTCAACTTTTCCATCACTGTGACCAAAATACCTGAAAGGCACAACTTAGAAGGGTAAATGTTTGTTGGGGATTATGGCTTCAGAGATCTGGCTCCAAGGCAGACATTGTGGTGGCGTGGAATGACAGAGGAAAGCTGAGCTCAACTCAGTGGCAGCCAGAAGCAGAGACTGAGAGAGACAGCTAGAGACCAGGGCAGTTATGGTTCCCAAAACTACACTACCAGTGACTTGTCTCTTCCAGTCATGCTTTTCCTGCCTAAGTTACCACCCAGTAAGTCCATCCACATTACTAACCCTTCAGTGGATTTATCCATTGTTGAGATTAGAGCTCTAATTATTCACTTCTGAATACTGTTGCACAGGGAACATGCTTTCAACACAGGAGCCTGTTTTAGGAACATCTGACACCCAAATCATAATAGCACTCATCAAATCCCATAGACTCTCATAGCTTTTTCTCCTCACTCAGCTCTGACTAGGCTCTCTGGGGCTTGGGGAGCTTATAGAGTACCTGGCAAGAGGCAAATATTTACTGGAGGTTTGTTGAATGACTAAATAAATTTGAATTCCATGAATGGAGTGGAGATTGAGAGCTCCTAAAACCCTCTCTTAAGCACTCACTTTTCTATGTGTATAGATAAAAGACTCATCTGATATGGCATAACAGATGCCCAGCCTGGTTTAGCAGAGAGATGGAGTTATAGGGTATTTTTAAAAATAGATGGATTTTGTTAACTTTCAAGCATAGCACATTTTAAAAGCTAAGATATAAATAGATACTAATAATAAAGTCAGAAAATTAATGCAAGATTATAGGTTGTATTAGTCTTGATTGTATAATAAAGTATCATAAACAAAGGGCCATAAACATCCCAGAACTGTCCTTTGAGCCCCCAAATTGAAGTGATGCTGATAAAATCATTAATATTTTGAGCCTTGGATTTGAAAAATAGATAACTGATTTTCTATTTAAAAAATTAAAAATAATTTCTTTCTAAGTAGAAAGATATAATTCCTAAGAGAAAGATATAATTGGAACTTTCTATCTTTTGATGATAATAGAGTTTGTATTGAGTTATTATAATTCTGAATTGGCAGCCTTAGATGAGGAAGTTTGTTGTCACATAATGACTCAGTACTATAGTCAGGGTCTGGTGTAGGTGGGTCCATTGTGTGCTGTGCATTGCATTTAATTACTGTGGGATGAGACCATAGGTTTTGTTTCTTATGCACATTTTAATTCATGGCATGACTGTGGCACTGACTAGATGTTGAGTTAAGAAGGATTCTGAGGCTTTGTCTGTGTTCACTATTAAGGCGCCATAATTGATTTAGGAAAGTGTACCGGGAACATGAAAAGAGAAGATTCATGCATTTAGCCACCAAAAACTAATATACTATTAACCATTGTGACATAAAAAATAGCAACACAGGACTTACTGTTCAAATGCTTGAATTTAAGATTTAATTACATCACTTACCAGTTCTGAACAAATGTTCTGTCTCTGAGCTTTGGTTTCTTCATAGGTAAAAGGAAGTTGAAAAATCCCCAACTTACCTGCTAGTAAGTTGTTAGTGCTAAAATACTCTCTACTGTTTTTAAATGAGGCTATGGTTTCATTGCCGAGTGTACTTAGAACCTATTTGTTTGCTCTGTGCATGCTGCTTGTGCAGGATTCCCAGTGTGTGGTCGATTTTACCCTCTGAGCTCATAGCACACAGAAGCTATGCCGACTCGACTTGGCATGCCACCTAGCCGGGGCTCTCACCAGGGGCCCACTGTTTTGGTTCTCTGTGGCAGTGTCCCTCAGTAGAGTAGAAACAGATGAGGTGGAACCACCTTGCAGTTCAAAAGGCTTGGAAGTTCTTTCCCTCTTCACTCACTATGTTAGGTGTTCATAGTAAATTTGGAGCTAAGGACTTGGACTTTCTTTCCTTATCTTCCCCAGGATTGGGGATCTGGAACCTCACAGAGCTTAAACCTTGTCCAAGATAACTAGGTGGCTGAGTTCTATATGTCTTGTCCTCTAGGAGGCAAGCAAGCTTGGTTGCATTCTTGTGACCAAGGAGAAAGAGTGTGTAAGCAGAAAATATAAAAGTATTTTTTATGCCTCTGCTATGTCCATTTTTACTGACATCCTATTCAGCCAAAGCAAGTCACATGTCTGCGTGTGGTGTTAAGGGGTGAGCACAGTGATGCTAAAAAGCAAGGGCATGGAGACGGAGAGAGGTCAAGAACTTGGACCTGAATACAATGACACAACATGATGGGAGACATATCTGAAATCATAGTGTAAGTGAGGGGAATAGAGTGATAGTAACAGTGATGCTAGTCATGGCTAATATTTATTGATGGCTGACTGTGGGCCAGGCTCTGGGCTGGAAGCCTCACTCTCACCTGCGTTGTTTTCAACTCTGAGCCTTCAGGAAACCTTTTTTTGTGGTACAGGGGTTCCTGGAAACCCTTCTACCTCCGGGCTACTCCCCCAGACCTATTTTATACTTTTTATTTGGATACAGGGTCTCTTAAGCCAGTGCAGCTGGCTTTGAACCTGCGCGATTCTCCTGTCTCAGCCTCCCAAGCATGGAGATTACAGCGTGTGCCATCACGCCCGGCTCAGAACACCTTTTTGGTTTAGGTACAATTACCACCTTTATTTTACAGGTGAGAAGAGGGAGATCCAGGGAAGTTAAGTATAGGCGCATGTTGCCTAACGACAGGGATAGACTCTGAGAAACACTAGATTATTTCATTGTTGTGTCAACATCACAGAGAGTTCTTACAAAAACTAAGATAGCTATGACCTACTAGGTGATATAGTCTCATTTTGTGATACTGGAAATTGAACCCAGGGGCATTCAACCTCTAAGTGATAGCCCCAGCCCTTTCAAATTTTTTGTTTTGTAATAAGGTCTTGTTAGGTTGCTGAAGCTGGTTTTGAACCTGTGATACCTACTGTCTCAGCCTTCCAAGTACTAGGATTAACGGCATCCTGGATGTTGATATAGTTTTATGGGACTGCAGTCATGTGTGTGGTCTGTGGTGCACCTAAAAATCATGTGGTGTATTCCTGCTGCTGCTGGAGTCTGCACAGCTAAGTGGTGGAGCTCTGGGATAAGAGTCCAATTTTGTCTGACTCTAGAGCATAGCTCTTAACCAAATACTAGAATGCTAGACCTTGGGGCCAGGAGTTTGTTGGAGAGAAGTATTGGACAAGAATGAGCATTTTTTTTTTTTGGCGGTACTGGGGTTCCTGGAAGCCCCTCTATCTCCGGGCTACACTCCCAGACCTATTTTATATATTTTTTTATTTGGAAACAGGGTCTCTTAAGCCAGCAAGGCTGGCTCCGAACCAGCGCGATCCTCCGGTCTCCGCCTCCCAAGCGCGGGGATTACAAATGTGCGCCACCACGCCTGGCCCAAGAATGAGCATTTTATGGAGAGGGTAGCAAACTCAAGGAAGTTGCCCCTTAAATAAGTTTTACTGATGGTTTCTGCCTGCTTGGGCCTGTGAGGGGTGCAGACATTGTAAGACTCTGTCTCAAGCTAATATGAGCAAAAAAGGAAAAAAGGAAACCTGTAAAAAAGTGTGTGCCAATGACCATGCCTCTGTGGCCTTTTGAAAGGAAAGCAGGAGGCTGGTACACTGTTCAGAAGAAGGAACACTGGGGTCGTGGAATTGGTCAGAGTATAGCTCCAGCTCTCTCTTGTGAAGTATTGGGTTTGTGGGGCCAAACCTGGAATATCTTATCCCAGTACCAGAAAATCCTGGGGTCCTGAGATGGAAGAGGAGATGGGGCATATTGCGGGGGACTGGAATGGACTCTGCAGCCTGACATAGTTTTGCCATTCATTCATTCATTCATTCATTTGTACATACATAGTATCATTTCAAGTTTTCAAGTCTGTTGTTTTCCAGAGGATAGTTTTTGTTCACTCCTTAAGGTCCTGTCTCACACGAACATTGGTGGAGGTCCTTGGGTCCCAGTTAGGGCGAGAGTATTTGGTCCTCCCAGGCCTCGTGGATATGATTCCTGGCCACCTGGCTGTGAATGGTACCATGTGTATAGCTTCACCTATAGTTTGGGAAGCACATAGGCATGAACTTCAGCAACTTTCCTGATGTCTGTGGCTTCTATCATGTTTTGAATGATGAACTTATTAATGGCTTTGTCCTTGAGTATACCTACATAGGGTAAAATTTGTGCAGCCAATAGGCTGCCTGTGGCTGCAGCCCTTTTTAGAATGAGCAATGTTCCATCCTGGGAATGGGCCCTGGGATCTGCCCCTTGTTAGTTGTGTAGCTTTGGGGAAATTCTTTAATCTTGTAGAGGTCTCAATTTACTCACCTTCTAAAACAGGGGTCATACTAGTTCTTCCTGCACAGAGTTTTGCTCAGCAAAGTCAATGTAACACTCTTGGCATTGTGCCTGGGACAGAGTGTGATAGGAGTGTTTGCTGTTGTGGCTGTAAGATGTGTGCATAACCAGAACGAGGTGACAGCTTTTCTAGTGGCTTTTCAAAATCACAGAAAGACCAAGCTGGATTTGGTCTTGCCCTGGACATGGGTCAGCACTGCCCCTAGGCGCAGCCCTCACCCCTTTCATAATCCTTCTTCTATGTGGCAGTTGGAGACAGGCGTCTGCCCTACTTTCTGCTCTTGATGTACCTTGCCCTTAGCCACTGCCCTGCCCCGCAGGTAGCATGGTTGGCACCCCATACCTCTGAGGTTTGCTGTGCCAGGCCCACATGTACCCAGGCGGGAAGCTGGGGCAGTGTGGCTTGGGTCCACACAGCTCTGAGTCTGTCCAAAGCCTCTGCCCGTTGCTTCTGCTCTCTCCCTGCCAGCTCTCACACCTTTTGCTTTGTTAATGGGGAATTTGTCAAGTAATGGGAATAATTAGCACAGTGGGGGCTTTACTGTGTCCTGGAAAGAGAATAGAGAGAGCCCTCCCAGCAGCCCCACACATAATTGCTGGGCAGGCTTATTTTCTCTTGTCTGCATCTCTCTCCCCTTCTCTTGTGTGTGTTTGATTTTTTCCCCCCTCTTTGTATAGAGAGAGTTGGCCAGGAGAAAAGACCCATAAATTGCACTCTTGCTGGGCCGGTGCTGTGAAAGCCAGGCAAGATTGTCTTCTAGGGCTGAATAAATCCCTTTCCCTCTACCCTCTTGGGGGGAGGAATCAGCTAAGCACCTACCTTAACCCTCCTCCTTCCTCCTCATTTTCTCTTTCTCTTCTAGCTCTCCCCGCTCCCCTTCCTGTCCCCCCCACCCCCATGTAAAGAACTCACGGACTCTCAATTGAATCTTTTTTAATGGTCCCAAGAGAGGGGGATCTTGAAGGGTGATTATCTTCATTATAAATTATTAACTCTCCTAGCAGCCAGATGGCTTCCCAGCCCATGGCTGGGAACTCCGAGCTGGGCAGGCCTGCTGGCAGGCAGAGGAGGGGATAGGAGAAGGAGGAGGCTGAACGGTGAGTGACCACAGTGTCTTAGGTTCCTGGCTGCCCTGGGGATGTTGGGAATGCTCTGGTCTGTGAGGGAGAGTTTGCTGTTGTTGGTTTTTTCCCATTAGATAACTCAGGGATCTCTTGGGAATGGAGCAGAGGTGTCAGAGGAGAAGAGACTAATGCCAAAAGCAGCTTAGAGGTTGTCAAAGCATGGCAAGAAGGTGGATTATTACCTTACTTTGTGGGGTCTTTGATGTTCAGGACATATTGCAAGCCATATCTATTGTTCTCCCCAATTTCCAGGAGATGAGGTAGCAATTGGAGAGGCCATAGAGCTTTCCATATGGTCTTTCCAACAGCCTTTCCATACTGAAAGGCTGTTTCTGACTCTCAGGATCTCCCCCTACACCAGACTTCTCAGTTGTCGTGCTTATCCTTCAAGTCTCCATGCAAGTCCCCTCCCCTAAGAATGCAGCATAAGATTGCATTTGGTTATCTGGCCACCTAAAACACTAAAAATAGATAAGTGTATATATATACATATATATTTTTGCATATACATGTATGTACATATACATATTTGCACATGTATATGCATACACACATATCTACATGTACATACACATATGTCTGTGGGGGAACATGTTGTCTGGTTCCCCAATCCTTATTACTATATCCTTGCAAACTGTATCTTCCATTCTTACAGGTTGATTATATTAGATGTAGAGTTGTACAACTTTCCATTTATCATCATCAAATTTTATCTCATTAGACACAGGCTGCATTTAAGCCTACCCTGGTCTCTGAGGATCCCTAAAGCCTCACCTACCTTTCACTAGCTCTCAGGGTCAGCTCATCCACAAACATGACCAGAGACTTTTCTCTGTTTTCATCAAAGCTCTTGAAGAAGTGAGGCCTTGAGCAGGGCCTGTTCCCATCAGAACCTGCCTCCCAGTGGGTTCAAATCAGTTGGTTTGATTGTGATCCTTTAGCCAATGACAAATCTTGGTTATAACCACTTTGCATTCCTATCATGAGAAATTTTTTCAAAATATTGGCTGAAGTCCAGATACAATTCCCGTGCATTTCTACTATAATAGGTTAGTATTCCATTTGGCCAGAAAAGAATTTAGGTTAGTCTGACATAGCCATATCTTAGTTTGTATAAGAAATTCAATTTTTAACCAAGGAAGGTTTAACCAAGGATAACAACAACAACCAACAACAACAACAACCAACAATAACGTCTCTTCCTTTCCGTCCCTCTTTTTCAGGGTAGTACCTGACCTTCTCTATATGCTCATTTGACAGTCTGGACTTGAGGCTATCTGGGCTTTTTTGAAGAGAAAGGGATGGTGCTTCTAGGATAGGGTGCCCTTGGTAGCTGGGTCTAGAAGCAGCTCATTAAGAGAAAACTGGGATATAGAGTGGACTGGGAGAGAGCAGGACCATGAGCTCGAGTTGCAAAACCTGGTGGATGTTGGTCCATGTTTCCTAGATAAGAGGTTGGTTTTGATGTGAGGAACCGTAAATAGGGAGTTAGGGCCTCCAAATAGAAACCAGTGATAATTATCTCTAGAACTCCCAGTCTGTGGACATTATATAAGTAATATATTAATATGATAAGTATGAGAAAATATATTAAGTGGGTTTATTGAAATATTCAGTTGCATGCGTTCATACATTACAAATGTACGGCTCAGCCAATGCATTTACACACACTGTTCACACTGTGTGACATCGCCTCGATCACAAAAACAGAGTTCCTTCACCTCCTTTGCCCTCTGTAACCACTGTTCTGACATTTAACAGCATAGAATAAATAATTTTACCTCTTTTTATGCTTTATATAAGTGGAACACATAGAGTGTGCTCTCCTGAGGTGTGTTGTTATTAACATTGTGCTTTCAAAAGTCATCCATGCTTCAGTCTAGATATTAAGACCAGTTATTCCCAAAGTTTGTACAGTAATTTGCATGAATAGACTACAATTTATTTATCCATTCCACTGCAGATGAAGAGTTGGTGATATTTTAGATTTGGGATATTCTGAACACTGTTGCTACGATTATTCTCATGCGTGTCTTTGGTTGGACATAAGTAAACATTTCTGTTGACATATACCAAGGAAAGGAATTATGAAATCATGGGGCAAAAATGTTCAGCTTTAGTAGATACTGCCAACACAGTGTTACAAAAGTAGAATACATTCTTACATTTAATAAAGTTCAGAATTATCCCATGAAATAGGCATTATTATTATTATCTTTTATTTTTGATCATCATCATCATAAACAAACAAACAAAAAAAAAATAACTCAAGAGACTTGCCCAAGGTAAATATCTATAGTAATGAGAGACTGGGCTTGAATCTATATCTGTCCAACTCCAAAGCCCCTGCACATCATCACCTCCCTGCACTACTTTGACATCTTGAGGAGAGTTCATACCCTCATCTCCTCACTGCCTGTGATACACCCTGGGCCTGTGGAGAGCACTCAGTGTGGTGTGGTATCAGGAAGAATGGTTTGGCCGAAGGAGAAGATTTCTGAGGCTGTTATTTAAAATAAGCATCTGACCCCTTTAAAGCACAAAGGGAGAGAAAAAATATGCCCATGTCCTATTGCCCTAATATGACCACAAGTTGGGGATGTAGAACTTTAGTCATGGGGAAGGGGCAGGATGTAAGTCTTAGTTTGCAGCAAGTTCTTCCAGATATGTGTAGGGACATAAGAGATAGAAGCTCTGTTGACATCTCAATGGCAGTGCTTCTGGTGATCCAATATTAGGAGTATATAAGTCAGGACTTTTGGCCAAAACCCAATTCAAATTTGCTTAATTAAAAATAAGTTTTGTTTCATATAAAGAAAATCCTAGGATTCATGGGGCTTCAGGCCTGCCTAGATCTAAGTACATCACTAGAATTGTGTCTCTATACATCCCTTGTCTATTATTTCTTCTTCTTTTCTTTCATATGCAAGATTATTTCCAGTACTAACACTTGTGTTTATCATCATGTATGGACTTTAATAGTCATATAAGTTGGTAAGAAGAGTGAAGGTTCTTCTACCAATAACTCCAGTGAAAGTCTCAGAAGTAACTAATATGACTGAGCTTCAGTCAAATCTAATCTATCCCCAGGTTAATTACTGTGGCCAGGAGTTTGGAATGTCCTAATTTGCTAACCTAGGACACTATCAACTGTGATTGAGATGAATCCACCTGCATGACACCAACTTAAATTGGTGGTAAAGATTATTTACCTGCAGAGTGGGATGAGGGGTGCAGTTAATGAGGGGCAGAACTAACAGGGAACCTTTGGAGGGCTTTTCCAGTCCTGGAGAAGGGCATGAGAAGAAAGATCATGAGAAGGGTCAGAGAAGCTGGCAAGCCCAGCCTGGGTGTGGGGCATGCCCACAAGGCTGAGTGAGAGACAGTAATCATTCTGGTTCTAGACATGGTCCTGACTTTCTCTTGAGTCTATTTCAAGCTCAGCTAAAACTCCATGGCAAGTTGGCAAAGCTAGCAAAGGAACTGGAAGGGGGGTGTGGGGAGGGCAAATGGCAGCCAGATCTTCTGAGCCATTCTGTGGCAAATGGCCCACATGTCAGAGTTGTGTGAGGCCCTCCTGCCTCCTTAGCAGCCGGAATATGAGACATTTGCAAAGATGTTCACCCCATATAAAAAGTGTGCCGTTCGATAATTATGTAAATTAGCTGGCAATTAGATAATGTCACTCACTTTCCCTCTCCAGCTTGATTCCCACACAACAGATAAGTGTTTTGCATTTCAGCACCTGCCTGGTCCCTTCGTGCAGGCTCTGGGGCAAACCACCTGCATCCATGGCTTCCTGTGCTCTCCTGGGTTCAGGAGAGGTTGGCAGTTGGCTGGATGTCTAAAGATGATTCTCTGGCTCCCATTGTCCCATTTCTTGAGACTTCCATGCTCTGCCAGAGGGCTAAAGGGTAAATGCGGTTGGCTGGAGGACTGTGACAGTTTGTGTGAGGTCATCTCTAGATTTTGGTCATTCTGGCAAGTCCCCAGGGGCTATGGAAATGTCCACAGCCCAAGAAAGCTACTGTTGGGCACCATAGGAGGTTGGCATCCAAAAAAGTAGGAGAGCTCAAAATTGTTGTTCTCGTGCAAAGTGGGGTCATATGGAGGCCACTGTGTGGAACAGAGGTCAAGTGACCACAGGTGTACTCTTCAGCTTCTGTTTTACTGCATTCTTTCTACAAATGTTTCCTGATCCCTGTGGCAAACCCCTTGTGAAGCGATTGCTTTCCCTATGGAGCCCTCCATCTGGTTCCAGAGTCTGGGCTCTTAATCACTGTGTTTTACTGCATCTGAAGTACACTTGCCCCCTGCCAGTTTGTGACACCCTTCTGGGTGAGAATCCTGTTTTATTCTGCTTTTCCCTAGTGGTGTCTGGCATGGACTGGAGCTCAGAAGACAGTCGAAGAGTTTCCTTTGTCCTCTATTTGCTTTGTCCTCTAGTTCTTGACTTGGTCAGCATTCCTCACCTGATGCAATGATCCATACATTCTTAGAGACTGTGTCACGGCCCATGACTTAGCATGCTCTCACCTGCCTCTGGCTTCACGCCTCACACTCACTCTACCCCAGTAGCACTGGCCTCTGGGGCTGTTCTTCAAATACACCAGTCTGTTGCAGACTCGAGACTTTTGCATTGGCTATTACTTCTGAAACATTCTTCCTAAATATTTACATGGCTAAGTTCCTTACCCTTTTCCATACTTTTCTTAAATCGCATCTTCTTATAGACTCCAATTTGTAGTGTTTGCCTATTCCCATGGTGTAAATACTCCTAGGATAGTTAATTCATCTAACCAAAGTGATGTGAAACTGCAAAAAAAAAATTTTTGAACTCTTAGTAGTTGGCTCACACAAGCCTGTAGAAGCTGGCACCAGACCACTCCTGTGTCCCTGATTCAGTTAAGCAGGCCTTGTACCCATTCCACACTTGAGGAAATACTGCTTAGAAGAAACCTTTTATAGAACCAAGGCTTTCCTTATGATGGATTTATCTAGCCTCTTGTTTATTGGGTTTATTTGCTTATGGTGTTTGTTTCTGGTGAAGTGATAGAATATTCTTTTTTAAAGTATGGATGATATCTGGTCATCATAAAGTGCTCTGATGAAGACCATAGTAAGTCATCAAACATACCGAGCAATAGCAATCTGCCCAGCTCTTGGAAATTATATATACCTTTTCATATGAACAGAGAACTCTCTATTTCCATTAGGTGGGCCAGCATCTACCCTCAAAATCCAGGTCACTAATATAACCTGGTTCTGGTGCATTTCTCACTATTGTAAAATACACATAATATACTCCAGGTCTGTGACCCTTCTTAACTATTCAGATGTTATCCATTCTTTAGTGTTCATTTTCTTTTTTCTTTTTTCTTTTTTTTTCCGGTACTGGGGATGGAACCCAGGAACATTCTACCTCTGAGTTACACCCTCAGCCCTGTTTTTTATTCTTTATTTTGAAACAGGGTCTCACTGAATTGCAAAGGCCTCCCTAAGTAGCTGAGGCTGTCCTTGAACCATGATCCTCCTGTCTCCGCCTCCCAAATGCTGGAAGTACAAGCGTGCGCCACCACACTGGACTTATGTTCATATTTTTTTAAGTATTGTATTTTGATACATTGCCATAAGCCCCCTTCCCCACACAGGCAGCCCTTTTTATTCCTTCCTGTTCTAGAAATAAGAAAGGAACCAACCTAGTATTTACTGATCATGTACTATGTATAATCTCATGCTGGGATCTTCCTGTACCTCATCTCATTTAATCCTCCCCTCAATCATGAAAAGAAGCTATAATTTTCTCTACTTTTCAAATGTGGAAATAGAAGTTCAAATCAGTAAAGAAATTTATGGGAACTAAATTCAATCTCTGCCTTTTAAATTTTTTTAACTTCAAAGTGCATTTTTTTCCTGTGAGTGTTTTTCTGGCAATGTTTTAAAAGAGATAAGAGTTGTGCTCATTATTCACCTTTTAATTTATCTTTGTTAAAAACTTAAGGGTAAGAATCTGTCTTAGGCTTCTGACACCCAAGCAGTGGATTGTCAAATTGAAAAAGAAAAATATAGCCAGGCATGGTGGCGCATGCTTGTAATCCCCGCGCTTGGGAGGCGGAGACAGGAGGATCGCGCAGGTTTGAAGCCAGCCACGCGTGCTGGCTTTAATAGATAAATAAGTAAAAATTATGTGTGAGTATTTAAGAATTAGCACTTGAAGACAAATTCTGTCTATGTGGCCTGGTGATATGAAAATTGTAAAAAATGCGCTGAATATGACTTTGGGAAGTTCACACTATTTTTTGCACGTAGAAAAGCTGAGTGCATCTTTGGAAGCTGGGCTCCGGTCCTGCAGAATGCAGATCCTCTTCCTGTTAGAAGTATTCAATGTTGTTGTTGGTGGGATTGTAAAGTAGTACAACCACTATGGTGATCAGTATGGAGGTTCCTCAAAAGACTAGGAATGGAACTGCCATATGGTTCAGCCATACCACTCCTTGGTATCTTTCCAAAGGAATTGAAACTGGAATACTATAGTGATACATGTGTACCCATGTTTATACCATCACAGTTCACAATAGCAGAGTTATGCAACCAACCTAGGTGTCCATCAGCAGATGAATGAACAATGAAAATGTGGTATATATACACAGTGGCCTTACTCAGCCATAAAGAGGAACAAAATTATGTCATTTGCAGGAAAATAGATGGAACCCGAGACTGTTATGCTAAGTGATATCAGCCAGTTTTTAGAAAGTCAAGGGTCATATTTTTTCTCTCATATGTGCAAGCTAGAATGAAAATAGGAAGCAAAAGAGACTTCAGTCAAATGGAGAGAAAGAAAACAGCAAAATAGTGAAAGAGGATTGGGGGAGGAAGATGGGAAAGGGCAAAATGAGGACTAAGGAAGAGAACTGTTCAGATAAGGTCATGTCCATACAAGGTTTCACTACCAATCTCATTAACATGAGAGGGGAGGGAAGAGGGCCGTCAAGGAAGGAAATAATCCAAGAGATGTATGCATGTACGTTTGTATCACTTCGAATCTCATTATGATATATAATAACATCGCACCAATAAAAGTATGTAAAAAAAAATAAGTACTCCGTATTGTAGGAGTCATTAGAATAGCCCATCCCCCAGGCACCACTTATCAATATTTGTGAAATAGGATGCAATATTTTTCTGACATGTGCCCTAACCTTCCTCTCCTTCTCTCTTCTTTACCTCCCCTTCTTCCACAGGTCTTTGCTCTGGAGTCCTGCGAGGTGGGTTATGGGCAGGACTGCCTCTGGCTGGCACCATGAAGACTGAATCTGCTTCCGCCCCGCGCTGGGCCTTGCTCTACCTGAGCTCTCAGCTTTCGGCTGCTTCCTTTCCTGCTGTCTTCTGCTAGGAGGTGGAACCTCAGGACTGGTCCTTGGCCTGTTTCTGCCTTTCACCTGGCTCACTTCGCCGCTGCTACTCTTCCTCTGTCACGGCACATCTGACCCCAGGCCTGTCCCTGGCCTCCCTGGCTGGGGCAATCAGGGGTCCCTTGGGAGGAGCACATCCCCGAGGGCTTCCCCTCCTTGCACCTTCTCCTTGAATCAAGGCCTCCGGATCCACATGGATAGCTGAGATCTTTTCCTGGAGAAAGACACTTCCTTCTCACTCCAATCCCCACGCACCTCACCCAATCTTTATCCTCTCTGCCTCCCTGCTTCCTCTGCCTCTTTCTTGGGTTTCCTGCTCCTGCACCCATTTGAGACTGTGGTGTGCTCTTTCTTCTTGCTTCATCCTCTCGATACTTGTGTGTGTGCCTGATTTCTCTTTCGTGTTCTCTGTCCCCCACTCTGTCCTCCCCTGAGGGCTGTCCTCGGGCTGGTCTGCTCCTCCAGGCTCTGTCCCAGCAGCCACAATGAGCTTCACCCTCCACTCAGTGTTCTTCACCCTGAAGGTGAGCATCCTGCTGGGGTCCTTGCTGGGGCTCTGCCTGGGCCTCGAGTTCATGGGCCTCCCCAACCAGTGGGCTCGCTACCTCCGCTGGGATGCCAGCACACGCAGCGACCTGAGCTTCCAGTTCAAGACCAACGTGTCCACGGGGCTGCTCCTCTACCTGGACGATGGTGGTGTCTGCGACTTCCTTTGCCTCTCGCTGGTGGATGGCCGCGTACAGCTCCGCTTGAGCATGGACTGTGCTGAGACCGCCGTGTTGTCCGACAAACAGGTGAACGACAGCAGCTGGCACTTCCTCATGGTGAGCCGAGACCGCCTGCGCACTGTGTTGGTGCTGGATGGCCAGGGCCAGGTCGGGGAGCTGCAGTCTCAGCGGCCCCACATGGATGTGGTCAGTGACTTATTCCTTGGCGGAGTCCCCACTGACATACGGCCTTCTGCCCTGACCCTCGATGGAGTACAGTCAATGTCCAGCTTCAAGGGATTAATCCTGGATCTCAAGTATGGCAACTCAGAGCCCCGGCTTCTGGGGAGCCAAGGTGTCCTGTTGGAAGCCGAGGGACCCTGTGGCGAACGACCCTGTGAAAACGGTGGGATCTGCTTCCTCCTGGATGGCCACCCCACCTGTGACTGTTCTACTACTGGCTACGGTGGCACACTCTGTTCTGAAGGTAAGGCCCCCTCCCTCCCCTTCTTGCTGGAGACACAAGCCCCTGGATTAGGTGAGGGTCCAGATGGGAAATAGAAACCAGCTGTCTGTTACCTGCATCTTTGGCTGCAGGCTAGTTTATTGAGCCCATTTCTCTGAGGAGGCAGTGGAAATCTTTTGCTTGCTCTCAGTACAAAACCCATCAGATCTCAGCAGGAAGAGAATCCCAGCTACTCAACCATAGGCTCTAAACTCAAAGGGCTGGATGGAGTAGACTGAAGAGTCTGTGCTCCAGCTCAGCTCCTTCTGTTATAGCGGGACCAGCCCTGGGTAGGCAATTAGAAATGGGTAAAAGGGCAAAGGAGCTATCTCTGTCTTTCATGACCCTTTTAGGCTTGGACCCTTGGGGATAGATGGGAAATTCCCCATCACTTCCTCCTCATAGTCCTCAGCTTGAGGAATGCTTGTATAGGGGGTGGATAGATTGCAGGGTTCACACTTGGCCCTGTTACAAACCAAGTCCTCCTCTTGTGTCCCCTCCACCCAAGCCCTGGGAGGCACCTAGAAGGCAGAAGGGGCATCTGGGTAGAAGTGTTCTGTCTTTGACTTAGTAATGAGGATTTTTCACACAAGGTCCCTTTTTGAATATGGTCCCTTTCCTTGTCCTCTCCACATACATGTAACAGTGTAGACAGATAAAGAGATTTGTGCCTGCTCAGCTAAGCCACCCAGGGTTCTCCAGCCTAACTTGGAAAAAGGTCCCTAATTGACTCACAACTTTCCAGAAAGCAGGAAGGAGTCCTGCACCAGGGTACAGGCTGCCCTTGTAAACTAAAATTATGTTTGGGTTAGATCTGAGAGAGCTGGCCCTAATTTTAATTTGACAGATAGTTATAATAGAAATTTCTGGGCTCACTCTAGTTTTAGATTTGGGTAGGAGGAACCATCAAGGTAACCAAGTGTGTGGGAATTGACCAGATAGGCACATATGTTGACAGATTAGGCTGACGAAGGGGTAAGAGGCTGTGCTTCTTCTGTTCTTGGGTTAAGCTCTGACATCTCCTAGAGATGTTCTGTGCCGTCATCCATGCTGCTTCCTTCATGGAGGTGGTGGTATGAGCACTCATCCTTGGCTGCACTCTAGGGGCACCTGGGGGAATTTAGAAACTTCCAGGCCATCCCCCCAGGTTCATTAAATCAGACTTTCTGGGGGTGGAAATCCAAGCATCACTATATCTTAAAGCTTCCCACATGATTCCAAAGTGCAGTCAGGGATAAGATTCCAAAGTGCTGGCTCAGGGTCAGGAGAGGTCAGGGGGTGGTGCCAGGTGAATGTCTTCCTCCTGACTCCCAGGTTCTCTCCCTTCAGTGAAGCCACACCACCCTGGGATTTTTAATTAAAAATTATGTTTGCAAAGGTTTCTGAATATTTCTAGGACAGCCAAAACTCTAAAGCAAGTTGTGGTTAATGTGAACTTTTAGCTATCAGTAGTTACTTTAAAACATTAAAAAATTTTTTTTTTGGTGGCACTGAAGATTGAACCCAGGGGCATATTATCTCTGAGCTACATCCCCAGCCCGTTTTTATTCTTTATTTTGGAACAGGGTCTCACTAAGCTGTGGAGGGCCTCACTAAATAGCTGAGGCTGGTCGCGAACTTGGATCCTCCTGTCTCAGCCTCCTAAGTACTGGAATTACAAGTGTGCGCCACGACACCCGGCAAAAACATTTTTAAATAAATCAAAACAAAGCTTATTCCACAGGTGGTGTGTGCTGTAGACCAGGACACATGGAGGTTTTGTTGGAACCCTCGTCGCAGGTTCTGCCTGGGCTATTGCAGAAATGGTCCTCAGGGCTCACCTCTTTTCACTGCTGGATTGGGCATCCTATCTCGGTTCCTATGCTTGGGCTATTTGAGAGGGAGATGCCAGAGATATAATTGTCCATTTAGGGCTTCTACTCCCCCCACCCACTGAACCCATTGGAAAAATGGGTGGGCAGGAGGGGTCAGAGGAGACTCCAATTGACAAAACTATTTTGGGAACATGGTTATTGAAATCTTTTCATAAGCAGGTGCCTTCTGGAGCTGACTGATGTTCCAAAGCTTCTTGGCTTTTGGAGAAAGTTGAAGACGCTGACATGATCACTTGTTTTCTCATTTGCCCAAAGGATATGTTCTGTTCTCAGAACTTGCATTGAAAGCTGGCATTCTTCCTTTCTAGGGACCAGGGTGTTTGCAAGTGTGTTGTTAACTTGCTGATTATCCCTGATTGCATTTTTTGTGTTTAAAAAGAACTCATTTCCTCTGGGCAGGTTTGGATCAGCACTTTTCTACAAGAAGAAACTCTATATTGTATATGTATACAATTTGTATTTTCTCTCTCTTTTATTTATTTTTGTGCATATGTGTTTTTCAGCCTCCAGTGGAATTTCTTCAGAAGAGATTGTATATAGTCAGTTTTTAATAGTTGAATACAATATGTGTATTTTAATAATTATTCTTTCTACAAGGTTCAGATCATCTCGGCTATGGATTCATAACTCTTTGTAGAAGGCAAACATACAGATGAACTCATTTATTCTTCTAATACATAAATAGAGTGAATCAATTTTTAACAGTAACATTTGGCTGGCCTGGAACAGAGCAGTGCTAAGGTCAAGGTGAGAATGGATGATGGGGGAGGTAACAGAATTTACTGTTGATAATCTGAAGCCTGTTGATCCCAGTGATTGTCACCATGTCTAATTAATCACAGAAATCCATCACAAACTATTAGAGACTGACCACTGCATCCAGACATAATTAATTTTTAAAGTGGGAAAACTTTACCTGTAAAATTTTAAGGGAAAAAATCTTAATAGCTGCTGAGAGTCAAGTGGTCTGCATAAAACAAGATAAATAGCCTAAACATATGCCTGCCCATTTTCCTAAAGATAATGTGGTAAAGCAGGTTGTGAGAATGCATCCATCCCTCTCCTCAGTTTATAGGTCTCACAGAACTGGAACCAGAGGGTGCATCCCTGCCAATGGGTTCTATGTATTAAGCACCAAATTGTCCCAGTTTGAAAGATAGAACCTGCAATTGTGCATGGCATGGAAGAAACTTCTACTTTTTTAAACTGGGTGCATTAGCAGTTCCAAGCAGTTCCCCCAGCTTCACATGATGTGGTGAGATCCTATTGGAGGCACCTTTGTGGTCCATTATCTTGTACCACGCCTGCAGTGTGCTGTTTGTGTGGTCTGGCTCTCCATGCCCTGATGACTTCAGAATGCCTTCATGCCACAGCCCAGAAAGAATGGACAGATGGGCCCACCTCTTTTATGCACTGTGGACTATTCTGATTCCCTCTGGGGAAGACCTGGAAGACACTGGAAATAGTTGCTGTGGGAGAACTGTGTTAGGGTAAGAGCTAATGGGCACAGCATTTTCTTTCTCATTTGATAAAAGACTCAGCTCTGACTGAAGCTGAAGTTTGCACAGTTTGCTTAGGAAAACTGCATTCCAAGATTCCCAGCCTAATAGATAGTCACACTGAACATCATAGCACATGATGGCTAGGTGGATGGATGGAGGAGATTCCAGAGTTTTAGGAGTTAAACTTATAAATAAAATACTAGTTGTTCAACTAGTAATGATCACAAAATGGTTTTAAAAGTATTAGGCATAGTTGGTTTTGAATATGGTCTGGCTGTGGCACAGTGTTTCCATCTGGATTTTTATTTAAGTTTAGTCCTTTGTGAGTGTCCCAGAGGCCTGGTGGCCAGTGAAGAGGTACCCTCAGCTCTGTTTAGGGAGAAATCCCCCCATGGGTAAGTGATGGGTTGTCACTAACTGAAATGAGTCTGAACTTGATTATCTTTAGAACATTCTTAGTCATGAGTGTGCATGTATTGAGTTTCTCAGCAACCTTATGGTTGTGAAGCACTGATTCACTGCCAAGGTCTATAAATTTTGGTACTAGTTTCTGTGCAGAGTTCACTTAACATGAGGTCAGCCTATTGCAGGAAGGGTGGGTCAGGGAACATCAGAGAAGGTTTCATGGGTGGATCTCTCCTCCTGAATCTCATGACATGCCTCCCTATGACACATGTCATTTATGTGGTTGTATTTTTAGGTTAATTCAGTGAAGAGACATGGCAATGGAAATGCTGGTTTGACATCTGCTAGCTTTTATGCTGACTTGGGCAGCTGCCTAAAGGAGGAGTTGCTTGTCTTGAGTCTTAAGCATTATGTTTTCAGTTGTTGAGACCCTGTGGTGAGGTACAGTGAAAGGTGTTGCTCATAGGGACCAGAGCCTTATGACAAGCATACTGTCCTGCAGTAGCCACTAGCGACCCCCCCACCCCTCCTGCTGCCTGAAGCTGACATCCTACTCATGTTGGTTTGATTGATGTCTTAACACCTCAGTGTGGCCTTCTTATGTCTTCCTGAAAGTGAATTTCAATCACTTTTCTTTTTACTGAGACTATTGTGACTTTCCTCCCATCTCAAGGCCTGAAGGAGGATGGAATGGCATATACCAAGAGACTGCTTAGTTCCGAGCAGTTCTTGTGGTCCAGAGACATCAGACATGCAGTTAAGGTACCAGTGATTGTCCCAGTTGGATCCTCCTGTTTTGGGCGCTTGAGCAAAAACACAGTTGTCTCCTCTCCCTCTCCCCCATGCACACCCTGCTGTAAAAGAAATAGGCCATTGTTCCTAACCTGTGTCAGCTCTGAATGGCCTTGGAGGGATGGGGACCATGGGGAAGTGGGGAATAATCAGAAGGGAAAGGATAACTCCTCTCTGAATGCTTCTCCCTGGTATAGAGAAGGCAGCACAGGACAAGGCCTAAAATGTACACAAAGGAGGGACTGCTGCTCCTGAGACTTGATTCCCCACTTCGCATGCAGGCTTTGGATGGGATCAGCCCCGTCTCTCCACCAGCCCAGCCCGCCAGCAGGGGCTGTCGCTACTTGGAGCCTGAATAGGGGTCTGATTGCTCCTTTTTCCTCCTCTCCTCCTGATTACCAAGTGAGATTTCCTGGGTATGCTGTATGCTAAATGGCAGAACAGCCGCCTGCCACTTGCTCCAATTATCCTTCTTTAACTGCTGAGGGAAGAACAATTTTCCTAATCTCCCCCCACCCCATAACATCTCTGCCTCCTTTAAAGAAATAAGCCCCTTTTTCCTTGTTCTCCCTTCAGTGGGGCGAGAGCAGCCTTTTCCTTTTGCAGAGAATGCGTACCAGCTGCAAGCTGCAAAGGCAGTGGGTGGTGGGTAACACTTTGGTCCAAATTCAGCAAGGTTGAGGGTCAGGCAGGCACCTTGCCAGGAGCCTTGGAGTGACACGTGAACTTGCATTTGCATTTGGTAATGAGGCACCGCAGGCCCCACACTGGGGGCTAATTATTTTCAAGGCCCCTATCTCCCTTTGCAGGCCGCCCTGGAAGGATGGTTTTCAGTTCCTGGGGCAGCTGCCCATCAGCTGGGGCTTCTCAGCCTTCACAAGGCAGAAGAGGCAGGGTGTGGGCTGCAGGCTATGCTTGGAGGGGGGATGGGATTCCTACTGCACTCATTGGCTCCACAAAGGAAGTCTATAGAAGTGTCACCCCAGAAATGGAACTAGAGTGAGAGAGGCTTTGGGGCAGGGCTCTGAGGGTTGGTGCTTTTGCTTGGACTCAGCAATAATGAAGGTATTATTCCCATTGCTATTATTGAATGCCATCATGTGCCCAACATTCTGGTTCATTTATGTGTCATGGTTCATCTAGTCCTCACAAAACTCCTATGAGGCTGATACCAGGCACTAGCCCCATTTTATGTATGTAGCAATTGAGGAACAGAGAAATTTGGAGTTCACCATAGTGGCTTAGGAGTATGGCTGCTGGAATGAAAAGGATCTGGACATCAGTTTGGGCTTACAGATCATATGTCTTTGGAGAAGGTCTTTGAATATCTTCACTAATAACGATAATAATAACAGCTAATAACCGCAGAGCCCTTGTTCCAGACACACCCTGTTTTAACTGTTTTGCATGCAGTAACTCTTGTCCAAATAGCAACTCCTGGCACACTATTATTATTCTACTTTTATAGATAAGAAAACTGAGGGACAAAAGGTTAAATAACTTGTCCAAAATCATGCAGATAAAAAGAGGCAAAGTTGGGGTTCGTATCTAAGCAGTCTGGCTTCGGAGCCCCCACTCATAACTACTATGTTATCATGCCTCTCAGTAAAGAAGGGGTCATGAGCAGTCGGACCTCATGGAGTTGCTGAGCATATCAAATGAGGTAAAATGTATAATGTTATCTGCAGAGGTTCTGGGAAAGAGCAAGTTCTGACTCTGGGCTCTTGCTTTCCTTGTCCTTGTAGGAATGGACTGGGCCTCAGTTTGTTTTCACAGAAGATTTGATGCTTCTCTTGTAGCTACCCTACCTTCACCATTTTCCTTTATCTCAGCCTCAGAGGGCTCGGAGATAAAGGGGGGTTTCAGGAGAGTGTAAATGTAATATTACTGCCATATTGCTCTTGCGTGAGAACATGGGTTGCTGGCACTGGCTGTGACTGTTGTACCGCATCCACAGCTCTTTGCTCTGCAAACGTGCTGTTGTGCTCCTCACAGCAACCCAGCGAGGCAGGTAGGGCAGGCTTTACCATCCTGCCTAACTGAGGTGAGGTGACCCGGATCCCGAGGTGCCTCTGAACTGGGTGTGGGTGGGAGTGGGTTTGAGGTCTGTACGTTTGGCAGGTGTCTCTTGGACCTGAGAGCTCAGATCCCAATGTGGTGTTTTACTTCCACTCTTAGCTTCCTCCACGAACACAAATGCCCTGTGTCTCTATGGTGAAATGGAGCATCGCTCCCAGGATGTGTATGATAAGCAAAATGTCAAACTCCTAGTGCAGGAGGTTATCGGCTTGGCCAGTCCTAGGAGCCTTGCTCCTTCTATGCTCCCAGTCAGGGAGAATGAGAGACCGTGAGAGGGAACAAAAATGAATGAATGCTGAGTATTCAATTCTCACCATCAAGACCCTGGTTTGCAGCGAAATGACTGGGGGCTGGACCCGAGGGTCTCTAGGCAGTTGGACCACGGCTGCAGCATGCTGGAGCATCGCTGGATGAGATGAGCTCTTCAAGTTTACCTTTGATTTCTCAGGTACTAGAAAATGCCCAGCACCCTGCTCAGGGTTGGTGATCAAAGACAGAACTTCTCCTTTACTTTATCAGGATCCTTCTGGCTCTCCTGCTGCTTTCTCTTTCTCATAACAAAACCCAACTCCCTTTCTCAGTGATCCTTTCTGTTTTGCTCTCCTTTGTGTGTGTGTGGGAGAGGAAGGTGATTACAGAGGCGGGGGAATCATGAAAATAAACCTTTGGGCCTAATTTTGTACTTGCAATATGTTTTTTCTTAAGGACCCTCAACTTTTGCTTCAGGCCCCACCTCTGTGGATCGACCTCTCAGAAGAAGCCCCATTGCTCTCTGATGACAGCAATGTTGTCTTGGGTGTATGTGTGATTCCCTCCAACCAGTGACCCTTCATCACAGACACATTTTTCATTTCCTAGGCACCCAGGAGGGAGAGGCATGGCTTGGGGTATGGGAGGGTGAAGAGCACCTACAGGTATCCTTTTGGAAGGTGCAGTGGGAGAAGACATGAGGGACACAGTGGTTAAAGGGAGGGAGTGTTGGGAAATATTTGCTGTAGGTTTAGAGGAATGAGTTGGTGTTTCAATTGAGGGATACCTCTACTCATCCTCCCGACATGTTTCCAGTTCAAGTGGCAATGTTTGGTTTCCTCAGCTTGCTGTCAGTTGGGGCCTGTGGCCAACCAAAGAGCAGGACAGGCCTGGCCCCTCAGGCCTGCCTCTGGAATCTGTTTGGGAAGCAGCATTGCTGGCGGATTGTCACTACTGCTGCTGTTCTCCAGAAATTGGTGTCTTTGGGTGACCTGTTTAAAAGCAATACGAAGCCCCTTTAAATGTGCCATTGTCTGTATCTGCTCTCAGACCTCGACTGCAGACTACAATGCTCATGAATAATACGTTTTCCAAAGCTGCCTTTTCTTATAAACCAGGAGTCAATGGCTTTACAAACAAATCAAACTCCGAATCATCCAGCAAGCCTTCCTATTCCACGCTCTGATAGACCCAACCTGTTATCAAGTCCTATACATGGTGACTGTTTTTGCGTCTCTTGGGGCAGATGCTGTGGTATGTAGAGTACATGCAGGTCTAAAGGAAATGTGGAGACATGGGCTGCAGGCAAGGTGACACTCCTGGTTCGCCTTTCTGAGCTGTAAATTGCATTTAGGATCCTTTTGGTTTTACCAAGATTCTTATTTAAGTACGGTAGCTCTGTAGCTAAGAACAGGACTCTGGGGAGATTTCCCTTCAAGTTTTTCAATGAGATGCTATTCATCCCATTGTCTCCTGACATTTTTTTTTTTTTTTTTTTGCCTCTCACCTGCCAGTTCTCAAGTTATTCTATTTGGCAGTGTGAAGTCCTTAAAAAAAGGCTCTCAACAGTCCAGTGGTTGTCCGTCATCCTAAGCCTGGGATCTCTACACTAGTGCAGTTCAGACTCTCCTTAACCTCCCCTGAAAGTATGATTGGAAATGTGTTGCTTGCAGCCCCTGGAGAAGAGAAAAAGTGCAGTGAGTTTCCAGCTTAATTACTAAATAAGTTGCTTTAAAAAAAACAAAAACAAAAACAAAACCCCGAGAACCCCACTTGAGAGGAGAGATAAGCTAGGAAGCAAAGCTGCAAATCACTTATTTGTGATCCAGACAGTGGGGAAAGGGTCAGCTGGGCCTGGAGGTCACCACACACTCACAGTTTTTTCCATCTGATTTTCTCAAGCGTCTCTTCTCTCCAGATGGGGCCCTGTCTCGCATGGCTAGTCTTGGAGGGCCAAGGGAATGGGGAAGAGTGGGTTTGGAGGGTGTTGAGCATCTGATCCCTGGGATCCCTGTGAGACTAATCTTCCCAGAGTGTGTTTGCTCCATCTAGGCCATGAAAGACTAGGTTAGAGTTGAGGCAGCGGCAGTGTGTGATAACATTAGGTACTGTGAGTCCTGCTTAGTTTTAAGGAGATGTACTTCAACTTGAAGGGACTCTGGTGTTGCAGAGGAATCTGTAAAGGGATGAAGCACAGATCCTCTGACCTTTGTAGAGGACAACACGTGATTTTGCCTTCCAGCAATGGCTTTGCCTGGCATAATGTACCAGAAACCAAGGGACATTGTAAAGAATCATGGGGTAATAAGTTTATAAAAGACTTTAAAGGTCATTGGGCCTAATTTCTCATTCTCTTCTCTGCTGTGTAACTTAAAAAAAAAAAAAAACAACTAATCAACTGCAAAGCAATGATGGGGACTGGTGCTTTGCAAGGTCGCCCACTGTTTTTCCGGTCAGTGTTGAATACCAGGGAACTATTTCCTATATCAGGCCAAAGTCTGCTTCTCAGCTACCTTTTTACTCTTTCTCATCTCATTTAAAGCAATCTGACCTTTGCAACAGGCCATGAGGGTGACGGGGTGGATGGGTAGGTGGTCCTAATATTTCTGGATGGTGCTTTTGCCGGAATTAACCCTGTGTCAAGGTAAAATTGGCAAGGGATTCTCTAATATGACACTAGCAGTACACACACCATTGGGCTTTTTAGAATTAACTGCTCGGGATTGATCTTAAACAGTGTGGGAGGATGATATAGGAACAGATTTTGATGTAAACAGGTGATTCATGTTCCAGTCATTTCATTCCTGGGGAGCTTGTACTGTGAACAATTTGTGGTTAGCCCCAATTCTGGCTCTCTTGTCTGAACCTCATGTCATCCCACTAAAATGTGCCATTGTCCTCCATTCTCAGGGAGGTTTCAGCATCTCTGGATTTCCAAGGAGTCCTCTGGAAATCTCATGGATTAGAAGAAAAGGGAATTGAAATAGGCTTTGTTTGACAAGCCCAACCTGGTAGTGAGGGTCAGACATGCCAACAGAAATGAAGATTTTGCTAAAAAGCCTAGCAGGATATTTTATTTAAAAAAAAAATAAGGGCATAAGATGGAGTGGTATTGAGTTTCTGTTCCTGGAAACTAGCCTTGGAAACATAAGCTTTATTCATGAATGCTTCCTGTTCTGCCAGGTTGCCCAGGTACCCCACATTTTTGGCACTGTTGGGCAGAAGTCTTCCAGGGACAGGGCTTAGGCAGAGCTAAAAGATGTTGTTCACACATCAGCATGTACTGGAAGCCTACCAAGCAAAGGCCCTCTTTCACCGTAAAGGGGATGAGGCTAGTCTTGGCTCTTGGCCACCACTACACTGACCATGATTTTACTAATAAGGCAGCAAAAAATGGGGTGGGGAAGGAGAGTCTTCTCATAATTTTGTGGTTTAAAATAGAAATAGTGTACTTTTAAGAGAAAGCCCACAGATATCATTTTGAGTTAAAGCAGTGAAATGTACCCAGAGCCAACAAGTTCTTGTCTGTGGTCTCTTTTTCCAGCCAGGCCCAGTGGGCTCCACGTGTGTGCTGGAAATTGGGCTTGACCATCTCATGCCATCACGTGCTATCTGCTGTGTGGGCAGAGGATGGTTAGGTTTTAGTTGCCGTGGGATCTTTTCTGTTTGTTCATTTTGATGTGGAGTTTTCAGCCCCATATTAATGCAGAGTGGAGCTATTTTTTCCCCCTGTAGAGTATATAACCACTGGCTACACTTTAATGTGTCTCTTGGCTCCTTTGGCTTTCCCATCCTTAATGCAAGTTGTGATTGCTCAGCTGGTTTTCCTGATTCCAGTTGCAAGAGTGTATGTGAGGAGGTGCTCTCTAGGAACAATAAAACATGAAACCAAGGGTGGATTCTGTTTCCCTTTGTAAATTAACACGCATGCTGGCTTGTGTGTGAACAGTGTGCCTCTGACAAAAGCAGATGATCAGTAGATATTTGTTACCTTAGTAAAACACATATATGTGCCTGTGTGTGTGTTCACATTGTGTGTGTGTGTGTGTGTGTGTGTGTGTGTGTGTGTGTGTGTGTAGTTGCAGGATGTGGTGGATAGATGCAGGATTCTGGGAATATGAGCTCAATAACACCTAATAAATAAATTAATCAGTAAAGTCAGACATTACCTGGGCCACATTCGCCACCATCGGCAATGCTTTTTTTTTTTTTTTTTTTGAGTGGAAAAAGTTGTGTGTACTATGGAGCAGTTTTTACTGAATCTGTGTTAAACATATACACATTCCACTTGGTTTGATCTAGTGGGATGAACTAGAAAGACTTTTTTGTTGTTGTTGTTTTCAACCCAATGGTTTCCTGTAACAATTACAGGCAGCAGCCAGCCTGGGACCATGTAAATGCTTGTGGAATGGCTGTTTGAGGCAGGCATGTTGTCACTGGAGATGGAGAAGTCACATTAGCTCATGTGGATTCCCTGGAGAACCAAGGCTCCCTAGGGACAAGATAATCGTCCTCAGATATCAGAACTGCCATATAGAGGAGGGAGAGGATACCTGGGCAAGAGAGGCAAAGGAATCAGAGATACAGAGGAGGGATTTCCTGATGGTTATGGCTTCTGGACCACAGAAAACAGGGCTCTGCCAGGCTCTGTTACTGGAGGGGGGTACAGCAGATGTTGCAGTGATGGCTATCAGGAGCATGTGCTAGCATGCTCATGCCTTCAATTAAAGGGTTCCATGGTTGTGGGTGGGCTCAGCAGCCAGACCTACCCTCCTGTTTGGTAATGTACATTCTCTTCCTTTCAGAAGGGCAGGGAAAGTTATTCTCTTGGGCAGTGGCCTCTAAAATGGAGTACACATAAGACCATTCTTTGGGAATATAGAAAGGAAAAAATAAAACACATGGCTGACATGTATAAGACATCCATTGGGAGACCATATAAAAATCTTTTTTTTTTCTTTCAGTAACGGGAATTGATCCCAGGGGCATTCTACCTCTGAGCTATATCAACAGTTCCATTTTATTTTTATTTGGAAACAGGGTCTCGCTAAGTTGCTGAAAGCCTAGCTAAGTTGATGAGGCTGGCTGTAAACCTGTGATCCTCCTGTCTCATCCTCCTAAGTACTGGTATTAAACGCATGCACTACTATACCTGGCTAAAATTATTTTCTTCTAATGAGGAATTTGTTCACCAATCAAATCTACATTTATCTCTAATTGGTTATAGTTACTCCAATAACTGGTTCCAGGGCTTGAAACTTCAGGTGCAGGCCAAAAGCTCAAGTATTCCTCAAGTCAGTTGTGTGCCTTGGCCCTGTGCATGATGGCTTTAGTTGACCTAGCAAGGTAGCTCTGGAGGGCTCCATGGGAAGGTTCTTAAGTCACACGGCCTTCGGCAGAAGCCTTACTCTGTTCATGGTAGCCTATACTATCCCAGAGATTATTTCAATGTCAAAATCACTAAACATTTGCCAGGGCAATTTTGGATTGTATAGCAGAGTAAAGTGTTAGCTGGATGTGGTGGTGTATGCCTGTGATCCAAGTACTTGAGAAGCTGAGACAAGGGATTCAAGGCTTGAAGCCCTCAATTGAAATCATGAAATTCTCAGCAATGTAGGGAGACTCTGTTTCAAAATAAAAATATAAAAAGGGATGGGGGTGTAGCTCACAGGAAGAATGCCCCTGGATTCAATCTTCAGTACACACATACACACAAAGGGTAAAGCCTTTGAAGTATCTTCAAGTCCTTTGCAAAGTGGTTCTACATATATAATCCTCTATTTGTTGCAGCAAGCCTTCTGTTTATTGGAATACATTGATTGATCAGCCACCGAGTGAATGACTGTTCAAAACCACTGTAATTTCCTGCCCTTAAAGATCTTACGGTCTAGCTTGGAAGTTTATTAGCCAGAGAGGAACAGCACATATCAGAGTTGGTATAGTGTCAGATAAAATGTTTACAGAATAGCTTAAAAGGGAGTTTCCTCCTCCCCTGCCTTGGTGTGTGTGTGTGTGTGTGTGTGTGTGTGTGTGTGTGTGTGTGTGTGTGTGTATGGATTTGGAGTGGGAGTCAGGAGTGGAAGGAAACTTTACAGAGAAAATTCTCTGGGCAGGACCTGCAAGCTCTAATTGGCAGACTGGAGAAAGAGGTCATTCAGGGTAGTTGTATGGATCAGTGGGATGTTGTTGGCAATGGTTTGAAGTACTTAATGTGGCAGGACAGAAGGAGAGACAAGAGGGTGAATATGAGGGAAGGTTTAGGCAGAAAGGGTCTTAGATGCTGTGACAGGGTTATGGACATTATTTTTTCCATATACGGAGTTCTTGGAAGTCCATGTCCATGCCTTGAGTTTAGTGTTTCAGAATCAGATTTAAATTTTAGAAAGATAACCTTTGGGGCAGTTTGCAGGATGGATTGGTGATGGGAAAGCTTAAAGCAGGAAGGCCAAAAAAGAGCTGTTACGTGATTTGGGTAAGAGAAGGGTCTGTATTGAAGGAATAGAAATGGGAGAAGGGATGACTGCAGAGATGTCAAAAAAACTTGACTTTTTTCCAGTCCTCCAAGGAACTTACTGATTAGATGAGTGTTGACCCTGGCTTTGCATTGAGCCTGCCCGGCTTTGCTCTACAAACTGAGGCAGTGAGTGGACTTCACTTCTCTGTGTTTCACTCTCACCAACTGTGAAGTGCGGTGAAGATAGCATACACCATTTAGGATTGTCTGAGTTTAAACCGGGCATCCATTAGATATTTACTGAGTGAATGAATGATCATTAGATACCAAGGAGGCCTCTGCTCTTGACGATCTTACAGTCTAGTTTGACACATGCAGAATCCCTAGAACAATGAATGTTTACTATGATTGGTTTTTATTATTATTGAAAAGAAGAAGGGGGACTTTGACAACATACTCTTCTGTTCATAGGTCTATAGGAGGGGAGTCAGCATGAGGAGAAGTTTGAGAGTGAAGGTGAGAGGTGGGAAATAAGACAGGTGGGTGCAATGGTTGGCACCAGGGGAAGGATAGGTCTAGGTGCAGATGTCAGGGTGGTGGTGCTTGTGAATGGGGGAAGGTTTGGACATGGATGAAGCTGTCCATCAAAGGAGCATAGTTGAGAGAAGCCTAAATTCAGACTCTTTTGGAACTTTAGCAGTTAAAATTATGGAGGGAAAAGAATCTATAAGATAGATTATAGGAGATGCAGACGGAAACTATGAACAAAGGAGAGTTCTTTGAAATTCTTCATGTGTGGATGAATGAAAGAGTATGAATTTTGACCTGGTTGAAATTGGGGAATTCATTGAATGTAATAAACCAGCTTTCAAAGTTACATCATCTAGTTTCAAAAACTATTCATTTTGACTTTTCATTTAGCTTCAATTAAGCAAGGTTTTTCCATCTGAAAATGTTTCTACAAACAGAAAAGTCTCACATGCAGGGGATAAACCTGAGGGTTTGGGATGTTTTGTACACATTGGAGTTTCTGCCTCTTAGAAAATTAGGATTCTGAGGGAATCAAGGACCCAGAGATCTGAAAGGAACAAACCCAAAGGAATAAAGTGACTTGCTAGTGATCAGCAAATTCAAGTTCTGATTTGAAACTTGTGCTTCTCTGAATTAAACACATGCTTTGTCTAAGTTTTTCCCAGAGTCAGGCACTGAACTCTTAGGGAGTGTCAGCACTACAGCTGAGCTCCAAACAACACACTTTCTCTTGGGCTTGGGGGAGAGATCCCCTTAACTCTAGTCCCTGTGGGCTGAAAGACCAAGAAGCTTCATACCAGACATGCTGGAAGCCCTGGCTCAGCTAGAGATATGAGTGCTTGTAATTAATTTACTTGTGCTTTTTTCTATCTTTGTCTAGGGGCAGGGTGCTTGAAAAGAAAGCAAAACTGCTTCCTTAAGGAAACTAAGGCTCATTTCTTGTCTGCCTGCTGCCTTCCTTTTGTCTCTGACTGTCATGGCTGGGGGTGGGGGTTGTGTCTGCAGTCTAAATGCTCGCTTGCTCTTCATCACAGTTTTCCAGGAATTTCAGGACACAGGAATTTTCACCCAGCTGTGTTGTGCATTTCTGTTCAGCAATCTGAAGTTGCTTATCTGGCGTAAGTCAGAATGGGGAGCCTAAGGAGGAGGGGGAGCGCCTTCCAATGTTTTTCTAAGCAGAAGAAATTGAGGTGTTAGGGGCCCAGCTGGCATGTGATCGGAACCAAGAAACAGAGCCTGCGTGGGCATGCATGCTTACACAAACTCCTTGAATGAAACCTTGTGAAGTTATCAGAAAGGTACCTCCAGGCACCTCCTGCAATGAGCAGTTTTTTGTAGACCCAATGTGTGTCATAAGAAGTTCTATGAGTAAGAGTGGTGAACAAAATAAGTATAGCTTGATGTTGACTGATTAACCAAACAATTATAAAGTAGTGGATGGTCCAAAGGAGAAGTGAGCATGGTATCTGTGGGCCCAGGGATCCTTCTTCACATCTGGTAGAACAAAAAACCGTGAAGTTTAGGGATGTGACCAAGAAATACCAAGGCCTTTTCTAAACTCAGTTTTCAGACCAGTTCTCCTGCCTGAGTTTGCTGGCTGAGGATCAGAGTTCAGTGAGTAGACTTAGGACTTAGGGACTGAATTTAGCTCAGTATCGAGCTCTGATCACGGTCCTGCGGAGGCATCAATACCTCATTTGGATTTCAAGGAAAGTGTATGAGTTGCCACCTGTTTATTCTGATTGACTAAATTAAGTGGTGATAGCTAACAAAGTGTTTGCTACCTGCTGGGGGCTGGTCTAAGTGCATTAATACTTGGTTTCCCTTACCAGGGAAATGTCTATTTTCCTGTTTTTTTGGTTTTTTTATAAAGGAAAAAACTGTGGATGAAGAGAAAAGTTAGTTTATCTCTCTGTGGAAAGAGCCCAGACAGTCTACATGGAGTCTGAGATCTTACTTATCTCTCTCTCTACTGCCCCCTATTCAACTTGGCCTTAGACAGTGGTTCCTATGGTCATCAACAACTCACACCTTTCTTGATTGGCCTAACTGGGGTGTTTCTAACATGCAGGGACACTGCCCATTTTCATTCACTTGTCTTCTAACCTGTTCTCTCTCTCACATACTTTGCTATGCTCTGATCCTGATATACACACATGTTCTGGAAGCTGGGGAGTAATTGGGATAACTGAGAGACTTCAAATAATGAGGAGAAGCCAGGCATGGTGGCACACACACCTGTAATCCCAGCATTTGGAAGGCTGAGACTGGAGGATTGCGGTTTGCGGACAGCCTCAGCTACTTAGTGAGGCCCTCTGCAATTTAGTGAGACCCTGTTTCAAAAATAAAAAGAATAAAAAAATAGGGCAGGGAGTATAGCTTGGAGATTGAATGCCCCTGGGTTCCATCCCCAGACCAACACAAGCACACACACACACACAAAAAAAAAATGGAGGAGAAACTCGAGTGGAGTGAAGGTGGTGGTCTAAGGGAAGGGTGAGGGAGAGGGAAAATTAAGGACGAAATTACCTCCACTGACATTTTGTACAATGTGAGAATGTTAATGTCTATCTTAATATCCTATAAAAGAAAACAGAGGGGAACACTGGAGGGGGAGTTGGGGAAAGCCAAACCAAGTGCTGTGTGCATGCATTTCTTTATTACTGTGAATTACATTGTGATGTGAGACTATAATGCACCAATAAAAGTATTTTAAAAAAATAAAAGAGAGAAAAAAGAAATAAACAAGGTAGCCTAGACTCCTTATATTTTATACCAATGTCTTATTCTGTTATATGTGCCATAATTGAGATAGCTTTGGGACCATGGACTGCTTATCTAGAATACCATGTTCTTTCCATCTTTTTAAATCTATGAACCTACCCCCAGTAATTATGTTGTTGTTCTCCATCCTCCCAGTATTTAAGAGGATTTTGTCAAACTTTTATGAAAATCTTTATATGAAGTTATAAAATAAATGTTGTTTCAATTTATATACTTCCCCAACACAAGCATTTAATTACACGATTTCTCCTTTTGAGTGTCAAAGTCCAATTTCCTCTTATGAAACCATGGCAAAGAGAGGCAAGGAAACTTGCAGTAGGCTTCTCACCTCACAAGTGATTATAGGGTTGGAAGTAAACCCCAGAATTTCTAACTCCTTGCCTACCACCCATTCCTATGCATCACGTTGAGAAAAGACATGTGAGTAAGGGGAAGGCATTGAACTAAAAGAACACTGGTTGACAAGCATGATCAGTGGTGATCAAACTGCTTTGGTTCCTGTCTTCAAGGAGCTTACAAATAAGTAGAAATGTCATTATGGGAAACACAAGCCAAAGCATGTATAATTAACTGTGATGGGTGCTAGAGATGGAAAGAACAGGTTGAGGGGATATCTAATGAGAGCGAGGAAATAAGGAAGGTCTATTTGAGGGGGTGACATCTGAAGAGGAAAGAATCAGAGATAAAGCAATAGAGTAGGGTTGCACGTGTTTCATTGTCACTTGCTTGATTTAAGGACAAGGTTGATTAGTCTAATATCGTTGGGAGGAACTTTGCCTTTCATTTTATGTATTTGCTAGGAATATGGCTGATGGATAATGATGGGTGGTTGGATGGATGTATGAATGGACAGGTGGACAGATGGATGGACAGACAGATGGATGAATGGATGGATGAATGGGAGGATGGGCAGATAGATGAATGGACAGACGGATGGTTGGATGATCGTCTGGAATGGGGAGAGAAAGAAACCATTAGTGCAATGGGATAAGGTCATCTGGCCTTGGGTTTGAAGTGGGAAAATACATGGACATGATTTCTCTGATATCAAAATCCTGGATATGAGGATCTGGAGATTGAACCTCTATCTAAAGGAAATTATCTCTTGTGGAGAAGGTAAAGATGAAAGGCTACTGAGACATGAAAGCTATAGTGAGTGTCATTTGCTGCTAGCCTAAAACACTTGCTCCCCAAATAGCTGCACACTGTGGCGCCCACCCACACCCCTGAGATCAGTGTGCACATTTCCAAACAGCTGCCCTTTCTTCTTGGCACCCACGTTCTTGGTGCTGCCCTCTTGGGGCCTCCCACCTGCCACAGTGAATATTTTTGGTATGTGAAGAGAAATGGGGGGTTGTTCAGATCCACCCATGCTCCTCAGCTATTGTTGCCAGGGAAGTTTATGTTGTAGAAGATCTGAAGAATTCTCAGCCTGTAGGAGTCCGGGCAGAATCTCAAGCTAAGAAATTAGCTTGGTTGTAAAGAACTTATGCCCCTGGGCTATAGGATAGCATATGGCCCAGGCCTAAGAATAGTTTTACCTTTGTCCCCATTTCACAGATGGAAAGACTGAAGCACAAAGAGACTCCTGGGTCTACCCTCTCTTACAGTACATACAAAGGGCCAGAATGAAGTTTTTCTGATCTTATTTAAAAAACAAAGAAGAAGAAACATGATTTGATTTGTTTTTGTGAAGTCAAACTCAATTTTGTAAAAAAAAAATCCAAGATTATGCCCTTTACCTCTAAGGGTATTAAAATGCCTTTTCTTTTTAAGAAAACGGAACATTAGCAAGTGTAAGATTCTGTTTTTTTCTTTCTTGGTAAAATAGTAATATAGTTAAGCTTCATTCTAAAATTGTTTTATGTTGCTTTAAATATGCTACAGGTAAATAAAACCTGTTAATCTGAGGACCATTTTTATAGATTGGACCTGGTTCTCATGCGACATTCTTCTTTGGAGGAAAGCATTTGTATAATTTTATTCACCTTTTACTCTGATCTTTTATCAAAAGCAAGTGTTAAATTAGACAGGACCTTTGAGATCATATAATTTATTTTTATTAATTTGTCAAGATGTTTTGATGGTGCAGTTTGACCCCTGAGATCTTTTAACTCTATGTTGGTATAATCATAATTAGACAAAAACTGGAATGTGTTTACCATCAGAGTATTTTTCAGAAGCAAAAAACAAAACAAAAACAAAACAAAACAAAACAAAAAAAACTCCAGAGCTCATATAATCCCACAATCCATTTTATCTCCAGCCTATTTAAATCACTTCTTATTTCTTTAAGTTTGTTTTTATTTTACTAATATTTTTTGACAAAATCAATTTTGCTCCATATATAGTTTATCATGAAGATTCAGTCCACTGTTCGGTTATTTTGTATGTATGCCTACCAAATTTTACCTCAGGATTTTCTACTACCATGAATATTCTTTTATGGCCATTATTTCTACCACATCTAATTTTCTCACATCAGATTTGCAGTTCTAAATTTTTTCAAGAGTGTTTGAGTCTTCCTTCATTATTTTTAGTCAATAACAAATTTTACCATGTGAATTTTTAGCTGCTGTCAGTTCTGTTTTGTGCTTATTTTATATATATTTTTTTTCTGACAGGTCTAATTTTTTTCCAGGTCAGTTTTTGCAGTTGGAAGAACCAAATCAAGTGGATCCCTTTTCTGATAGGTCCTCAGCAGGTCCAAAACATACTCAAGGGGTCAGAATATCCTGCCATTTTTATCGAGAACTATGACCCAGAAGGATAAAGAAACCTATTGAAGGTCAGCCCTAGAGTCAGGGGCAGGGCTCTTAGGGTCATTTTAGAACACCCAGCAGTTTCTGGTCAGTGTAAGAATGTAAAATCAGGATCATCTTGGGGGTCTGCCTTCTTTCTAGTATCTACTTCCAGCTCCTCTTCTGAGCTAACAGAATTTCTACTAATTGACCTCCCTAAGAAATGGCAGCTGGGGCCCCCTTCCCACATCTCTTGGCTTCTCCCTGTGTCCTCATCAGGTCTGCCTTAAGCTGTGTGTGCACTGGGCTGACATGATTTACAAACAAGCAGAACCAAAAAAGGAAAAATCCTCTCTTGTGGAAAATTAGGTCAGTGGTGGAGTTGGGGAGGGGAGGGAATCCAGGCCTTGTTCTCCCAGCCTTCCATTTACCCCTCTGCCTGAGGCCATCAGGGCCGAAGCCCAGGGTGCTCTTGGGAGCACTCATCTGGGGGTAAGGGCTGGGGGCAATGCCCGTGCTTGTGTTCTTATGTGGGTATGTGAGAATGTGACAGTGGTGTGTTTTCCAGCCACTCAGGACTCCCCCCTCTCTGAATGTATTTGTCTGGATTATTCTAAGGGGGATATTACTGTTGTCTAATAACAGCCTCAGATTTATCAAGGGATTTGTTTGATTAATTCCAAAGCACAGTACAGTGGATAGATTAGAGCCCAGCCTGTGTGGTAGTTCCACACTACCCATTCTCATTCTCAGCCCTTTCTAATTTGTGAGAGAGGCTCCTCTCTCCTTGCCCTGACTGTCAAGGCTCTGGCTTTTAGGACCTTACTGCAGGAGAGCTAAAACCATTTTCCACTGCTAAGATACATGAAATGTTTGTCCAGGAATACAGGTAATTCTCTAAGTTTATGCTATATCAAAGATCCAGAGATTGGGCCACTTGTTTTTCTTTCCTAGTTGCTACCACCATAGTCTTGATGTTGGGTGCTTCTCCTAGACCTCAGGTCAGGACACTGTGTCCAGCTGGGGGTGGAAAAGCAGTGAGCTGGGATGCAAATGACCTGAACTTTTTGTTTTGGTCCCAGTGTTATCTAGCTGAGTGGACCTGTTAATTCTCCTCTCTTGGATCTGTGTTTCCTCCTATGTGTCCCACAGTGTCCGTGGTGCTGATCACAGTGACATTGTATGAGTTTTCTCATTATTGTGGCCCATCTCCCCAGCTAGACTTGAAGCTCCAACAGTTCAAGACCTGTGTCTATCCTGTCCTTCTGCCATCACACTGGTGCCTAGAGCTGTCCCTGGGATGCGGGTGAGGTGCAACAAATGTATGTCAGTGGAAGAACCTGTAAAACAAAAGGGATGGATGCGAGGGGCATCCTGAGACTCTTCTGAAATCCTGAGCTCCTTCTTATTTCTCTCTGAAACTTTTAGGCCCCTTTTTGTTTGCTTTTTTATTATTTTAAAACTTTTTAATTGTAGCATCACAAAAGTTACAAAATAAAAATGATTAATAGTTTGGTGTAATGGTGTACACCTGTAATCCCAGTGCTTGAGAGGCCAAGACAGGAGGGTTTTAAATTTGATGTCAGCTCCAGCAACTTAGACCCCGTTTCAAAATATGAAATAAAAAGGGCTGGGTGTCTTTGAGTGTGACTCAGAGGTAAAATGTCCCTGGATTCAATCTCTGGCACAAAATAAAAATGATTGTTAATGATAACTATAGAAGCCAAGCAGTGGTGCATGCCTGTAATCCCAGAATTTGAGAGGCCAATACAGGAGAATCGCAGGTTCAACACAGCCACAGCAACTTTACAAGACTCAGCAATCTAGCTAGACCCTGTTTAAAAAAAAAAGATAAAAAGAGCTGGGGTGTAGCTTGGAGATAGAATACCCCTGGGTTCAATCCCCAGCACCACAGAAAAAATAATAATTATAAATCAAAAGCCTACTATTGGTATATATGAAGGCTCTAGAGATTCTACCTCCTCTTACCTGAGCTCTCTGCTTGGATCTTGGATCCCCTTTTAAAGGAATTCTCTTTTCAAAGGACTTGCAGAATCCTGTTGAGCCCTTCAGAATGGGACGAGTCCAAAACAGTAGGCTACCTGCATGGTTCTCAGACTTTGTCTTTTAGGTTCAGAGCATCATAGCACCTAATCTTCCTTTACAAGGGGAAGAAATCAACTTTGCTCATTTTATAAAAATTAGAAAAAAGGAGGGGCATAAGAGAAAGCAGAGAAGTTGACAAGGGGCTTAGAAGTGAGAGTGCTCTCTGGCAAGGTTACTTGTTCCCTTCTGGTTGTCTCAGGTCACTATAAACTCATTCTATTAGTGCAAAGACTCTTTGAGAACATTCAGCTGAATGTGAAATTAAGTCAATATATGACCTCTTCCTTTTCAAGCCCATAGTAGACACTGTAATCATCACTGTACTCCTCCTTTTATCTCAGGCCGGTGTTTAGCCTCACACACTTGTATTGAACCCAGAGGTATTCTACTGAGCTATACCCCTAAACACACACACACACACACACACACACACACACACACACACACGCATACACGTACACATACTTACACATACACAGGGTTAAGTTGCTGAGGGCCTCGCTAAATTTCTGGGGCTCGTCTTGAACCCCCTATCTCAGCCTTCCAAGTACTGAGATTACAGATGTGTGCCACCAGACTCGCTGTCTTGTACCCTTAATTAACAAAGTGTTCTAAGATGTTACCAATCAAAGGAAAGGGAAGTGACGTGGGCTCAGCATGGCACTATGCATGCCCCTAGACAGTTTATATACATCTGTGGATTTTGATATTCTTGACAACTCTCACATGGATATAATGAGTGCCACTTTACAGATGAAGTTAAGCAACTTATTTAAGATCAAATAATGACTAGTGAAGCTTGCATTTGAGCTCAAAACTTTCTGTACATACATATGTCCTAGGGAGCCCAATCCTCAAGGGTGTCAGTTGACTACTGGTCAGTTATGGTGAAATTTTCTACAAAAGGCTTCCCTCTACTTGGCTGTTTTCCTCTGTCCTCTGAGGTCCACTTTAAGTTTTCTCTGGTGAGACTCAGAAGAATTCTTTGTCAACCCTAACTCCCCCTCCCCAGTAAGGCTAAGTACCACAATCAATGGACATACATGGCTACCCTACCATTTTTACCTACTGTCTTAGGTTATTATATTTACTACTAACTGCTCACAGGGCATTTTTTTGTCTCCACTGCCTAAGTTGGTATCTGACATGCAGTGTGTGGCCAATACATGTGAGCTATTTCAGACTGAACCAGATGCAGAGGTTTATATTTAGAACAAAGATGGGTTAGGCCAAAGGCTTATGGTAAATAATAAGCATTCCCAGCTCTCTGAGCCCCTCAAAGCCAGCCTTTCTCAAACTGTATCCTGTGAGATGTCTCTAAGTGTTTTATTCTGGAAAGAGTCCAGTGGTCCAAAAACATACATCACCTGTGGATGGTACAGCCTCTTGCTATCATAGTATATCTTATTATAGATGAGTTTTCTGAAGTCTTCCCATACTTACCTTTTTATATTTTTTAAAAAATTTCAGTATCATCTTATTTGATCACAGGCTTTTCCCCCCAAAAAATGTCTATTCACATCCTGCTTGATGCTATATTTTTATGGAATTCTTTTGATTTATCATCCTGATTTATAATCCTTTCTACAAAATATGGACCCTGAGACCCTACCCAGTAGAGATGATGAGAGATCAATAATACACCTGCTAGAATACTTCATGATAATCTGCTCTTTCTATTGGTTTGGCTAACTTATACCAGTTTCCTGAAGTTTTCCTCTGTGTCCAAAAAGGTAATAGGTTGGGTGGTAGGACTAGTGAAGGAAGGGATAATTAGAGATGGTACAGTGGAAAAGAAAAGGGCTTGGGAGTCAGAGAAATATGAGTCCAAGTCTTAAGGTATTGTCTAAGAGTTGAGTGGACTTGGGGAATATTAACTTTCCTAAGACTTGGTTTCTTTGTCTAAGTGGGGGATAACAATGGTATTTATGTCAGTAGAAACAAATAAGGACACACACACAAACACACAATAGCTGGCACACAACACAAGAGGCCTTGAGTACATGACAGGGATAATAATGAATAAGGCTCCCTGCAGTTGTCTTTTGGGTCATATTTTGAAATTTTGTTAAATGATGTCACTGTGAATAGAGATCCTACTTAATCCTCTTTGACACCTGGCACCTGAGAAACTTACAGTTTACCATTAGCCTTTAGCTTCACCCGTTTTCTGTTCTCAGTATAGATCTCATAGTGGCTAGTAAGAAATTGACAATATTTCTGGAGTGAATGCATGAATGACCTAACACTTTGTGGTTTGCAAGATTCTTCTATATTTATAGTCTCATTTAACCTCAAAGCAACCTGGTCATGTAATTAGTGCGATTACTCCCACAAATTAGAGGTATGGAAAATGAGGCTCAGAGAAGCTGAGTGAGTTGCCCAAGGTCACATAGCTGGTACAAGTCTGGAAAGGCAGGCCTCAAAACCAGGGCTTCTGCAAGTGAAATATATACATGCAACAGAAGATCATTCAGCCTTAAAGAGGATAGAGATTCTGATGTCAGATACAACAAGGAGGTTGAGAGCATTATTTAAAGTGAAATGAGCCAGCAACAAAAAGACAAATATTATATGATTCCACTTTTGCGAGGTATCCAGTATAGTCAAATTCATGGAGACAGAAAGTAGGATGGTGGTTGCCAGGGACTGAGGGGAGAGGGATGAGGAATTAGTGTTTAATGGGGATAGGGTTTCAGTTTTGTAAGATAAAAAGAGATCCAGATATAGATTGATGGTAGTAATACTTGTACAAGATTATGCATGCATTTAATATTCTCAACCATTCATTCAAAAATGGTTAGGGGTTGAGGATTTATCTCAGTTGAAAAATGCTTTTCTAGTATATGTATGTGAGGCCCTGGGTTGGATCCTTGGCACTACCCGCCCCCCCAAAAAAAGTTTGGATAGTAAATTTCATGCATATTTTACCACAATTTAAATTTTTGAAAATCCATTCTGTACATATCCCACAGTTTTGTAATCCATTCATCTGTTGATGGATATCTTGGCTGGTTCCATAGTTTGGCTATGGTGAATTGTGCAGCTATGAACATAGATACACATGCATTAGTTTGGTAGTTTGGTGTCTTTTCTTTTGGGTAGATACTCAACAGTGGTATTGCTGGATCAAATGGTAGGTTTGTTCCCATTCTTCTGAGGATTCTCCATACTGTTTTCCAAGGTGGTTGCACTAATTTGCAATCCCACCAACAATGTCTTAGAGTTCCCACTTCTCCACATCCTCGCCAGCATCTGTTGTTGTTTGTGTTTTGAATGATGGATTTTCAAAAATTTAAATTGGCAGAAGAGGAACATGAAGCTAAGAAATCTGTCAAAATATGTTTTGGTAACTAGTAGCAAGGCCAGGATTCAAACTGCAGACCACCTTACCCCTGTGTCTGTAGTAAAAAAATCTTACACATTAAAAAAAGGCTGTCTACATTGACTTCTGGTTTTATCCATCACAAATAGATTGTCCTTGTATTGATTGCCAGTCAAAGCCTCATCCCTCAAGCGAGAGTCACTGCAAGTATGTGAGAGCCCCTAAAGGTCTTAGGATATGGCAGTGACCTGGACCACAGAATGCCCTCCTGGTCCCCTTCGGTTGGGTTGCTGCTCTCTTAGGATGTGGACACCTGACACCACTCTGCCTACTGCTCTGTCTTATAACCTGGAGTTATTTGCATCAAAACAGAAGCACACAGCACCAGGTTGGGTCCTCTACAAAGGCAGATAAGCTCGCTGTCCTGTGGGGGATGCAGCTCAGATGTAGCCAGAAAGAGCACCAACCAGCATGCAGGCGCCCAGCTTCTTTACTGCTAGAAGTTTGCATTGGTTATTAATTTAAGGCAACGGAGATGGAGTGTCAGCAGGACTGATATGTGCTGTGTCCCTCAGTTGCCATCTTTCCAGAAGTCTGGTTATTAATTTAAAGAAGTGTCTCTGTGTGTTTTCTAGAAGAGAGAATTTGCTCATTCTCCTGGAGACTGCATTGGGGAGCTGCAATCTTTGCCTTTTTATTTCCTGCTAATGATATGGCCCCATACAATTCTGTGGAAAGCCAGTTGAAGGTCTGCCTTGATACTTAGAGCCTGAGCAAGAGGCTGCACAGAGGCCAGTGGCCAGCCTCCCAAGTCTCTCCCTCCAGCACCACAAAGACCCTTGTGCACATTTGGGGAGACACCCTGGCCTATGGAAGTGCATATCTCCTGCAGAGACCTTCTGCTTGGCCGCCTGACACTGGTGTGGACACACCGGTACGTTGGTCTGCTCTGTGAGAATGGACCAGGTAATGGGCCTATGTGAATTTGGGCAATAAAACAAAGAATTCTGTCTATCAGAGTATATTTGATGGGGCTGGGCAGCTTTCTCTGAGTGGGAACATTAATTTGGTCCTATGGACTCAATTTCCAAAGAAACTGAGTGACCAAAGAAGGAACAAAGGAGACCCGAGGACAGAGGCTGCGTGTCCAAGCCTGTGGTCATGCTGCATGTGACCCTATCCCTCTGATCTGGGTCTTACCTTTATCTCACATCTGCCTCATATTCTTATCCCCAATTTGTAGCTTGTTGGTCCATTAATTTCTGTCCTGGTTTGAATTTTTTTTTTTTTTTTTTTTTTTTTTTTTGGTGGTGCTGGGGATGGAACCCAGAGGCTTTCTACCTTTGAGCTACACTTCCAGACCTATTTTCTATTTTATTTGGAAACAGGGTCTCACTAAGTTGCTGAGAGCCTCACTCTAGCTGAGGCTGGCTTTGAACTTGTGCAATCCTCCTGTCTCACCCTCCCAAGTACTGGGATTACAAGTGTGCGCCACCACACCCAGCCTGGTTTGTACTTAAAAAAAAAATACTTTTATGGTACAATGTAATTATACATTGTAGTGAGATTCAGTATTATACAAACATACATGCACACATAACTTGGTGAATTTCTCTCTGTATAACCTCCCTCTTTCCTGCTCCCCCTTCCTCCTTCGCCGAACATGCCAATAAGATTGGTAGTGAAACTTTTTCTTGTATGGACTTATTTTTACTTAAATTGTTCCCTTCCTCATTCTTCACATTCCCTTTACCAACTCCCTCCCTCACCCCCTTCCACTATTCTACTAGTTTATTTCCTCATTGGACTGAAGTCCCTTTTGCTTCCTATTTTTGTTCTAGCTTCTACATATATGAGAGACAATATCTGACCCTTGACTTTCTGAGACTGGCTGATCTCACTTAGCATAATATTATTCAGAAATACAGCTTGACCCTTATCTGATGTCCTCTTGGATCTGAGAGGCAGTAATAATAATAGAGTGCCCTGCCTAGGTCTTAGTTTCCTTATCTGTAAAATAGGATGAGTAATGGTCCTACCTGTTGGGGTTGTGGTAGGATTAAATAAAGTGATGCTTGTGAAGCACTTGGCACAGTGCCTAGTACACAGGAAATGCTCAGTAAATACGAGATTTGTTATGATTCTATTGCTTTGATCCTTCGTATATGAAAAACAAGAATTTTATTTAAACAGAAACAACGAAAAAATTTCCTATGGTTACACAGCAAAGATGGTGACTGGGAGCACCTGCAGACTTTGCTCACCCCTTGCCTTGCTGCCTCCCCCTTTCCCAGAGGTGCCTTCCAGAATTCCTTCTGCCTGGGCTCACTGTATGGGGGAGTGGCATGGAGCCCCAGGACTAGCCAGAGGAAACATAAATGTAAATATGTGTGGAAAAAATGTGGGGGCAAATTGCAGAAGAAAAGACTGTTGACAACCAGGTAAGATTGTTCCTGGAGGGGCAGCGTCCTCACCCGCTAGCACTTCCTCTGCTACCTCCTACTGTTTTATTTTCTCACACTGCTGGGCCTGTGGTTTTCCAGAGCGCCACTGCATTTAAATCTATATTCTATTTTTTCTCTTGGAAAATAGGTCAGACTCAAGGCAGAGTTCACCAGGTGGGGTCCCCAAGGGTTTGGCTGGAACTCTCCTCCGGAAGGCTGGCTGTGCAGCCTGGCCCCTCCCCAACAAAGCTCCTCTAGGGATGTTGTGTTGGGGGGTGTTGAAGTAGAAAGTTGGGGGGGCAGTGTGGACTTTTGCCTCTTTAGGTGATCTAGTTCAAATGCAGGGAGAGGTGGGCGGGGAGGGGGGCTCCCCTGGCTGAACATACATCGACAAGCATGGTAATAGTGCATGGAGGGTCCTTTCTTTTCCCTTGTGATTAGAAGAACCAGGTCCCCCAAACTGCAGGAAATTATTTCCTTTGAACTTGAGAAAAAATCGTGCTGATTGTCTGCACTTGTGGCCCAAGTTATTGTTGAGCGTACAATAAGTGTCTGTGGGTACTGAGGGGCCCTGATTTGCTTCTTCCGAGTTGCGATGCTGCAGAGTGGGTGGAGGGTGGTAGCAGGTTTCCAATTTTTCTTTCTTGTTTTGCTCCCCTGGGTTGAAGTGCAGCGTTCCCAAGTGAGGTGGCTGCAGACTGGGCTGGGCTGTTTTTCTTCAGGATTTCTTCACCCCTGTGTGTTTATTTGCTGAGTACTGGTTACCTGTTGAGGACTGTGTAACAAAGCTAGGGGGAGGTGAAAAGGAAGGTTTCAGGTTATGAGAGCCAGCCCTGGGCTCTCCTGTCCCAACAGAAGAAATAATTAACTGAGCAGGCCTGCCTACGGCCTTCCCATGTGCTGTTTTCCAGCCTGCGCAGTCTCTGTCAGGTACATGAAAGGCACACTTGCAGGTATTATCCCCATTATTACCTTATTACCTCCTTCCAAAGGCCTTCATCCTCTAACATGGGGGTCCTCTCTTGCCACTTAACTCTGTTTTTTCTTTCTTCTTGACACCAATCACTATTTCACATTATATAAATAGTACTTTTTTGTTTACATCTCGCATTAAAACCCAAGAGTGTCATCTGTTTTGTTTACTGCTTGTATCTTCAGTGTTGAAAGCAGAACCTGGCCTGTAATTGGCGTCCAGTCAACATGTACTGAATGGTGAATAGATTATCTCCATTAATACAACTCACTTGAGATAGATACTTTGGCATCTCCATTTATACATGGGAAGATTGAGGCTCAGAGAAGATGAAGCACTTGCCCGTGGACAGAGATGTACCCTTATCCTCTCAGTAACCCTGTGTTTCCTTCATACTTAGATTTATCCCTTTATAATAACAAAGATAAAAACTGGCAGCCCAGAGAAAAGAAAGCACCCCATTTCCTTATAATTCTAGTAAAACTCCTTGGGAAGACTCTTATTGGTTGGACTTTGATCACATGTTCTTTCCTAGGGCAATTATTATTTGGTCCAGGAGAGAGAATATTCTCATGACCTGGACTGAGTCACATGATGACTGCCCTTGGAGAAAAGTAGGAGTGGGAGTCACTCTGCAAACCACAGGGATTAAAGGTGGGAAAGGAGGCTCCCCTGAAGACAGCCAGAGGTAGTGACAGGGAAAGGAATGGCTACAGCAGGTGGGTACTGCCAAGTTTCTCATCCCCATGCCCACCCCTCCCCCTTCCCCTCCCGCCTCTGCCATCTCATTCTGTCAGTCAGAATTGAGTTCAGAAATTCAGGTCATTCACTGCTCGTTGGGCCAGGGGCCAGGTGAAGCTGTGCCTCTATTCCTAAAGTTGGAATAGTGCTCACAACTGCTTCTAGTTACTGTGACAGACAGGGACAGAGCTGAGACCTTGATCGCCAGCGAAAGGGGTTTTCTGGGTGGCTTTGTTGCCCCCTGTGACAAAAGCAGGTACTGTGTTTTAATGTACAGTATTAGAACTACACCAAATTAAGAGTTGAGGAGGGAAAAGAAAGAAATAAGCATGGAGTTCTTCTAGACCCCGGTTCCCACTTACCTCAAACTTCTCCTTTCCCCCTGCATGTTGGAGTATATGGAGGAGAGCCGGCACATTAGTCATTATTTGTAAGCGGAAAAGTTCAACCCCAATATCTTACCTCCTGTGGACTCTTGGTGTTTCTCGTGAGCCATCTGGTCAACATTTTTTGGTATTTCCGTCTGTGATAATTCAGAATGATCACAATCAGAGTAGCTAACATTTATGTAGTGTTTGCCTTGTACTAAGTGCTTTACAAGCACTTAATCTCATTTAATTCTCATAATACTCCCGGGAGGGAGGCTCTGTGATCATTCCCATTTTATAGCTAAGGAAAATTACTCAGGGAGAAGTTCAGTGGTGGACCCAAGGCCACGGAGCCAGCTGGGGTTTGAACTCTAAGTTTAAGATCATAACCACAATGCCAGGATGGATAACAAATCAGGACAAAGACCTTTAGGGTTTCAGGGGATCCTGTCTCCCTGAGTCTTGGTGTCCTCAAAGAGTGTGTTTATATAAACAACACTGTTGACATTCCTGCCACAGAGCACCACATGTAAATAGTTTGATATCATGTTTAATTAAGGAGTATCTTAATGACCACTATTCTAGGCAATCCATCAGTCACAGTTAATGGCCCTACTTACTTATGCGGCATGTTTTCCCTTCCCACCTCTCCTATTTCACCTCTTCCTTCCTCCTGCCACTCCACCCCTAAATCTAACTCACCAGAAAACCTGAGAGGGGGTGTGGCTGAGGAATGATTCAGAGCTTCCTAGAAGTCTCCTTGAGTAGATACAACTTCTAGGGTATACGTGGCGTGGGCTGGGTAAATGCTCAGAGCTGTTGCTATGACTGTGCCCCTTCCCAGAAGCTAGGGCAAAGCTCAACCTGGTCAGAGACTGGATGTTCCTAACACAAGAGCCCAAAGGACTCCCAGGAAATTTACAAATCTGATTGCAAATATTTTCTTTATTGGCATGAAGAGGATTAGCTACCTTGCTCAGGCAGCAAATTAAAGGCACAGAGAAGTCACAACCTACTCAAAGGGGTAGCTGGGAGATTCACCCAGCTTCCTTGTGGCTCTGGAGTACTCTCTGTTTAGTCTGTAAATTGAATTGGGTCCAATATGACCTTGAAGGACCAAGGCTTCAATTGAATGAAAGTTAGCTGGATGGAATTCAAGAAATCTAGGGTCTTTTCTAGGTTCTGTATCTGAACCAGCTATATAACCCCGGGCAAGTCTCTCAACCTCCTTTATACCTCCCCATCTTAACAACAACAACAAAGAACAAATGAGATAATTAATATCGATGTCCATCCCAGTTCACCCAGGATCATTCCTATGGCTAATGGCTTCCGGAAGTGGCCTCTCATTCTTCTGCTGTAGAATATGCTATCAGGCTGAGTTTGGGGGTTTTAATAATGCTGTGGGCTTTTCTTGCTTAGGCTTTCTGCACATGCTGCTACTATTTAACTTCTGGGACAAGGAGGAGGAGGAGAAGGAGGAAGAGATTGTGTTCTTCATGGAGATGATGGGAGTGAACTGTTGATTATACTTGAAAGTTCATTGGCTTAATTCAAATGTCAACCTTTCCAGGGCTGGGTGTTTATTTGTAGTTGTCAAAAGTGATTTCAAATGGCAATTCTTGTCATTAGTGATGGGGTGAAAGGAAAGGAGAAAATTAAGGGGGAGGAAGAATTTCAATTTGTGTGGTGGATGCTCTGCTCACACATTGCCTCGTGCACACATGGCTGTCTGTGATGAAGAATGGTCACTGGGAACACTGGGGAAGGAGGGAGGGAATTGTAAATGTTTTGTGATCTTGTGTCCTTTAATCCTATGTGGTGAATAATGCTACAACTTGCCCTTAATTCTTATAACCCTTTTTCTTTGTTCTTCAAGGGAGTGGTTTATTAATTCTTCTCTCTGCTGGGGACCTTGCTCAACTTCATATCCAGAGGAAGAGGATTTGCTTGGGTGTCAGTGTGCAGAAATCAACCAGAATATTTTAACCAATATTCTTGCAGGATTCCAGTTTGTTTGGCTCTTTGGAGCCCTATCTGATTCCAGGATGATGTCTTTCCGGACAGATGGAACATTTATCTCTCTTATTACATGCACAGTGAAAAGGGAGCTTGCCTCTTTAACTTGCATGGGTGGTTTTCTGGGTGAAGATAGAACTGAGGGCTCATAAGCTAAGCATCTTTGGGGGCTTGCATGAATTTGACAGTCATGCAAGGGCACATGGCATTGTGTGTGTGTGTGTGCTGCTAACACTCTTCTTTCTTTTTCTCCCTTTCTCTCTTTTCCCTTTCCCTCCATTTGCAAATGCTGCCACAGATGTCAGTCAAAGTCCAGGTGAGTCTTTGTGTTTGTATTGCTGCCGTGGGAACCTTCCCTGTGCTAGACTGTGCATGATTTGACTGAATAACCCTTTTTGTAGGGACTCATTTTCACTGAGTTACGTTTAAAAAAAGGAATGCCTTCAATTGATGGACTTGTGTTAGTTTAGAAGAACCATTTGAAAACCAAAGGAATATGATCTCCTCACATATATAATCATGTCCTTCTGATTTCTGTGCAAATAAAGGAAGTGAAGAATTGACATTTTAAAATGTCATATAAGGATACTGTTCTTAGATAATTGTTCATCAATTTAATGAGCATTTTTGCTTTGTGTTCAATAAATCTGCTTACCTTCTATAGTTTTGTGTGGTTGAAGGTTAAAGATATGAGATGTTTAGCATGGGAAGTATGATGTGGGTGAATGAAGGTTTCTTCCTTTTTATTCTAAGGAATGCCTTTTTTTCCTCCACAGTGAAATTAGCAATATTTATTTTTCCTGGCTATGTAAGTAATATATGCTCACTGTAAAAAAAAAAAGAGAGAGAGAGAAAGAGAGAGATTGATTTGATTAAACGGGTTTTGTCAATAAAAAACAGAAGAATCATCTCTATGATAATTGTGCATTTCTCTATTTAAAATGCATACTCACCCAGAGTCCTAATTTTAAGCATTGTATGTATAATTTTGAACATGCACCTATATGCATATGAATAGAAACATGAGATAATGCAATCACTTAAAGATAAGAAGTGTCAGATTTTTTAGAATGGTTTGGAGACTATTCTAGACTGACTAGAACTTTGAGTTAAAAAGAATAATGAACCCTAATAAACAGAAAGGGAGTACACCTTAGATATTGTCCTGTATTTTCTTTTTCTCTCTTTCTTCTTTTCTTTTCTTTTCTTTTCCAGCACTGGGGATTGAACCCAGGTGTATTCTACCTCTGAGCTATACCCTAGACCTATTTTTTTAATTTATTTTGAAACAGGGTCTCACTAAGTTGCAGAGGGCCTCACTAAGTAGCTGAGGCTGGTCTTGAACTTGTGATCCTCCTGTTTTAGCCTCCCAAGTATGGGATTACAAGTGTGCGCCATCATGCCCAGTTTGATGTTTTCTTTTTCAGTCATTTTAATATGTAATCTTTATAGCATTAGTATAAGGCAGGTATTGTTACAACCATATTGCTATACAGAAAATTAGGGCCCAACAGGTTAAGCAGTTTTGTCCAAAGTTGTAGAGGTCATCAGTGGTCAGTCTGGCTTTTGAACTTAGGATGGTTTGACTCTAGCTGGCACTTGCTAAGGCCCATCACTGAATATTCTTTTTATTTCTTCTCTTTTTTTTTTTTTGCGGTACTGGGGATGGATCCCAGGGGTATTCTACCTCTAAGCTACACCCCCAGGCCTAGTTTTTATTCCTTATTTTGAAACAGGGTCTCACTGAGTTGTGGAGGGCCTCACTAAGTAGCTGAGGCTGTCCGCGAACCGCGATCCTTCTGTCTCAGCCTCCCAAATGCTGGGATTACAAGTGTGCACTGTTACGCCTGCCTTGCATATTCTCAAAGAAGATCTCATAAGTATTTCCTAAATGGCATTATTGTTTATTTTTGCTTAGAGGTAATGTAGCATTGTCTTTATTAGCAGCCCTCTTTCCTAATAAATTTGCCCTTTGTTGTTTTTTAATACCTAAAATAATCAACCAGACTTAAGTGAGGTCCTTCTGACCATTGCTCTATATGGGTGGCACACAACATTAAAGAATAATAAAGTTTCTCCTAATACACAATATATTTTTTTCTGCCTGTTCTCCACCTTTAAAAAATGATTGCTATTTGAACCAAACCACAGGACAACATTTTCTACAAACATAACATTAAATTCATTCTTTCTGGTCAATAATGTTTTATTTATTTATTTTTAAATTTTTTATTGGTACATTGTAGTTATGCATCTTAATGGAGTACCAGATGGTAGAGACATATTCTACTCAATGATATTTTAGCTCAGTCACTCACTCCACAAACATTTGTGTACGGAGCTCTGGGGACAAGACAGTAAACAGATCAGAAGATAATCCTAGGCTTCGTGTACCTTTTATTCTAGACAGAAGTAGACAGTGAACTAAAAAACATATTTATACTGACACATATGCACATACACACATACATACACACACACATACACACACATATATATATATATACACAGACACATATATGTGTATGATATGTGTGTATATTTTAATATTTGCTGCATTGAGTGGTGAATGATAAGTGTAAGAATAAAAGAGAAGTCCCTAATTTTGTTTTGTTTTGTTTTTTGGTGGTACTGGGGTTCCTGGAAGCCCTTCTACCTCCGGGCTACATTCATAGACCTATTTTATATTTTTATTTGGAAACAGGGTCTCTTAAGCCAGCGAAACTGGCTTTGAACCTGCGCGATCCTCCTGTCTCCGCCTCCCAAGTGCGGGGATTACAAGCGTGCACCACCACGCCCAGCGAAGCCCCTAATTTTTAGAAATTGGGTAGGGAAGACCTGTCTGACAAGAGGATTTTTACTAGGGTACCTCAAGGAGGTGAGGGAGTGAGCCCAACACCTCACTCCCTCTATTTGTTTGTCAAATGCCACTTGGCTTACGCTCTCCTCTTCCTGGTCCATGGTAAGGTATGACCAGGGATCACCACTTGGAGTTATGCTTGTGGACCTGCACAGGGTCTCTAGTATGGTTTAAAAGTAAAATGTCCTTTGAACCTTGCACTCTGGAGGCAGCCATGCTCAGAGGAGGGTCCTTGGAGATGTGGCCTTCAGGACTAGATATGTATCCCTTTTCCACTCCTCTTTTTCTCTCTGCCTCTCCCGATCATGCCTTGAGGATCTGTAGCCCCGAGTCCTGCTTGGCAGCCTGCACAAATGGATTATATAGATATATGGGCTGAAATCTCCAGGCCGGGAAACAAATAAGTCTTTCTGCATGTGTCAGGTGTTGGCTCACATTGGTGAAAATGCAACTGAAACAGTCTCCCAGCTGAGAGTTGAGCAGGCTTAAACCCAGTCTGCATTCCTCTTGCCTGGCCTGCACACACAGGGCTACCTTTTTTGCCATATTGGTCCTTATTAGCAAAGAATGATGGGGAAGGACTACGTGCCTTCTTCTGTCTCTTCAAAGGAGTAGAGATCTGTGTATGGCCCTTCTTCAGACAACAGCCACTGTAACTGCACCCCTCCCCCCATGGTACCCTTCCAATACCAAGGCCTTTATCTCATTTTATATTCTTACTAACCTTCTGAAGCTTGTGGCCTTAGTCCCATTTTATTGCTGAGGAAATTGAGGTCCAGGAAGGTTAAGCAGTGTCCTACAGTCACCCAAATACTGAGTAGCAGGACCAAGAGTAGATTCCAGCCCAGTTCCAAATCTCATCCTGCACTGCCCTTGAAGCCTCTAGGGCTGATTTCCCATCTGTCACTCCTCTGTCACTTTCCTGTTTTGTGGATTCTCAGCCTGAAGAAAATCACTGGTTCGGTTCCTTCTTTGTGGCCCTGGACATGGTAGGATGCGGCCTGAGCAGGCCAGGCCCTGGCCGAGGTCAGTGGCAGCCTCCTGCCTCTCTAGCCCCTGCCCAGGCCATCTGGAGCCAGCAGCATGGTGGCTCTGACACAAGAAGCCTTTAGTGATTCTCAGATTTTTTTTTCTCTTCCCCTCAGGAAGACAGATTGGGGATTTTATGAGCTAATGTAACTGTTTACCCAGGGGCTTCTGGAAGACTATAAAGGGACAGTTGATTAATTGATGAATGTTACATGCTGAGGAGATTGGTTAGAAGTAACCTTACTGTAAAATGCAGGCTGAGAAGGGGTCTGGTAGGCACTGTTTGTCTAGGGTCCAGGGGACAGGCAGGGGACCTGGAGAATGAGTTCCAGACATGCAGGGGAAAAGGGCAGGTGTGTGCCACTGGACTGCTATGTGGGAAAGGATATAGCCCCTCTTCCTAGTCTTTGAGAAGGAAGATTTGGAATAATAAAAAATAACAATAGCGTTTATGGCATTCTGACTTACAGAGAGTATGGGGCTCAGCTTTGGTCACCCAGCCCATATTCTCTTACTTAGGTCTTCCTATCAACCCTTCCCAGTAGGTGTTAGGGGAAGGGAGTGTCAGGACTCCACTCCTGCTAGACCAGGATCTCAGAGCCATGTTTCTCCAAGCCTGCACTCTTGTTCTCCTAAACCCTGCCATTTCCATTGGCAGTGATGTGGGCCACCCTTATTCCTGTCTTCGAATGGCACATGGTACACGGCACACAGTAGAACCTCAAAAATCTAATGGATCAGAAAGAGTAGCCACATGCCAAGGTGCATTGTGAGTTAGGTGGGATCCTGAGACATGTAGGAACTTAAGGGGCATTCTGCCCCAGGGGCACAAACTTTGCAGAGCAGGAAACTGGAGCTCAAAGCAGGGAAGGGTTATCTCCAAGGCCACATAACCCATTTGTGGGCTGGAAAGAAGGCCTCCCTGTTGGGTGCCTTACCTCAGGCCTTTGCTCCTGGGATTGCTGCTTGGTCTCCTGGGATTGCCCTGGGCTGGGTGAGGAGTCCCATCTGGGCCCTGCCCACAATTCTTTCCTGACAGGAGAGGGTAGTGGAAAGACCCAGGAGGTGGCCTAGGCCGGGCCTATGGAGATGAGACCCTATTCCCTCCCCTCCTGCCAGGAGGGCTGTTTACGGAATTCCCTCACAGTCTCTTTCCCCAGAATGGATAATTTCTCAGACTCTGCCTACTGATTAGAGCTGGAATTTAAATGAATAACTGTGACCTTGTGGAAGTGCCCTAGTTATGCAGAGACCCGATGAGGAAATAGGCCTCTGCCTTGGTCCATCAGAGCCCTGGCAGGCACAGAAGGAGGGCTTCCTGCCTGAGAGGCCCAGAGGAGGCCTGTCACTATTGCCAGAAGGAACCGATGGCTTGCCTGCGCCTTCCTCCGTGGCTCCTGATCCCTGCCTCTGTTGTCTTTCCCCAGGGCTGTCCTCAGGGAGGGAACCTGGTATCTGTCCTGAATCCTGCCCTGTCTCCAGTGAGTTGCTTAGTCCAGCCAAAGATGCCTTTCTGAACCTGAAGTCAGAGCTCTGGCTTGGATCTGTAACATGAAGGGGAGGTTACAGACACCCGCTGTTCCCTGATGATCACAGGGCCCAAAGTCTGGGCACCTCTGGGAGCTCTTCTGAGAAGCAGAAGTTTTGGCCTCACCCAGACCTACTGAAGCAGAATTGGTATTTTATCAGGAGCCCAAAGTGTAATCACATTCATGTTTGAGACAACCTGGCGTCAGATTTTGAGTCTTTTTCCCTCTGGGGCTGCCAGGTCTGTCTTTACTGAGGTAGCTACAGTTCACCTTGCTAAATCTGTAGTCCGTAGTGCTTCTGCTGGGCACAGCATGAGATACCTGCTGGACCTGCCTGAGGGGCATAGGAGGAAGAAGATTACAGAAGGGAAATAATGAGCAGTTATTGACTACTTAGTCTGTGCTGGTTGCTGTGCAGTTTCCTCCCTTCTCCTCCCTCTCTTCCTCTTCCCTTCCTTTCCCCCTCTACTACCCTTCCTTCTCCTCTCCACCATCCATCCTTCCTTCCTTCCTTCCTTTCTTCCTTCCTTCCTTCCCTCTTTCCTTTTTATTTCTCTCTCCCTACTGGGGTTTGAATGCAGGGACATTCTTCCTCTAAGCTGTACCTTTAGTTCTTTCGCTAAGTTGCTGAAGCTCTCATTGAGTTGCTGAGGCTGGCCTTGAACCTATGATCATCCTGTTTCAGCCTCCCAAAATCTGAGATTACAAGTGTGCCCCATCAAAGCCCAGCTAGGTACTTTCAGTATAACAGTTTACATATTGCAAGGCAAGATAGCACAGGTTAAACTGGGCGTGGTGGCGCACAATTGTAATCACAGCATTTGGGAGGCGGAGACAGGAGGATCGCGATTTGTGGACAGCTTCAGCTACTACTCAGTAAGGCCCTTTGCAACTCAGTGAGACCCTGTTTCAAAATAAAGAATAAAAAATAGGACTGGGGGTGTAGCTTGGAGGTAGAATGCCCCTGGGTTCCATCCCCAGTACTGAAAAAAAAAGAAAAAAAGATAGCACAGGTTAGCTAGGACTCAAGGGTCAAATCCAGTTCACTGCTTGGTTTTATAAGGCCTTGAGCTAAGAAATTTTGTTTTGTTTTAATTGTCAAGTGTTTGAAAACAATCAAAAGAAAAAGAATTGGTAATGCAAAAAGATTTATGAGGTTTGGATTTCTTAGAACACAGCGGCACTCAATCCTTGGCTGCTTCTGAGCTGCAAAGGCTGAGTTACTTGAGTAGTTGTGATAGAGACTTACAGCCTGAAAAGTCCAAAATATTACTATCTGGTCCTTTAAGACAATAATTTGCCACCCCTGGATTACATAGAGCACAGCCTGGGAACCCGGTGCCAGAGTTTACATCCTGGTTCTTTCACAGGTTACTTTACCTTTGTGGTCCCTACTTTCTACACGCATGAGGTAGATATGATAAAGGGCACCTACCTCTTGGGACTGTCTTGAGGATCAAGCAAGCTCCTACATGCTTTCTTCAGAGCAGTGCCTGGCACAGAGTAAGGAATATGTAGCAAAGCTATTATTGGAATTCTTCTCATTGGCTCCTTTGAACACATGTTTCTGTTTTGTACATGAAGATACTTAGAAAGGTTTAAAAAATACAATCCCCTATTTGCTTTGGGTCTTAGTCTCCCTAATTGCTCAGAGAAATACACCAGTACCATGACATAGACTCCTTCTAAACATGCCTCTCCTGTCCCACGCTCTCCCTCATGGGTCTTGGCCTTCATGGTTCCAGTGAAGAGATCCCTCAGGCTGAGATCCAGTTTCACTCTCAGGTGGGGCTTTGGGATCCCAGTAAGAAGGGACAGGGAGACCAGTGTCTGTAGAGGGACCACCAGATGCCAGGTGCCTACCACATCACAGCTGAGGGACTCTGAACTCTAAGACATGGCATTCTTTTCCCAAGGTCAGAAGCAGATCTTGTAGATTTCAAGATTTAAAGTCAGGTTCTAGGATTTCTCCTGTGTGGTGCTGCTACTCTTCCCAGAAACATGTGTCCTTGGCCAAGTCATGTAACCCTTTTGGGCAACAGGCTTCTTTTCCTTACTGTGAAGTGTCTGAATCAGATGAGGTTTCAGGCTTCTTTTATTCTGAGACTCCGTAATTAGCTTGTCTGACTGAGACACCTGGGGGAATAGCAAACAGAAGTATGCCTTTCCTCTCTCTACCAAGACTTACAGTAACTCCAAACTCCAGTGGTACCTATAATATTTTGCCTGTTATTTCCTATTCTTTTGGGCAATAGTCCCACTGCTTTTGCTCTTATTACTTTATTAGGAAATACGCTTAACATTTATTGAGCCTGTATTTTGAGCCAGGCACTAAAATGCTAAGTTTCTCATGCATTATTTAATTCTTTTGACATCCCCAGGAGGTGGATTCTGTTATTAGGCCCATCTCACTTGTGGATCAGCCAAGGCTCAGGTTTAATAAGTATCCACTGACAACCTCCAGTAAAAGGTGCTAGAGCAGGATACAAGCTCTGGTTAGTCTCCTAGAAGCATCTCATAGTGAGCTCCACCAGAGTAGAAACTCCCCAAGGTGCACTCCTCTTCAAGACGATTCTCAGCTAAAAGCTGTGCCAATAACATTGTGGGCACAGAATGAATAAATAGTGCTTAGGACTCAGCTCTTAGTTTTCCTGAAAGTCTGCACTGTATTGGGGTTCACCCTGAGACCGATTAATTGAACCAGTCTCTGTTCAGTATCCATCTTGGGCTCAGCTTAGTGGGGAATGTGGCCTGCAGGGAAATCCACCTCCACTGTGTGTAATTGAATTGGAAGGAGGCCCTCAGAATGGGATATCAATGCTGTTTCTAGCCAATTGCTGGGCTGGGGCCTGGGAAGTCCCTCTTGGCTCCCATAGCTGATTTTGATGAGTAAGTGTGGATAAGGAGCTATTTCTCAGCCTGCCTCTAGTTTGGGCTATCTTAAGAAAACGTATCACCAAGGCTTTTTTTCCTTCCTTTTTTTCTGGAGCCCTTAAATCCCCTCCTTTATTATCTTAGGAAGGCATGCACACTAAGGTGTTGGTTATGGTCACATTTCTTTTCTTTCTTTCTTTTTTTTTGTGGTACTGGGGTTCCTAGAAACCCTTCTTCCTCTGGGATACACTCCCAGACCTATTTTTTATATTTTTATTTGAAAACAGGGTCTCTTAAACCAGCGAGGCTGGCTTCGAACCTGCAGGACCCTCCTGTCTCCGCCTCCCAAGCATGGGGATTACAAGTGTGCGCCACCATGCCCAACTTATGGTCACATTTCAACTCCAAGTTCTGGAGAACAGGGCCAGAGTTGGAGCTGGGAAAAAATATCATTAGCAATATCCTATAGTCTCAATGGGATAATACGGCTCACCCCTAAATACACCAAATGTGTGGAGCTATTTATCTGTAGCTCCAATGATGAGCTTTGATGGCATTTGGTAGCAAGGGACAATGAATGCTAAATGTCTTGTGATATATGAGAAAACCTCTTTCAAATATTTGTGCTGCTCAAAATCCATTGAGAAACTACTCTAGATCAGTGTCTTTCTTGTATGGTGGGGGGAAATGAGGCTACAGAGCCCACTGTAACCTAGCTCAGTCACACAGTTTGTGCCAGCATTGGATAGTTTCCAAGTCTGGCCTATAGAGGCTTGGTAAGGGCCTGAGTTAATCTAGTCTGTTTGCTGGATCAGGCCTCTGGGTGGGTGGGGAGATGGAATGAAGCTCAAAGTCTAGGACAGCAGATTGGCTTGTTGGGCAACTTTAGTTGACTGACTGGGAAGGGAGTTATCTGAAGATGCACTGTGGGCAGGAGTTAATGCTGCTAGTGCTAGTGTTGCTACCTGGCTTATTAGAGAAATAGTGTTGGCCAGAGATGAGGCATGGTCAGACAGGATACCTAGAGACCATTGTTCTAAATAATTACAGCAATAACAAGTTTGAGCCCCTTCTGTGTACCACGAACTGTGCCAGGTACTTTCTACGTGTGCTCACATGATTGTCACAATGACCCTGATAGGATATTTTGTAAGTGAGAAGCAGATATTTTACAGAAGCACAGAAGAACTACTTGCCTTAAATACCGCAGAGGTAGAGCTGGTATTTGAATCCAGACTTTGAAGGACTTAAAGCAATGGTTTTACATACTCTGATAAGTACCAGAATCACCTGGTGAGTTAATAAAGGTGATCAGAACTATCTTTAACTATCATTGGAGATAGTTCTCCCAGGTAGTTTTGACTGGACCAAGTTTGGGAACACCTATTCTAAAGAAAGTGATCTGGAAGATGAAGGGGGACATAAAGCTTCACTCTTAACTACCATTTATATATCCCCCCAGACATTAAGGGAAAGGGGAATATAGAAGAGTGAGTAAGCTGAATGATGCCCCTTTGGTCCTATTTTAGTGGCATATAGGTCATAGTTGTAGAGCCATCACCCTGACCCATTAGAGCCAGATGTATATTTTCTTCCATTTCCTCTCATGCCACATGGGCTCTTGAAGGGCAGGGAGGATCTTACTCTTTGAGAACTGAAATTTATTCATACTTGAATCACAATGCTTACCACATTTTATGTGCTCACAAATTTTGTTGAAATCAACATTTAAGAGATGAAAGGAACCAGTAGAGTGTTGTGTTAGTCAGTTTTCTATTATTGTAACAAAATATCCAAGATAACTTAAAAGGAGGAAGGATTTATTTTGGCTCACAGTTTCAGAGCTTTCAGTCCATGGTTACTTGGCTCCATTGTTTCCGGTGAGGCAGAACATCATGGTGGGACACACATAGTGGAACAAAGTTTCTGACAGGCACTCAGGAAGTAGAGAGAGAAAGAGAAAGGGCTGGGGACAAAATATACCCTTCAAGGGCATGCCCCCAATGACTTACTTTCTTCAATTAAGCTCCACCTCCTGAAATTTCCACGCCTTCCAATAGCCCATTAAGCTATGAATCTGTCAGTGAATTTATTCCACAGATAAGATCAGAACCCTCATAATCCAGTCACCCCCAAAGGCTACAGCTCTGAACACTGCTGCAGTGGGGGCCAAGCTTTCAACACATGAGCTTTTGGGGGATAGTTTGGATCTAAACCATAATCATTGTCAAGACTTTCTCCCTTCTCCTTCTGTCTGCACCTCATTTTTTAACCTTTTCTCTAAGAGTGTATTCAGACTTGAACCCGTTTAGTAAGGAGCAACTCATTGCTCCTTTAGCCTCCGATTCCATTCCAACAGCATTAATGTTTGAGAGCTCTTCCTTGTCCTGAGTTGCTATAGCTTTCACCACCTGTATGCCTTTCAGTCCTTGGAGACACACAGAATAGATCTAATTACTCTCCCAGTGTTTCAGGACAAAGCTTTTGTCTTTAAGGATTTTCTTTTCTAAGGGATAAAACATCTTCAATTTCCATGGACATTTTCATCTAAGGGTTTTAAATTCTTTCATCTAGGTCATTGTTCTCTGAAAAATGAGTCCCCCCTCCTGCATCTTTTCCAAAGAAGATGTCCACACCACACATAGCATTGTACACATTATTGGGATCAGTTCATTATAGACTGCTTTTATCACTTCACTTTTCTAGACTCTATATCTATTAATGGTAGCTCCAAACACCTTAACTTAAAAAAAGATATAGGATTAAATTGAACTTAATGTCAAGGTGAAGCTTTCCTATTTTTTTGTTTGCACTGCTGCTAAACCATTTCTTTTCCCTTCCTAGACTTGTGCAATTGGTTTATTTGACTTAAGCGTGAGACCATTGTTTGATTTTGTTATTTCCAGTGCACCATGATCCATATGGGTGTAGTTCTTACATCCAGTACATCAGCTGTTCCTTCCAGCTTTATGTTATTCATGAATGAAGAATGATTTTAGAGAAGTTTGTGACAGTTGGAAAGCAAGGACTTTCTTTCTTTTGGGACAGAAGTTTTCTAAAAGTCATTGCTGATTCTTTAACCCATCAAGTGACAGGCATGATTATCTTCATCTCTCTGCCATTCATGCTATGCATTCATGAGGAAATTTTACTACTTCTTCCATTAAGATAAAGAATATATTGGGAATGTGCTGTAGATGTTCTTTGCTCTGCCTTGAGATTATGCCATATAAACTGTTTGTAATTCATGGGCATAAATGAAAGCAGCACTTCCTGTTTAAACTATTATGCTATAAGAACAAATTTGGTCAAACATTGAGTGTTAGATGGTGAGGGTTAAGCATAGGCATCATGAAAGGGCAAAACCCACAGGCTGAGACCTGGCTGGCTCTTGTCTTGAAGAATTAGCAGCAGTCTCTCTTCTCTCTGTATCTCTGGAAACCATTATCATCAGTATAATTACTTAAGTCATTCTCAGTACTGTGTCCAGCTGTGGGAAAGGAAAACTATATATATATATATATATATATATATATATATATATATATATATATATATATATATATGTATAATCTTCTTGAAAACTAGCCTATGATTGCTGTTAGGGGATCATTTGCATTTTTATATAGCTTGGCCATGGTGGTGGTAGGGAAGCCTACCATTCTGACTGTCGTTAGTGTTCTTAGGGTATTAGTTTAAACCATTTCAAATTGCTATTTTTAGTAGTTCAGAACCAGTCAAATATCATCAATTTTCCATAGTTCAATACAACATGTTGCTTGGAATCTGGATTCAGAGAGGTAAAGAATCTTAAAGTTCAAGGGAACATTTTTGTTAGATCTCTCGTTAAATGCTACTTGGACTTTCAACTCTTTTCTATGGTATTTCTGTCAAGTGAAACATCTCTTGTTATTCTACCTTCTTTCATGCCAATTGTGCTTGCTCCATTTATCTTGCATGTGCAGCTTTTAAAGTGCTTGAAAGCAGTGCTCATATCCTTACCTAGCTGCTTCTCATTTGAGATGAACATAGATGTTCCTTCAGCCATTCTGCTTTTGATATGGTTTTGGAATCTTCATAATCCTGGTTTTCTTCCTCTGGGCACATCCCACCTGGTTCATGTCCTTCCTGATATATGCAATATACTCTGAACTAAAACTCTAAATTTAGCACAGTCAGTGCTAAGAGGTGGGACTATTGAACTTTTTTTGTGTGTTTGGAATGGTGGATGGTGCTTCAGTGCCAGAATTTACATTTGTTCCTTACAATCAAATTTTACTTTTTTCTTGTTCCCAATCTTTTGGATTCCTATTTCAATAGCTAACAAATTAGCTATTCCTCAGAGCTTTAGGTCATCACAACATCCAGAAAGCTTGCTGTGAATATCCTTAGCCAACTCATTGACCAAAATATGGAACAGGTCTCAGCTCTGTTGTAAGGTGAGAGTAAACCCCTGGCAGAGAGGACAACTAAAGTTCATAGTGAAGGTCAAAGAATTGTCCAGAGAGGGGCTGGTATGAGGCACAACTGTAGACTTATGTGGAGGTTTTCTCTAGCCCTTTCTCTTCCCCTTAAGCATTCTTGTCCTCATACTCTGAGCCCTCTCTCCTGCCAATGTGGCAGCCTTTTTCAGCCTGCATGCCCCTTTTTTCTATTCAGAAGTCCCTGTGCTGTGCCCCTGTTTTTGAGGAGAGATCTTTAGTGTGTCTGTCCTGGTAATCTCTCCTATATGATGATATCAAGGCTGAGAAGTCTGATTGTGTCCCATGTCCAGATTTACAATTTAAAGATGGGTATGGCTTAAGAACCTCAAGAAAGTGCACAGGAAAGGAAGAATTTTATATTTTAGTAGAAATAGACATTAAGCTTCTTCCCTATTTAAAATGCAAATCTGTACATGAGACTTTTTTCCCTTTTCTCTTTTCCAAATTCCTAATCATACTACAGACAAGCTCCCTTGCAGTGTCTTCTCTCTTTGTCTGGCCCCTCCCTGCTCTGCCTTCACTATCTCCTTAGTTCTTCTGGAAATATCAGGTGAATATTTCCATCACCTTCTGATTTTATGTAATTATTCTTTTTAAAAAGTCCTTGTGGCTTTGTAAGGATTTTATGTTGGCATTGGCAGCAATTAGTGACATTTAATTTCTCTACTTTGGTATGGAAAAAGAGATAATATATGTGGATTTTTCACTGGGATAAAACTCTGAAAGTGAATGAAATAAAAATATTGGCAGAAATAATTTTTTCTCCTGAATATTTTTTCTTTCTTTATTGAAATACTTTCTCAATTACTATATCAGGTGAAGGAAGGAAGAAAGGATGGATTGAAAACCATCTGAGGTGGGCAGGCTATCACAGGTTGGGGTGGGGGTCAGTATTAACTAAGAAGATGGAGGCCATCAACTTCTGGTCTGGTTCCTGAACGTTGCATCTTCCTCTTGCCCATTTTAGAAAATGGTTTCTGGTCTTTGTATTAGTCATTCTCATGACAGGCTTCATGATGTCCACAGCTGCTTACAAATGACTTTGCTTTCATAGTCATTTCATTTTCCTGAGCTGCAAACGCAGCTATCTCCATGGGGATTTTCCTGAAGGGTATAACATAGTTTAGAGAGCCATACGTATATTCTGCATATATTTTACATATGATTTGCAGTCTGTTCTAAGGCAGTTTTGACTTTGCATGTCTGATCTATTGGTGCTTTTTCTCTTCTCGTTCCTATATGTACCCTTGGAACTTGTGTACCACAGACTGGTACAAGAAGAGTGAAATATGACACTAGGAAGGTAGGAGGAGAGTCATAACTGTTACACACCTGTTGAGATCCACAATGGTCACTGGATTCAACTAGAGTGGAATTTTGCCAGGATGTGATATCAAGTAGAAGTTAATAGAGTTGCTTTTCCTTTTTTAAAAATTATCATTTTTTTAGTTCCACAAGAATTATGTGCTGGTGATTCTTAATTTTCTGCCAATCAAAGGGCCACCCAAACCTTACCTACCCTTAGGCAAACTTTTATGGAGCTGACTTTGGAGTCATCTTTGAGGATCTGTCCAATTCCAGAGCCTATAGTAAATTGTTTTGAAAAGATGTAGTCTCCATTGCTTCTATAATTTCCTGGTCCAGTCATGCATTATCATTCAGTAGCCCTGGAGCATCAAGCCCAGAATAAATTCCAAACTTCCAACCCAGCCAGGGTATTGGTCTATAGGCTGACAGTGTGGGCTGGGGGGCTGCTGCTGCTGCACTTACATCACCTTCTGGTTCTGAGGTTGACCAGAAAGCCTATCTTCATTTTAACTCCATCCTTATCAACCACACATGTAATGCATATCCAGCATAGATCCCACTTCCTTTCTTGCTAATTATGCCCTTTTAAGTTAAGATTTTTGAGTGTTATTTTCTGTAATTTATACAGAAAAGTTATCTAATTCCATTTTTAAAAGTGTAAATTTATTTTTATATTTCAATGTTGAATATACTTGAAAAAGTGAACCTCTGCAATATCTCAGTAACTTCCCACCCCTCCTAGGTTACAACTCAGAGTGACAGCCCTTTTCTTTGAAGCTTCATTTACTTTCATGTGCTCTGACCCTTTCTTCCATGAAGCGGATGTGATAAGTCCTTATATTCATCCTGACTCCTTTGCTGACCATAGTCCAACAGTGTAAAATGCACACTGGATGTTTTTGCTTGAGTGATTCTTCTTTTTCTTCAACGCACTGCATCATGCTTAAAACAGAACTCATTATTCCCTCACTCCAAATCCATCTCCCCACCCACCCCACCCCACCCCCCCATCCCACTCCAGCCTCCTATCTCTGATATTACTTCCACCCGTATCGTATACTTTTTCCCCCTGATGTCTCTCATTCATCATCAAAGCCTGGTGAATCCTCTTTTTCCCTTTTCCTTCCAACTGCCATGATACTCATTTGGGCCCTTTGCCTATGACTGATCTTTCTGCCTTCATCTCTTTCCCTCTAATCCATCCTGCCTACAGTACTGCAAAAGCAATCATCCTCAACATTATTTTCCCTGGGTCATTCTCTTGTCCATGACCCCTCAATTTTCCCAAAAGCTATGAGACCAAATCCATTATTTTAGCCTTGAAACTTAAGACCTCCATACCCTAATCCTTATGACAATCTTTCACTTCTTCTTTACATCATATATGTATATGTATATATGTGTGTGTGTGTGTGTGTGTGTGTGTGTGTGTGTGTGTGTGTGTGTATTTCATCTTTTATAATGTATAGCACTGCCATGTGCCTGGAAGTACCCTAGTTGTTTCTGAAAAGTTGAACAGGAAAGTCTTTAGAAGTGAACTTTGTTGCCTTAGGAGCAGATGGTGCTACCCAGAATGTCCATGGTCTCTCTTAATCTTAAAAAAAATATTTCAGTGCCTATTTCAAACACCTCTGTCCTCCAGAAGCCCATTATGAGCCTCCCAGTACCCTCCTTTTAGATCCTACTAACAGTGTGTGTCTACATTCATCATCAGACACTTAGCAATTAGCCATTAATTCCTCATTTAATCATCAAATACATTCTGAGCACCTACTGTGTGTCAAGCATTATAATAGATGTTGTCTCACACAGCATTATATTTTCATAGCATAATAGAAATGACAATAGCCCTTGCATAGCTCTTCCCATACACAGGCTCATCTTTACATATTTTATTCAATCTTCAAAACAATGTATGTAGGAGACAATAATATAAAAGTTTATAGATAGGAAAATCATTGTTTAGCAACCTTCCTAGGGTTACAAGTTAGGAAGTAGCAGAGATTGCATATGAGTCTAGCTCTGAAGTTCTTAATTTTAATCCCTGTGGTTTACTGTGAGTTACCAGTATATGTTATCAATTAACTAATTTGGTACTGGAGATAGAACCCAGTCAGGGTCTCTACCTCCAAGTTACATCCCTATCACCTTTTTTAATTTTGTATTTTATTATAGTTGCATAAACATACAGATCCCTTCCCAGGTATGTGCTAAACTCCTAGATGTCAAGGAATTTGTACCATATGCCAAATAATTTGTACCATACTTTGTTATATTTTCTACTGCCTTAGGCAGTCTTCCTATACTAGGTACCTGAATCATTTGCTGGTCTGGTTGTTGGCTTTTCCATTCACTGTTGATAGGCCAGAAATTTTTAGCACCAAGTGGGAGTGTTTTGAGAGAGGAGACTGAATTTCAGAATATATCTGAATACTTTGGAATTCTTGGTTTCCAGTTTTTAATTCTTTAAACTATAAGGATAGGTTTATACAACAAGATACTGATACAAAAGCTCTTAGAAGTAAAACAAAATTCTCTTCACAAAAAACAAAATAAAACATATACCATGTTAGGTGTAACAGTTGCTATCCTCCCCCGTCCCATTTCCTATTACACTTACTCATGTTCATTTTGCTTTATTGCCTGCAAAATCAAGGTTTTGACATGGGATCCTAGACCTGCATTCTTGGTTTAGTATTTCTATTTAAGATTTTTATAAGTTAAAGACGAACATCTCACTTGAGTGGCAATAGTGCAACTATATATGTCGCTTAATAAAACCCAGTAAGTACATATTTGAATTTTAAAAATACAGGTGTTTGGTTATTTGCATTTTATTTATTTTATTTACTTTATTTTATTTTGGTGGTACTGGGGTTCCTGGAAGCCCTTCTACTGCCGGGCTACACTCCCAGACCTATTTTATATATATACATATAAATATATATACATATATATACATATATATATATGCAAAAATATATATGCGAAAAAATTATATATATATGTATATATATAATTTTTTTTTTTAATTTGGAAACAGGGTCTCTTAAGCCAGTGCACTGGCTCTGAACCAGTGTGATCCTCCTGTCTCCGCCTCCCAAGAGCGGGGATTACAAGCCTGTGCCACCACACCTGGCGGTTATTTGCATTTTAAAGGGATTCTTCCCTTCACAAAAGGATCCACTACAGGGTTCCATTAAATATCCAATTTCTTTTTGTGCATATATCATACAATTTAATTTACCAAAATTTTATTTATATGCCATTTTAAAGAGGTAGCTCTTAAGTTTAGGTGAGCTTGGAAATCACGTGGGAAGCTAATTTACATTTCAGATCTTGCTGTAACTCCTTCTACGAATTCTACTTTGTTATGTTTGGTGTGAGGCCCAGAATTTTCATTTTTCATGAGGATCTCCATATTACTGATACAGGTAATCAGTGAAAGACATTTTGGGAAATACAGAAACCAGAGCTAAACTGCAGGAGTTTCCCTAGAGCTTGAATACCCCTTACTACCAAGTGTCCTGCTTACCATTTATTTAATATATTTTAAAAATAATTTGGGTTGAGTAGACTCTTCCACTTCTTTCTTTCTTACTCTCCTGCAGCTGACCAACATCATTAATCTCAGATGTAAAGTAGTTGCCTTCTCCCTTTTTTTGTGTATGCTAGGGATTAAACCCAGGAGCATTCTACCTCTGAGCTACATACACCTCAGGCTCTTTTTATTTTTGTTTTTGAAAGAGAATATCACTACATTGCTTAGATTGTCCAAGGATATGCAATTTTCATGTCTCAGCCTTCCAAGTATTGGGGTTACAGGTGTGCAACATCACACCAGGCTGCCCCCTCCTTTTCTTAACACCCTATTTTACTCCTCAACATCTTTTGGGATCTTCCTTATTCTCATTTCTTAAAGCTGACAAGGCCCTTTGTGAATGGCTACCTACCAAATCCATACATCTATTTGTTTCTGTTTTCCTTTCCACATACTTCTACCTTCCTTTCCCGTATCTCTTACTCTTTGTGCTCTTGACTGGTATGCTGATGGCTATGACTTGGTCAAGAAATATCAGACATTGTAGGAATAGTTACTTCTGTGAAGGTTTCTCATGGGTAGAGCTAAGGACTTTTTCTCCTCTCTCTCTACTTTTTAACCCTCCCCCCAAAAAAAAGACTCCACGTTAATTTTTTTGAACAAACAAAATCAGGAGAAGCACTTGCTTTGGCATGATTCTCTATTCTTCCTTGAGTATGAATCCTAGTCCTAGAGCAAGAATGCCAGGACTGTGCATTTATAATATGATTATAGTTTAATGAAATTTGTTCAGAATATAGACTCCATGACATTTCTGGCACATGTATCTGTGTATTTAATATATTACTGATCTTTTAAAAGTCAGTTGCTTGACCTATATTTTGCCTCTGATTACTTTCCTAAATCTCTAGTAATCTCCAAGAAAACATCTAGAGATTTCCATACTTTAGGGCTTTTTTTTCTGCCTTATTAATCCCCTGCATCCCTGACTTTTGCTCCAAGTAAAGGTTCTCTGGGGTGGTCTGGATTTTGTAAAATAACTCCAGTGATAATAGAACAAGTATAAGAGCAAATAACTGGTGTAGTTGGTTACTAGTTAGAAATCTTTTTTAAAAATAGATTTATCAGATCTTATGTTTCTCTTGAAGGAGCTCAAAATAGCCTTGTTTACCTTTCATAAAAATGTAGCCTGAGGTTCTGTTATTTGCTTATTAGAACTTTGTATAACCTCTTTAGCCCATTCAGCGCTGGGGTGAGCCTCCCTAGTAAGTATGGGGGACTTTGTAGAAAAATTGAAGAAAATGGAGCAAGAGGTATGGTTTTAGGTTAAAACATGAAGTGATAGGAGAAACGGTCCTCTGAGCAACTCTGACAAACAGGAATTCATCTAGTATATTCACTAGGATCCAACTTATGTAGAAAACAATACTGTATCTAGGGAAAAAAAGTTTATGGTAATCTCTGGATGGTAGGCTTTCGACTGATTGTTTCCCTTGTTTATTTTTCTGAATTTCCTCCAAGTTTTTACAGTGAGCAAGTATTACTATTACAAGTAACTTGAATCAAGGGAAGAAACCTACTTTGCCTGACATCACCAATATCCTTCTCAGGGACCTAATCTTAATAAATCTGTCACAAATCCTGCCTATTGCATATAGAATATTGGTTAAAGGAAAGTTTTCCTTAATAGGCTCAGAGCAGTTCAACCAAAGACTATCCTTTGGACTGGAAGCCCAGCCTTTTGTCCCATAGCTAAAAGGCTGGGGTGTCTGGGTTTATTGCATGCTCTTGAGCGTGTGCATATGCCATGCTGCACTTCCACTCAAGAATTAAGAGATGACTGTACCATGTTTGGGATTTTAACATTGTCTTCTTTCTTTTCTCTTTCCCTTCCCCCTTCCTTCTCCCTTTCCCTCTTCTCTCTCAAGGCCTCTCCCACCTCATGATGAGTGAACAAGGTAGGTACTTGGTGCTTGTGGTCATGCAGCTGCCTGAACTGCTTGCCTTTGTGCCTCTGACTGGTCACTCGGGGAGTCTTGGTTGCTGGCAGGCCATTCTCTGCCTGTCTCTCCTGCTGTAGGCTGGGCTGGAGGCAGGACCACCTTGCTGGGGGGAGGGGCACCTTTCCTGATGCATCATGGTGCCCACCCCCAGCCTCCCTCTGGCTTCTCCATTCTCTGCCACCATTTGTCATCCTGGGCGCTGGCCCTGCCAGGCTGTCTCCAAGACCAAAGCATGAAACAAGGCATGACGCGTCGATAATGGGGGTGAATGAAGCTAATTTCAGAGCAACCAGGCGGTTAACTTCCTCCTGCTCCTCTCAGGCCCCGGCTGAGCCCCAGGCTGGGGGAGAGGAGCTGGGCTTCTCCCTGAATTCCACTCTGGGTGAAGGTTCGCCTTCTGTTTTCCCCTCCATTCCATTGCCCATTTTAATGACATTCTGCCCTCCCTGGTCAAAGGAAGCCCTTGGGGGTTTGACCATTTTCAGTTTTATAGGAAAGCAAAAATCATTGAAAGAACATGCTAATGTTCTCATGGCAGAATTTGAAGTCATTATACACCCTGAAGAAAACTGCATATAGAGATCTGTAAATTCAGCATCTGTAGCCTAAAATATTCAAATATGCAGGGAATGAACTGTGCAGGAAATTCAGCTCAGCTAAGCACAGGGTGGGCTGTGAATGAGGCCTTTTTCTCCTAAAGAAAAAAAAATTTCCACATTATCAGCCCAAGTTAGGATTTGAGAACTGAGCCTACTTAAAATTGTCTTTTACTTCATTATTCAATTGCTACTATTGTGTTTCCTTGGAGCCTTGAATTGATTGCAGAATTGGTCTACCTGCCTTGCCCTGTCATAGAAAGACTGTGCTTTAATTTTTCTTATTTCTCTTCAAAATACATGTGGGACTCAGTGCTTTTTTTTTTGAAAGACCAAAGAAAAGAAAGGAGTCCTTCCAAAAAGCCCTGGTTTCCTTGGTCTTTTGAGGAGGGAAGGGATGCCCTGATGGTGCTTTCCTTCCCCTGGTCCCTTATATTGAATCCATTAGGTGATTTTGCCAGATAGGGGAGTACAATTAGATTAAGGAAACACCTAGGAAAAAAGAAAAGTATGCTTGTGGCATCCAGGTAGCTGTTGAGTGGGAAATTGAGGTATATCTTGAATTGATAAACCAGGATAAGGAGGGAGCCCACCTTTCTAATTAAAGTGTATCCTCTAGACCTGAGCCAAGACTCATTATGTGACCTCCAGAAATTGCAATGGAGAGATGGTTTGGTAGACGCCAAATGCCAAAGAATAGAGCTGAAGGGAGGGGATCTGGGGAGTCATCCAGCATTAGAGGGGGCTCTGGAGAAGGCAAGGATGAAGCCTCTTTTCTTCCTGTAGGTGAGTGAGGAAGCAGGTGCAGACAAGTGGATATGAGCAGAGGAGGCACCTGCTCATGTTGACTGAGTGTCTGGGCACTTGGAGGAACTAAGCATTTCTCTATGAAGAGAGATGAAATAAGCTCTATGAATTGCTGGCCCAAAATTCAGTGACAAGTTACACCTGAACAAGTAGCCCCTCAGTCCTAATATCAGGATCTCCTGCTACATCCTCCAGGCTTGTGCTCCTAGCTGCCCTTCAGGAGTTCTCCCAGCTCATACAGTGGCTTGGAGTACCAAGTGGTTCATATAGCTGATGTCATAGAGCTGAGTATGGCATGTAAGATGGGCTGATGGGAACTTCCTTGATCTTTATTTAGCTTATTCCAGGCACACTGATGTAGCACAGGAGGGCTAAATCTTAGGATTGATATGGGAGATGTTTGAAGATCCCATATTGTGTACCTTATCTAGTACTCAAATGTATATTTGTAGAACATTTGAAGACAACCATGCTCCAGGGGAATAAGTCAATTACCTTCTAAAGAAAGAGAAAGTAATAATGATAAATATGGATTTGTGAATTCCTCTGTGGAGATATTTTCAAGACAGGATGCAGAATTCTTCTGGGTGACTGGTGCCACTGAGATTTTAAGTTACTGCTTGCAGGTTAGTCTGTTTTAGGAAGATCCTTTGACTGCATTCCTCTTCCTATAATTCCTTCCCATTTCCCCACCTCCTTGTCCCTTCTCTCCCTTCTCATAATCACCAAAAACACTCACACTCTTCTTCCTATCAATACCTCTGGCCTCTTCCTTGTTCCTTCACATCAAAGAAAGAGGCTTCTGTCTGGTTCATGCTGAGTCTTCAGAGTTTGTTTTTTATGTACATTAATATGCGTGGGAATATTTATGTATGTTATTTGTGCATTGCCTAAACATGTATGTTATACTCTCGGTCCTCATAGCTCATGTTATAATGTTGGGGAAATACAAGAGAACCTAGCTTCTCTGAGACTTTCCCCAGCCATTCTTTTAGACTGGTTAAGTGTGTGCAACCTCACATACATGTGGCTGTGCAGGTCTCTTGCATGCTGATTGCCATGTTTCTAAGGATGGGACTGGGAACCACAAATGGGATGAAGCTTAAACACTTAGCTGATGAAAGCAGCCTCACTGGTCACAGTGCCCACTGCTTGTTTAAGCAAGCCCCCCATTTGTGCATCTGTGCATCTGTCCTATGCTGCCTTCTCAGGATGCTATGATGCTGCTGCCTTTGCTGTGTGTTGTGAGGTTTGTTACGTGTGTTGCATCCCTGTGTGTCTGACGTGTGCTGATGTTTACTCTCCCTTTCTCTTGTTCTCTCTCGCCGCCTCCATGGTGGACACCATGCTTTCCCTCGCTAATTGGAACTCCTACTTCATTTCTGTAGGTAGAAGTAAAGGTAGAGGTCACTTTATTTGTTTTTTTTTATCATTATAGCTATCAATCTGCCTTCTGAATTATTCATGTTAACAAGGGGAATTGTCGATTCTGATGAATACAGCCATATCAGAACTTAATGCTTTTAACAACTAAAAACAAATAGCCCATGCTATCATTTTCCTTCAGTGCACTTTGTGTCCAGTGTTTGGGGCTGGTTCTGAGTTAGTGTGCCTCTCTAAACCCAGGATGAGCCTTATGTATGTTGTTGGACTATTTCTAACCAGAACAGGGAATTCTAAAAGTGGTTATGTAGTGTGGGAAAGATGTGGATCTTACTTGAGTGCAGGGTATTCTAAGGTCCCTTTCTAGTAGAGCATGAATTTGGGGGTAACATTAGTGAGGGAAGGCTAATAGATGAGAAAGAAGAAGTGATAAGCAAATTTGCCTGATGTTTGATTTAATGTAAAATTTAGAATGTATTAATTTATTGCTGATGTGCCCCCACCGTGTTATATTTCCCGCATATGTTAGAGATTAAATTTTTTGAGTGGAGTTGATTAGGCTTAGAAAGATGTGTGTGTGTGTGTGTGTGTGTGTGTGTGTGTGTGTGTGTGTGTGCATGTAGAAACCCAGGAATAAAAATGCATTACATTGTTGGGGGAAGGAAGATTTTAATTTTCAGTCAGCCTTTTGGCAGGTGGGCAGGGAACGGGCGAGGCGCTGAGCGGGTGGGCTTGCTCTGATGCTCTGACATGCTTCTCAGTGCTTCACACCTTTGGGTAGCATAGCTCACTCATCCATTCCTAATCAAAGCTGTCAGAGACACGAGCCCAGAGAACCTGGCTTGCCAGCTCAAATTGGATTAGCTGTTTGGGAGTGAAGGGAGAGGTTAATTGATAAATTATAAATATGTATCTGTAGCCCGCTCTCCCCTCTTCCTGACTCTCCAGCCCCTCGCCTGGTGAAGCTGTGTGCAGCTGCTTCCTTCAAACACTGGCAAATAAAAAAAGTAGGGGATGTGAATTCTGCTATGAGGACGCGAAGGAAGGAAGGGACTGATGTTATTAAAAATGTGACTATGAGGACCAGTCTGTGAACTGGCCATCTTCTGTTTGAGTTTGAGTTTTATCCTTTTCTGAATTTTAAAGTCATGTGTCATTGCCTTGGAAATAGTTCAGACCTTTCTACTTGAGACTGGTTGGTTGCCTGCTTCTTTAATGCCAATTTCAGGTGGATTAATTCTCAGAAATCCATTATGGGGAGCCCTTACCCCATTTCTAGGTTGGTATTTTTGAAGAGGCGAGTTGGAAAGGTAAAGAGAGAGAGGAATAACTAGAGATGTACCTCTGGCTGTATCCTCACCTCTCTCCTGACTGTTCAGTGGAAGACTGCCAGTGATGTCCTTATAGGGAAAGCCACCAATCAGCTCAGGACTCAGCCTTTCTGGTGACTTGTACTTCCTCCATTGATTTCTATAACAGAGTCTCTCCCTTTTTCCCTAATGTTTTAAAAGAAGTGTTTTTAGTGTTTTCAAGTTGCACACATGGGTGTTTTCTTTTCCCTGGGTCACTGCTTGCTGCTACCATAGCCAGCAGCTGTCAACGCTTATGGAGAACTGCTGTGTGTCATCCCTTGTACTGTGTACCTGTGTACATTATCACACTCAACGACTATAGAATCTTGTGTGCTTTTCTGTGAGGCAGGGGGTGTCATCATCCTTACTGTATGATAAGGATAACAAGGCTCAGGAGCTAAGTAAAAAAATCAAGTGTCCCCTAAGAGGAATCTGGGCACCTAACCACTACTCTAATCTATGTCTCTTGGATCTAAGGATGACTTCCATGTACATACCTCCTAGCTACCTCCTGGACACCAATCTGTCTTGAGTTCCAGCCTGCCATCTTGCATTCATTGTAGCACATGTCCAAATAAATGTCACCTAGTATGGTCACTTTGATCTTTCCAAAGTCAATCTTTATATCATGTGTCCACAAACTAACCTTTTTTTTATGATGTCTCTGTTTTTGTTGTTGGATCTTTGTTATCCTTATCACCCAGACTTGAAGCTCAGGAACCGCTTTCTATCCTTTCTGAAAACTTCTTCCTTCTAGGCAATTAGTTAAGAGAGAGAGTTGAAATTCTTTCCCAGAATGTCTTTTGCATCTCTACTGTCAACCACCTAGTTCAGTTCCTAGTGAGCACTTATTAGACCATTGACCTATCTGACTAGTCTTCCTGCTGCTCTTCTTTTCCAGTCTGTCCTGTGGTTGAGAACTGCATAAACGCCAGTGTCCAGCAAATGGAGTGCAGGATTAGCCATCTCACTTTCAAAGGCTTTCCAAGAATTTTTGTCTTTCCCTTCAATCTTCTCTCCTGTTCATCTTAGATGCAAAATTGCTACTCCATCCCAAAAGGGTACCAAATAACATTACTTAGACTTTCCTTATCTACTGGCTTTGCTTATCCTTTTTCTCTCCCTTCTAATGGCTCCTCCTCCCCTTTATTTCTTCTGCCCATTGAAATCATACATAGAATTCATTTCCTGCTTGATGCTATCCTTTAGTACTGTATGAAGAGTTAAGTTCTCCCTCCATGTATCTCTCTAACAATTTATATTAAAAGTTACTGAGGAATCAGGCCATTTCTCTCTACTAGATTGCAGGTATGTTGAAGACAAAGGTATTTGCCTGCTATTGTCCAGATGTGTCTAGCCTAGTGTGTTGCATGTGGAAGAGACTCAAAAGCTCTAATCCTTCTTATCCTGCTGTCAGTCATCTTCCTAAAAGTGAAAATAAAGCAAAATTAAAATTAAATTGGATCATGTAGCTCATTTGCTCAAGAGCTTTTGGTGTAGAACACAAAACCTTCTTGGTTTTGTGTTCTACAGGACTGTAAGCTACCCCCCATACACCCCACTATCACCCTTGCCAGCCCACCAGTCTCCTAATTCTCCCAAGTCCCTCTTCATGAATCCACATTGTGGCTTTTGATTTTGGGCTTTTGCTCACAGTCTGTTCTCTTTCTTGAATGTCCTTAAACACCCTTTTCTCTCACCATCCTGGAGCTCCAAGCCTCTTGAGTCTGCCCAGAATTTGTGCTTCTTTTATAAGGTACCTACACCAAACTGCCTTGTACCAGATTCACTTGTGTGTTTTAGTTATCACTACCTCCCCTCATCCATCAAAAGGATGGAGGCTGTGTCTTGTCCATCACTGTAACCAGTACTGCCTGAGCTCAGCATTTAGTCCAGAGTTGTACTTGATGAGTGTGCAAAGAATTATTTTCAATTGAACTAAACAGTTGGCTTTAGAAATATGGGGGAGGGATAGGATTTGATTTTCAGGAGTGATGGTATTAATGGGGTTACTCTACACACTAATCTGTATCTCTTATTACTGCCCTCTTTCTCCCAAAGTACTGAGCAAAGGACCTACAAGGGTCATGGAGTAAGACCAGGTATTGTGGCTCTAATTCCGTCCTCACCTAGACCTCTTTTAGCCCTGTGTGTGTAAGTGTCAATGGCAAATGGTTATAAATTACACCAGATGAAAGTGGGAAAGGTTTGGATTTATCCTTAGGAGCTTTTCAGAAAAAAAGAATATATATGCCTCCGATTTTGTCATTCTTTAACAGCCAAGTGACAAAACAGTAAACACATAGTGGAAGGTATTGCGAAATGAAATCTACAAAAACAGAACAGGGTGTTGGGGCTGTAATGCTAACCACTCTACGTAGGAGGTGATCAGGCAGCCTGCTGGTCAAAAACTGTGTGACTTTACCCAGACATGACTGCGGGGAAGACTTCTCCAGCCATTAGCTTTCCTCAGTGTTGGGACTTGATTTTGATTTTGATGCCTCTTTTTAGGTGCTGAAAGTATGTTTTGACTTCCTTCCCACTTTTCTTGTCTATGTGGGGAAGGCCCATTTCTGAGTTAGGTGATCAAATACTTTCCTTTGAATTGAGCTTAGAAGTAGAAGTTGCAGCCTTGATAGGTATCAAAGGACTAGATCTAGGTGCAAGAAAGATGCTAGTGTAAGGAATACGGTAGTTCTGGGCACTGTGGCACACTGGAACACACAAATCATCTGTGATGCAGCAGCCTCTACTCTACTCTGGCCAGTTACTACCACACAAAAGGCTGGCCCAGTGTCACCAGAGCCTCAAGAGAAGCTGGAACTGTGTTTGGTAAGAATGTCAGCTCACAGCCAGGCATGGTGGTATATGCTTCTAATCCCAGCATTTGGGAAGCTGAGACAGAACTTGAGATCCAATTTCCCAGCCAGCCTCAGCTACTTAGTGAGGCCCTTTGCAACTCAGTGAAACCTTGTTTCAGAATAAAAAATAAAAAAATAGGGATGGAGGTATAGTTCAGAGGTAGATTGACTCTGAGTTTAATCTCAGAGAAAGAATCTCAGCTCATGGCACTGTTCTCTCTCTGTGTACAGGTATGAATATACATATTCACGTGGGTGTAGTGCGTAACAAATGAGCAAGCCCCTGACCCACTGACTCCTTTGCTTGAGAAGGAAGATGGAGTAAAAGATTTCTTATTGGATGTCAGAAGGGGGAGGCAGTCACTGGAAATACGTTTAATTTTCTCTGTGCTCATAATCCCCATCAGAGTACCAGGAATCATTTCTCCCCTTACTGTTGCTCTCAGAGAACTTAATCCAAGTGTCTGGTGAGGTTGGTTTTGATGAGTGATATGGGCATGTGTGGAGAGAGTATTGGGAGTGTGATGGATGATGGGAAAAGAGGCAACTAACATATTCAAATAATTGCCAAGAATGGGCCACCGTGAGGGTGGCTTGGGGCATTTAATATTTTCTGCTTTCACCCTATAGACTTCATTAATGACTGGACTAAATAGTTGAACCTAAGGATCCATTCTAGTCCTTCAGGACAGAGAGGTGCCTTTTGGTTTATTTTTGTTGTTTTTTTCTATGTAGATTTGATCACTGGCCTTCTAATGATGAACTGCTCAACACTAGCTAAACCGCAAAGAGATAATCAAGATACATGAACTTGAATATGATTTTATGCAGATTGTGTTTTGCTGGTAATAACATTAAGAAAGCGGATGTGAGGAGTGGAGCCCCTCTTTGTCCCTGCTAGGAGTCGAGGGCCCTGGAAATACGTTACTGCCTGATAGCCAACTGTTTATGCAAATTAGTAAATGCAATGCCAGCTACTAATTATGAAAATAAACTCATCTGTGCTCTATAAATACCTAATTATAATAAAATAGGGGCAATATTACATTTCCATCTTTTGTCTCATCTGTTTCCCATCCACCACTGATTTGTCCTCTTGACAATGAATAAAATCACTTTTTTTTTTTAAAAGAAGACAGTTATCCATGTTTTTTTTTTTCTTCTTCTAATGTTTTGAATATCTTTGGGGGAAATAGATTTATTTTAAACATAAAAAGTAAATTGCCTGATTTTAGCAGCACTTGGATTTTTGGCAGTGATGCCTTTAAAATGGTCCTGAAAAATATGAAAAGTGGTTTATCTTCTTTCCTCATTTAGAATTTTTCATTGGGTGCTGAAGACATTTTTATACAGTTGTTCTTTGGGGCATTCAAAAACTAAATGTGAACAGTAGAATTATTAATAAAATATACAATATATCAATGGAATATTTCCATTAAATTTCATTTGACGCTGCATAAAAATTATTTCAGAGATTTCTAAGCAACATTCTGTTTCTTCCTCCTCAATTATCAATTTGGATTTATTGATTGCTGGTGGATTTTATGTCTGTGTATTTGTATCATAAAACACTTTTTTCTCTGAGGTGTGAAGAATGATCTAGTTTGTATAGCACTTTGCTGATTAAGTCAAGTTGGTTAATTCTAGGGGATGTGTAATTTTCAATTGTTGAAATATATGTATACACATACAAACTTGACTTTGATAGCACCTACAGGTAAAGGATATTTTGTTTAAATTGTATTAACAGTCTGATGCATCTCATTTATGAAGAACTAAAGTAGTTGCCTGATGGAAAAATATTTAATAAGAGAACAAGCAAAAACACATTTTCTTATGTGTTTAGGTTTATATCTTCCAGAATCGGGTTCTCAGATGTCTAGGGTAGTATCTAGCTGGATATAGGTACAGCTTTTTTCAAATACCTATTGATAGATTTATGCTGTAGGTATAATGAAAATCATAAAGTCCAGGGTGATATGTATCTAAATTTAGTTGAGTTTCTGCTTTATCATTAGAAAAGGAATGTTTAGTCAGAACCCAACAAATATTGGTGGAGACCTAATGACCTGCTAGGTGCTGAGTTCGTCAGGCTGAGGGAGCAGCTTTTTGATATCTTGTTAAGGACAGTCACTGGGAGTTTGAGACAGCTTTTAAATGACCGCCTCTTTTAAAGTGAAATGGCTTACTACGTTCTGTTTTTAACCTATTCATTTTTAATACTGATTTTTCTTATTTTAAAGGGAGAACTGTTAGGTGATCATTTAGCTAGCCAAAAAGCTCACACTTTAGAATCAGACAAGAGAATATGCTTTATGTGTGAAACATATATAACAGCTAGGGGATTTTTTTTTATTCGTTCACTATTTATCACCACTGAGGGATAGCATCCACAGTGGAAAGTGTATAAAATGCATGGAGGTTTTAAATCCTATACATACCCATGTAAACACTGCCCAGATGTGATATAGAAGGTGTGCTTTGCCCCATCAATTTCTCTTGTGCTGTTCCTGCCGTTTGTTTTTAATACATTTATTCTCCCCTCAGCCTCCAAAGTGGTTTGTATTCAACAACCAACAGGCAGGCTCTAGTTCGCTTTCACTTTCATTAAGAAGGATTAACCTTACAAGAAACTGAGGCATTGTGGTTTTCTCTGTGTGCAAATAAAGGCAAAAATGTTGTCCTCTCTGAGGTAGCTGTGCCATGCTTTTGATGAAGCTCAGGTTTCCCTCTGCACAAAAAGAATATCTAATTGATATCATGGGCTTCCCCCCTTTTTTCCTAAGGCATTTAATGTTGAGTAGAACAGCAGAGGTAGAAAAGACCATATGCTTTGTAAAAAGCCAGACTAATAACACTTTCTGATGGACGTCTGATTTGAAAACTGCCGCATCTTTCATTAAAATTTATATGTAAAGTAAGGGCAGGCGCGGTGACATGAAAGCTAATGTAACTTGCACATCTTGACATAATAACAATCACACGAAACTGGAGATCCCAGATGGCAGCTTGGCCTTTGCCATCCTTTTAATAAGCTACTAACTGCTAATTATTTCACTCTTTTGGGCAAGTTAATTTACTGTTGACTCTTAAAGAGATACTGCTCTTTTTCCCCCCCAACCCATACGAAACAAACAGAGCCTTTCCACCTGGAGCTTTGAAAAGTGCTTTTGCGTAGGCAGGTTGGAAGCTTTCCAGCCGATTATAACAACAATGGCAAGTATTGGAGTGGAAGCCGTTGCTTAATAAACAATATTTTCCTAGATTTTTTGAAGATAGATCATTTAAAATTTTCATTTGATGAAGAATTCGTCGTTGTACGTGCATGTCTGTGTGTATGAGAGAGAGAGAGAGAGAGAGAGAGAGAGAGAGAGAGAGAGAGAGAGAGAGATGGGCAGGCTTGCACAGAGGCACCAATACAGGGAGAAAATCTGGAATTTGGAGCCTGTTTAAGAGTGAAAGAACAGCTGCCTTTTAAATGGTTGCTAATTCTGACAATTAATGCTGTTTTGTGAGTGTGTGATTTTCTGTGGTAGCGGTTGGGAGGGATGATGGTGTGTAATAGCTCGTTTCCTAAGCTTTATGGTAATGCAGCAGAATGAGGACCACAGGACTGAAAGAGAACCCAGTCTCCCATACTCTGGAGCCCTTGTAAGTGAAAAGCTTGAAATCCTTATGCCTTTTTTTTTCCTGTTTTTTGACTTCCCTAGGATGATTTTATACTTTAGCACAGGCACAGATTATTAATGAATGATGTGCAAGTTGGCTTGGATGCATCAGGAAAAGAACCTTGTTTGCAACGAACTGTCTGACAATCAAAATATTTACTTAAAGATAAGCTAATGACTATGCCTTGCAAATGCCTGCAGATCCATTATTGAGAGTCAGTACTTTGCATTGATATTATCCAAAAATAAACCTCAAACCTCAAATACTATTGCATGTGTTTGCATTATACTTCCCCCTAAACAAAAAACAATATGTAGCAAACAATATACAAATGTAGAGAAATATCTCAACCTATTTTCTTGAAATATTTAAGCTAAACTTGTTACTGCAGTCATTCCTTGTTAGTGCAGTTAAAACTTGCCAATTGCACTAAAAACATCTACAGTTATTATGTTTCTGTGAACATGAACTTGAACATGTGAATTTTATAGTCTAAAATCATGCCTATAATGACCTGTGTTATGCAATTGATGGGAGGATTGTGCAACTCAAAGACTGACTGTTAAGTTTAGACTTCCTAAACCTAAGACTTATTAATTAGTTTTATTTTTTATACTTCCCTGGCAGGGGAGATACCATAATTACAGAGTAGTTTTAATTGACATATTTCCTTACAACTACTGCATCAGCTGATTTCAAAATAGTCTCAAGAAAAAGTATAAGTGGTTGTGAATTTGGGGGGAAGTTTTGTCATCTTGCAGGACTTGAAATTATTATATAGTGTGCTTTTGGATTGCCATCTTCTGAAAAAAATTGGGAGAAATGCAAATATTTCAAAAACAAAAAGGTACTGGAAAAAAAGTTCTGAAGACAGCAGTTTTCTTGACTATGAGACTTCTCAGAGGCTTTGTCATGATAGGGCATTTCTGGGGGACATTTTTCATTTTGGACTGTTAATAGCTGGAATTAAAACTAGTATTAAGTTGAGAAATTTTGGACAAGATAATTGTAAAGTCCCTTGGGAATCTAATATTTGTATAGGCCTTAATGTCTCTAGAGTTTGAAGGAAGATTTTGGATAGACTTCACTCAAGAATGCTTTTAACTGAATTTCTGTTTTGATTGGGAAAAGGTTTCTTTTCTTTCTTTTTTTTTTTTTTTTTTGCATGGTTTGTTTCAATAGGGAAATTACTGCTTCCTGGTAAAATGCATAACACAGATGTTAAAACAACTGCAGTTTTAGATATTAGTCTTGTTAAAATACTTCCAATTTGTATTACCTAAGTGCTTAAATGGATATCCAGATAGTATGTGTAAACGATGCTTCTGATAATGGCCTGCTTAACTTCAGAAAGAGCTGATGTCAGCATAGCATGCAAGGATTACTAGGAACTTCATGCAGCATTATTTTCTTTGAAATTTGGAGTAGGTTAGCAGTCATTGTGGTTATTTCTCTGCTGTATACCTAAGGTCATTCATTTATAACTCTGAGAGTTTGGCTGTGAATGACTTTTTTTCCCCAGACAGTGAACATGTAGGTGATAGAATTGTTTCATGGTAAGAATTACACGCACTTTGTTTAGAAATCATTGGCTCAGTGAAGGGTTGCAGGCTCTCTTGGTCCACAGCTGAGAGCTTTGTCCTATTTCTGTGCTGTCTTGTTCAGTATGAAGTGGCTGCCATTGATCCATTTGTAGACCATTTTCCTGCAGCTATTTATCTGTTGTGGATATGTAGTTTGCTGATCCAGGCGTACTGCCTCCTTCTCTCCCAAGTGACCAATAATGGACATTTACAAGTGCCTTGACCCAAACTGTTGTTAATGGTGAGTTTCCCAGAGCTAAACTAGTCCATATTCAATTGAACCTGAAACACTAGATCTCCAGGTTGAATAATTCTAATCCAGGATTGAAACTATGGAGAAAAAAGAGTACTGAGAAAAATGTGGAGAAGTACTTCCAGGTGCTAGGGAAGAAAACTTCTACAAGAAAACTGATCCACCAGATCAGAGCACCAGTGTTAGTGTTCCACATTTACAAGCTATATAATCTTGTTAAACCTCATCATTTTAATAAGTAAAATAAAGAAAATAATAATACTCATGTCACAGAATTGCCAGAAGGATCCATTGAGCATGCACATGCCCCCCAACATGCACACATATACACACATATTGGTTTATGTTTGAGCTTGGCTCTAACATAAATATTAGTTTAATATTTATAAGCATGAGCAAATATTATCATTATAAATACCAGCTTGTCAATATCAGTATCACTCACTAGGTCTGAGAACTTTGAACATATTATTCAATCTTTCTGATCTTTCATGTCTTTAACTGTAAAAATCCTACTGGGTGTGTTTGTTGTGGGTAAGAGAGCCATGTGAATTAAAATAGTACTATACAGCATTAAAGAATTCGCAGTTCATGAGAATATAAGCTTCAAAAAATAAGAGTCAGCAAATGGTTTCATGCATCGTGGAATAGTCATTTTCTATGACAGCCACCAGCTTTATCTTAGAAATAATTCAGTAAATACTTGTTGAATTAGCAACAGGAATCATCACGCCAGTAACTTATGCATTGATTTCAGCACCATGGACAGGTCAAACATCCCTCTGATTCCAGCTAGACTTTCAATACTTCTTTGATATCTCCATGACAAGAGAGAACCATTAGTCTCTTCCGTTGAGTTTTCCACACTCAAAAAAATTAATCCCAATAAACCCTGTTTGTTCTTTGGGTTTTCGAAAGATGTATTTGTTCTTTCTTGATGGAACACTATTAGCCATGAAGAAAACAAAAACATTTGGTTAATAGTCACTTTTTTAAAAAGCAATGCTGATTTGCCTCCTCACCTCTTAGAAGCATATAATTTCAGAGCTCAAAGGGAACTGAGAATTCCTTTAGTCCATTCCACTGCAATTTTGTGGATGACAAAACATATGCTGAGAGGGCATGAGTGATGTATTTGTCACACTGATTATTTGTAACATAGTTGGAACTTGGACCAGACTTTCTGGCTCCAAAAGCTATTTTCTCTTCCTTTCCTCCTAGTGGCCACTGAGTCTTGGTCATTTCTCTGTTGAGTGGTATTTGTCAAAGATCCCTCAGAAACTACTGAGACCATTATTGATAATGAGTCATAAGAAGGATTCTGGAAATATCTTTATGTGGTCTGTCTAAACAAAATTGTCTTGAAATTATTTGACTGCCTGAGAACTGATTCAATCTTTTTTTTTTTTTTTTTTGGTGGTGGTACTGGGGTTCCTGGAAGCCCTTCTACCTCCGGGCTACACTCCCAGACCTATTTTCATTTTGGAAACAGGGTCTCCTAAGCCAGCGCGCGCGGCTGGCTTCAAATCTGCGCGATCCTCCTGTCTCTGCCTCCCAAGCGCGGGGATTACAAGCGTGTGCCACCACGCCCAGCGAACTGATTCAATCTTAACTTTTAAATTTGTCAGTATGTAGCCGGGCATGGTGGTGCATACTTGTAATCCTAGTACTTGGGAGGCTGAGACAGGAGGATCACGTAGGTTTGAAGCCAGCCTCAGCTACTTAGTGAGGCTCTCAGCAACTTAGTGAGACCCTGTTTCCAAATAAAATATAAAATAGGTCTGGGAGTGTAGTCCAGAGGTAGAAAGCCCCTGGGTTTCATTCCCAGTACCACAAAAAATTTTGTCAGTATGTTCCTCTGAGTTTTTAGGTCTTTGTGATGCTTTGTACGTCTTACGGATTTGTTCCATTGGCTGCTATGTCTTAGCTGAAGTAATAAGGCAACACTAGTTGGCTTTAAAAAAGATTTTATACCCATTTTCCTTTTTCATCCCAAATTGACTATCCGTAAGAGAGAAGATGCATGTTGAGTGCACTAAAGACATACCATGAGGGTTTTCAGTAGGGGCTGATTTTTATACTTGCTTAATAGTTTTTTCCATTAAGAAGAGTAGTCATTTTGTTAACAGATTTTTAACTAAAAAGGAAAAATTTTTTTATTTTTTTCTCGAGTGAGCATGTATTTATCTGTAATCTAATACCATTTTTTATTTTCTTTTAAAAATAATTTTTTTGCCGGACATGGTGGTGCGCGCTTGTAATCCCCATGCTTGGGAGGCAGAGACAGGAGGATTGCGTAGGTTCAAAGCCAGTCGTGCTGGCTTAAGAGACCCTGTTTCCAAATAGAAATATATAAAAAATAGGTCTGGGAGTGTAGCCCAGAGGTAGAAGGGCTTCCAGGAACCCCAGTACCACCAAAATAATTAATATTTAATAATAATAATAATAATAATAATAATAATAATAATAATTTTCTCCTTTAGTGTTCCACCATGTGTCTGATGTGTGAAGTTTAGCATCTTTCCCTGAGACAACTTTGAGGAATAATGATGACCACACAAAATCAGTTCTTAAATGGTTGTGAAATTACCTTTCTTCTAACTGTTTTGATCACAGGGGTTCTCAAATGTCAAAGTCATTTTGAGACCTAGATAGATAAAATGCATGAGCAATAGGCTGTTTTTTTTTCCAGAAGAGAATAAATAAATGTTTTCTACTATGTGTTTAGATTTGATAGTGATTTGTTAAATGGAAAAAAGAAAGGCAATGATATTAAATATTTACAAGAGTGATTTAGTTGTATTATCTTGTGCCGTGCATCTTTGTTTAATAGTGAAATCAGCTGCTGTTGAAATAAATGCCATTAAACCAGCAGTAGTATGAAGGTCACTGCCTAGGCAAGGTCAAAGTAATTTGTGGAGAATAATTATTTTTGTCAAATTTCCAAATCTCTTCCTGTTTTTGGTCGGCTTCCCTCCAAAAATAATAGGGAAATATATTTAAGGATTCACAGGCTCATGTTCTCTCTTGCATCCTTTACTGCCTTTCTGGCCAACCTGGTAGTTGGATCCTTTTATGCCTTCTTTTGTTTCATCCATTTAGTGGACAGAGACAAGTCTGTTGTCCCTGGAGATGAACTGCTGCATTTCCATTTACCGGCTCCCCAGTCCACCCTTATTTGACAGTTTGTTTTAGAGAACCAGCAGTTCTTTCTTTTCAAATATGGTTGATTTTGTCTGAAATCATTGTTAACTTTTTCTACCCTCCTTTCTCTACTTAAAAAAAATTCGACTTTATTTTTCATACCACTTTCAAGAAATCTCTGAATGATTATATGGTGTTATTTCCATTTTCATAGACAAAAAGCCAACATTAAAAACAGAGGTCCAAGACTACAAAAGTAGTTACAGAATTAATGGCAAAACAAAAAACATTTTTTTTCTGAACCAAAGTCTAAGCTGAAACTGCTTACCGTATCATCAGTTCAATTTATTTTATTGATTCTCAGTTTTATTTTCTGTAAAATATAGATGATAAAATGCATTATAGTTATAAAATAATACAATGTTTAATTGTAATAATTATATAATTATTATATAATTGTAATAGTTGTATAATTATATATAATTATAATATATTTCTACTATATTCTTAATAACATGATAAATGTTACATATAGTATATTCTAAATAATTATACTCTTACTTTTGGTAAAATGGAAACATATGAGCTAATACATATGAAGTGTACAGTAGGATGTTTACTCACTAAATTTTTTTTCTCTTTTAAATTTTTTTATTGATGCATTATATTCATACAACATATTGGGGTAAAAAACTTGTGTGTACAAACTTGTATTCATCGCTGATTTAACCCCTACCCATTTCCCACTCCATTCCCTCCCCATTTCTCCCTCCCTTGCTTGGCTTAGTTATTGACTTCGATATGTTTAAGTACATTGTGTGTTTTAGAGATTTTCCTCTTCCCCTCTCCTTTCTCCTTCTTTAGATTGTCTTGTTTGCTCCTCTATAGGATTTCCTCTTTCAAGAATTCCTCCTATAACCCATTTCTCCCTAACTCTCACATACTAGGGAAAGCATCTGATTTCTTATTTTTTGTGACTGACTAATCTCACTTAGCATAATGTCCTCCAGTTCCATCCATTACCCTAAAAATGATGTAATTGAGTTTTTTTTATGGCTGAGTAAAATTCCATTGTGTACATATCCCACAGTTTTGTAATCCATTCATCTGTTGATGGACATCTTGAATGGTTCCATAGTTTGGCTATGGTGAATTGTGCAGCTATGGACATAGATACACATGCATTAGTTTGGTAGTTTGTTTTCTTTTCTTTTGGGTACTCAACAGTGGCAAATGGTAGATTTGTTCCTATTCTTCTGAGGATTCTCCATACTGTTTTCCAAAGTGGTTGCACTAATTTGCAATCCCACCAACAATGTCTTAGAGTTCCCACTTCTTCACATCCTTGCCAGCATCTGTTGTTGTTTGTGTTTTGAATGATTGCCATTCTAGTTGGAGTTAGGTAAAATCTCAGGGTAGTTTTGATTTGCATCTCTCTGATTGTCAGTGATGTTGAGCATTTTTTCATGCATTTATTGGCCATTTGAATTGTTTTGTGAAGTGTCTAGTTCATTTGGCCATTTTGTTATTGGATGCTTTGTTTTCTTAGTGTTGAGTTTCTTGAGTTCTCTGTATATTCTAGATATTAGTCCTCTATTGGAGGGGTAGGTGGCAAAAATCTCCCACTCTGTTGGCTCTCAAATGAGGTTTTTGATACTTTCCTTTGCTGAACAGAAGCTCTTCAGTTTCATGCAATCCCATGTATTGATTCTCCTTTTAATTTGTTGTGCATTTGGGGTCTTGTTGAGGAAATGTTTGTCTGTACCTATGTGTTGTAGTGTTGGACCTATGCCTTCTTCAAGGAGCTTCAAGGTCTCTGGTTTAATTTCCAAGTCTTTGATCCATCATGAGTTAACTTTTGTACAGGGTGAAAAAGTGGGATTAATATCCAATTTTCTGCATATGGTTAACCAGTTTTGCCAACACCATTTGTTGAAGAGGCTATCTTTTTTCCAGTGTATGTTTCTGGCCCCTTTGTCAAAAATCAATTGGCTGAAAGTGTGTGGACTTGTTTCTGGGTATTCTATTCTGCTCCATTGGTCTATATATCTGTTCTTTTTCCAGTACCATGCTGTTTTTATTACAATGGCTTTGTAGTATAGTTTAAAGTCAAGTATTGTGATTCCTCCTGCATGGTTTTTGTTGCTGAGAACTACCTTGGCTATTCTGGGCTTTTTGTTATTCCAGATAAATTTAAGGACTGATTTTTCTATGTCTGTGAGGAATGATCTTGGTAGTTTAATGGGCATTGCATTATATCTGTAGATCACTTTTGGGAGGATGGCTATTTTAATGATATTTATTCTGCCAATCCATGAACATGGAAGGTCTTTCCATCTTCTAAGATCTTCTTCGATTTCTTTTTTCAGTGTTTTATAATTTTCTTTGTAGAGATCTTTTACCTCCTTGGTCAAGTTTATTCCTAGGTATTTTATTTTCTTGTGGGAGATCCTGAGTGGAAGTGTTTTCTGAATTTCTTTTTCAGTGGATTTATGGTTGGTGTACAGGAAAGCTGATTTTTTAAGATTGATTTTGTATCCGGATACTTTGGTGACTTTGTTGATCAGTTCTATAAGCCTTTTGGTTGAGTTTGTTGGGTTTTCTAAATATAGTATCATGTCATCTGCAAATAGTGAAAGCTTAAGTTCTTCTTTTCCTATTTGTACTCCTTTGATTTCCTTTTCTTGCCTTATTGCTCTAGCTAGAGTCTCTAGTACTATATTGAAGAGAAGTGGTGATAGTGGACATCCTTGTCTCGTTCCAGTTTTTAGGGGGAATTCTTGAAGTTTTTCCCCATTTAATATGATGTTGGCAGTGGGCTTATTGTAGATTGCCTTAATAATGTTGAGATATGTTCCTTCTATTCCAATTCTCTGCAGTGTTTTTTTTTTTATCATAAATGGATGTTGAATTTTATCAAATGCTTTTTCAGCCTCTATTGAGATGATCATGTGGTTTTTGTCTTTGATTCTGTTTATATGATGAATTATATGGATTGATTTTTGTATATTGAACCAGCCTTGCATCCCTGGGATGAACCCTACCTGGTCATGGTGAATGATTTTCTTGATGTGGTTTTGAATGCGTGTTGCTAGTATTTTGTTTAATAGTTTTGCATCCAAGTTCATCAGAGATATAGGCCTGTAGTTTTCCTTCCTTGAACCATCTTTATTCGATTTGTGTATTAGTGTGATGTTGGCCTCATAGAATGTATTTCGGAGAGTCCCGGTTTTTTCTATTTCCTGAAATAGTTTGAGTAGTATTGGGGTTAGCTCTTCTGTAAAGGTTTTATAGAATTCACTTGGGAAACCATCTGGTCCTGGGTTTTTCTTTGATGGTAAGCTCTTTATTGCTGTTTCAATCTCTTTGATTGTTATTGGTTGGTTTAAGTGGTCTATATATTTTTGACTCAGTTTAGGAAGGTTGTATTTATCTAGGAAGTTGTCGATTTCCTCCAGATTTTCCATTTTGTTGGGGTATAGTTTTTTAAAGTAGTTTCTGATAATCTTCTGGATTTCTATGCTGTCAGTAGTTATGTCTCCTTTTTCATCCCTTATCTTCATAATTTGGGTTGATTCTCTCTTTTTTTAGTTAGGTTGGCTAGTGGTTTATCAATCTTGTTAATTTTTTCAAGAAACCAGCTTTTGGTTTTGTTGATTTTCTGTATTGTTTTTTATTCTCTATTTCATTAATTTCTGCTCTAATTTTAATAATTTCCCATCTTCTGCTGGCTTTGGCGTTCAATTGTTCCTGCTTTTCAAGGGCTTTGAGGTGTGTCGTTAGATATTTATTTGAAGATTTTATGTTTTTCTTATGTGAGCATTCAGTGCTATAAATTTTCCTCTTAATACTGCCTTCAAAGTGTCCCAGAGATTTTGATATGTTGTATCTTTATTTTCATTTGTTTCTAGAAATTTCTTGATTTCACCTCTTACATCTTCTATGACCCATTCTTCATTCAAAAGTGTGGTGTTCAGTCTCCACATGTTTATGTTGTTTCTATGGGTCTTCTTATAGTTGATTTCTAGTTTCATTCCATTATGGTCTGAAATGACACAGGGAAGTATGTAACATTTTTAAAATTTACTAGTGCTCATTTTGTGTCCCAGGATGTGTACTATTTTGGAGAAGTTTCCGTGAGCAGCTGAGAAAAATGTAAACTCTGCTGTAGTTGGGTGAAATATTCTATATGTGTCCAACAGGTCCATTTGGTTAATGGTGTTCTTTAGTTCTGAGGCATCTTTACTGACCCTTTTCCTGGAAGATCGGTCTAGTATTGTGAGAGGTGTGTTGAAGTCTCCCAGTATTATTGTGTTGGGATTTATGTGTGACTTCATGTCACAAAGAGTTTGATTTATGAAAGTAGCTGCCCCTATGTTTGGGGCATAGATGTTGATTATTGTTATTTCCTCTTGCTGGACTATTCCTTTTACAAGTAAAAGGTGACGTTCTTTGTCTCTTCTAATAAGTTTGGTTTTGAAGTCTAACTTGTCTGATATCATAGTTGCTACTCCTGCTTGTCTTCGACTACCATTAGCATGGATTACCTTGCTCTAGCCCTTTACCTTGAGTTTGTTCCTATCTTTACTTGTAAGGTGTGTTTCTTGTAAGCAGCAGATGGATGGATTCTGGCTTTTAATCCATTTTGCCACTTTATGTCTTTTTATTGGGGAATTGAGGCCGTTTACATTCAGTGTGATTATAGAGAGATAATTTTTAATTCCCAACATGTTAAGATCTTATTTCTGTTTGAGATACTGTTTATTCTTCTTTTCTTAGTTGTCTGCTGGATGGGAATTCTTGTTTCTTTGGTTCTGGTGTGTATTACCCATTTCCTCTTTGCAGTTAATCTCCTTGAGTATTTTCTCTAGCACTGGTTTTGAAGACATAAATTCCTTCAGTTTCTGTTTGTCATGGAAGCTTATTTCCCCATCTAATTTTATAGATAGTTTTGCTGGGTAGGAAATTTTTGGCTAGAAGTTGTTTTCTTTCAGAGTTTGGAATATGTTACTCCAAGCCCTTTTGGCTTTCATAACTTGGTTTGGGAACTCTGGAGTGATTCTAATTGGTTTGCCTCTGAATGTCAATTGGCCCTTTGTTTTTGTTGCCTTTAAGATTCTCTGCTTGGCTTCCACATTGGTCATTTTGACAGTTATGTGGCGTGGGGATCCTCTTCTCCGATCCTGTCTAAAGGGAGTTCTATAAGTTTCCTGCACCTGTGTATCAACCTCTTGCTCTATGTTTGGAAAATTTTCTGCTATTACTTCCTTGAAGAGATTATTGATCCCTTTGGTTTTGTTTGGAAAATTTTCTGCTATTACTTCCTTGAAGAGATTATTGATCCCTTTGGTTTCACCTTCTTTTCCCTCCTCTATTCCAATTATTCTTAGGTTAGCTCTTTTAAAATGGATCCATATTTCTTCAATGTCAGATTCCTGCTGTTGGATTTTTTTTTCTAAATTAGAAACTATGCGTTCATTTTTGGAATGATAATCTTAAAGAAGCAAGATTCTATTCTCCATGTGGTCTAATCTGTTGTTTATACTTTGAATTGAGGCCTTTATTTCAATGATTGCATCCTTTATCTCTTTTTGACTCTCTCTGAATTCTTTTTGAAAGTCCTCTATTATTTCTAAAGTTATTTTCCTGATTTGATCTTCTAGAGACCTTTTGATTTCTGTGTTATCAGATTCTGATGTTGTGGGGTTGTGGGCATTCACTGCTCCATTGTTATTTCTCTTTCCCATGATTTTGGAAGTTTGTGCCTTCTCTGGGTTCTTCCCTGGGTCACTATGAGTTCACTTAAGATGCTCTGGATCTCGAGTCTGTGGTATCTCAGTCACCACTACTCCTTTACTGGCTTGTATCACAAAGTCTCTGACCCAGGGAGTCAATCGAGGCTGCTTAGACCGTAGGGGGTGCCAAGTTGGGTGTTCTCCAGTGGGGAGTTGTAATTATGGTGTGATATCTCTGCCACCGCCACTTCCCCACTGGCTTGCACTCCTAAATTCTCTGACCCTGGGAGACTATCTGAGCAAGTCCCTGGGAGTGCAGTACTGGGATTTCTCCCCTAGGGGCTGCAATTTGACTCATGGTTGTTGAGCGCGCTGATGGAGCTGTAGTGAACTCGGTGGATTTGTTGCTGCCGCCACTAGCAATATGGCACCACTGCCACGCCCTCGGCCATGATGCGGCATATTTCTTCTCTGGTTTTGAGCTCCACTCTGAGTCCCTGCCAGGTGTGCTGTGCCCAGCCCTTGGGAGCTTTAGATGTTCCCTGGGCCAAAAAAACTGCTGACTGTCGCCTGGCTGTTCAGCACCTGCTCACCTCGGCTCGCTGTCTGCCCCTCCCCTCTGGAGCCTGGTGGCTGGTTGAGTGCAGTGGTCCTCAGCCGTCAGGTGAACTCGCCACTGCTGCTGGCAGTAAGGCGCTGCTGTTGCCTCCTCAGTCGTGGGTTGGTGTAGTTCTTCTCTGGTTTTGAGCTCCACTTAGTCCCTGCGGGGTGTGCTAATCCCGGCCCTTGGGAGCTTTAGACACTCCTTGCACTGAAAAAACTGCTGAATGCCGCCTGGCTGTTCATTAGCGGCTCACCTCAGCTCCCTGTCCACCCCTCCTCTCTGGAGCCTGGTGGCTGGTTGAGTGCATTGGTCTTCCGTTGTCCGGTGAACTCGCTGTTGCCACCAGCAGTAAGGCGCTGCTGCTGCATCCTAGGCCGCAAGGCCAGCATAACTCCTCTCTAGATTTGAGCTCCGTTCTGAGTTTCCCTCCTCTCTGGAGCCTGGTGTTGCTAGGGAAGATGTAGGCCGCGCCGCTCCAGCCGCTTCACGCCGCAGCTCCGGCTGCTCCGTGTTGCGGCGGCCTCGGCACTTCGGGCTGGTTTCTTTCTGGTGCCTTGTTTTTCCAGCCCTCTTTTTCTCTGTCCCTTGTATTTACAGTTTTTATTTCTTTGCTGGTGGTGTTTTCTGGCTCTAAAAGGTGCTGGTTTTGTGGTAATAGAGTTCAATTGTTAGCAGGACTTGTAAGTGCCGCTTTCCTCCGTCGCCATCTTCCCGGAAGTCCACTAAATTTTAATAAATATGTTTTCTCCCTTCTTGATAGTAATAAAATATAATTGCATCTAACAAGCATTGAATGAATTCAGGGGATAAACAAATGATTAAAAATTAATTCTTGTTCTTGAGCAGATCACAAAATAGTAAAAAGAAATCCTCTATATAACAAGTTCCAAAAGCTACTTATATACATATGTGAGTATGTATATGAGTATATTTATAGTAGTATTATATACTTTTTATTGTATATAATTTATATATAATTATATATATGCTACTCATATATAATTATATGTAATTATACATGTATGATATAGTTATAAATCATTAAATTATATATGAGTAGCATATATATAATACTTTTGGCTTTGTCTACACCAAATTCTACTTGAAATATGAAAGATGTCTTTTGGGGGCAAGTAGTTTTTTTGTAGTGTGGGATAATTGCAGTGACAGCCATTTATGGCTTGTTTTCTAGTCTATTTATTTCATCTGAAATCCACAGAATGGGTAAGTGGTGAAGAGGACTCGATGGCCCACAAAGTCATTGAGGCACCAGGCTCTTTTCATCATGGAGTTTTGTCATTTTCTAAAATGTTGCCCATCTATGTGGTCAACTGCCAGATGAGGAGGAAGGGAGCTTGGGACATTTAAGGAATGGGTCAAGCCAGGTATTAATGTGTATTACTTATTATTGGCCAGAATCAATCGTGTGATCCCATTCACTTGTGAAATAGGTTGGGGAATATAACTTTTCTGTGTGCCCTGGAGAAAAGAGAAAGAAGTTTTGTGATTACAGTGTCATTCTCCACCCCAGTATAATGAGTTGTGTTCTATTCTTGCATCAGCTTGTGTCATGACAGATTTCTTTAGCTAAGAAACAACTAAACAAAATGCTGCCATGGTTTCTGTGAGATAGAGGATCACTGCCCATTTCTTTCTCTATAATATATGTAAACATGTATCTCGCTGTATGTAAAACTCTTCAGAGTTATAGTAGTGTTTCTCTAATTCTTAAGAATCACCCAGGGAATTGCAAAACTAGAGACTTAGTTGTTATCTTAGAACCATAGAACCTTCAGGTCTAAATTATTCTTATGGTCAGGTAACATACTATTATAATAAATTCCAAGAAATAAAAAGAACCAGAGAAAGCATAGAGGATTTTACTCAAAGTATTTTATATAGTTGAAAACAAATTTCTTATTTATCTTAGTTTATAAACATATTTGTTATACATAGCTTTTTGTTTGAAGTGATCATGGATCTACTGTCTCTCCTGTACTCATGGACCAAAAGCTAGAAGTGTGTTTGGGATCTTAGCTTGTGTTAGTGGAGTGGCCACATGCCTGGGTCGATAGAATTTTGTTTTATTCTGATCACTGGATAAAACATGTCAGCATTTACTTTTCCTTTCATTGCCTAACCAGGGACACCCTTGATGAAGATAAATTTCTTGTTTTGTTAAGGCAATAAGGAGGAGCCTATGTGTAATAGTCCTGATTATTATTTGTGAACAGATAACTCATGGAAATCTACTTTAGTTTTTATATTTATCCTACTCTCTTTTGTGCACAGAAACCATTAAATCTGTTATATTAGACTGGAGTTGTAGCTCAGTGGTAGCATACTTGCCTGGCATGCACAAGGCTCAGGGTTCTGATCCCTAGCACTGTAAAGAAAAGTTAAAAGGGGAAAAAAAGAGAAAACCATGATATTTTGAAAGGACCCCTTCCTGTAAAGCTGTTGCCCTTTTCCTTGTAGAAAGAGGCTGGCTGCATTGTACTTCTGGAAAGGATGTCAGAGTGTGGATAATTCGGGGCTTGTGATTTTTTTCTTTCTCCCATTTTATCTGCCTCTTTTTGTGTCTTTGTGCACAAGTCTATGATTACTATTGAGTTTTTCCCTAAATGCCAGCAATTATCTCACAGGTGGAGGGATTAGAAAAGAGCTGAGAGAATTGCTCTGGGATTAGAATAAAGACTCCCCCTCCCCCTTTTAAATATAGTGACAGAAGGGAATGGAGAGTTGGAGGGGGGGCAGGCAGAGCTGTTGGGGGAGGGTAGACTATTTGCTTCTAATATTTAAATCCTTAAAACTAGTGAAAGAAGAATCTCTTAATGAAAGAAAGAAAAGTAGAAAACCTAAGATGATTTGAGGTTATTGTTTTGGGGAACTGGGGATGCAGGAAGGCAGGGCAGCCACTTTTCTGTGCTTTTTACAACTTCCTTGATCTGCCTTTTCTTGGGGGAAGTTTTACTTTTTGTTTGACAATTTGTTTTGGGAGGATAAGGAAGATTGAGTGTCTAATATATGTCTAGGCCAAGAAAATTTTGGTGTAGGACATTATCTTTCTTCCTAGGAGAGAAGGATTTGTTTACCTGGTCTGTCAGTTTGGATGCCTTTTTTACAAATTACAAAAGTCTCAATTCTACTGCCTTAAGCAGAAAAGGGAGCTTATGGACTGAATTCCTACAAAAGTCCAGTAACTCAAATGACATGACAATGACCTAGCGTCTTCCCCGCAACCCTGACCCTCATGTTTTGGGTATATTCACTTTGTGTTGGTTTCTTTCTGGCACTCTACCTCTCTGGTGATTCTGAGATGGATGATGGCAGTCCCCAGGATTTGCCTTTGGGTTTATGTGCATTCTCTTCCCCTGATGTATTACTTAGGATACTCCAGAGAAACTCATAAAACAGGAGATATGAATATATATGGCAATTTATCATGAGGAATTGGCTCAGGTGATTCTGGAGGCTAAACCCTACAATCTGCCATCTGTAAGTGAAGCAAAAGTCAAAAGTCTAGTTTCAACCTGAGTCCTGGGGTGAGGGCACTGATGATGTACAGAGACTCTGATTTCAGTCAGAGGGTATGAAAAGATAGCTCATGTCCCAGTTTAAGGAACTAGGCTGAGAGAGGAAAGACCTCTTCCCTCCATTTTTTTTTTTTTTTTGGTTGTTGCTATTGTTTTATTCAGGCCCTAAATAAATTTGATGATACCCACCTACATTGAAGAGGTAATTGCTTTTCTTAGTCCACCAATTCAAATGCTGATAACACATAGGAACACCCTCACAGACACACTGGAATAGACACATCTGCATATTAGAGTCTCAGTAAAGTTGGCACAAAATTAAATAATACAAGCCTACCTTCATCAACTTGACATTCATATCCATCTCCTTAACCTAAATAAAGTCAACAGCAAAGCCTTAATTCAATCTAACATGATCCATCTGTCCTAAGTAAGGTTGAATTAATGTACTCTCCCCTTCTCCAGAAATGAGGGTGAAGTCCTGGAGTGATACTGTTATCCCATAACCTAATTATTAGGATATAAGTTTATCAATATTTAAATACTATCATATAAAATCAGTGCATCTTATGTTACATGATAAGGAGATAAAAGAGAAAAATAATTTTACTACACACACAAATGTATCTGTGACAAATAAGGAAACAGTAATTATTTCTGGAATTGGACATGTGGTTGTAGCTGGTATTTGTAACTACTTTCTTTCACTACCTATTTTGTATTTCTTTTGCCTTCAACAAGAAGCTCAGCTGGTTGTGCTTCTATATCTGGTATGGTGACCCAAATCTTAATTTCTGAAGGATCTGGGCCATTAGGAGTCCTACCTGGATTGGGTTGTTGTAGTCTTCCATTAACCTTAATCACAGGGCAAGGTGATAATAAGAGATACACTATAGTATCTCTGGACTATGTTTAGACATGCTCTTCCTTTCAGGTGGAGCATTTTCCCCTTGGAAGTCAGGGCAATAACTCTAGGCAGAGTAGCAACTCTTCTGAGCTTTTCAACAAAAATCCTAGGACTTCAAACTTAACTGTTCACTGTGACATAGGGGATTGATTTTGCTGATTATCTCAGGCCTAAGTCACATGCCCACATTCCAGATTTATGGGAAAGAGTTGGATTTTCTTATAGCACATAGAATTTAGGAGAAGGCTGGGTATGTAACCCTCAAATGATATAGGAATAAATGTTAGGTAGCAAATCCAATTATAACTGGACAGAATAATTAAAAGTATGAAATAAAACCAAACTATGTTCTTAGTAAGGAATCAAATAAATCTTAGGTATGCTTCTTTTATTCCTACCATGTGGGCATCAAGAGATCTTATTTATGAGAGGAGTGGAGGTCAACAAAGGTCTATTATCCCTAGAGATGTGCCATGTGCATTCTGGTGTCAGTGTAATCATAGAATCAGCATCTTCAGATCTTAGATCATTAATGTGAGAGAGACAGGAAAACATCCATGGAAATGTACTGACTGTCAGCTCCAACTTGGTCCAAGAGAAAACCACCCTGATGGAATCCTTTACTTCTGCCTTGATCTTAGGCCTCCGCTTAGGTCACCTGATATGGATTGCTATTGATGGATAGCTGAGTGAGGCAGCCCTTGAGTCTCAAGTGTGTTTTTAACAGAGTGGCTCTCAGTAAATATCTCTTTCTCAAATGCCTTGCCTCATTCATGAAGTCTTTCCTTTCAGCTACTGCTTAATCAGCTGCTGCCCCTTATCACACTGACCTAATTCTCAACTACACATTTCATCTAGACTTTGGAGGGAACACCTCCCAGTATCACAGTGTCATGGTTGGCATTAACTCCACCTTGACCTGTGACTATTGTTTTCCTCACTCCTACACACACACACACACACACACACACACACACACACACACACACTGTAGCAAAAGCCTTGGGCCAAAGGGGCAGCTGGTGTGACAGGTGGAACAGAATGAGTCTTAAGGTACAGTAGCTATAAGAATGTGGTGATTATATCCTCCAAATCAAACACCATGAGAACAAAGACCACCCCCCACTGGACTGCTGACCCTTAGTCCCAGGTTGCATTTGACCTTCTCATACTGATTTCTATGCTCATACTTCTCACAATTTAATGTGCACAGAAATTATTTGGAGATATTGTTAAATTCAGGTTCTGAGAAGGTTAGGGGAAGGATGGGGTCTGAAATTCTGCATTTCTGACAAGTTCCCAGGGGAAGCCCATCATACATCTCATGCATGTACCACATTTTGGAGGGACAAAATTTTAAAGCCATCACCTTGAATGATCTTGCATATGAGGCCATCTGTTTCTTTCTCTTCTTTAGTAGGTCAGAATGAAAATATTCAAAGGAGGGGAGCACACTCCTTTGGAAAATAAGGAAGGTAAGAGCACTGGGACTCAAATTCTTGGGAACCTGTTATTACCTTCAGGCAACTAAGCAGGTGAACCTCAAGCCTTCTCATCCTCCTTGGATGATGGAAATGGGCTGCCAGTCTTTGTCCCTGTCTCCATGTCTGTATGGGGCATGATGAAATTGACTTATCTCCCAGAGTTTAGGGAACATTCAAGTCACAGTATTTGTGATAGATACATATCATTTCCACCAGGAGACAAATATGGGGACTAGCCTATAATTCTTACATTTTTTTCATGTTCCTAAAAAGGCCTGTTCCTATTATAAGTCACCATGAGGACACATGACAATATATATCCTTATCAGTATGAAGCTAGTGCTGAGATTGCAGCCCTGGACATGGGGGATATCCTGTGGGCACAATCTCATTTAAGTTTGTTCCAAGAATTCAGTGTTAGTCTGGCTTTCTCTGTGTTCTATTCATCCTTCTTTGGTTTCATTTTTCCTATTTCCTATCTATATAAGCTCTGAGCAGAATCAGATTTAAACAAAAACACACAGAAGAAAATGCTTAACAAATATAACCTGATTTCATAACAAAGCAGAATGTTTAGCTCTCTCGTTGATTCCATTGTTTTATTTGAACTACAAGGAGGAGGAAAAACAACAACAACAACAACAACCAGGGACTGCTGTGGGAAGAGCATAAGTAATGAAGAGGCTCTCATTTTCAACTGGTTGCCTGTGTCTTTAATGGATTTTGGGCAAGTCTTGGCTCCAGTTCCAGCTGGCAGTGGCCTGGATTGAGGTCTTTACCTGGTGTATTCAGTGATGTGGACTGAATAGCTGCAAGGGGAGTTGGTTATTCAGCCTCCTCTGAGGAAGGTGAAAGTTTGGGTCTTCAGGGTTCCCTAGGAACTAATCCAGTAACAGGAGAATCAGAACAAACACACATACCACTTTGGAGGAGAACCTTCACCTGGACTTTGGTTGTTATTATCTGCACAAATGGAAGTGTCAAAAATGTGCATCTGAATTGAGGTAGTGAGAAGAGACCTATGGAAGGAAATTAGTTATTTATTCTGTCACTGGGGTCCTGGAAGAGTGGGGTAGGTGTTAATCTCCTTTGAACCAGGCTTCAGGTTGGCTGTGTAATATCTGACCTTATCTACTCATGGCTAGCCACCTTGGCTTCCATTAAATTGCCTTGAAAATAATCCAATAAGACCCTTTACTTTGTTGTTCAGAACAAGAATGTGAATATTTATGTTGCATGTTAGCCAGGGAATAGAAAGTGCTTGTGTCTGTGATTTCTTTTAATCCCATAATTTCCCAGGGGAGCTGAGGGGAGGGGAAGAGCAGGGAAAGAGCTGACCATACTTTGAATGAAGCATTTCCTGGGATTTTGGGTGAAGGTGCCAGCTTCCTGTGGTTGTGCTGGCTGTGCCCCAGCTCATTCCATTTGCACAATAATGCAGCGAGGGGGCATCTATTATCCCCATTTTGTTGATGTGGAGATTTAGGTTTAACCCAGTGGCTTCTTAATTTTCATTTCAGTGACTATTTCAGCAATAGAGGTACATTAAAATTGGCTGGTATTTGTTGCTTAGTTTAAGTTGTCTAGGTTTTCTACATCTGAGACTATGGGACAAATGGGTTGAGATTCACTCCCCTCTCCCCAGGGAGGACCTCACCCAGGATTACCTAGCACTTAATTACCCTTGCTGAAATTCAAGCCTATGTTCTGAATACCCCTCTCCTGAGCTCCTTCCTCTGCCCTCTGCTACTTCTTTGTATCTGTCTCAAGGTAGCAGAGACAATAAAGGTGTTTAAAATATTTTCAAGAATAAGAAAGAAGTAGTAAATCATTTAGGGGTAAATATAGAAGGAAACTGATTCTTTCTAAAGAATCTTTGTATTTTTTTACTCTTCCATCTTTCAGTTTCTTTGCAGATTCATAAATATGTTTGTGTATTTTCTACTTCCTTCTATTCTCTTTCTTTTCTTTGCACTTTAGAGGACACACATTTTACTGAAAACATTCTCTCAAGACTTTCTGTTAGATTTAGCTTATTCTTGTTAAAACATTTCTGAAAAATTTTCCCAGAGCAAGTCATGATAGTGCTTTGTATGTTTCTGTCTTTAGTCATCAAGGTGGAGTCCCTTGTTTTAGGGAACAGAGAGAAGAGGAGGGGCTGGGTACACATCTTTCTTTAGTAATTTTAAACTTTTAAGATTGCTGAACCACTGTGAACAGAGAGATGTATTTAAATGTGCTTTGTACTTTCATGGTCTATGTGGACTGTAAACCATTGTTGGTTCCTCTTTCCAAATCCATAGACTATGTGCCAGAGACTTGAAGATCATCTTACTCCATAATCATGAGTTATCTTCCTGGGTATCTGAGCACAGATGAGGAAGGGCTCTGGAGACTTACAGGGCAAGGGTTTTCTGGTACATACTCCCTACTTTGACTGCCCCATTTTAGTGAACTTAGGATCAAAATCCTGTTTCTTCTCTGCATCTCATTCCTTTCTACATACTACCCTCAATCCATAGAGCATCCTTGTTCCTTTTATTGGCTCTTGAATTTTACTCTAATCAAGCCAAATTTTTTTAAATTTTTTATTAAGCCTATATAGGTTATTATGGATTAGAGTTATAAGCATCAATGATAGGCGTGGACCTTATCTACTGAACACTGATATGATACTTAATGGAAGATGACTGTCAAATATGTCCCTGGGGAAGCCATGGGTATTAAAAGAAGCACAGGGCAACTACAGATGTACACTGGAAGGTGCACTTACTGATTGTTTGGAGAGGGGTGATCATGACTCCAAGATTTGGCTGTGTTTGCACATCCTCTCTCTTGCTGTTCTGTCCCTATCACTCTGAACTACACTATGCTGTGGGGCTATAATATACCAATAAAAGTATATTTAAAAAAATGCTCTCTGGATCCCATGTTCTCCAGTGGCCATATTGCATTATGTTGTAGCCTTAGTAAATTTCTCTTTGTGATATGATTGTGTCTGTTACATTACCTGCCTTGATATATTCTATTCTGTGGGGCTGCAGACAAATAAATCTTCTCTAAACTCCATACTCCGTGTTCAACTTTTATTTACCACCCACTTCCTTAGAGGATAAAGGCCTAGCTGCGGGCCTGGCATTCAGCACTCCATAGTTTGACCTAGCCTAAGCTTCTACCACACTTTTGGAAACCTTTTGCTAGAATCAGACTCTGCTAATCCATGATTCTCCAATATCCCTGGTGCAGTCTTATCTTTGGGTCAGCTCAGGCTTCACCCTTTACCTCAAATATCTTCCCGCATTTCTAGCCATGTGTTGAAACTTAATTCAGGTTTTACTCCCTCTGTGACACTTTGCCTTACCTTCTCAGTTCTTTAGTCTGTCATTATGTTTTCTAGCTATGCTACTCAGTGGCCACTTTTCCTGTACTGTCTCCTTTTATAGCTTATATCCTCATCTGTGTACCTCCCCAACCAGTCTGTAAACCCTTGAAGCGAGGTACCTCAATTTTCTACTCTTGATGACTACTATCATGTGTCTACAGATAAAAACTTGATGATAGTTTGATGGTCTCTGATTAGTGCTGCACAGAGTTCAGTAAAGTGCCAGGTGTAAATACACAATTAAGGGATGAAGAAAGAATAAGAGAAGAAATTGAGAAGCTGGCGTGGCGTGGTGGTATATCCTTATAATCCCAGTACTTTGGAGGCTGAGATAGGAGGATTGCAGGTTTGTGGCCAGCTTTGGCTACTTAGTGAGCCCCTGAAAAAAAAGAAGAAATTGAGAAATTATAAAGTGAATTTAAGATTTTATGTCTTCTCAAATTTCAACCTATCAAGGTAATATTTTCTTTTTCTTTTTTATAGAGGATGAGGTAAAGGGGTTTAGGACCTTCAGAAGTTGACAGTGAGGTATAGGAGAAGGAAGAGGAAAACAGAGGGAGGTTGAGTTGGAAAGAAGATATACCCTGGATTGAAGAGATCTGTGTATAGATTGAGGGGCCTGGATTTTAGTTATGACTCTGCATTTCTGATCACAAAGCTGGGGTAAGCCATAGCGTGCCTGCAGCCTCATTTTTCAAGAAGAATTAGAACTCTGCCTTGCTTGCCTGTCGCAGGCAGGTGTGTTGGGAAATCAAAGGAAAGCCATTTTTAAACTGTATAGTACATTATGAATGGACAGGAGTGCTGTTACTATAAACAGCGTTATCATCATTTATCGTATGAATCTTCCCAAAGCCACACTGTGGCAGGGGAAGAGATCAATGGTTAGGTCTGTTATGACAGGTGGGGAGACACCAGACTGGAAGGAGCCTGTGGTTAGAGTCTGTAGGCCCTGAAGTAATGCTGCATATGTACAGATATCCTTGTGTAAGGTAGGCACTTCCTTGGGGCTGTGAAGAAGGGTAATGTGCATGGTCACCTACCTTGTCTTTGACAGGTACAAGAGCCCAGTCACAAGTTACCATGGTTCCTGTAGAGGAGTCACCGGGTATCAGAATGAGTGTTGAAACTAATAGAATACCTGTTGCTCTATCTCTGTACATACTAGCCAAGAGCCCTTAAGTACCAGAGACTGAGTGCTTTACAGCCATGGTTTTACTTCATTCTTGAAACAGGGCCAAGAGCTGTATTGTCATCTTCTTACTGCTGATAGGACAAGTTCAGGGATGTGGAGGCTAGTTCCAAGCAGTCAGCTAGCAAGAGGCAAGAGTAGGATTGTAATCTTGGTCTGAGCTCTTAACCACTGTTCTCTGCTTCGTTCAACCTGTTGGAGCCTCTGTCTTCTCATCTGTATCATGGAATAAACCTGCTTACCATGTGAAAGGAATTGTGAGTCTGGTGAGAGAATGGATATAGAAGGACCAGACACTGCACACATCTGTGATATATTCCAATAGTCATACCACCTACAGCATACCTAGCATTGCCATGGGTTCTGGGACACAGAGCTCCCACCATAGCCATAATGCCTGCTCACACTGAGGTATGTTCTAGCCATTATCTGCTAATAGAGCAGCTGTCAGAAAGTGGGAAGAGAAGGAAAAAAATGTAGCAATCTAAGAACGTTTTTATTTTCAGAAAGGAAGAAGTCATGTTAATGGCCAGCCATTGCCCTTTAAGTCCACCTTCATTCTCAAGTATAAATAACAAAACCAAATTAAGAGATTAAGCAATGTGGGAAATTTATAAAGACAGTTCAACAGAGAAAAGCGAAGAGAGTGCACTTATGAAAGGACAAATCATGTCAGGACATTCTGATCACTGTAAAAAAGCAAATCACATTTCCAGGAGGTGAGAAATATGCAGCGGGTGTAATACATCTGGATTTTAGTAAAATCACTCAGAGGAGAAATGGCTTGAAATCTTGCCTGAGAAATTAATTCAAATTGGCCAGGGGGGAAGCCGTGTCACTCAGAATGAGAACTGGCTGGGAGATGGGAGCGAAGGGTGTGATAACAAATGGCCATAGCTCTCGGGGTGTGATGGGGTCAGGTGAGAAGACCCAATTTAGCCATCATCATTTAATGATCTGAAAGAAGGACTAAGTTCCTGGTAATAACGTCCATACATGATGCTAAATTGGGAGGTGTCATAGTGATGGCTCGTGGAAGGAAGCATAGTATCTGAGGATGGTAATCGAGGTCAGGAGGCCGGAGAAGACAGGAATGATGGAGGAGGTTACAGGCAAGGACAGATGGAGGACATTTCCTTGAGAATAATATGCAGATATTGAAATATATGCACGATATATCTATGCACATCTATCAGGACAGGACGGAGACAAAAGGCCCAAGGTTGTTCATTGATTTGCTTTTCCAGGATTTGAGCTAACTTTGTAAAGCAACCAGGTGCTATGTTTCAGAGAGAAAGAAGGCTCCTGAACCATGTGGGATATTTTAACAGCCACGGTCCCATCCTATAGCATTGAATTCCTTCTTCCTCTTCACTGTGATAGTCTTAGAGGCAGAAGTACTCTTCCTTTCAGAGTGTACTGACCTACTTGAAAGCATGTGTATACTGTGCACACTTGTATTCTGCCTCTACCACTTAATCCATAAAGTGGGAAAATAACAGCCTTTAGGAATTTTATGAGGGTTAAATAAATGTGATGTGGCAGCATCATGCGTGGTGTAGAGTTAAGTGGCTGATAAATATTACTGAATATTATTATTGTCATTTTTATGATTATAATCATCATCATTACCCTGGGAGCACAGTCTGTACCTGGTGGAGTGTACCAACTTAAGCAGATAATAGACTTTCTGGTTAAAGTAGAGGAAGAAACATGCAGAGAACAGATCACAAACTACTAATGAAATAAGAGCATAGGCCACAGGACCCCGCTTCTTTTCCAGGCTCTGCTATAGATGACCTCTACTTGAGTTGTTTCACCTCTCCATCCCTGTTCCCATATTTTCAAACAGGAGGGTCTTGACCTGATGAGCTCTGCGGTCACTTCAAATTTAAGAGGTTCATGAACTTGTACAAATATCCAGAGTTGAGCTCTCTGTTATTCGTATTGTCCTCTTTGGGGGGCATATTGTCTAGTACAGCTCGCTCTGTAGATCTCATCTCTGCTGTCAGGGCTATCCTGAGTAGGGTGACTGGTCTGAATACCCTTGGAAAGGAAAATCTTACATCCCAGGAGCCCTCTTTGTCCTGGGCAAGCCAGGAGGTTTGGTCAGCCTGTTCTTCCAGACTATAGGAGAGTTGTGTGGTATCCCAGATTCACATCTGCATGGGAGGTGGTCTGATCACGGTATTATCAGGGGAAGTGTGTACATTCCAGGTGCCAGAGGCACGGGGACCTTTAGGAGGATCCCTGTGGCCACACCTCATATCCACATTGATCTTATTACACTCAGGATTCTTCTTGGCTATTTCCAGCCTTGATGTGTGTTGAGAGTCTTAGAAGGGTGCCATTTCATAGTCTCAGTAAGCACAAGATTCTCCATGGTAAGTGAACTGAGAAAAGGAGCTGGTCTTGTTTTCTAGTCTGACTAGAATGAATAACATGTTCACTTTGGGATTCCTCAGAGACTAAAGAGGTGACAGGTTGAAGGGCGCTGTGAGGGAGTCATCCACATGATTGACAAGCTAGAGGAAGTAATTGAAGAGAAGGAAGAAAAGAACAAAGGGCACACGTGAAGGCGGGGCACACGTGTGTGTGTGTGCAGGGCTCAGAGAGGCGTTAACTAGAGCATCCTGGAGCAGAGAGGAGGAGGCACAGCACCTACGGAGTGACGGGAGAAAAAAGTCACTCGACATTAACTCAGTGAGCGTTTACTTACCATCTACACCCAGTGTTATGTTCTGCCCTGGGTGTGGGGAACGTGAAGATGTTACTGTCCTGTCTGTTCTAGTGGAGGATACAGGCAGTAGGTGTAGTTCTGAAAAGCCTAGGTCTGGACTAAAGTCCATTTAGTCTGTTTACCAGCTGCCTTGAGCAATCTACAAAACCTTTATGTGCCTCAATTTTCTTGTCTGAAAAAGGAGCATATCATATGCCTGTTACGGTTGTAAGGATTAAATGAGTTCCTATATTTAAAGCACTCAAAGCTGGGTGTGGTAGCACTTGCCTATAATTTGGTACTTTGGAGGCTGAGAGAAGAGGATCACAGGTTCGAGGCCAGATTCAGCAACCTAGCAAGACTCTGTTTCAAAATAAAATAAAATAAAATAAAATAGGGCTGGGGGTATAGGTCACAGAACATTTCTGGATTTAATCCCCAGTACTACATGAGAGGAGGGTGGAGGGAGGAAGGGAAGGGAAGGGAAAAGAAGAAAAGAGAAGAGAGAGGAGAGAGCGGAGAGAGAGAGGAGAGATACACACACATGGAGAAAGGAAGGAAGGAAGGAAGGAAGGTAGGAAGGATGGAGGAAGGGGGTTCAGTATGTGGTCTTCATAACTATTATTAAGCCAATGAATGCAGTCAAATTACTAGTGTGGGCTTGATTGTTTCAATTTGCTCATTTGGCACTCTTGTGGGTGCTGGGGATACAGCAGTGAGCCAGGGAACCGCTGCTCTCATGGAGTTTGCATTCTAGGGGAAGAGGCAGGCAGCAAAGGAATAAGCTCCTGCTGCATCAGGCAGTGAGAAGTACAGTGGAGGTAAATAGCGACACTCTTTCCTCCTGGAAATGAGAACACACAGCTAGGAAGACCCAGGGGGAGATGAAGCAGTTGCAGGCCCAGCTGCTGCTTCGTGCTGATGAGGCCAATCCGCAGATCAGCACTAGTGTGTTTAAGTGCCGTGTGATGGCTAGTGCTTTTTTTTCCACCCTCCACATCTCCCCAGAATCTTCTCTGGAGCCCATACTAAGCAGAAATATTCAAAAAGGATACTCTGAGAGATATAGTTCAGCCTCACCAAGTTGACACGTTGCAAAGCTACCATGGAGGGATCCTAGGAGATCCAGGAAAAAAAACTGAGACTTTTTCAACCTTTTTCCCAGTAGACATTGATAGCTCTTTCTCAGGGTGTGGTCCCCTTGGTTTTCTAGTAGCTATCTAAGTGTTTAGATGGGAGCTAATAGGGAGATTTGATTCTTGTTCCCTGGAGTGGAAGACTTTAGTTGCATCAATCATCATTAACCACAGCATCATATTTAGCTAGTTGGTGCAATGGAATTTGATTGGCATAATTATTCTATGTGATAGAAATAAAAAATTAAACGAGAGCTCATCTCTGGGAAATGAAAAGAGCCAATGTGAATGTGGAGGCAACTATCCAACTGAATTTGATCAGTTATTTATTAAGTCACTCATGTCACAAATATTTGTGCTCAGCCTTGGTGCATGAATAGGCTAAATGTGGAGGTGAGCTGTAAGTATCCATGTCAGTCTTCTCATGATACTGGGGATTGAACCCAGAGACATTCTACCTCTGAGCTATATCTCCCGGCTCTATTTTATTTTACTTTTTAAATTTTCTTTGTGGTACTGGGGATGGAATCCGGGAGCATTCTACCTTTGAGCTATACCCCCAGCCCTGTTTTTTATTCTTTATTTTGAAACAGGGTCTCACTGAGTTGCAAAGGGCCTCACTAAGTAGCTGAGGCTGGTTGTGAATCTGTGAACCTCCCGAGTACAGTGATTACAGGAATGCACCACCATGGCCAGTTCAATTCTTCTTAATATCAAGCACTTTCCAGATGTGTAATTTCAATGCAGTGTATGTGGAGATGCCACAGGAGTATGTATATCCCTCTAGGCAAAGCAGAAAGGATTTGAGATGACATCATTATGTACCTGCATGGAAAATGATGCCCTCACTCTCAAAGAGCTTCCGGTATAGTGGGGGAATTGGGATACATAGAAGCAAAGCGCTGTCTTATAACTGCAGATCTGGGCTGCAGAGCATGCACAGCAGGCAGCTGGAGTGGGGACAGGGACGGGATTCAGCCACATGGTCTCTGTCACAGCTTTGAAAACCGGAGATCTCTTTGTGCTCATCCCAGAAGCGTCACCGTTTCTAGAGACTTGTCTTTTCACAGGAAATAGTGTGGTTGGCAGGGGACTATTCTGCAATCTTTGCCTTTGTCTACAGCATGTTAAAATAAGAGAGCCTCTGATTCATAGGAGTTATAAAAATAATATAGTAATTACAAAGTTCACATTCGTGACTCACTTTGCTCTAAACCCTGACACTCTACAGGGAAGTCTTCTTAGAGTTAAGAACCCACTTGCTGTTTGTATTTTGAAAGTGTCACTGGGTCCAAAATTTTGCAGTTGAATAATTCTGTAGCATTGGGGTCTGGAGGGTGAGGGTGGCTATCTGGAGAATGACATTTTCCAATATTTGTATATATCTCTTTAAAATGTAGGAAGTAAATTGGCCTATTTGTCATGATTGCATCATGTGTAATGCTTGATCACAGAGTACCTTGTTTTGGATTTGTATTTATTTTTCTTCCTCCAGCTCCTATCTAATTGCCGACTCTACAATGGAGGCTTCCACTGCCTTTTGGCTTCATTAACGGCTTTCATTTTCATTAAGAGCTTTGCGCTAATGGACTGTTATAAAATGCACAGTTGTTTCTTCTAGTCACCGCCAAATGACTCTCATCCCACTGGCAGTTTTGTGCATTAGGCCAAAAAGGGGATGGGGGGAGTGGGGAAGGCAGTGTGTACCAATGAGAAATAGTCAAAGAGAAGGTAGGTACCTCCCTCCCTCTTTGGAGTTTTTCAGAGAAGGTAAGATCAGCACCTGAACTCCACGAGTGTTTTCTCTGCGCTCCTGTAAATGCCTCTTGGTTGTCAACAATGAAAGATGGCAATAGGAAGCCTGTTTATTATTTTTCTGGTAGTATTTTTGAATTTGAGGATCACTGAGAGTAAGACGTGTAATTTTCCTAAGAACTAACACTGATATTTCCAAGATTTTATTAATCCTGTTTAAAATACACATTCATTGATCATTATTGTGTTATGAGCATCAAAACTATTGATATCCACTAGGTGATACTTCGTGTAACAGCCACTATTTGTAATAGAAGCCTCAATATTGATGCCTGATTTAAAAATCTGATTTCAGAATTTGATAAATGTGTGTGTGTGTGTGTGTGTGTGTGTGTGTGTGTGTGTGGTGGGGGGCGGTAGCTCCCTCTAAGTGTCACAGATAAACAGAGAATATTTAAAAATCTTATGAGTTTAAATGAATTTAGAGATAATTAACCCAATCTCTTCTCCTTTACATTTGTTTTGAGACTGAGATTAAAGTAATAGGTAAATATAATCCTGATATTAACTGGGACCACTTTGACCCTACATTTGGTTAAGCCTAATAGGAACCCCAGTGACATTCATACCTCTCCCTCTTTCCCATTCTCTAATTCTTTCTTCAAAATACCAAGAAAATTATTACTGCAATTTCACATTAAATGAGTCCATTCAGAGTTAAGCAGTCTTGCTAAACTTTTTTCCACTTGAGCTTCTTTCCCTCCTCAAATGACATGGAGTAAAATTTTTTTTCCATTTTATCAGATCAGAGCTGATATTAAACTCAGGTTTTTATTTTTCAAATTAATGCTCTTTTCATAGAATTAAGTTATCTGCTTTAAATAAGATATTCTGTATAATTTAAACCACTACCACATAGTGATATGCTTGTGTATTGTTTGAATTTTTTATGTCTATACTACTTCATAGGAGAGTGCAAAGATCAGCCAACATTTTAGTAAACTAATACCTAGAATCAAAGCCCAAAGTTAGCCAGGCATGATGCTGCATGCTTGTAATCCCAGCATTCTGGAGCCTGAGACAGGAGGATTGCTGTTTGCTGCCAGGCTCAGCTACTTAGTGAGTTCTCTTGCAACTCAGTGAGACCCTGTTTCAAAAAATAAGGAATAAAAAAATAGAGCTGGGGGTGTAGCTCAAAGAGAGAATGCCCCTGCATTCCATCCCCAGTACTGCAAAAAATAAGAGCCTAATGTTTTTATATTAACTAAGATCTCTGAAATTAGACATTTATTTTATGTACTTAATATGGATGTCATATCATATAATTAATATCTTTGCAAGTTAACTTATACACAAATTTGCTTGCAGTATTCCTCTCATTAAGTAAAAGATATCAATACATTTCCTAACATTTTCCATCTTATGTTCTCATATATTTTAAACATCAGAACTGGCATCTGTTTGCTTCTGTGTTTGAGCATGCAAATTCTACAGGGTCAGGGTTCTAAAGTCTCTTATATTTTATGCAGGACATTATGCTCATTGTGAGCTTCTAATGTCAAATAATAACCACGTGGATTTACAATGCCCAGTTTGAGAAAGGTCACCAAAATATATAAGCTGTTGACACTGTAGACTTTAAATGAAGATGATTAAATCTTAAACCTTCACTAAAGTTTGGAAAAGCTTGGCTGGATTTGATTTTTAAAGACCCAGGGTGATCAGCCTCCTTTTCCCATCAGGGCCTTTTCCTAGTGCAGCCACTGGGTATTACCTTAAAAACAAAAACAAAAACAATGCCATTGGGGGAAAAATGTTTGACTACAAAGTTTCTAAAATATGTATTATGGGAGACTTCCGGGAAGATGGCGACCGAGAAAAGTGGGGCTTAAGAGCCCCGCTAACAACTAATCTCCATTACCACAAAATCAGCGCCTTTCATAGCCAGAAAACACCATCACCAGACAAACAAAAAAATCACCAGGCTCCAGAGAGAAAGCGGACTGAGAACAGAGCTCAGAGCCACAGAGGAGATACACCAGCCTCACGCCCTAGGCCGCGGCAGCAGCGCCATACTGCCAGCGGCAGCGGCAAATTCACCGGATGGCTACAGCAAGCCAAGGTGAGCCACTGTGGAATAGCCAGGCGGGATTTCTTGCCGCAGGTAAAATCTAAAGCTCCCAGTGGCTGAGCTCAGCACACGCTTCAGGGATTCAGAGTGGAAATCAAAACCAAGAAGAAATACGCCAGCCTCACAGCCGAGGGTGTAGCAGTGGCGCCATATGCCACCGGCGGCAGCAGCAGAGAATTCACCGAATCCAGTAGAGCTACATCTGCGTACTTAAGAACAGTGAGTCAAATTGTGGGCCACAGAGGAGAAATCCCAGTACTGTACTCGCTGGGACTTGACCCAGTGGGGGAGGGGCGATGGCAGAGATATCACACCATAGGAGAACGTGCAACCTGGCACCCCCCATAGTCTAAAGCAGCCTCTATCGACTCTCTGGGTCGGAGACTCTGTGATACAACCCAGTAAAGGAGTAGTGGGGTCTGAGATACTACTGACTAGAGATCCAGAACACCTTAAGTGAAGTCATAGTGACCCAAGGGAAGAACCCAGAGAAGGCACAAACTTCCGAAATCATGGGAAAGAGGAATAATACTGTAGCAATTAATGTCCACAACCCCATAACATCAGAACCTGATAAAACAGAAAATCAGAGATTTCTAGAAGATCAAATCAGGAAAATAACTGTAGAAATAATAGAGGTGCTTCAAAAAGAACTCAGAGAGAGCCAAAAAGAGATAAAGGATGCAATTAATGAAGGAAAGGCCTCAAGTCAAAGCTCAAACAACCGATTAGACCACATGGAGAACAGAATCTCGCTCTTAGAAGATGATCATTCAAAAAATGAACGCATAGTTTCTAATCTAGGAAAAAATATCCGACAGTAGGAATCTGATATTGAAGAAATATGGGCCCATTTTAAGAGAGCTAACCTAAGAATAATTGGAATAGAGGAGGGAAAAGAAAGTGAAACCAAAGGGATCAACAATCTCTTCAAGGAAGTAATAGCAGAAAATTTTCCAAACATAGAGCAAGAGGTTGATACACAGGTCCAGGAAACTTATAGAACTCCCTTTAGACAGGATCGGAGAAGAGGATCCCCACGCCATATAATTGTCAAAATGACCAATGTGGAAGCCAAGCAGAGAATCTTAAAGGCAACAAAAACAAAGGGCCAATTGACATTCAGAGGCAAACCAATTAGAATCACTCCAGACTTCCCAAACCAAGTCATGAGAGCCAGAAGGGCTTGGAGTAACATATTCCAAACTCTGAAAGAAAACAACTTCCAGCCAAAAATTTTCTACCCAGCAAAACTTTCTATCAAATTAAATGGAGAAATAAGAAGCTTCCATGACAAACAGAAACTGAAGGAATTTATGTCTTCAAAACCAGCATTAGAGAAAATACTCAAAGAGATTAACTACAAAGAAGAAATAGGTAACACTCACCGGAACCAGAGAAACAAGAGTTTCCATCCAACAGACAACTAAGATTGGTTATCTGTGGAGATTCATTATTTATGTTAGTCTTTTACCTATCTCTAAATTGTATTGTTTGCCTTTATTGTTAATTTTTAGGATTTCTAGTTGGAATATTAATATACCTTCAGATATAGCATTTGGAAATATTTTATCCAATTCTATTAATAACTGTTAACTCTGTTTACATTGTTTTTGGATATACAATATTTTTTTTATTTTTTTAGGGAGTTTGTATACTCTTCTGTTGCCTGTGCCATTGAAATCATATCCAAGAAATCACTGCCAATTTCAATGTTGTGAGGTTTTATGACCCAGATTTTCTCCTAAAAGTTTATAGTCTTAAGATTTATATTTAGGTCTTTTATCTATTTTGAGTTAATATTTGTATATGGGATTAGGTAAGGGTCCAACTTTATTCTTTTCCATGTAATTATTATGTTTCAACAATATTTAGTTAAAAGATTATTTCTACCACCAAATGTTCGTGGAAACCTTGTCAAAAATAAGTTGACAATATAGGGAAGAATTTAGCTCTAGGCTTTTATTTAACTCCAATAGTTTATATATCTGCCTTTAGAATAGTACTACACTGTTTCAATTATTGTAGCTTTATATGGTTTGAAATCAGAAAATATATATCTTCTAGCTTTGTTCTTTTTAAAGATCGTTTTGGGTATCTAGAGTCCATTTTCCATATTAGAATAGATTTTTTTTTCTGAAAAAAATATAAATATATGATAATTTCACCTAAAAAATAGTAGAAAAATATTCTCTGGTAAGAAAGAAAGTAAAAAGAGATATTGAAATGTTATCTTTAAGTCATCAAAAGTTTGGTATCAGACAAATGAAACTGTTATGTGAGATTATCATTTTTAATTTTGGATAAATTGCTATTATACTAGATGTCAACCACTAAGCCAAGCATGGGAGGGAGGGATGGGGAGAGAATGGGGTGGGGATCGGGTGGGGGCTGACTGGGCGTTGTGTGCATGTATGTCTACAAAAGTTTGTATCCCACTATGATGTATGAATACAGTGCACCAATAAAAAAAATAAATAAAATATGTATTATGGGATGGGGGAAAGATGTGAAATGGAAAGGCAAAATTACAAATGTTCCAGGATTCTAAGTTACCAAGCATCACAAGGTAGAGAGTAGGCTGCATGTGGTACCTACTCCCTCAGCAACATTAAGAGGCAGAATGCTTACCACATTGTTGACAAAGCTTTATTCCCAGAAAGGACCAATTATACTTGAATGTAATCCAGAAAATTGTGATTGAAGGCTACCTCCTGGAACAGGTAGCCTGTGAGTTCTAGGATTTGTGGGCTGAGAAGAAGTGCTGTTCACTTCCAGGGAAATCACTTGTGAGTTAAAGGCACCTGAAGGGCAATGATTGTCATCCTGAAGACAGGAGTGTGCGGAGGGTGGCTGCTACTGTGTGTTGCATCTGAATCTTTCATATAAAAACAATTTTACCTGGAGATCTGGAATTCATGGTGCTGGCTCTCCATCAGTATTTCAGGCCAGGGCCCCTTCATTATTTCCAGGTACGCCAATTACTGGGGAAACCATAAGATAGCTGAGTATTAAATATCTCTGGAGTTTTATGTTGAGAAATGACCATGAGTTTGGGAGTGAGGCCAACGTGAAGTGTGAGCCCTGATACTAGTCTTATCAGCTGTATGACTTAGGAGAAGTCATTTAATCTCTCTGAGCCTCAGTTTCCTCTTCTAAAATGGGTATATGAATGAGGACCTCATCATGCTGTTTGAGAAATAAATGGATTATTATACATAAAACAGCATAACGCCTAGCGCAAGGCAAACCTTCGTTGTATGTGTTCTTCCTTATTCTTAATTCCTTTCCTCTTCCTCCATCACTGTTTTCTTCTCTGCCTCAGGTCCCTATTTTGTCCCTATTTTTCTCAGAGCTGTGGTTTCAGCTCAATGTCCCTTCCAGCTGACTTACAAAGGTTTCAACTATCATCCAGCTCAAGTGTCATACCAACTCTTCAGAGGCAACTTTAGAAAAGAGAAAACTTGTGACTTAAAGAAATGAGTCTCTGTTGTAAAATTTTTGGCTCCTGACTGATGGTAGCGGAGACCACTTGCCTGCCTAGAGCTGGGTCTCATCCTTGATTCACACCTTATACTTTCCTGAGCATCTTTATCTTCTCCTTCACATGATCTTTGTCTATACACTTGGAAAGCCAGCCTACCTCTAAAATGGAGTTCTCTTCAGGCAGGACTGCTTTAACCAGGTCAGAGAGTAACTCATGTTGCCAAGCCAGTGGTCTGTGTGCCAGAGAGATTGTGTATAACTTCATTAGGACGTTTACTGTGCTGGGCCTTTCCAGTGACTGTGCTCCTTGATGTGGTCTCAGGATAAATTAGCAAGTGCTAATCTAGTTGTTGCTGGAAAGCATCCAAACTGAAGGCAGGACTATTCCTCCCTGGGTTGTTAGGCATCAGATTGGCAGGGTCTTAGACTCTGGTAAGTTCTGCAGGCCTAAAGGGAGTCTGGTCCAGCTATAGCTGGGGAGGGAGGTGTTGAGGAGCATGTAGTAAGCAAAGTCCATGAGACAGCACCTTGAAGGATCTGTACTATGACTTCCAAGCGCACATTTCACTGAGGTTTCCTGAGTGCCTACTATGTGCAGGAAACCATTTTAGGAAATAACGGTGTGTCAGAGAGTCACAGTCCTGCCTTTGTGGATCTAATGCTCAAATGGGAGAGGAAAAAGCATAATAAAGAAAAATCACAGTAAGTACATTATATAGACAGATAGATGTCGGTGGGCAGAGTATATTCTAGTAGGATAAAGTAAATCTGGGAAAGGGGAGTTGGGAGTGTGGATGGGGGATGGAATATAACTTACATAAGCTGGTTAGAGACTTCATTGAAAATGAGTGATATTTATGATATTTGAAATAAGACACCATAAGGATGAAGATATAGAGAAAGAATGAGAGTGGGAAGTGTTTGAGGTGTGTAAGGGACATATCTTATAGGCCTTTGATGGCCATTGTGTGGTCTCTGGCTTCTACTGTGAGAAAAATGGATAGTCAATGGAGAATTCTGAGCAGGGAATCTCACTACATGTTAACAGGATTCTCCTAGTTCCTGTGCCAAGAATTGATTATAGGGGGCTAGAAAGGAAACAAGAGACCAGTTAGAAAGCTTCTGTTGGGATCCAGGTGAAAGATGGATGGTCTGGTCCAGGGTGGCCACTGTGGAGGATGAGAGTTGTCATATTTTGGGTTGATTTCGAAGACAGAGCAAATGGGATTGCTGATGGACTGGATGTGGATGAGAGAAGAGAGGGATGTGAGATGACTCCAAAGCTTTTGTCCTGAGCAACAGAAAGGAAGATGTTGTCCTTCATCAAGATAGGGGATGCCTAGGAAGGAGATAATTAGGGGAAAGAACAGGAGCATAGTTGAGTCACGTTAAGTCTCTGAGATTCCCAGATTTGGTTTGACATTCAAGGGGAGAGATTTCAAGGAGGTGTTTTGGTTGAGTTCGCTGTTCACGGGAAAAGGACAGGCTGGAGATAGAAATTTGAGAGTCCTCAGCATAAGATGGTAATTAAAACCAGGACACATCCCAGAATCACTTTTTCTCTTAGTGGAGTTTCCCTGTCTTTGATGGAACTCATAATCTGTGAGAATGAATTTGGGTAAGGCCTCTGGCCTTAGCACCCTCCCATTTTCTCCATCTACCTGAGATTTATACCTTTTGGGTCTAGCCTGCTGCCCAAGAAAGATGTGAGATGATGATCCAGTGGGATGGAAGAAGATCATGTTAGCACTTCTGTTTATCCTTGATCTTGTCTCAAGTTTTGTGTATGTAAATTTTTGTTTTATAAAGGACTGAATATGTGTTTAATAATTTATAAAATAAGGAAAATTGCCATAGCCCATATCCTACTGTTCTTACTTTTAGCTTGCTTAGTAGGAGAGGGAAGCATGGCATGTGGTTGTTGGGGTCTATTGAGGTCTGTGGATCACAAAAAAATGATATCAGTGACTGAATCGCTCCTTCCATGAAAAGCCCTGTCTCCATCACCCATGAAATGTGAATCTGGGATCTGGGAAAGGCACAGGCAATCAGGTGAAGCTAATGGGCAAGAGCAGAGTCTAGAGGGAGCATCACTAAGGCAACCAGAACCCCAACTCTAAAGTTTTGCAGGGTTCACCAGACTCTCAGCTTTCCATTTTAAAAAGGGAGGCTGCAACATAGATTCAAGAAAATGTGCATAGGAATCTCTTATGGTTTTCAAAATCTAGAGCTCCTCAGAATCACTAGGTAAGTATTTTAAATTCAGACCCCTGGGTACCCTCTTCCAGGGAGTCTGATTTAGTAGATCTGTTGTGGGGGCTAGGTGCCTGTATTTAATAGGCTGGTTTGTTGATTTATTTATGGATGTAGGTGGTTCTAGCCACTGCATTCTAGAGAATTGCTGGGCTTTTACTTGGAGCTGTGGGTGAGACTGGGACCTGGGTTCTTGGAATTGGTCTGATTGTCTTTAATGTCTTAATTATCCCTTTGCTAGTAGCTGACTTTTCTCATGCCTCTTTGGTGCTTAGTTGACTTAAAGCTGTGTCTGTCTTCCCCGTACTAAGTTTGAACTGGTATTTTGGAAGGAAGAAAGGAGACTGCAATGGATTCATGTATCATCAAGTGTTTCCTGAGCATATGCTTTATTCCAGGGGCTGCTCTAAATGCCTGGGGCAACTATGGGTGAAAAGGCTCATGATCCTGCTCTCTAAAACCTCTGTTTTAGGAAGCTCCTAGGTCTGGACTTACGGTCCCAGAAGAAGCCCATCTCTGGAGCTCTATGACAACTCCAGAGATTTGACTTAATAAGTGTTTTTCTGGCAGACCGTATGCAGAGATTCTCTGCTCCTTGCTTTATAGATAAGGAAAGTAGGAACCTGGGGAGGTGTAGTGATCTGTCTCAAGTAACTCTTAGTAAAAGAGGTCCAATAGGAGGGGTGTCCTTTTAGCTCCTGGCTTGTTAAAAAGATAAATAGCAACGTTCAACAATCTCAGGGCTCCTTCTTACCATCTCTCTTGTGAGAACACTTTTGGGGCAGCTGGCTCTAGGAGACAATTTATTGGACTGATAGAATGACTTTCTGCTGGGGTTAAGGTGTGCCTTTGAACCTTATGGACCTTTGTAATGATGTTTGAATCCTGTAAGTGTTTATAGCCAAGGTTCTTCTACAGTTCTCTAGAATTTCTGATTTTCTTAAATTATCTACAATGCAGCCTAGACCCTGGCTTTTGCCTGAGAACATTTGGTGTGTGTTGTTGAGATGTGATGCTATAGCTAGCTGCAACTTCATTTTTGGAGGCAGGCATCAAATACCATTGCAGTAATGGATGTTCACGAGAGTGGAGAGCAAAGAATGAATGAAAGAGGGAGACGGAGGAGTCCCTGACCATTTATGACCTCCTTGACCTTGAGCTCAGTGATACCACCCATTTCCATGCCCTCTAAATTCTGGCATCCCAGAGCAATGCACCCTAGTTATGGGTCTTATTGGATTTTAAGTACCAGTGATCATTAGCAAAGGAGAAAGTGGATTATGAGGGAAATGGAAGGTAATAGGTCAGCAGAGGCTAAAGGGAAGGCCAAACAGCTTTGAGGATGAGATGAGGGTGCTCATGCAGACTTAGGAATAGCCTCCTCCTGTAGCAAGAAGAGAGGGAGCAAGGGTATCTTTGAGCTGCTGATGGCCTGTGCACAGGACCTGCTTTGGGGTTTAGAAATCTGTCTAAACCTGTGTACTAGGTAGTACATTATAGATTTTCTCTATGCACTCAAGTTCCAAATATAATTAAACTCTCTTATGTATCCCATTTATTTTGTACTCTGAAGTCCTTGGAAGGCCAGATGTGTAGTATAATACTATTATTTAGGTGGTTGGAGCCATTTATTTTTAACTTCCTTTGTTCACATGATCCAGAGATGAATAGGTGTGTAAGGAATGTTTGGGGCAGGAAAGTATGCAGGAGGTTGGGTGCACAGACAAAGTCTAAGGTCCTGAAGGTCATTACTGGCCCAATTAGGGCTGTCATGGTGCTTGGGGACTTCCAGGTACCCAGTAGGGAGGTGAGTGTTATGTATTCTTTTTCCCCCCTGGGTGATTGGTTTTTTTATTGCTAGAAGTGAGCCAGACCTTTCTGTCCCCAAAGAATAAATCATTCCCAGCAGAGTAAATGTCGTCTACAGACATATTTGTGACTCCCGCCAGCACTGCCCTTTAAGCTGCTTCTCTGTAACATTTCCTGTAAAGCTCCACCATCCAACACGGTAGCCACTAGCCACATATGGCTATTTATATTCCAATGATTAAAATGAAATAAATTTTAAATTCAGTTTCCCAGTCTTGCAAGTTACATTTTAAAGCACGTATAGCAACATATATCTACTGGCTGATGTAATGGACAGTGGAGAACTAGAACATTCCATTCTCATAGAAATTCCTACTGGGCAGAGAGGTCCTAAAGCCCTAGGTAGGGGCTGGAGCCCTCCTGTGCCTGTGCTTGCTAGATGGAAAATGGAGACCCAGTAGGTGTCACACACCAAATCATCTAATAGACAACCCAGGAGAGGAAATGGCAGGCAGAAAGCAGAGGGCACATAGAACTTGTTGCATTAAAAAAAAAAGTAGATAGAATAAACTATAGTGGACATGCAAAGACTAATTAATGCAGGGGTGAGTTGAGTTAAAGAAAAATGGGAGCAGAATCTAGGCCCAAGAAAATGTAGTCATTGGGATTTTTATCACAAAATCTTAAATTTAGCCAGGTGTGGTGGCACACACTTCTAATCCCAGCATTTGGGAGGCTGAAACAGGAGAATCACGGGTTGTGGCCAGTCTCAGCAACTTAGGCCCTTTGCAACTCAGCGAGACCCTGCTTCAAAATAAAAAAATAAAAAGTAGGACTGGGGGTGTAGGTCAAACGTAGCATTCCCCTGGGTTCCATCCCCATTACTGAGAAAAAATATCTTAAATTTAACAATTGAAGGGGCCTTTTTAGTAGTTTTATTCTCTTTATTTTAGAGAAGAGGAAATTGGGTTTTTGAGAAGTTTAGTGACTTGCCCAGGGTGGTAGAGGTCATTAGGTTGAAGCTACAATGACTTTGAATTATTTGCTTTTTGAATTGTGCCATACTGCCTCTCATTGAAAAGGGAATAGTGTAACCAATTGAGTATATAGTCCTCTGTGGACAAATGAGTTGCTTTTCTCCTCTGACAAAGACCCCTATCCAGAAAACATGATTTGCCTAAGGAGTTCTTTGGTCCCATTAAGCCTTGTGAAACCTTCTTTGTAGCAGTGCAGGAAAGACAGAAATATTATTTTTTTACTCTTCATCACATACTAGGCACTGTGCCAGGTCTTTTAAACATGCTTTCACATAGGAAGTAGGTATTATTTTTCTCATTTACTACCTGGGGAAACTGAGAATTAGAAAGGTTTAGGATCTTGTCCAAAATCTCAAAACTGGTAAGCAAATGGGATATAGATCTAGGCCCAGACTAGAAGTCTGGCACCCTGTATCATTCTGTTGATTGTAACAAGCAGCAGTAATGAGGAAAGAGATGCAAGCCCCTGGAGGGGAAGTACACACATGGCATTGGCTGTGCCTGGTGGTGTGAGGTTGGGAAGGGTGTCTGCAGACCCCAGCCCATCCTTACTTAGACATAGGATTCTTCCAGCCATGTCTATGAAGAGAAAAAGTAGTTCTGCAGTGGAGTGGACAAATTAAGCTGACCCTTTGCAACACAAATTTATGAATCAAGAAGGGATTGCCTCTTTAAAATAATGGTTGGAGAGGAGCTTCCAGCTGATCCCTGCTCTGCATGCATATGGACTATCCCGGGCTCTATTATCTGGAGCCAGCAGGGTTAAGGACTTTTAACTTTACCTGGGACCCCAGTATCCAGGGAACTCATGGATAAAGGGCATATTTCTGAGGAAGTGAAAAGTAGATGTAGAACAGTGAGAAGTGTGCTTTAACAAAGAGAGAAGGAAAACATGAAGGAAGGTGGGAAGAGAGAATTTAGACTCTCTCATTTAACCTAGTACCAGAGACAGTTTTATTCTACTAACAACTTAAATTCATGGAGCCAAAATGGAATAAGAAGATAACTATTCATTAAGGCTTGGCTTGCAGCTAACAGCTCAGAGGGGAATTGAGAACACCAGCCACCAGCCTGAACAGAGTCGTCCCTGCCAAGGTGGTGAGAGGAGAAAAGAAGGCTGCTTCTACTCAAAAGGACTAGTTGAGCCCTTAGGAGGCCATCTTTGAAATTGGATGTCTCATTCATCAGATACAGCCTTTCAGGAGTAGAGTAAAGTATATACTTTGGGGCAAGGAAAGTGTATCAGTTATTTATTGCTGCATAACAAAAAGATTGCTTATAGTAAGACCTTATTTATTAAGATTCTATAAGTCAAAACAGCAGTTTGTCCAAGTGCTATTGTACTTGTAAAATACATTTGCCTGGCAGATAGGCTGAGCTGGATCAAGAAGGTCTCTTGCAAGAATCTGAGTCTGTTCCAACATTGTTGCAGCCATAATCTAAAGATCTGGCTATTTAACTTGGCGGAAATAAGATTTGTTTTCTTATGGTTTGGAGCTCAGCATGTGAGGCTGGGGACCACAAATCTCAGGGCATGGTGGAGGGAGACAGACAGAACGAGAGCACTGGGCTGGGCTTTTTTTTTAATCATAGAAGCCAGAAGAAAGAGAGTGAGCAGGAGGAGCAAGAACCATTTATACAATCCCCAACAGGGACCCACATCCAGCCATACCCTACTGGTCTGGGTCACCACTCATGTCAATCCACTACCATAGATTTATCCACTGCTAAGATTCAATCCTCATGACTCAATGACATCAGCTCCAAACATTGCTAATTGAGCTCTTTAGGGGACATTTTATACCTAACTATAACCGAGGCCTTGGTGTTGACTGGAGGCTGAACCCCTTACTTCTTCACCTTGTGCCTTCTCATCTTCTAGGGCCCTTTTTCATAACTTCTCAAGTCAGCAGGACAGCCTGGACTTCTTAGAACTTGGTGATTAGGCTCCAAGAGAATGAAAATAGAAATTGTCAGGCTTCTTAAAGGCTAAGCCTGTCACCAGCCTCACATCAATATGTCACTTTCTATTGATCAAACCAAGGCTGAAGGCCCAGCCAGATTCATGGGGAAGGAAAATAAACAGGACCTCTTTTTGAAAGGAATAGTTTATGTTCATAGGAATGGATAGCATTGCTGGTCACCATATTTGCAAACAAATTGTCATTGGGAGGCATAATATATCTTTACCTGCTTAGTCCAAAGAAACTGCATGAGGCTCTTCCTTTGGTTGCAATATTTTGCAAATAGAAATACAGGATACCCTGTAAAATTTGAACTTCACATCAATGACCACTTGAGCTTTGTAATAAGTATATGCTATGAAATATCTGTTACATACTTATACTAATGTTTTTATTGCTTATTAGATATTTAAATTTAAATTTATTTTTTGTGGTACTAGGGATGGAGCCCAGAAGCCCTCCGAGCTACACCCCCAGCCCCATTTTTAAAGTCTTTTTTATTTCTGAAACAAGGTCTCACTGAATTGTGAAGGGCCTTGCTAAGTAGCTGAGGCTGTTCAGAACCACCATCCTCCTTAGCCTCCTGAATGCTGGGATTGCAAGCACCATGCCCACCTGGCTTAGAGATTCAAATTTAATTGGACAGTTTGTGTGTTATCTTACAACTTTGGTAATACTGGCTCTCCCAAGGGCACAATTCTCATGGGGACATAGTTGGGGGCTATTGGAGGGAATATGTATCCAAAATCTGTGGTCCAAGGCATGGGTAGTTGGAAAAAGCCACCTGGGGTAGGTCTTCTCAAATTTTCAATTGCACATAAATCACCTGTTTTTTTTTTAAATGCAGATTTTTATTTAGAAAGTTGCAGGTGAGGGATGAGATTCTGAATTTTCAACAAGCTCCCAGGTTATACTCAGGCTGGTTTATGGACCAATCTTTGAGAAACTAGAAGCCAGGTCTCTAGATGACCAGATGGAAAATAGTTCTAGCTTTTTAGGCCATGGAGTCTCTTTTGCAAATACTCATTTCTAACCATGTATCAGGAAAGTGGCCATAGATGGCATGTAAACAAATGAGTGTGGCTGTGTTCCATTAAAACTTTACTTATGAAACAGATAGGATTTGACCTGAGGCAGTCTGTTATTTGCTCACCACTGAACTAGGTATTTCTCATGTGTCCCTTCTCTAGTAAAAATCTCTGCGGCAAGGAAGAAAAGACTTTTGCTAGAAGTCCATGGTTTCAGGGATTTAGAAAAGGTTGACTTAAGTCTCTCACCACCAAAGTCAGAATCTGTCTGTTCCAGCTTGTCATCTAATATTTAGTTTCTCATTGAAATAAAGTCTCTGAACTAAGAATCCTTTAAATTTGATAAACACTCTTTTATACCCATTACAAATTGATATTTTTAATATCCCTTTACATTCTAGTAAAAATGTATTTAGGATCACTTCTTGTAGGGAACTAGGATAGAAAAAGATTAGAAATTTGGAGGTGTACATCACCTCTAAAAGGATTAGAAATTTGGAGGTGTATGTCATTTCTACTTTTGTCTTTGGTAGATACATTGGACCATACCTTGCTTTCTGTTCTTCAAGTATTCTTGCCAATGTTGATAATTAAAATATCTACCTAATTAAAAGGTATTTAGGTGCATGAAAGGGAGAATTTTTGAAATTACTTTCCTGGTTTACTTGGGGCTAAGGAATATCCTGTGATGCATGCCTTTCAATTGTTGAAAATAGGATGGTCCTAGGCAACCAAGACAGAGAGCGAGGGAGAAAGCCAATAAGCTTGTAGTTTATCAATTCCACAATAATGATTTGGTGACAGCACAACATATTTCCACAGAACCCAATGGTGGTTAGAAGAGTCTCAAAGGAATATCTTGTTTATTTTACCTGAACTTGAGAAAGACATGTCATTCTGTTCTTTTAGGAGACACTGCTATAGGCAACAGATGCATGGGGTGCTGCCTTCTGTACAGCCTGGGAAATGCTTGTTAGGGCCACATTTAGGGCACTCTATCCAATTAGGTGCTCAGCTGGGGCTTGTTGATGGTGACAGTGGTGGGATGGTGATAGTAGTAACAATAATGATTATATGTAACAGCTAACATTTATTGAGTGCTTAATATATGCCAGGTAAATTGTGTGTTTCACATTCTTTATCTTGTTAAATGTGCTCACAGCAATCCTGTGAGCTAGGTACTACTGTTTTCTTCAGTTTTTCAGGTAATTAAGTAGTGTTTTAGAGAGTTGTGTTGACTTCTCCAAAGTCAAATGGCTAATATTTTGGAGTTCAAACTCCCTAGAGCCTGAGTTCTTAATATTGTCCAAGTTCATGGCACCAGAGCCTTCAACTTCTAGGAGCCCTTTCCCGGCTCCCTTCTCTGGTGAAGGAGATAGCACACACTTCCCAAGTGTCTTTGATAGGTTATTTTACTTCACTAAGTCTGTTTCCTTATATGCTAAAGAGAAGAAGGAGCAGTTAACAACAGTTAAATTATTCACTTCTTCCTCTATTTCTCCCTTATCCCACATTTTTTTTTTTTGGCCACAATCATATTTGACTCATTCTGCAGGATAATTCTCTACCGCCAAAGTCATGTTGTGGCTGGGGACGGGGGGAGGTTGGGGAATTTCTTGGTTCTCAGCAACTGTAAAATACTAGAAATGCAAATTTCTTCAGTTCTATTCTGGACCTACAGAATCAGAAAATCCTGGGGTGGAACCCCACAGTTTGTTGCATGGTAAAGTTTGAGAACTCTTGGTATAAGGAAAAGAGCTGGGGGGGTCCCAAATCAATAGAGCCAAGCTGGATTGTGCTTCTACCAGTTAGGAGGTGACAACCCTGCAGTGTAAACTTTCTGAGCCTTTGTTTCCTCTTTCCTCATATAGGACATCATAATCTCATAGTTCTAGCCATGAGGGGGGTCAGATTAGAGAATGCAGAAAAGTGCATTTCAACATAAAGTATTATTGTTGGTGTTATTATTTATCTGGAGGGGGACATTCTCTTGCCTAACCCAGAAGAACTGATTTTTGGTTAAGAAAGGATATAGTAGTAAGCTATATAATGTTATATTATATATGTATATATAATGTTATGTATTATATAATGTTAATCTATAATTATATAATTATATAATGTTAACCTAGCAGATTATTATTTTTGGAATACTTTCAAGTGATTTTATTTGATTTTTTATTGGCACATTATAATTTTACATCATAATGAGGTTCAGAATGATAGAAACATACATGCATACAGTACTTGGTGTGTTTCCTTCTGGATCCCACCTCACTCCCTCCTTGTGTATAATACTGAAATTGGTATTAATTGATATTGATAACTTTATATATGGACATAGCATTATTTCAATTATTTCCTTCATCAATGCTTCCCTTTTACCTTTCTCCCTGATTCCTCTTCCACTATTCTACTAGTAAGCTCCCCTAATTTAGAAGACCTTTTTGTTTCCAAATTTCTCTCTAGCTTCCACATATAAGTGAAAACAGATGGCCCTTGACTTTCTGAGATTGGCTGATTTCACTTGGTAGCTGAGGTTCAGAGTGTTAATGACTTGCCTGAGTTGCCACCGCGAGTTTATGACAAAGCTGAAGCTTAAATTCAGCCTCAATTTGAAGTCCTGGTTTTCCCCCTAGATTACCCTGGTTAAAATTAGCAGAGAAGGGCAGGCAGCCACCATCACAAAACATCCTCCAGTCAGCCATTCTCTACCTTGGCTGCACATTGCAATCACCTGGGGAGATTTAAAAAGTCCCCAGACCAATTAATCTGAATCTCTGGGCGGGGGCCCCCAGAATCAATATATTGTAAAGCTACCCAAGAGATTCAGTTGCATTGAAGGATGAACACATGGTTTTCAACTCCCTGGAGGTTTTTCTCTTGGGCACTGATGCTTGACTCCAGCTGTGTGTTCAAATGGTCTGAGGAACTCTAAAACTACCTGTGCCCGGTCTCATCCCACATCACTGAGTTGGGATGCCTTAAGGTTGGTGGTGACTGTGATCTTTTAATTTCTCAGGTGATTCTACTCTCTGACCAGGATTGAAAACCAGCCTGTGGTGCCATTCGTTTGGCTCCATGGAGTCTCGAGGTCTGTCATGGCAGAGCCCAGCTCTCTCTGCTAGTATCGCCATTGGGCAAAGAAGCACTCGTTGAAAATGTAGGCACATGATGAGTCCACCTGCAGTTTCATCTTCCTCATTGTTTTCCACCAGAATATAGGCAGTTGGTATATGAAAATTATCTTTGGAACCACACCCAACATTCCTACCACAGGCATATTATTTTGAAGACTCTCGGCCAATGTGTGTGGACAGGTGTATCAGTATTTACTTCCAGCGACTGCATTAAGGATTCTCTTACAGGCAAAGTTTCTCAAACAGGAAGCAATAGCTGGAGAAGGAGACACTGACTTTATTAAAATCCCTTAGAGCATGTCCACTAGCTTACAGCACATGCTCAGAAATACAACTGAGCAGCATCCTCCCTTCCTCCCCTCCTGAGGCACAAAGAGAAGCTGGGCAGGGACCTGTGTTTAGGGTGGAGGAAGCTGCCACTTTGATGCGATTCAGTCCCCATTTAAGATTTGGTTATCAAAGTGTTCTGTTGTGAAGTCCACTTTCTGTTATTTCAGTTATATGAGGTTACTGTTGTCAACTGACATTCAGAAAATATTAATGGAAAATTCTAGAAATTACCAATTCATGTTGTAAATGACAGTATGTTATAACTGTTCTATTTTATTGTTAGTCAATCATGATAATCTTTATAGTGCTCAGGGGCATTCTACCTCTAAGCTATACCCCCAGCCCTTTTTTTTTTTTTTTCTTATTTTGACATTGAGTTGCTCAGGGTCTCTCGTTCACTTGCTGAGTCTGGCTTCAAATCTGTGATCCTCCTGTCTCAGCCTTCCAAGTGCTGGTATTATAGGCCTGTGCCACTGTGCTTGGCTTTTATGGTAAATTTAACTTTATCCTAGGTTTGTATGTAATCATGTGCCTAATGACAGAGTTATATTCTGAGGAATGTATCATTAGATGGTATGACTAGCATAGACTTACACAAACCTATATGGTTCAGCCCACTGTATACCCAATGCATGTAACTGTGCACTCAAGACTGTTACATGCCTGGCAGTGCAGTAGCTTTGTTTACATCAGCATCACCATAAACACAAAGGTAATGTGTTGCACCATTACACTGACAAATCATTAGGTGATAGGAATTTTTAGTTGCATTATAATACTGTGGGACCACTCACCTATGTGGTTCACCATTGTTAAAAACATTGTTATAGAGTACATGACTGTATAGGAGAAAATAGTGTGCAGAGGGCTTGGTACTGTCCTTGGTTTGAGGGGCAATTTGGAATGTATGTCTACAGATAAGGGGCCCTAGTGTAAGTGTTCACTGAGGTCTGTTCCCCTTGGCCCTCCTGGGGATGCCTGTGACAAATGCCAGTCCCCAGACCCATCTCATTCTCAGAATCTCTGAGAGGGAGTAGGGGCTGGGGATTTGAATCCTTGGCAAGTTCTTCATTGTTTTCTGCACCATTTGAAGTGTGAGAAGCCCTTCACTACCAGCTCTGGTCTGGAGTCCTAGTTCTTGGAAGTAAAGTAAGGGAGACCTGGGACTGTAAAGAATTATATTGGGAAGGAATGGATCAGATGAGTCAAGAGGTGAGAGCAGCGTGGCAGGTCTAGGGCATGCGATAAGGGAAGGTATGTGTGTGTGTGTGTGTGTGTGTGTGTGTGTGTGTGTGTGTGTACATGCCTGTGGCTCAGACCTGGGGTGAATTGTTGTCTTTGCTGCTTAGCTATTCATACCCAATTGCTTTCATTGTCCCTCGCTTTATTAGCTTTTGCCAAGTAGTTCAGCTTTTACTAAGGGTGCCCAGGTTTATGGCAGCAATATTTCTCACAGTGTCAGAGATAAAATATCAAGCTAATAACAGACTCCCTGCTAATGTAAATCGCACAAGGAAGGCAATCTTGTTCGGGAGGAAGTCCTACCCTGGAATGCTAAGTCTTTGGGCTTTGAGAAAGCAGTTGGTGGGATTGGATACACTCTGTGCTTGCTAAGAAGATAAAATAAATGATTTGTGTTAAGTGGTAGCAGCTGCTGAAAAGAGCATTTTCCTACACCTGTCTCTTCCCGAGGGACTTGGGGCTCCCAGGAGCTCAGGCAAAGGGCGAGAGGCTTAACTGTGGGATTTAGCGAGAGACTTCTCTTCTCCCCCACTCTTTTATCACCACTTCTCAGCCTTAATGGGTGTAGAAAACCAATTGGTTTCCCTCATGTGATATAAAGAAGAACCCATTTCAGGATGATGGGGGACCCTGGAGGTCTCCAGGCAATCTCTGAGTTTTCCCCTCTCTCTTCTTGGTTACAGGTACCTGCTAGGCAAACCTACTGCTTCCACCTGTGGGGAATTTTAACAAGACTGAGGGTGGTGGTGGTGGGGAGCTGAGATGTGAAAATAACCACAGGGAGCAAGGATGCTGCTTTTCTGTGCTGTCAGATCCCAGAGGACAGACTCCCAGCGTTCCACTTACTCCGTAGCTCTGTGGGGCTGGCATGGTTGTGACAAGAACATTGGAGCTAATTTTTTTTTCAATAATAGGAACTGAATTTGAGCGTACTTTTTCTACCAGTGAGTTACATCCCCAATCCTTAACTTTTTATTGAGACAGAATCTCTCTAAGTTGCTGAGACTGGCTTTGAACTTGCAATTCTACTGCCTCTGCATACAGAGTTGAGACGGGGTTGGTTTTTGAATGGGAAGACCATTAAAGGTCTAAAGGAAGAGATGCTCAGAAGAGGCAGAGGCCATGTTGCTAACTTAGGAACAGGATTGGAAGCTGCAGGTGTACCGTGATACCTGAAACCAGGGCAGTGGGGCCAACGATGATCTTCAGTTGCCTGTTGCTCCAGGGCCCTGGCTGGTCCCTGATTTCAGCCCTGACTGCTGCTTTCATTCATCTTGGGGCCAGTAGAGCACGAACACATCTTTCTAGCACCAAATAATGAGACTGGTCCTAATGTCCTTTTTATTTGCTCCTGGCAGATAGATAGGTCCTACCTCATGCCCTCCCTCCCCACCTGGTCCCTTGGTGCCAGGCCTACTGCAGTAACTCTCACAGAAACTTTCTCTGTTCATTGGGAAACAGTGGAGAGAGATGTCAGACTCTGCATGAATCAAAGTCAGCCTCAGAAATAATCTCATTGACTCCTTGACATGGCAGCGGCTGTGCTGTGGAATAGGGGGAGGCATTATGGCCTCCACTTTCCAGGTGAGAAAACAGGCCCAGAGAGTGAGGAGGTTTGCCCTTGATCACACAGAGGGTGCACACAGAAGGAGAGGAGGTTTTCTGACTTTTAAATCTGCAAACCAGCCAGCACCCACCATACCCAGGGGAGCCTGGTAGCATCACTGCACTGTCTGCACATGCTCAGATAACTCGGCCCAAACCTGCTAACCCAGAAACCTCCATGCCAGCAGATACATGCTGGCTGTGTACACTAAGACCAAATGCCTGACCCTGAATGGGCAGGGGACCTTGGGAGCTCCCATGAGGACATCAGCAGGAGGGAGCAGGAGAGGGTGGCGTGTGGGCAGGGGCTTGTCCATTAGAGAGGAGAAGCAGTTCCATTTCTGTGCTTAGGGCAGGGAGGAGGACTCGGCTGACAGCTGGGGGTGATGGATGGTGTGGGAGACTGCACGGGGCACGAGTAGTAATGTGATAGAGGGTGCACATTACGGGCAATTACAATTTGAATAAGTTATCAATGGAAAGAAGGAGAGGAATCGAAAGCTGTTTTATTAACCCCCGGAAGTTATGTTCACAGCATTTTGAAAAAGTTTATGAATTGCCGTGACTTACAAGCCCGGTGGCAAATGTTGAAGCCGAAAGGATCCCCGATTGCAGCTTCTGTAGCAGGCGGTGTTTTCTGGAGACGATTTAAAACAACAGTCTTATGTATTTTAAAACATCAAAGGAGACAGGAAAAGAAAGCACGCAGGGAGCCTAGTGAATTTACCTGCCCGTGAGCAAACTCTGCCATAAATCCTGCCTATGATTTTTCAGTTTTAACTGTTTTTCTTTTTTTGATTGTACATTTCTCTAGGCACACTGCCTGGGGCTGAGATGTGTTCTGCCTGTTATCCTAAGGAGTACTTTACCACGTTGCTCCCTGGGTGAGACTCAAGCTCCAAATAGAGATAAGGCAAACTGCTCCCTATGTTGCTGCTGCACAGAAATCTCTCCTCCATCCCTTACTATTTCCTTCTCTCCCACTTTCTTTCCTTTTTTTTTTTTTTCAGTGTTGGGGATGAAGCCAGGGCCTTTCACACATGCTAGAAAAAAGCTCTATCACTGAGCTATATCCCTAGTTCTATTTTTTTTAATGTTTCCTATTCCATATAGCAAAAGGTAAGGTAGAGTTCTAAGCTACACCTCCAGCCATTTAAAAAAATATTTTGAGATAGGATCTTGCTCAATTGCTGAGGCTGGCCTTAAAGCTGTGATCTTCTGGTCTCAGCCTCCCAAGTACAGGGATTATAGGTGTGCACTGCCACCCGTGGATCCCTCCATCCATTATTGTCTCCACCACCAAAATAGAGCTCCTTGAGGCTTTGGGTCACTGGAAACAGCTCTCAGCTTGGGGTCAGAAGAGCCTTGGTTGTATTTTGAGACTGGCTGTGTGCACTGTGTACAAGCTCACAATGTCCTCGCTGTTAAAGGAGAGCTAACCATGCCTGACCTCCCTGACTTGTGAGCTTGAGTGACGGAGATAAGAGAAGGAGATAAATAAGGAAGAGGAGATGATACAGAGGAGTCTATAAATGGGGGAGAGGGTGCTGGGATGCTAAGTGGTTTTTATTGAACCTTATTTGGCTCATAATCCTGTGGAGTATGAGAGTTATTCCCATTTTCCAGATGCAGAAAAATGTTCCAAGAAGTTAATTCCAGTAGAAATGTGGTGGAAGTGGGTTAAGCCTAGGCATGTTTGGCATCAAAGCTCATAGTTCCCAACCCTCCAGGTCCTCAGCTTTTACTCGGGTACAAAGCTATTCTCCAGCATCACCTGGGAATGGGCTAGATGTGCTGGGGTTAGATGTGCTGATTCTGGAATCAGCCTAGACCTGTGCATTCAGAAGCTGGTTTTAACAGGATGCCCAGGGGGATTCCTATGCACATTCAAAATTGAAAAGCAGGAACGGAAGGACCAGTGGATCTGAATGGTGCAAGCAGAGAAAGAGAAGGGCTTGTGTTATGCGCCCAGTTTGCTGTGAGGGGAGATGACCAGGTGTCCGTACAGGCCTGGGCTCTGTGAATGTGCATTATCTGTGTGCTTGGGGTAGAGGACCCCCCTCCTAAAAAAAACTTAACACTAGGAGTGGTCAAGAGGGCCCATGGAATGAAGGAGACCCTATTTTGTCCAAGGAATAATGTGACCCTGGTCATGTGGACAGTACCTTGTTGTAGATGAAGCACAGGACTTGGGGGCACAAATCCATTGTATGAATGTGACTTTTTCACTTATTGTTCATTTGATATTGACCAAGCCTGAGCCTCAGAGTACTCTTTGAGAGCACTATAGAGAGGGTTAATCAGATGCACAGATCTGGCTCAACATACATTATAGAAAGCTCACTGCCTGTCTCTGTAGGTGAGGGCTGTATGTGTGTTAAGGGAACCTGGGGGAAGTTAAAGTCTTTTTCCTAACCTTTGCTCTTCCCCCATATATTTTCTGGGGGTGAGGAAGATATTAGCATAGAGTAGAAAGCTGGGTGCTATTCTTGAGGGCTGGATTTCTCAAAGTGGGGTCTCAGACTAACACATCTGCAATTCCTGGGAGCCTGTTGAAGGTAGGCTATTGGGCCTATACCCTTGAACTGATGAACCACAAACTCTGGGAATCAGTCCTAGCACTCTGTTTTAACCAAATCTCTGTGTGATCTGAGCACCACCGATATACAGGCTTAGAAGTCATACATCTAAGAAGTATGTGGAGGGTGCAGGACATTTGCAAGTGCTTGAATCCAGAGGGTGTCTTTTGTGCCGACCCCAGGCGCTCCAGTGGGCGCTGAGGTCATATTACAATTAAATGATCACTTAGAGGCGGTCACTGTGCAGAGGACACACAGGCAGCCAATTCATTAACTGAGAGCAACTTCTTGCAAATTAAAAAATGTTAATGATCAGTTTTGAAGCATTGAGAGCCTATCAGGGACCACATGCCTGGAATGAGCATTTACCATATGGTGCCTTTGGAAGCTAATATTGATTCTCATTATTTTAAACGATTACAAACATTGCAGGTGTTTTGTAATAATCTCCATTGTCTAATTAGAACATGCGTGAAACGAGCTCATTCTGCCTGCTAACGAATATTGATTTGAGCAGCAGAGCCCTGGTGCAGGGGTAGGATCGTGGCTGTTTTGGCCAAGTTGCTAGCAGTGCCAGCCCCTTTTCTCCCTGAATTATCAATCCTGGGAATACAGGGCATTTTGATAGGCAGTTGTTCCTGGGGCCCCTAACCTGATTGGGGCATTTTCCAATCTTCATTGTCTCTTCCTGTCAGGATATTTGCTGGGAAATTTGGACTGTGCATCAGTCATTTTGTGACTTAATTTTCTTATTCTGGATTTTGTTTGTGTCCCCAGTTCCCACCTCTCATTCAATCTGAAGTAACTTCATATCTAAATGCTTTTGGAAAATCTGCTAGAATTGGATGTTGCACATTTTAGTTTTCAGCTACTTATTGTCCATTTAGAGGCTTCAGGTTACCTCCTGTCTTAGCAGGATCTCTGAACAAGAGTGTAGGCTCCTTGAAGGCAAGGGTTATATCCTGCCTTGGCTTTGTGTCCCCTTTAGGGCCTGGCAACAAAGGAGAATTGTTGTTATTAGTCATCCTAGTTACTGTCACGTAAATAAATAAAATACCTCTTAGGGTGATGAGCTTTGCTCAGTGGGTATTTTTTGTATAGGCATGCATATCTTAATTTATTAATGAAACAAAATTTATTGAGTGGTAATTATGGCACAGGGGAAAGAGCTTTCAGAGACCTGGCTCCTGTGGCCTGGAAGCTCCCAGTCTCTCTGAGAGAAAGGCAGTTGGAATGTGGTGTGGTAACAGCTATAATGGTTATAGCAGGGTTCTCTGGAAGGCTGGAGAAGGAGCCTTGGACGCAGGCAAGGGTAACCAGGGAATGATTCCTGAGCCCGGTGTTGAGTGACAAGTAATAAATTGGAAAAGAGTATCCAAAAAGGAATGTGGAAGTTGGAGTTCTGCAGTGGTGTGTGGCCTGAACACAGTGTGTGTTGGCCATGGGTGGAGATGGCCAGGTGTTTGGGGCATTGGGGGCTGAAGAAGGAAACAGGTTGGATTATGAAGGCTTTGTCTACCATGAATAGAAGCTAGGATTTTATCTTGAAGCTAAAGGATATTTATTAAGAGCTAGGTTTGCAAGTTATTGAAAAATGTTTTAAGATTTATATTTCAGAAAAATTACCCTGGTAACACTATAGAGGTGGAATATGAAGGCTGGGAGGTTAGTAACGACCTTTGTGAGAGTGTATGAGAGTCTGCCTGAAGATAGAGAGATGGAGAACATAATGTAGACATATTTAGAGTGGGGAGGTTTACATTTAATGTGAGAACATCATCTACTTTATTTCCTTGATTATTAAAACATTAAAATAGAAAAATCCAGGGAATAATACAAACCCCTGAGTACCCATTTACCCGAATGAACAAATACTTAGGTTATATCTTATGTGTGTCACATCTATTTTTATTATAAAAAATTTTTAAATTATGGACAAACTTCCCTACTTTGTTCTATTTACTGACCACTTCCAGAGGCAACCATTGTCAAGAATCCGGTGTTTATTCTTCTAGTCCAAAATTTTATACATTAGCTTGATACTTAATCACAGATTATATAGTATTCACAGATATATTGGTTACCATAATTTCCAGCATATTGTTCTTCCTGGTGTTGATACATTGAGCTCTGGTTTATTCATTTCTCTTGGCATATATTATTCTATCACATGAATGTACTACATTTGTCATTTCTCTTAGTAGTAGACACTTGTATTATTTAAAGTTCTTAGCTTTTAAAAACACATCAGCTACTATGAATATTTTTGCACTCATGTGTTATGGCTGTGTCAGTCAATGTTCTCACTGCTAAAACCCCCCAAACCTGACCATCCAACTTAGAGGAAGCAAGATCCATCTTCTCATAGTTCTGGATATTTTAGGGGTTCAGTTCATGTCAGCAAGGTTATATCAGTGGAGCTCAGAGAATGGTAATGGAAAAAAGAGGAGAGGAGAGGAGAGGAGAAGAGAGAAAGAGAGTGAGCACAGAAGCTCTGTTCTCACATACTGTGGAAGCAGAAAACAAGAAGGGAGCAAGCAAGGGAGTCAAAGCCACAAGACCATACCCCTTGGTGCCCACCTCTAACCACACCCACCTGCCTAGGTTACCGCCCAGTAAACCCATTACAATTTATTTATCCACTGATGAGATTATAACAATCATGACTTACTTTTATGAACTCTGAATATCAATAGGTATTTTCAGGGGAAATTCTGTTTTTAACCATAATGAGCTTAATAGGATATACATTAGATATGGATTTTTTATTTTTAAGGAAGTATATTTACATCCTGCCAAAAGTTTTATGAAGCGATTGTCGAAATTTACATTCCCACCAATAGTGGACATTCTCTTTTTCTGTCTTTTTCAGAATTTGCTATCATGAGCCTCAAATTTTGTGCCTGATGTGAGAGGTTTTTTTCTCTCTCTCTCTTTGAGTATCAAAGAAGCTAAGTAACTTTTCCTACATCTATTTGTCTTGAGATTTCCTGTTTGGTGGGTGGCACATTCATACCCTTTTTAGTAGTTTGTCATTTTTTTTCTAGATTTGTTGGAGTTCTTTATATATTCTGGGTACCAATCCTTTCTCTTGAATGGATTATATAAAATCTCCTCCCTGTTTTCCTCTTATCTTTTAACTTTATTTATGGTACTTTTGCCAGAAAAAGGTTTTTAAATTTTGATGTTGGCATATTTATTCATTTGGACCTCCATGGGTTATATTTTTATGTTTTGTCTAAGAAATATTTTCCTATTTCAGTGCTGTAAAGATAGTAGGCATTGCCCTATATTTTCTCCTAATAGTGTGAAAGTTTTGCTTCTGACCATTAAGTCTCTAATGCAGCAGGAATATTTTGTGTGCTTGTCCCCTGAGAGGTAGAAATTATGATTCTCTTTATTTATTTTCTTCCTTTAAAAGCCAATTGCTTCACAACATTTATTAACAGTTCTTCCCTTGCCTGCTGACTTATAGTAGTTTCTTTATTACACACCAAATTTCTCTATACATCCTCATCTCTTTGAGAACCTTCTTTTCTGTTCATTGGTCTATGTGTTTCCACTGAGTAAACACAAAAAGTATTTTTCAAAAAACACCACTTTAACCCCTACCCCAGCCCTAGTCCACGCACCCACTGCCAACCAGGACCTTTTCCCAGTAATTCCAGAGAGTACCAATTGAACCTGGGTCTACCATGGGCTGTTGTTGGGGAAAATCTAGTCTTCTGCCTGGGGTCCTTAGGAGGATTTTTCATCTACATCATCAAAAGGTGTAGATATCAGGGCACAAAAAGCTAATCCCAGGCTTTTCTGTCATCTTATAAATCTCTTCAAAATAAACTAAGAGGGAATTTCATTTGACTGAGAGAGAGGAGAGAGGGAGAATGTATTGGAGAATGTCTCAGAGGCTACAGGCTCTGTGACACCTCTGACCTAGGTGCAAGCAGAGAGCACACAGGTGGCACCTGGGCCAGTCTGCAAATGCTTGCTCCCATCTGGAAGGCTTGAGGAAGCTCTGATGGTCAGACATCATCTTTCTTTAACTCAGTGAGAAGCAGTATTGTGCTGTCAAACATGCATGTGACTATACACAGTTTTGCTTTGCATTGACCCACTTCCTGGAGTGAACATTCCTTCCTCCTTTGAGAAGGCTGATATATAGCTGGCATGGTGGAACATACCTGTAATCCCAGTACTTGAAAGACTGAGACAGGATGAGCACAGGTTAGAGGCCAACCTCAGCAACTTAGCGAGGCCCTCCACAACTTAGTGAGACCCGTTTTAAAAATAAAAAATAAAATAGGTCTCGGGTGTACAGCTCAGAGGTAGAATGCCCCTGGGCCCAATCCCTAGTACTTGCTTTCAAATAAATAAAATTCTAGATATTTAGAACTGGAAGGACCTACCAGATGGTTCTGTTCAACATGACTTTTTGTTTTTGTAGATGAGGAAACTGACAGAATATGATACATTGGGTGGCTTATAAAGAACAGACACTTTGCCGGGCGTGGTGGTGCACGCTTGTAATCCCCGCGCTTGGAAGGCGGAGACAGGAGGATCGCGCAGGTTCGAAGCCAGCCACGTGCGCTGGCTTAGGAGACCCTGTTTCCAAATAAAAATGTAAAAATAGGTCTGGGAGTGTAGCCCGGAGGTAGAAGGGCTTCCAGGAACCCCAATACCATCAAAAAAAAAAAAAAAAAAAACCAGACATTTCATCTTCATGGTTCTGGAGGCTGGGGTAACTGAGGTCAAGAGGCACACAAACTGTCTGACCAGGACTTGATTTCTGGTTCGTAGGTGGTCCTTCTAGCTGTGTCTTCAGTGAAAGGTGCAAGGCAGCCCTTTGGTGCCTCTTTTACAAAAACATGTTAATTCCATGCATGAGGGTGCTACCATCATGACCTAATCACCTTCAGAGGCCCCAGCTCCTTCATTGGTTATTAGGTCTCAACATTTGAATTTTGGGAAGACACAAACATTTGGACTATAGTACTGGAGGAAAAATACTGAGGGGCAATATGTAAACTCTTTTCCTGTGTGCTCCTTCCTCTAGGGCCTTGAGATGGTAGAGAATTCTAGGCATTTGGTACAAAGGGAGAGGCTATTATTATAGAGGTGCTTGTACTTGGAAATAGGCAATTTCTGTATCCTCAAACAAAGGGCCCAGGAGAGGTATAAACTGACATTCAGAGGGGGATAAAATAAACTTACAACACTCTTGAATTTTTAAAAATGTTTTGGGAGTCTACAGGGGAGTTTATATGGGTGAACCTCACTTCATAGTTATGTTCCTTAAAAAGGTCATTTGTAATTTAGACCTTAAAAAATAAGGTCCTTTTATTCCCATTGACCTGCACTGTTATTACAAAGCCTTCTAGCTCTATTTCTGATTCTATTTACTTGTTAGTGACTGTTGACACTATAGCTTTTGGTTCTTTTGTTGCCACCCAATAGTTATACCCATAGGAAAGCTGTGGTTAGCAAAATTCTTTTTGAAATAGGTAACGGGATGTAGAGAGAAATACACCAAGTGGTGTGTACATGTAGAAATATATCATTTTGAGTCTCACTATGATGTTTAATTATAATGCACCAATAATAATATATCAAAGACCCTGCTCCCTCTTCATAAAGAAAAAGAGAAATATCATCCATTTTATGGAAGCATCACCATCTAACTTAGGTCTATATCTTCAAAAGGAGGGATTCTTTGTAAACTTGGAGTTTGGATGAGAATCTGGCACAGTATCACAACTGTTGAATATCATTGTACTTCCTGGATTAAAGCGGCCATACAGCCCAGAGTCCAGGGTTAGGGATGTAGATTCTGCCTACGGATGAGAGAAATATCAATGAATGTGTGGTTACCACACTCACCTTTCTATTTGATTCCCAAAGTGGACAGTGGTTTTGGGTTATTGCCTAGCCTTTCCTGTCCTCTTGCCCTCAGTCCATTGGGACCATCTTTGAGAGAGATGATAGAGACATCTCACATGCTTCTTTTTGTTCCTCTTCCTATTTGGTGCTTAGTATTTGGTCAGGATAGATACCATATCACATGATCACTGGGTCAATTAGAAAAATTTTGTTCCTTGTCTGTTAAGAGTACTTTTGAGGCCGGGCGTGATGGCGCACGCTTGTAATCCCCGCGCTTGGGAGGCTGAGACAGGAGGATCGCGCAGGTTCAAAGCCAGCCTCAGCTACTGAGTGAGGCTCTCAGCAACTTAGTGAGACCCTGTTTCCAAATAAAATGGGTCTGGGAGTATAGCCCGGAGGTAGAAAGCCTCTGAGTTCCACCCCCAGTACCACACATACACACAAAAAGGAGTACTTTTGACCAGAGGAAGGGCTCTAAGTATTCCCGTTTCTAGAAGATCTTCCACCGCCTTTTGACATCTAGTGGTGAGAAGGAATTGTTTCTTTTGTTGTTTTCTAAACTATGTCTCAACAATGGGTTGCTAAACATTCTCTCTTTATTACAAGTGACTGTTGTGAGATAAAAATTGAACAAGGAAAAAGATTTATGTATTCTGCAAAGGAATAAGGAGTAGAAAATTTCTGGAGGGTTTTGGGCTTTTAATTGATTCAGTGCAAAGGGAGAGGACAGAGGTGACAGCTACCAGGGGCAGAGGGAATCCACTCTCTGTGTTGAGATGTTAATAGTCAGAGTATGAATCCCAGGAAAGACACAAAACAAGGTGAGTCAGATGAAGCAGACCTTAGAGAAGCAGATGCTGCCATGCACATGTGAGCCATTTTTCCCTTTTGAAAACTGGCCATCAAGCCAACATCATTCCCTTGCCTATTTCATGACAATAGACCTCTAAGTGGTTTCTTCATGTCTTTAAGTAAATTAATGTTTTCAAAATAAAATCTTACAAAGTTACCTTCATTTTATCCCCCACTAAATAGCCTTCATAAGTTTTAGGATAAAAGAAAAACCACTAATGGAGCCCACAAGGTTTACATGATTCAACTTTTGCCTGTCCCATATCCCATCTCTCACTATGCCCCCTTTGCTCTCAGGTCTCCAGCTGCATGGGCCTATTTTCTCAGGCTTCATGTAAACCTATTTTCCTCAGCCACAGATACTTCACATATGTTGTTCCCTCCTTCTGGAATGCTTTTCTTTTCTGAGATCCCATGAGAACATCATTCATGAGTCATTAATGACTGACTGGTGAGGAAGGTTGAGCCATTTCTATATAAACATAATAGAAAAGGGGCTATCTCAGCTTCTGTTGGCACTGGCAATGATGGACCTCCTTTATCCATTGTAGCATTCAAAATTGTTCCATTGTGGTGGAAACTGGCCAAGTCTAGTGGCAACCTTAGAAATAGGTGGTTAAAAATTGTAACTTAGTTCTAAAGAATGTGTTTGAGATGGGAGAGAAGAATTTTTAAAAAGTGAATGCTAAAGGAAAGGCCAATTGTTGACCAAGAAAGTTTCTTCCTGCCTTCACCTGCTGGGTTGGCCCTTCTTCTCAGATGATGATAGCATTCAAGCCTTAGAAAACCACTTAACTCTCTTGATTTTACTTAGATGTGACTTATCCAGGGTCACCCAGTTAATTAACAAGAGACATGGTTCTAGATTCGGAGCCTCTAGACTACCAGTTTAGCTCTTCTGATGAGGAATTGGACAAGTCAGAAGTAGATAGTACAATTCAACTCTAGGCCTCACCTTAAAACGTCCTCAGGAAAGCAAAATTTTAATACTTTCTTCTATTTCAAAATGGGACAATTTGGGAGTCCTCCCAGGTAATAGTGATATCTATAACTCTAGGACCCTTACTCCTCCAATTTCTCTGCTTTTGCATTCACCCGGGCTCCCTCCAAGTGGAAACTCATTCCTCAGGGTAATCAATGTCCCTCTCAGTCAGAACCCTGTTACCAGGGAAACCATTCCAGGCAGCTGATTTAGGCTCATTGAGATGCAGCTGCAGAACCCAGGGCCTGTGTAAGGGCAACTGCTATCAGAGTGGGCAGTTTTTGGCAGCTCTGGGGTGTATTGTACCAAGTGGGACATAGTAATTATGTATTTGTGGTTTTCATTATGTGCCAGTTTAATTGTCACAAATTCATTGTTGTTTTTAAATTTTTATTTTTTTCCCTAGACCACTCAGCAAAAGAAGATAATTGGTGCCATAGGGCAGGTTTCTTTCTGGAAGAGACAAGCACTTGGATGGAAAAATAAATGTAGTGATTTAATGTCATTTGATTGGTCAGGAAGTTTTTCCTAACAGTAGATATACAGTCCCAAGATGGCTTCTATGAGTCCTCACTAAAGGCATAGAACAGAATCAATATGACTATTGATAATATTATTTAATATAGTATTTATATATTTAACCTAATTTTCCGACCATTGATAGGAACCCTATCAGCATTTCTGTTAATATCTGACTTAGTAATATGATTTTGTTTTAATTTTTCTACTTTCATACTTCTGTGCTTTATAACCAACTTATTAATTATGGGAATGTAAGCTGGGCTTGGTGTAGTGTCTAAAGTTTCACTTAGAGAGAGGGCCCTTACAAAGACATGGAGATGTCTTCCTTTCTTTTTTCAATTAAAATTATTTGTGCATAATTGTATAGGATAGTACATTTCATTGTGGCATATTCACACATGCATATAACACAATTTATTTTCTATTTTATTCCCTGTCTGCTCCCCTTTATTTGTTAGACTCTTTCCATGCAGTTTCTTTCCATGCAGGTGAATCTCCAGCTGTGAGACTGTAGGCTTCTGAATTTGAATTTTTTCCCTAAAATCACATCTTAGCCCTGTCCCTTGGTTATGTCAGTATGAAAGCATGACTTCTCATATTTTAAGCATATCTAATACAGGGGGCTCCCACTGAATGTGTGGGGTATTTAAGCAAGGTTATTTAGGTCACTTTTCTATTTTTATTTAGGGTTCAACATTGGATTCCTTAAGATAGCTAGTTTTTCTGAGCCAGTCTACAATATGGTGAATATAACCAATTTACATGCAATATTTTCTGAAAGTTCATAGGTTTTATTGTAACAATGACAATAGTAACAATAACAATAGCTAACATGGGTTGAGTAATTGTGATGTGACAGACAGAAGCTCACATCATCTATAATTTTCACTTAGAGTATGGTTGCACTAAATATCACTCTAGAAAGGATGCAAAGAGGGTCTCTGCTCAGTTCTCAGGCATGGTGACCTTTTACCTCAAGGAAACTACAAAAAATTGTATTTCCATCACATTTGGGGGTCAAAGGTATGTGTGGGCAACTCCCACTTTTTCTCCCTTCATTGCAGAGCAGTGAAATGCTTGGGTAGCTACATGTCTTGCTGGTTTGCTGCTCAGCAATGCTTCTCAGCTGATTATCCTCATTTGATCCTGTCTCTTGGGATAAAGCTGAAGTTTTAGATTTGATGATGGTAAGATTCTCCTGCCTTAGCTGAGCGTTCTATCCAAAGATCACTGTTGATTCGAAGGACTCTGTGTTGTTCATTATTTTCAAGGGTGGATATACTATGGGCCAGTTCTCAGACCTTAGAAGAGTTCATCTGGTAGAGCCAAGAAAATTCAGGTAGAAGCTGTAAAGGATTTTAGCATTGTTCCTATTGCTCTAATTATCTCTGGTTTTTGGTTTGCATGGTAATATATGTATTTTTTATAGGAAGAAATTTGCATTTTTCTTTTATACTAATAATTTTAGTCAGTTTATAGGAATGGGTAGGTGGAGAAATGTGATTAATTACTTATGTAAATGGGGCCACGGCGCCTTTTGCAGACCACTCTATTTTTTCCAATAGAATTTTGTATGAAAGGGGATAATTTTCAAAGCTCATATTAAGTCTGATAAGTTAACTATGGTTATCAACCTTGGCTGTGAAAAGGAGTCAATGGAGAGCTTTAAAAATTTCTGGTGTATGGATCTCACCTCCCAGAGTTTCTGGTTTAATTAGTATCAGGAGTAGCTTGGGCAGTGCCATGGTGATTCTTATGTGCAGTTCAGAAGGGTTGGCCTCATGGGTGAGTTTTATACTGAGTTTATGCTCCACCATTGCCATATTAAGATTCTTAGTAAATTTCCAACAGAGAATCCCATATTTTCATCTTGTGGTGAGTCCTGTATATTACAAAGGCAGTTCAGTTCTGTAGCCAAGGTGAGAGTCACGGTACTAGTGCAACTTCCCCACATAAGAGAAAATTCCACACATGGCATCTGATAGCCCTCTTAGGAGCAACATGTCAATCAAGCAAAGCACTTGTACCACGAGGGTTTGGGCTATGCCTTGGAAATATTTCATCCCATGACACTTTTTTCTTTTCAAGAGACCTTGAAAAAGTATTCTTAAAAGAGCTCTTAACCTTGCTCTCAAGTTATTGTTGGTAAGCACATACTTATATTACTAGATGCAGTGCCAAGAGCCTGGCATGAGCCTGTCTTTCTAAGGAGGGTCTCTCTTTTCATGGAGACTTTGGCAGGTGGACTCGCTGCAGGTGGCCTGAGCCCTCCTGTCTTCTCCATAACTTTGTTGCATCATTAATCTCTCCCTTTCTTGAATTTTTAATTTACCTTTTTTCTTCTGGCACTTTCCCCTTGCCTAAAAATAACTTTCCTTAAAACACTACTCTTTGCCAACAAGCTTACTGGAAAAGGAGCTGCCCCTCACTGGTGCCATCTCCTCATGACCCTTCCTTCACTCTTTGTATCATAGCTTCTACCACCACTTCTACTTCCTGAAAGCACTTTTTGCAAAGCTGCCTGTTCCTTCTTCATGGCTGCAATTATTTTATCTCATTTTCCATCCTGAACTTCTTGGGGGAAGTTGTCACATTGTTAAAGATGCAGGTTCACCAGTCCCACCCAGACTACTGGTCACAATCTCCAGGGTATAGGGTCCTGCTGTCCTAAATCTTTTGTAGTAATTCTCATGCATATGGATGTTTGAGACCAGTGCGCTATAGATATTTATTGAATGAATTGTATCCTAGCACTTGTAAGACTTAATATACCACCTTTAGTTTCAAATATCAGATGTTTGCTTTATGCCTGAGTTATACCCCACTGAGAGGTGGTTGAGATTAAAAATTAAGAACGTGATTCCTGAAGCTGCTCTAGGCTGGAATTCTAACTTCATCACTTACCTTTGTGACTATGGGTGACTTAATTTCTTCTTCCTTACAATGGGATAATACTAGCACCCACCTCACAGGGTTGTGGTAGACTTGGGTGAACTCGCTCATGAGAGACACTTTAGAACAGTGCCCACATGTAGGAATGATTCAATAAAGGTTATTTGTTTATGGCATAGGTTTTTTTTTTATTTTTACATTTAAATCTTCCTTCCTACATTAAGGTTAAGATTATTCACAGAAGAACTTCAAGTCTGAAGGGTTTCAACCTCTGGCCACTCTCTAGGGAGTTAGCTCTTCCCATGATTAGTTATTTGGGACAATTGTTTTTTTTTTCTTTTTCTTCTGAGTTTAAAGCTATAGTTTGCAGCCATTTTTTCATCAGGTGCTACAATATACCCAAGAATATATCATACTTCTATCAGCAATAACAATTTCTGACAGCCATAGTTCTCAGCTTGTGCTTTTTAGCTGACAGAGATTCACAGACTTATAGTCATCTATGATGACATTGCTGATCTGGTAATGTTGAGTTAATTTTAACATGGTCAACCAAAAGCTAAGCTGGAGAAGGAATAAGACAGTTGAAGTTGCAGAGAACTCATTCTTAACCCTTTCTGAGCATTAGATATTAAAATATATAAACCATAACACCCAGGTTCCACCCTAGTTCAACTGAACAATCTTCAGCCATGCTGCCTAGTATTAGTGTATAATACTAGCCCCCTAGGTGATTCAAATGTGCTACCACAGTTGAGAATGACTGATACAGAGTTAGGCATATAACTCAGTACTGGGAGGTAAGAGATGGGCTGGTTTCTTGGGAAATGGGACTAGCAACAAGCCTTTGCATCTGTTGACCTGTATGACTTACTTGGATAAAGTGGCTCAAATATATTGAAAGAGAGCAGTCTGCAAAGGGGCCAAGAGGGAGATGGAGATGGACTGGATGATTTAATGGGTCATCTTTCCTGTAGTTTAATTTCTCCAGATCTCTTGTGCTATATTGATTTTGTAAATAGCTATTGTCACATCTGCCCCTTCTTCCTGTGGGAACTGGTGGGTCTTAAAAAAATTGAATTGGGTGGGGTGTAGATTAATCAATACCAAGATTTATTGAGTTGAGACATTTATATTAAATGTATTGAAGTCAGGAATAATTTGAGCCTTTTAAATACTTGATTAGGTGGCATAGTCTGCATTATCTACAGTGTATTTTGCAAATCTTATCCTTTATCCTTCATGGATTTGGCGCATCTCTCACCTCTACTTCCTGAAATGACTCTCCTTATGAAGCTGTTAGGATTTATATTATAATAACAATCACATCGAGAGGCTTCTCAAAGGCCAAGTGACAATCATAAGAAGAATCTCTAGTTTCTACTTGCGCATAACTTCTTTCAGATCTCTCCCTTTGAAATGCTCTGTTTTTCAGCTCTGGGGTCATGTTTTCAGCTATTTTGTTTTCAGAAACAAGTTCTTTTCTTTGTGGAAAATTTGCCTATTGCCTTTAAAAAGTCAACAACTACTTTGTATAATTGAATAATTAATGCCTCTCTTTTCTCCAAAAAGGATTTATGTTTTATCTTTTCACAAGGGCATAAAAAAGAGCACTTCAAACATAACCTGTTCTTAACAGGGGTGTTTTTTTTTCTAATCATTATGCTTGAGCAGGACTTAGCATTAAGAAGATATATTAGCCTACTTTTCTATCATTAAACATCCAACAAGTACCACCTAGAGGAGGAAAGGTTTATTTGGGCTCACAATTTTAGAGGTTCAGTTCATGGCAGGCCAGTCCAAGACAGAAACATCTTGGCATCAGCATGTGGCAGAGGAAAGCTGCTTTCATGGCAGCCAGGAAAAGATGATAGATAAATAGGTAGGTAGGTAGATATAGAGACAGACAGACAGACAAACTTATGGAAAGACAGAGAAAACCCCAAGGCCACACCTCCAGTGACTTACCTCCTCTTGCTATGCCATGCTTGCCTATAGCTATCATTCAGTAAATCCACTCAAATTATGAATTCATCAATGGATTTCTATAATGATGATATTAGAGCTCTGATTTAATGACTTAATATCTGAACATCTTTTCCATTGCCAACACATGAGTTTTTCTAGGGTACATTTTCTATCTGAACTATAAAAGAAGGAAAGAGGAGACTTCCGGGAAGATGGTGACCGAGAAAAGCGGGGCTTAAGAGTCCCGCTAACAACCAATCTCCATTACCACAAAAAGAGCGCCTTTCATAGCCAGAAAACACCATCACCAGAAAAACAAAAAAACCCACCAGGCTCCAGAGAGAAAGCGGACTGAGAACAGAGCTCAGGGCCACAGAGGAGACACACGCACCCGAGGACGCGGCAGCAGAGCCATACTGCCGGCGGCAGCGGCGAACTCAACGGACGGCTACAGCAAGCCAGGTGAGCCGCTGCGGAACAGTCAGGCGGGATCTTTCGGCGCAGACAGCATTTAAAGCTCCCAGTGGCTGAGCTCAGCACACGCTGCAGGGATTCAGAGTGGAAATCAAAACCAGAGAAGAAAAAATACGCCAGCCTCATGGCCGAGGGCATGGCAGAGGCGCCATATTGCCACCGGCGGCGGCAGCAGCAGTGAATTCACCAAGTCCAGTACAGCTACATCTGCGTACTCAAGAACAGTGAGTCAAATTGCGGGCCACAGAGGAGAAATCGCAGTATTGGGCCTCCTGGGACTTGACCCAGTGAGGGAGTGGTGGTGGCAGAAATATCACACCATAGGAGAACGTGCAACCTGGCACCCCCCATAGTTTAAAGCAGCCTCTATCGACTCCCTGGGTCGGAGACTCTGTGATACAACCCAGTAAAGGAGTAGTGGGGTCTGAGATAATACAGACTCGAGATCCAGAGCACCTTAAGTGAAGCCATAGTGACCCAAGGGAAGAACCCAGAGAAGGCACAAACCTCCGAAATCATGGGAAAGAGGAATAACACTGGAGTAATGAATGTGCACAACCCCACAACATCAGAACCTGATAAAACAGAAAATCAGAGATTTCTAGAAGATCAAATCAGGAAAATAACTGTAGAAATAATAGAGGTGCTTCGAAAAGAACTCAGAGAGAGCCAAAAAGAGATAAAGGATGCAATTAATGAAGGAAAGGCCTCAAGTCAAAGCACAAACAACCGATTAGACCACATGGAGAACAGAATCTCGCTCTTAGAAGATGAGCAATCCAAAAATGAATGCATAGTTTCTAATCTAGAAAAAAATATCCAACAGCAGGAATCTGACATTGAAGAAATATGGGCCCATCTTAAGAGAGCTAACCTAAGAATAATTGGAATAGAGGAGGGAAAAGAAAGTGATACCAAAGGGATCAACAATCTCTTCAAGGAAGTAATAGCAGAAAATTTTCCAAATATAGAGCAAGAGGTTGATACACAGATCCAGGAAACTTATAGAACTCCCTTTAGACAGGATCGGAGAAGAGGATCCCCACGCCATATAATTGTCAAAATGACCAATGTGGAAGCCAAGCAGAGAATCTTAAAGGCAACAAAAACAAAGGGCCAACTGACATTCAGAGGCAAACCAATTAGAATCACTCCAGAATTCCCAAACCAAGTCATGAGAGCCAGAAGGGCTTGGAGTAACATATTCCAAACTCTGAAAGAAAACAACTTCCAGCCAAAAATTTCCTATCCAGCAAAACTTTCTATCAAATTAGATGGAGAAATAAGAAGCTTCCATGACAAACAGAAACTGAAGGAATTTATGTCTTCAAAACCAGCGCTAGAGAAAATACTCAAAGAGATTAACTACAAAGAAGAAATAGGTAACACTCACCAGAACCAGAGAAACAAGAGTTTCCATCCAATAGACAACTAAGATTGGTTATCTGTGGAGATTCATTATTTATGTTAGTCTTTTACCTATCTCTAAGTTGTATTGTTTGCCTTTATTGTTGTTAATTTTTAGGATTTCTAGTTGGAATATTAATATACCTTCAGATATAGCATTTGGAAATATTTTATCCCATTCTATTAGTAACTGTTAACTCTGTTTACATTGTCTTTGGATATACAATATTTTCTTTTATTTTTTAGGGAGTTTGTATATTCTTCTGTTGCCTGTGCCATTGAAATCATATCCAAGAAATCACTGCCAATTTCAATGTTGTGAGGTTTTATGACCCAGATTTTCTCCTAAAAGTTTATAGTCTTAAGATTTATATTTAGGTCTTTTATCTATTTTGAGTTAATTCTTGTATATGGGATTAGGTAAAGGTCCAATTTTATTCTTTTCCATGTAATTATTATTTTTCAACAATATTTAGTTAAAAGATTATTATTTCCACCACCAAATGTTCGTGGAAACCTTGTCAAAAATAACTTGACAATATAGGGAAGAATTTAGCTCTAGGCTTGTATTTAACTCCAATGGTCTATATATCTGCCTTTAGAACAGTACTACACTGTTTCAATTATTGTAGCTTTATATGGTTTGAAATCAGAAAATATATATCTGCTAGCTTTGTTCTTTTTCAAGATCGTTTTGGGTATCTAGAATTCATATTCCATATTAGGATAGATTTTTTTCTGAAAAATAAATATATAAATATATGATAGTTTCACCTAAAAAAACAGAAAAAATATGCTCTAGTAAGAAAGAAAGCAAAAAGAAATATTGAAATGCTATCTTTAAATCATCAAACGCTTGGTATCAGACAAATGAAACTGTTATGTGAGATTATCATTTTTAATTTTGGATAAATTGCTATAATACTAGATGTCAACCACTAAGCCAAGCATGGGAAGGAGGGATGGGGAGAGAATGGGGTGGGGATCGGGTGGGGGCTGACTGGGCGATGTGTGCATGTATGTCTACAAAAGTTTGTATCCCACTATGATGTATGAATACAGTGCACCAATAAAATAAAATTAAAAAAAAAAAGAAGGAAAGAATTTTGAATCATCTAGTCATGGTAAGGGGATTCACCAATAAGCATTTGTTGTATCTACAAGTGTTTTTTTGTGAAAGAAAATATAATGTGCCTGTAAGAATTATGACATTGTTTGGGGGATGTGTTTCATGGCTATAAGGTAGATCCAAACTCATTGTTCTCCCTAGGATCTGTCATATGACTTTGGACTTGATAAGCTGCTTACAGAACCCTCTAAAATGATAAAAATATGCTATATTTACATGAGGCATTGTAGTACTTAGATATGCTTGGGCATATTCTGAGTCCACAGCTGCTGCATGAGAGAAAAAAGTAAGATCATCTGTAATGACTTACACCAACAAGAGACAAGTGCTCTATGTTGGTAAAGGAACATGATCTTCTTGTCAACTCTTCCAAGTCTTCTCTCTTCTTCTTTGCCCTTCACCCATTTTATTTAGGATGCCCTTGAGTCAGTAAGGTCATTCCTGCAGTAAGCTGCCAGCTGCCTACTTGGTGCCCCTTCTTCAACCTGGCCAGGGTTTGTTGCTTTTTTTTTATTGCTTATCATCTGTGACTTCTTGGCAAGGTTTCAAGGCATGAGCATCAACTCTGCATGACCCGCCATGAAGCACTTCTCTAAACTCTGATGTTTATAAGTGCTTGCCAAGCCTAACTCTTAAGTACTTGGCAAATGTTAACTCTGCCTTCTCTATCCTTTCAAAGATGGGCTAAACAAGGTCAAGAAGAGTGAATGATAATGATGGTGAAGAAGGTAAGTATTTATTGAGAATTTATTATGGGGTAAATCCTAGACTTTACCAGGCATAGCTGGTGTGTTTCATTAAATGCCTATAAACATGACCTAAAGCATGCCTTACTATCTCTACTTCACTGGTGATAAAACTGAGGCACATATGGGTTGATTATACCCATGCAGCTCACTCAGGGCTGACTTGAAAGCCCACCATGATGCTCTGCCCAGCATGGCTGGGTGCTGTTTACCCTATGTGAAGGCCCTTTGAGTATCCAGGGAGCCTTGCTTTTTCATCTTCTGCAAATTTTGACTTATTTGCTCAAGGTTTCTGGCTAAGAAGAGCATAAAATTCTAACACCTTATAGGGTTTTCTTATACTGTATGTCCTAGGCTGCCCTCAAGGTTTTCTGGGAAGACAGCAGCAGATGAAATGCTCATTGTTCTTGAGAACTTCCCTGCCCAAATTCTTGCCAAGTTTTTCTACCTGAAGCACTTGTGCTGCCCACTCAAGCCAGGGCTCCAAGGAGCCTCTCTCCCACAGCTCTTTGTGCTTTTTGAGACACAAAGGACTATGCTGACTTCATGACTAAGGCAGTCAGGGAAAACCTACTATTATAACTCCTCAACAGCTAGACATCACATCATACTGCCTGCCAGTCATCTTCTTTAGCCATATGCATTTACTTATGTGGCTCAGCTAGGGCTTTCTTTCTTCTATAATTTTCCTTAGGACAAATCAAAGAGGTTTTGACTAACAACTTGTATCATAGGCAATAGAGGAGGGCTACTCACTTATATTAGGAGGAAGAATTCTGACCTTGGGTTAGAGTAGTGGGAGAGAGTTTAAGGGAGTTACATACTATGCATACCTGGGAGGCAGGTCATGGACTCCAGACATTGAGAGTGTTGGGATTTGAATGTTCAAAGCACTTGTCCAACAGTGGTATCATAAACAGAGTGTGGCCACTGCATGTTTCATAGTGCTAAAATTTTTATTTGTAATGAAAAAGAAAGTTTAATATATTTTTACATATTTTTAAAAAAATTTTATTGGTGCATTGTAGTCATAGATCTTAATGGAATACAAGATGGTGGAGACATATATGCACACATCACCCAATTAGCCCTTACCTATTTCCTGCCCCATTCCCTCCCCCTCCCTCCTTCCCATGCTTGACTTAGTGATTGACTTTGATATGTTTGTTAAAGTACATCATGAGGTTTAGAGAGTTTCCTTCTTCCCCCCTCCCATCCCCTCAGTAAGGTTGTCTTATTTGCTCCTCTATAGGATTTCCTTTTTCATTTAGAGTTCCTCCTATGACCCATTTCTCCCTAGCTTTCGCATATTAGGGAGAGCATCCGATTTCTTATTTTTTGTGCCTGACTAATCTCACTTAGCATAATGTCCTCCAGTTCTATCCATTTTCCCTGTAAATGATGTGGTTGTGTTTTTCTTTATGGCTGAGTAAAATTCCATTGTGTACATATCCCACAGTTTTGTAATCCATTCATCTCTTGATGGACATTTTTGCTGGTTCCATAGCTTGGCTATGGTGAATTGTGCAACTATGAACATAGATACACATGCAGTAGTTTGGTGGTTTGGTTTCCTTTCTTTTGGTTAGATACCCAGGAGTGGTCTGGCTAGATCATATGGTAGGTTCATTCCCATTCTTCTGAGGATCCTCCATACTGTTTTTCAATTTGCAATCCCATTTGCAATAATATTAACTCAAGGGTTGACAGTGGTATCTTCAAATTACCTGATGCTAAATGGTGACATGTATCATGTAGTTTTTACATATTCTAAAGGAAGGGCAGTGTTGACTTTGGTATTTCTTCATGTTCATTTGCACTCAGCAAACTAGGATACATCATGTTTTAGTTGTGTCTGGTTAAGTGGATTTATGGATTATATGATATAATTTTTATAAGGCCCACTCTCATAAAACAGACACCTGACTTATATAAAATCTTTTGAAGAAATTATAGATCAAAGATGATACCAATATTATAAATGAGTAATAATCAAATGGCAGAGCTGTCACTGTGATTCCTAATTTGAGTTGTCAGCCCAGTTATGAGGTCAAAACAATAAAAGTGTAATCAGAACTGGCATAAACCCATCTTACTAAGATCATCAAAAAGACCATTGGAAATAGAGATTTGTTTCCACTACTACTAGGGACAGACCTTTCCTTAAGCCCCAACGTGCCTTGAAATGTTGCATAGGAATATAAGGGAACCAACATGATTAATAAGCACTTAAAATGTTTTCATCTCATCCCTCATTCTTCAAAAGTCTTATATTTTGATGTAGGTTTTATAATTAATGTAGTAGATCTTGTGAATAACTTTTAAATACATATAGAGATACATGTATATTATAGGTATCAATATACATCGTATTTAGCAGAACATGTGGATATGCATACATATACACATGCACATATTTTATCTGATATTGATATGAATTCATCAGGGTAAACTAACTTATTTAACAAGTGACTCCAGGACCTACTGGCATAACAAAAAGAAGGTGTATTTGTTGTTTGTGTGTGGGCCAGTGTAGGTTAGCTGAATAGAATAAGTTTTCTACTCCATACAGTCATTTAGGGACCCTAGGTTCTTTTTTTGACTACCTCTGTCATGCATCCAGTTGACAACTGAAAAGAGATTTACCCACATTCCATTGGCTGGGACTTAATCATGATCCCATTCTCAACTGCATTGGAAAATGGAAAATATCTGGCTGACTCCAGTAGGTGCAAAAAACTGTTTGGAGAACAACTAGCCAGTCTTGATCTGAGTAGGAGATGAAAGAAACATGGAGACTACTTTGCTCATATGAGTTGAAGAACTCAAAGATAGAGATGATTGTGGCTAGAATTTGATGTGCTAGAGGTTATTCACCAACCTATCAAATGGTTATTAATATCATTTACCAGGCATGTTCTTGGCTTTGGGGATATAGCAGTAAACAGAACAGATTAAAATTTCTCCTACTAAGAAAAACTTATGTTTGTGAGAGTGTGTTGAATGAAAGAGGTTCAAGCTGGGTGTGGTGGTGCATGCTTGTAATCTCAGTACTTGGGAGACTGAGGCAGGAGGATCATGGTTTGTGGCCAGCCTCAGCAGTGAGGCCCTCCACAACTTAGTGAGATCCTGTTTCAGAATAAAGAATAAAAAACAGGGCTAGGGGTGGAGCTTGGAGGTAGAATGTCCCTGGGTCCCACCTCCAGTACTGCAAGAAAAAAAAAAAGAGTTTCAAATGAATTTTGAAGCAACCAAGAGTGGAGAAAAGAGGTAGACATGATGTTTGAGAAAACTAGTGGCTTACAATTCTGATAATCTGCAACCACTTACTTCATTTCAAGTCATTGGTTATTTTTCTGTGAGTCTCTTTCTGGAGTCGAGTGCAATGAGGCAAGATGGTGCTGCCACTGGGCCCATGGCTGCATCCATTGGTGGCAAAAGGGGTTCTTTTCTGCTCTCTGGTTTGAACTGAGTGATTTAAAACAGTGGATTCATATGTCCCTTCTCTATCTGTGCTTGGCTGATCTCATTTAACATAATGTTCTCCAGGTCTTTCCATTTTCTTGAGAATGACATGATTTTGTTTTGCTTTATTACTGAGTAGAATTCCATTGTGTGTATTTCCCATAATTTTGTAATCCATCCATCTGTTGATGGAGACATAGTTTGGTTCCATATTGTAGCTATTACGAATTATGCTGCTATGAACATAATGCATATGTTACCATAGATCTCTGATTCCAACCCCTTTGGAAGGATACCCAGGAGTGGTATAGCTAGATCATATGATGTGTCCATTCCCAAGTTTCTAAGGAATGTCCATGCTGATCTCCATAGCAGCCGAACTAATTTGCACTCCCACCAACAGTGTAAAAGAGTTCCTCTTTCCCCACATCCTCGCCAGCATTTGTTATTTGTCTTTTTTATGCTTGCCACTCTGATTGGGGTTAGATGGAATCTTAGTGTAGTTTTGATTATTATCTCCCTGATAGCTAATGATGTTGAACATTTTTTCATGTATCCGTTGGCCATTTGTATCTCTTCTTTTGTGAAGTGTCTATTCAGTTCAGTTGCCCATTTCTTGATTGGCTTATTTGTTTAGTTAGTGTAGAGTACAGAGTGGTAGCTGGGAGTATTAGGGATACTAGAGGGACTCCAGATAATGGAGGAAAAAACCTCAGCAAAGCTAGAAAGGAAGGGTAGGTAAGGAAGAAGTCTGAGGCTGATTAATGGAGGAGCTACATTCAAATATGTGTAATATGTGTATAAGTGTGAGTGTAACATGGTTAACCTGACACTCATTGTTGGAAGGGGGGAAGAGGAAGCCAGGGGGCACCAAGTACTGTGTGAATGTATGCCATTGTCAATATGACCCAAATTATTATGTGAAACTATAGTGTACCAGTAAAAAAAGCTAAAATAATAAATAAAACAGTGGATTCAGAAGGATATATTGGTATTTATAATCACCTGCTTGCTATGCAATTTGTTAGTTAATTGTCTAGCCTCTCACATTTCAGAGTCCTTTCTCTGTAAATGAAGATAATGATGGTGCTTTCCATGATGCATGTCCTGAGAATTAAATAAGAGAAGATATCTACAGCACTTAGTGTAGAACTTCAACACAGAGTAAGTTCCCAGGAAATGTTAGCTATGATAATACAGTCAATAATGTAATACTCATCATTAGGAAGTTTGCCAGTTATCTTTGCCAGTGCAGATTTCCCAGGCTAATGGTTTACCAGTACAAGATAGATTTGAGAGGACTTTCTCTCTCCCAAGTTATTGTTGTTTTTAACACTGAATACAAATTAAAATGCATATTTAATAAAAATTATATTTTAAAGTTAATGTTGATCTACTGAAAATACTGAAACTATAGAAAAGAGCAAGGAAAAGTGATTATTAGCCATAGTTCTGCCATTCAGAAAGGACTATTTTTTACCATATTGATGTCTTTCTTTTTAAATTTTGCCCTGCATGGGCTCAAGGTTAGAAGTGAAGTGAGGTTTTCAGTGTGACACCAGCTATTCAGGGTTGACAACCCTGAATCCTTGAGATAAGAGGTTCTCTGTAGCAATAGAAGCAGATTTTCAACCAGTCCAGTGGGCTTTTTGCCACTATCTGATTCTCATTTCTGAGGCTCTCTGATTGTACAATTTAAGCTCCTTTATTTTAAATGTGCCAGAAACTTCTGTTCTCTGAATACTAACTAGCATTTTCTGCTGGTACTGTGTTTCTGGGTAGTTGGTAAAACCAGGTGCATTCATGAAATTATGCATGTCCAAAAATACAAAGGTTATTTCCTATTTCTCCCTTAGTCTATGACACTCTAAAATCTGCTGTCAACTTTTAAAGTTACTAACTTCCATGGGTTAAATAAAACTAATCAATCAATTAACCAATCAACCAATCTCAATCTTTTGTTGAATGAAGCACAATAGTCTAATAATGGCCTTGTGTTCATCCTCCCATAATAACTGACTGTATACTCACAATTTTTATATCAGCAACTGCTTATTCAAGCTTCCTCTACTTTGTGCTGAACCTCAATGAGGTCCTCTCATGTGTATGTGCTGTTGTCTCCTAAGAGAAAGGGAGACCTCAGGACAAAGGATTTGGTTCAGGTGAAACTTAACCTGCCCTAGGAAAGGGTATTTTGGGGAAAAGATTTTAGAAGAATTTGGGGACAGGAAAGGAGAGAAAGCTAGAAACTGGCAATTGTGTATTGGGAACTGCTTGGCATTTCTCTGAATCAGGTACTGATTTTGTTCGGATTTTCCCCATTTAAGCTGAAGTTTACTTTTGCTTCTCAAAGGCTGTCTTCCAAGGGCTGGATAATGCAAATTGAAGTGTAAACAAAGCTGTGGGGGAAGGATGGGTACTGACTGTAACACTTAAAAGGCAAATATTTCCTCTGTTCCCACAACCAAGTGGTTTCTACCAAAAGTCTGAAGGATGATTTAAAAGGTCTTGTGAGTACCTATTGCTTACAAACAATTGATAATGTTGACTAAAAGTTACTCCTATCTATTGGATGAAGCTGATGCTCCAAAAATTTTATCAAATAGTTTTTTGCCAGTTTTACCTGTGGGAAAGAGTTACTGCTTAAAATTTTATCTTTTTAAAGGAAAAAACCAGAACTAGGCAGATCTTTTTTATCCTTCATCCCATTAAACTTGCTTGAAGATTTTATAATTGAATACACATAGCAAAATGTGTTCTACACAGGGAAAAACTCAAAAGCACATAAAAACAGTGTGAGAGCAGGACCAGTTACTAGGTGCTAAGCCCAGCTCCAGCTTATGACCACAGGCATCCAGGGTTAAATGTGGGTTTTGCTTAATAAAATGGTATATAAAAATTGGAGATATAAAAAGGCTATGAGTGTGGAAGCCTGCTATGGAGTTAGACAATATTGGGCTGTTATGAAATCCTATGATTGCAAGAATGAATATATGAGGTTTTAGTGTATTCTAAGGAAGGAAGACTTATGATATAATCATGAGAGGTCACATCCCAGCCTCTAGAACTCCCAGTTTAGCTGTAAAGTGGGAAAGGGTTGTGGAGTGAACACCATTGTCTGTGTTCTCCCCTCAGCTAGGATCACAGTCTTTTCTCCTGGGCTGGACCAGTACCTCTGGTTACTGGAAACACTTAACTGGGGGTCACATGACCTGGGCTCCAGCCCTGGTTCTGTAGGATCTGGGGCCCCGGCATGAATTATTTAATTTTCTCTGCCTCCAAATATATCCATCTGTGAAATGGACTCAGTATAATTCACTTTATGAATCTCTCAAGGACTCTGACAACCAGTCTTCATCCCATTCTTTATTGGTGAGAAAAATGAGGCTTTGAAAGGTTATATCATGTAACCAATAAAAGTTGCTGAACTCAGATACAGTAGTGCTTTGTTGATAAAAGTTTATGCAGAGAAATATGTTGTCATTAGATAAAAGTTTAGGCAAATCAAAATACTGTCATGTTGCACATAAGGGCAGTCTTTAGAATTCCATCTGGCCCTGTTTGTGACCCCCCCCCCCAATGCATTTTGGATATTTTAGTTTCTTTCTTCCCAAGTGCCTAGTGTCTGGTTGCTTATTCCCTCTTTTGTACTCTCTTTATTTCACCTTTCTTGGATGTAGATTTGGTCTTTCAGATCATATCAATGAACTCATTTGTGTGTTCCTTCAAGATGTATTCTCCTTTTCTGCTCACTGGTCTAAGACTGGGCTCACTGCACACTTTACATACAATACTTATAAGCCTGGAGGTAGTGGTTTGATGGACGAAGCTGCTTTATCATATGGTAATCAGTGGAAGGAGTCTCTGTCAAGAAAAGAATGAATTCAGCAAATTATAGAGCACCTACTTTTTGCTACCCGTATGAATATAGAAAAAAAAGTAGATTATTCTTATTTTCAAAGAGTTTATGCTCATCTGGAATGTAAGACATGCAAAAATGACTGGCATGTATAATATATATCAGGTACTGTCCTGAGCTATAGTTTATGTTACATATTTGATCCTCCCTGAAACCATAGAGAATAGGCACACTTTAGTGTCCCTGTTTTTCCAGGAAATAGGCACAGTGTATGACTTGAGTAGAGTTATGGCAGTGATGACTACACATTCTGCTTCAAAGTCTGTTCTCTTAATCAAAACAGTAAGCAAAGTGACAGAATTGATACTCTGAACAATAGCAAACAATTTGTGAGAGCTTAGTGTGAAGAGATGTATAGTCTCCATGGAGTCAGATAGTCCTGGATTTGATTTCTGGTTTCATCACTTGCAAGATATTGGTGGTGTGCATGCTATGAGAGTTCTTTGAGGTCATCTAAAAATTAAGATATGTTGGAAATATTAATACATAGGTACCCATACATAGTGGGTAGTCAAATATTTATTTTCAGCATGTTTTTCAATAAACAGTTCCTCTCTCCTTCCTCTTAAGTAAAATTAAAAGTAAAGTATATGTGCCATAAAAATGGCAATGTATTGTAGTGCAGTAGAAATTCGAAGGTGCTAGTTGGAATGATTGAGGTAGGGTAGCTAGGCAGAATAATGAAGTTCTTGGGTTATACACTATAGTGTCTATCAAATACTGATGATTCCCTATAGTTCTGGGCTTACAGAAAGGGAGTTATCTAAAAGTTGTATACAGCCTTAAGACCCAGATAACCTCATCCTGTTTAAACTCTTAATTTTAACTTTTGAAGTATCTCAAGTGTATTACACAGGAGAAGTCAAGAATGCCAAGTCCAAAGCTAAAGGAAGCCTTTCATATCGGAGATGTGTGTTTCTTTGGAGTCAGAGGTCATAAGGGATCCTAGTTGTCAGTAGGTTGGGAGCAAAAGGGAAGAGGTGGGGGGAAGATCACGCAGTTTGCTTTAAAGCAGTTATGACAGATGACAGAAGTGCAAACATAGCAGCAGCCCACAAAAACTGTCTTTTTGAGCAGATGAGCTGATATTCCACCTGTATGTAGATAGATTAATGCAAACAAATCTGGGTTTTAAATATTTAACAACTCTTTGGAAATCTGTAAATCAGTGGGCAGAGCCATGTGGTTGTGTATCCTTTCTATGGTGGCTGAAAAATGGAGATACTATTTTTTATTTTGTGGTTGGTGACTCTCTGGATGGAACAAAGGTGAAGGTGTCTCTTCTTCCCTAAGTATGGTGATCCAGCACAGCAGCAAAGGAAGGACTGTTGGATGTGTGGGATGAGAGTGGAAGGAGGAGACAGTGGAAAGATAGAAAGACAAGGAAGAGAGAATTGCTGGTGCCATCTGCAAATGAGACAGAGCCCTCCTCAATTCCTGGCACAGTCATTAAAATGGCATTGATAAAGAGGGTGGGAGAGGCTAGGCATGGAAGTGCACGCTTGTAATCCCAGTACTTGAGAGGCTGACAGGAGGATTGCAGGTTCATAGCCAACCTCAGCTACTTAGGCCCTCCACAACTTAGTGATACTCTATTTCAAAATAAAGAATAAAAAATACGTCTTAGGGTATAGCTCAGAAGTAGAATGCCCTTGGGTTTAATCACAGTATCATAAAAAAAGGAAAAAAAGAGAGTGGGAGACTCTAACATTTACTAAGTTATCTCTAGGAGATAAAGGACTTGTATGTATGTAATAAGCTTGTAGCTTGAATATGAGGTGACTGCAACCTTGAACAGCTAGAATACTAGTTGCCATTTTCTTCTTTAAAATATTAGGTTTTGAATGTGTACTTTTATTCCACGTTACATATGTGAGATATCAAGCTTTTTTGATTTAAGAAATATGTTAAGCAATTTGAATTTTGTGTTTGCATGAAACTGAGGTGGTAAAAAATTCATTATTAGGAAAGCTCCTCATACTATTACATGTTTAGTTACAATGAGCATTAGAATAACTAGGTAATAACTAATATAAACATTAGATATTGAGACCAGGGTTTATTTGAACATGTGTCAGATTAGAGAAACAACTTCTAAAGTTCTATTGGTTGAGCTAGAAGTGTTTCTGTGATTAAGTGGACTTTATTCTCAAGGAAATCTTTACTATGAGTTTTATGGCTGTTTACTGCTTAAACAAGGAAAGCTCCACTAGTCATTGGCTGTCAAAAATATGGGTTAGTGAACACATAACAAATTATTATTTTTTTTAACAATTTTTATTGAACATAAATAGTATACATTTAAACTATATTTGGTGCCCTCTCCCCTCTGCCCCCATTTTCCCTTCCCCCCTCCCACCAATGGTTGTCCAGGTTAACCATGTCATATTCATAATTTTACACATAACATAACAAATTATACCTGGGAGTTTATTCATTAAATCTTGTCAAACTATGTATTTTTAAAAAATTCTGTATGATATAATTTATAATTATTGTTAATTCTTCAAAAATATCCATGTTGATTAAAAACTGTTATTTTCAGAAGATGTGTACAACCACCAGTGTAATCTTACACTTAATTGAGATATGTTTTGTGATCACAGTTACCACTGATTAGTAGTCACCTAAAATGAAGTCAAGAGTATTTGTGGAGAAATACCCATAAAAACACTAACCATTAATCCGTATAGCTATGCTGGTACAATAACTTTATTATAAAATATTTTTCAACCTGGCTCCTAAAGAAATCTAACAGTCCTGGGACTCCATTTATAACCTATTCTTAAGTAAAAATTAGTTTCTTTTTCTTCATGTTTCCTACTAGCAGGGACTTACACCTTTGATAGATTTACTTTTTATGTCCTTTTTTGTGGTACTAAGAATTGAACTAGGAGCATTCTACCTCTGAGATACACCCCTAGCCTTATTGTATTCTTTATTTTGAAACGGGGTCTTACTATGGTGCAGAGAGCCTCACAAGTTGTTGAGGCTGGCTGCGAACCTGTCATCCTTTTATCTCAGCCTTCCAGGTTCTGAGATTACAAGCATGTGCCACCATGCCCAGACCTTTTTTATGTACTTTTATTTATGCATTGTAATTATATATCATAGGGAGATTCAAAATCATGAAAACAACATGTACAATGGTCTTGGTGTGTTTTCCTTCAAGTCTCCCTACTCTACTTCCCATCTCTTCCTGTACATAATTGTGATACTGATTTTCCTAAACCCCTTGCTCTTGACCTTAAACGAAGTCTCAACCCCAGCTCCATTGTCGAAGATACCCCCCGAAGTTGCATAAAGTAAAAGCCAGTTATATTTCCCTTAAGATACATCAGCACTGTGAGGTTGGATGTAATTTGGAAGGTACTTAGTTAAAATTCCCAAAGGAATTTGAGACTCCTTTACCACTGTCCTTCAGATGGTCCTACAAGTCCAACAACTAGGAATACCATAAGTTTTTTTAGTTGATACCATACCATAAGAGCTTTTAGTTGATAGTAAGTTCCTTTTTATAGTGTAAGTTAATTCGCCTCTTTGCAAGTTGACTCTAGTGTGCCATTTGGAAGAACATGGGGCATATTTATCTATTTTTTCCAACAAATAATTCTTTAAATAGTTGAAGAAAAATGATTGTCTACCTTTTAATATCTCCAATTCTCAGATCCCTCGGTTGTTAGGCATTTTTAGACTTTTCATCGTCCTATTCTGGACAAGGTTTAGTTTGTCGGTGTTCTCATTAAGGTATTGTGGAACATGAATCATCTGTTCATTACATGCTTATTAAACTCCTGTTACGTGCCAGAAACTGGGGATACAATGTTAATAAGATAGTCAAATTATTCTTGCTCATAGATATAGGGAATCAATACATAAACAAATATATAATGTATTTTTAAATCATGTTAAGTGCAAAAGAAAAAAATCCAGTAAAGATATAGACAGTGTTGGCAATGGAGGAGGGCTACTTTAGACCAGGCAGTCAAGGAAGATCTCTCAGAGTAAGCATCATTTGATTTGACCTGAAGCTTGAGTACAATGCAAGACACATTCCATGGTCTTGAGGAAAGATGTACAGGAAGATAACTAGCCACTGAAAAGGGATGATGTGCTAGAGTTACTAATGAGTGGATGTTTTCAGCTTTCCCCCTTTTCCATGACTTCCAAGGAAACCTTATAAGGCTAAACCATACATGATTCAATCTCAGTCAAATTCTTCTTTGTGTTTGTACCACTTTCTCTTTTTTTCACCACATATATGTGCATGTGTGCTCCCCCCCTCCTCTCTCTATCTTTCAGGAAATATCATCTCTGCCTGATCAGTTCTTTGTAATTTTGTGATACTGAATTAATTAAAGATTGAAATGAGAGAATAAAAGAGAGAGAGAGAGGAAATATGAATATGAATGGATTAGAGTAACAGGAATGAAATGAGTCTGTGTAGCTAGGGTGGAATCATCTGAAGTTTCAAACTTAAATTTCTCTAGGGGAAAGGGGTATATAAATAAATGAAGCAGTAGGTAGAATGCAATGAAGGGTAATAGCTTTAACTGTGGCATAGCCATCTAAAGAGGTCAGCTCCTACTTAGCTAGAGCAGATTGTTTGAATGCATAATGCAAACCCAGTATTGCCGTATGTCACAATTTTTCAAGAATAGTAACAGATCTTGTTTTTACATGAGATTTTCCAGTATTAAAAACACTGCCACAGAGATTCCACTTCCAGAAAGTCAGGTTTGATGTATTTGTCCTTACTTTACCACTAAATACAATTAAAATTTCTAGACATTGTATATAAAATGAGAAGACTCTAAAAAGTGGGAATGCTATAGTTTGGATATTATTTGTCCCCACCAAAACTCATGTTGAAATTTAATCACCAATGTAATGGTATTAAGAAACAGTATAGCCTGTTAGAGGTATTTTGGGTCATAGGGGCTGTGCCCTCATGAAGTGTGGTCTCCATGTCCTTTTGTGAGGACATAGTTCCCACATATTTCCTTCAAAAGTAGGTTATTTTTTGTGAGAATATGTTGCTGTAAACATGTATGTCATCCTCTGTCCCCTTCTCTTTGTACATGCTCATTTGCCCTTTGGCCATGAGGCACTTACTAGAAATTAAGATGTCAATGCCATGCTATTGGATTTCCAGAACCATGGGCAAAACTAAACCTATTTTCTTTAGAAATTTCTCAGTCTTCAGTATTTTATTGTAACAATAGTAAGTGGACTAAGATGAGAAGGAAAAAAATGAATTGTGTTAGAGCCCTTGGGACCCAAGGATATACACTATGGTGAGTCTTATAGGTCTTCTTTTTGCTTCCTATGTTCAATATTTGGTGCTTCCATTATTGAAGCTGAAAAGTTGGAAATATCCATGGGTACAGAAGACCAAAAAGCTCTAAGAAAAGCTTGCTTTCTCTAGACGTCTAACAGGAAAGGGAAAGCCTAGCAACACAGAAAACTATTCCAGAAAATAGCACAGAGATATTTAAGACAGTTGTATAATAAACAAGAAAGAATAATGAGTGGGAGGTGAGGTTTATATACTTTATTAGAATTAGTCAAATGAGGACACTAGTAAATTTTGATAAGCTGCATATATAATGTAATACGTAGAGCAACTACTAGAAATCTATACAAAGATAGACATTTAAAAATACCATACATAAGAGGAATTCTAGATGAAGAAGCTGATTCTAAAGATGAGGCAACCTGAGGGGATGGGAGGAGGAAGAGGGAGATTCTCTAATGCACATGATGTACTTTAACAAACATCAAAGTCAATCACTAAGCCAAGCATGAGAAAGATGGAGGGGGAGGTAATAGGGTGGGAATTGGGTAAGGACTAATTGGGTGATGTGTGCATGTATGTTTCCATCATCTTCTATCCCATTAAGACATATGACTACAACGCATCAATTTAAAAAATTTAAAAATACCACACATAAATCAAAATAGAATTCTAAAAACTGTTCAAGTAACATTTACTTTCAGGAAAAGTAAAGCAGAGAAATGAAAATTGGAAAATAAACAATAAAATGTTTACTTAAATTCCCATCAATAATTACATTAAATGTACACAATCTAAAATTAGCATAATGGATTAAAAACATGACCAAGATGTATATTATCTTTGAGAAATTCATTTATAATATAATTAAATAAGCAGAATGAAATTAAAATCAAAGGACAGATATATCATGCCAATATTAATTCAAGGAAAATAAGAGTGGCTATATTAATAACAGATTAAATTAGATATTAGAGCAAAGACTATAAGTAAGCCTAAATGTGCATGCACCAATACATGATGCAAAAACTGATAGGTAAAAGGGAGAGAAAGGCAAATCCACAGTTAACAGAGAATTACCATCAATTTTTACAATTGGAAGAACAAGTAGGTAGGAAATCAGAAAGTTTACATGTATCAGTCTTAAAAAATACCTCCCTTAAAAAATACCATACACTAGCTGGCTTAAAGAACATACATTTATATTCTCCTAGTTCTGGAAGCTGAAAGTCCAAGATTGAGGTATCAAATACTTGGTTTCTCCTCAGGTCTCTTTCTTGGCTTACAGATGACAACCTTATAACTATTTCTTCATATGGCCTTCCATTTATATTTATACACATTTTTGATGTCTTTTTCTCTTCTTACAAGGACAGCAGTCTTATCGGCCCTGCCCTTATAATCTTGTTTAACCTTATATTTTTAAGGGCACTCTCTCCATGTATGATACCATTGGGGATTAGGGCTTCACCATATGATTGGTGGGGAAAGGAATGATCAAATTCAGCTCATAACAGCACAATTCTATCAACCAACAAGATCTAACTGAAAATCATAGAATGCTCGGTCCCATAGCAGTATAATTCACTTTCCCACTACCAAGTACTGTGGGACATATACCAAAATAGACTATATTCTTTGTCGTAAAAGAAACCACAACAAACTTAAAATAATTGAACTTATAAGAGTGTGTTCACTGGCCAAAGTGGAACCATACTAAAAATTAATAACAGAAAAATAACAGGAAATTCTCCAAGTGCTCATAAACTAAACAAGTTACTTCTAAATAACTCATAAGTCAAAGAAGTTTCAATAAATCAAATAATACATTAAGCTGAATAGAAATAAAAATACAGCATGTAAAAATTTGTGGGACTCAGCCAAAGAAATGCTGAGAGAGACATTTATATAACAAATGCATATACTAGTGAGGAGCAAAAGTCTCAAATCAATAATCTAAACTTGTAGCACATAAACCTAGAAAGCAAAGAGCAAAATAAATCAAAAGCAAGCAGAGAAAAGGAACAAGTAAAAAGCAAAAATCAATGAAATTAAAAATAGAAAAATAATCTAGAAAATCAATGAAAAACCAAATGAACGATTTTTTAAAAATGTCAACAAAATTGACAAATTTTTGGCTGGACTTGTAAAGAAAAAGGGAAAACATAAATTACAAATATCAAAAATAAAATAGAGGTATCATTAGATGCTATACACAAGAAAAGGTAATAAAGGAATAATACAAAACCATTCTAGCTTTTTAAGTTTGACAACTTATAAGAAATAGATCACTCCCTGAAAAGTGCAATCTACCACAATTCAATTCATATGAAATAGATAAGTAACTATATAGCTCTTAAGGAAATTTATTTTGTAATTTTAGAAACTCCCCCAAAAGAAATCTCAGATGGTTATACCACAAAATTCTACCAAAAAGTTATACCATTTATATGTACTATCTTTAAGAAAATTGAAAAGAAGGGATTACTTCCCAATTTATTTTATGACAATTATTACTCAGATGCCAAAACTAGACAGATAGTACAGAAAAAACTATATCCTGATATCCTTCATGAATATGACATATAATCTTTACCAAAATATTAGCAATAAAATTCAACAATGTACAAACATAATTATATATCATGAACAAGTGAGATGGAAGGGTGTGAGGAATTGAAAGCTCAATATTCAGAAATCATTATATCGTATCACATTAACAGGATACATCAATCAATGCAGGAACATCATTTGACTCAATTCAATACTCACTTGTGATAAAAACTCTCAGAAAAATAAGAATAGGGGGAACTTTCTCAACTTGACAAAGAGCACCTACTAAACATTGTACTTCATCATGAATGATAAACTACTTTTCCAATAAGATTAGGAACAAGTTAAAGATACCTTCTTTCTCTGGTCTTTATTTTATTGGTGCTTATTTTTGTGGTCTTTATTCTACTGTCTAGCCTCAAAGTCCTAGCAATAAAAAAAGTGCTAAGGCAATAAAAGATATAGAAGGCAAAAACACATTAACTTGGAAGGGAGACATGTGTAATGAGCACATGGGCATTAAAATAAAAAAAATCACCTACATTTGCTCAAAAGTGAAAATACATATACATCTAACAAAACAGGTACACAAACTGATATACTAGAAAAATACAAAATTCTGATAAAAGAAATCAACAGTCCAAATGAATGAAAAGTATCATGGATTAGAAAACTTGAAATAGTAAAGATTTACATTTTCCCCAGATTAATATCTAGGTTATAATGGGTTGAGTGGCAAATTCCTCAAAAGATTTGTTTACATCTTAATCCTTGAAACTTATAAATATTATGTGATTTGGAAAAAATCTTCATGGATGTCATTAATTTCTGGATCTCCACATGGAGAGAGCATCCTGGATTATCTGGGAAGGGATAAATATAGTGACAAGAGTTCTTATAGTAGACACTCAGAAATGAGCCCAGACATGAAGGGAAGGCAAAGAGAAGATGAAGCAGCAGGAGATGCAGACACAAGGCAAGGAATGCCACCAGGGCCAGAGGCCGGCAGGGTCCAGGAAGCATCCTCTCCTAGAACACTCAGAGGGAATCCAGTCCCGCTGACACCTTGATTTCAGACTCCTGGATTGTAGAACTTTGACAGATTTAATTTCTGCTGTTTTAAGCCACCAAGATTGTGGTAACAAATACACACAGGTTTAACCTAATTCCTATCAAAACCTCAGCAAGATGTGTTGCTAATACAGGCTAGATTATCACAATACTCATATGGAAAGGAAAAGCGGGCAGAATAGCTACAATGATTTTTAAGAATACCATGCTAAAAACAAACCTACTGGATTTTAACACTTATTATGTAAATGTATTGATCAAGACAGCTTGTCAATGATGGAGGGATAGTCATCGATCAGTGCAATGGAATAAAGGGCCCAGTAACAGAGCAACACAAATATGCCTGAGTGTTGATGAAAGTGAAATTGCAATTCAGTGAAGAAAAGACAGCTTCCAATGAATGGTGAGAAACCCTGCTAACAGGGATGAGCAGATAAGATTATGGAGTGGGAGAAAAAGTGTGCAATATCCAACAAAGAATTAGTATCTAGAATATATAAAGAACTTAAAATTCAACAATAAAACAAAAACAATTCCCCCAACAAAACCCAAAACAACAGCAACAGTCTTCTTAGTAAGATGGGCAAAAACCATTATTTAGGGTCATTTTACTAGTCATTAGAAAAATGTGTCTCCTTAAAGGAGATGTCACTCCATGCTTATCAGAATAGTTAAAATTAAATAAAAGTGCAACAATACCAAATGCTTTCAGAGAGGTGGAGGAACGGGATTATTCATGCATTGCTGGTGGTTAAGCGAAATGGTATAACCATGTTGGAAAAGAGTTTGGCAATTTCTTAAAGGAGTAAGCATGCAAAAAAGACCTACTAATTGCAATCCTGGCCATTTTTTCACAGAGAAAGAAAGATATTCTTATAAAAATTATGTACATAGTTGCTTGTAGGAGCTTTATTAAAATTGGAAACAACACAAAACACAGAGATGATCCAGATATATTTTAACTAGTGAATGATTAAACAAACTTATGGTATATTTATGTCACAGAATATTTTCTTCTAATAAACAGGGATCCAGTTATTGATAGTGGACAGACTGAAAGAATCTCCAGAAAATTATGATAAAAAGGATACTTAAAAAGATTGCATTATTTTATAAATTTAAATTATTTCATTTATATTATGTTTTTTAAATGACAAAATTATAGAACAGTGAACAGATCAGCAATTTTTGCTAGTGAGGGTTATAGGGAGGGAAGAAGGAGTTTGGCTATTATAAGGCAACTTTAAAGATATTTGTGATGAAAATATCCTGTATCTGTATAATATCAGTATCAATATTTTGATTGTGAAATTATACTATAGCTTTGTAAGTTGTTGGTCTTGGGGGGAAATGCAATGAAAGTATTTTTCCTTAGTAAATCATTTGACTTATGTGTTTGAGGGATCTTTGTTGTTTTCAAGAACTTCAGGGAGAAAATATTGGCCAGTGTATTTTTTAACTGCCATATTGCAGTGAGGCTGAGCCATGCAGATGTAGCTCTATAAGAGTTATAAGTCAGTGTTATAAGAATCCGTGGTTACAGCTATTCCTGGGAAGATGCTCAAATAAGTATACATAGGAGATTCAAGGTAGAAATGGCCAAATTCAAGGTAGAAATGGCCAAATGTACATACACTGATGACAGTGGGTTGTTTTTGCTTTGCAGAACCTTGCTATTCATTTTCTGTTGGCACGAGTTCCTGGCTACTAGTACCTTCTTCTAGTAAGGAGAAACTTGGACCTGAATATGCCTTTTATTTCCCCTCATCATGTCCAATTTGCACCTAGAATTCTAAAGTAACCTACTTAGGATACATATGGAGACGTCATCTTTGGGGCTCATGAGTTGTCAAGAGGATTTAATGAAGTGCTGCAAGGATTGTATGATCCTTCTAACCTTAGAGCACACTGCAGGGCTGAGTGGACTCCTGTCTCCATTTGCTTATCATGGTTGGTCTGGGTGTTCTTGTGCCATTTAAGCCACTGACTGCTGATTCTGGGCAGTGTGAATGAGCTCAGGTGCATGAAATTGAAAGGTAATGAGGATGATTAATCAAATTCCTTCCAGTGAAGAGTGCCATGTGCCAGACTCTGTCCTGGATAACCCTCTTACATGTGAATCAGGGACTGGGCTCTGCCCTCAGGTGTTTGGTATCTAAGGGTAGACATCTGTGCTTGGAGGCCACTTTTGGCATGGTATCTTTGTTTTCATTTAGCTGCTCTGCCAAGGTTTGCTCATAATCTCCTCTGGCCATGCTCACTTAGTTATGGAAAACAGGGTGAACATGAGTTATGGGAAATGCAGTTAACTGTCGATGCAAGATGGCCCCAGTGGTGAGCTTCCTGCATGGTGTGAAGTTCCACAAAATAACTAAGTGGTTTAACACCAGTGTAGAGAGATACCTGGGGAATAAATCACTCTGCTGTTGGCATATTTATTTATCTGATTATATGGATTTATTTACCTTTTATCTAATATAACTTTAGATAAACAGAAAGGAAGGAGTTGAACTTGGAAGACCTGAGTATTTATTTAGGATTCTTTGATAAGATGCCTATACTAGGTGTGACCTTTTTTGGTATGAAAATATCATTAATATCTATAATATAAAATTCAGAGCCAGGCATGGTAGTGCACGCTTGTAATCCCAGCATTTGGGAGGCTGAGACTGGAGGATCGTGGTTCACAGACAGCCTCAGCTACTTAGTGAGGCCCTCTGCAACTTAGTGAGACCCTGTTTCAAAATAAAGAATACAAAATAGGGCAGGGGGTGTAGCATGGAGTTCAAATGCCTTTGGGTTCCATTCCCCGACCTGCAAAAAAAAATATTCAGTAAAATATATGAACTTAAATATCTTTAAATTTTTTGAGTTTTCATTCTGGGAAAACAATGAGATAGTCATTCTTTAGCATGTAACTTCCATTACTAGTAAAATGAGAATGATAATGCCACTTTCCTGTGCAGATAAGGAAGAGAATGATACCTACTACACAGTAGGTACTCAGCAAAAGTTTGTCCTTGCCTTTACTGAACTTCCTACCCAGCAGAATTTGTACACCTAGACCTTATACCATTCCGTGATAAGGAGTACATAAAGGGTCATTTTTTCCAACTAAGAGCAATGTATGGTTTTCATGGGGGCTGCATGGTGAGAGACCAGTTGGTTTAACAGAGAAGCCTCAGAATATAAAAGAAAGAGAATTGGAATAACTACAAGGAACATTGGGTTCTGGTACATGGTCTGTGTTTCAGCAAATATGAACTTATTGTTTGTCTCACAACAAATAATGTTTTATCAGGAGATAGAATCACCAGGGCCCCCAAGGGGGAGATGTTATGAACAGGTAGAGAAACTAAGGGGGCTTTGGAGAAATGAGGCAAGGAGTAACTTAGCCAGGTCTCTTCCAGTCTGGATATATTTGAGAATAATTTACTATAAATTCAAAATTGAGCATTCAATTGGTTGAACCTGTCATGTGTGCATGTCTTAGCTACTTGAGCCCAGAAAATGATTTTCCCCAATGCCGCTTTCATAACACCCTTACACAGTAGGAATTCCTCCAAGATGGGAAGGGGATGGAATGTTAGCTAAACATCCTCACCCTAAAGATGACAAGCATCCACTGTTCTCAGCCACTGATTAGCTGTGTGACTATGGAAAAGTTATTTCATTTTCCTGACTCAGTTCATTCATCTGTAACATGAGAGGTGAGGACCACACCACTATTTTTCAACTTTTAAAACAATTGATCCATTTCAATTGAAATCTTGTTGATATACTCAAGATGCAAAGCATGACATAGACCTGCAAAAGGTTGAGGGTAAAAGGAGAGAACTCTGCTCAGAATACCTTTTCCACCCCCCCCACTGCCTTTGTACACCTTGGAAGACCCTGGGGGCACTTTAAAGATCCTCTAGGCTTCGATGGAACACGTTTTGAAAACCACTGCATTCTTCGGTTACACGGTGTCTTTTGAACCAGTTGGTGATTTCATACCTATAATATTCAGAATACCAGTTTTACCTGTAATGTTTTTATACCCAGTCTAGATTTTAAAACCTTGAATTTTGGTTCAGCATGTAGCAAATTGGAAAGTTATTAAACCTGCTTTTCTTTCATCTTAAGAAAATTTAAATCAGGAAAATAAAACATTGCAGAAGCTCAACCTTTTCTCAGTTTAATCATTACTCTTTATTAGCAAATAGTTGTCCTGTGTAAACTAGCAAGAACTTGCAAATGAGAAAAAACTTTATTTAAGTGAGGAATGAGGAAAAACTTTAAGTGAAACAAGTAATTCTTCCTTCCTAAAAAAAAACACCATTCCGTTCATATACCATATAGTCTACTTAGTGTGTATGTGTGTGTGTGTGTGTGTGTGTGTGTGTGTGTGTGTGTACACAGAAATAAAGCAAAATGCTAATGGGATAATTTTAGATAATAAAACTAAGGGCAACTTTGATTTCTTTGTACTCCTGTTTTCTGAATTTTAAGCAACATACACATATCTAAAACTTTTGTAACCATAAAAAGTTATTAAAATGAATACATTTTCATTCAAAATTAATTAAGTTAATTAAAAAGATTATTAAGTCAGCATAAAAATTGAAATTGATAGTGTTAAAAATAGCATTTTATTGATTTTGAGCTCAATGAGCCAGCACAAACCTAAGAACCCACATTTCCTGAACATATAAAGGAGGACCTCTTACCCCTTCCCATGATGAAAGAGTGCCTTAGTCCTCCAGGGACAGAAGACCAGTCACTGGAAAATCATTTTTATAAAGTAACTAAGTGGCTGTTCTTCTGACACAGGGGGAAGGAGTTACTCTTGTTGTTACTGATGTTTAAGCTCAGATGTTCAGATTAGCAGATTCAACTTAATAGAGCCAAAAAGAAATTCCCTTATTTCTTGGTACCACACCCTAGACCTTCTTTCAAATTTGGGAAGCTGGGCATTCTTTGTCCCTGCAGGTACTGTAGTCTTGGCCTGTAACACCAACAAGAAAGCACTCAATAGCCGGGCGTGGTGGCGCACGCTTGTAATCCCCGCGCTTGGGAGGCAGAGACAGGAGGATCGCATAGGTTCGAAGCCAGCCTCGCGCGCTGGCTCAGGAGACCCTTTTTCCAAATAAAAATGTAAAAATAGGTCTGGGAGTGTAGCCCGGAGGTAGAAGGGCTTCCAAGAACCCAGTACCACCAAAAAAAAAAAAAAAAAAAAAAGAAAAAAAGAAAAAAAAAAGAAGAAGGAAAACACTCAACAAATGCTAGTTGATCACTGCATTGAGGCAAGCCTGCCAGCCTATCTGGCCATCCACAGACCACACCTTGCTTTTTCACCCCTGTGAAAATCAAGAAAAGTTCCAGGACTCAGAAAGGTGCTATGCTTTATTACTCCTTTTTTTTTTTTTATCTGTAAGAGAGTCTAAGGTAATTAGGTTTCTTAAACTCAAAATGAAAGAAAAAAAGACCCGTTTTCAGTATCTGCCTGTCTCCTTAAAGAGAGGCGGGAAGATAATAGATGGAGAGATAGATGGTAGCAGACAGCAATGGTTACAGTAGCCAGACAGATCTATCCTCAGCTTATTATGTTTGATTTTTAGAATTAATTGTGTGTTTTGCCTTAAATTCCTCTTTTTCTTCTTCTTCTTATCTTTGCCGTAATTTAAAAGGAGAGAGATAAAGGAAAATAAAAATCAATTTGAAAGTTTGGTTTCAAGGTTTCAAAGTTGTTCCATGGTCGCAGTGGTTATTGATTGAAATGACCATGTGGTCAGATGCAGCAAGCTGCAGTGTGGCTCCTGGATGGTGTATATGCATGAGTGGTGTGTGTGTGTGTGTGTGTGTGTGTGTGTGTGTGTGTGTGTGTGTTACTGGGAATTGAACTCAGGGACATTCCACCTCTGTGATATATCACTGGACCTTTTTATGTTTTCTTTTAAAACAAAGTTTCACTAGGTTGCTGAGAATCTCACTACTTTGCTGAGGTAGTTCTCAAACCTTCCATCCTCCTGGGTGCCACCACACCCAGTTCCAGCTCTGGATGACCCCTGCCCATCGTTTTGCAGTGTTAAGGATTCAACTGAAGGCTTTGAGCTGGCTAGGCAATGTTGCATCACTGAGCTATATCCCCTGTTTCTGGATGAAGGTTCTGTGTGGCATTAGGTTTAGGAAAACATAGGAAGGTGCTTTACATAGGAAGCATCTTCCTGAGTGAACTAGAAGTCACATCATAGTCACATCACCATCCTTAGTTTAATACCAGATCTTCATGTTTGTGCCTAGCATGGTGTTTGATGCCTGACATTTAAAAAATTAAAGCATATTACCTGCAAGGCATACATGGTTATTCTTGTTTTATAGATAAGTAAACTAAAAGCTGAAGTACATAAGTGACCCATGTCACAAAGCTCACTGGGGAAGAGTTAAAACATGTATCCTGGACTCCAGATTCTAGGGGTGATTCATTGAACCACTAGCAATGTTGATCGTATTATACCTTGTATTGCTTTTTACTGCTTTTTTTCAGTTTCTCTGCTGTGCTCACCCCAACTCATGGTATTAATTCATCATTTTATGTATAACAAATATTAATAAAATGCCATTTTCTACTTTAAGTCATTTCTAATTTTATGCTGAAGGAAATAAAGATTTACTTGATTTTGAGAATATCTTTTGTCCCCATTGAACACAAGTGACTTGATTCCCTTGGGCTAGCTTCACAATCTTCTTTTAGAGATATGTTGACAGCAAGGTTATAGGGCAGAAGGTGGTCTTCAATATTGAATAGGAAGAACACTTAGCTAAAAGACCCTATGTGACCTTGAATAAATGGTCTAACCTCTGGGAATCTTGCTTTTCTTCCTTTCATAAAAAAAAAAAAAAACTTGATGATACCTGTTCTGAATTCTTTATGGAGCTATTTCCAGAGTCTCAAACCATAACTGTAAAACATCAGTTAGGTGCAATGTGTGATTCCTCACAGGGATAAGGATTTTGGCCAGAAAGAAGATGTGGCTTCTTTCTCGGGAATTAAGCGTTGTTAGTCAGATTTCCATTGCTGTGACAAAACACCTGAAATAATCCACTTAAAAGAAGGGTTTATTTCGGCTAATGGCTTCAGAGGTCTCAGTTCATGATCAGTTAGCTGCACTGTTTTCAGGCCTGTGAAAAGGCATCGTATTGTGGCAGACAGTGCATGATGGCACAAAGGTAGTTACCCCCACCTCCTAATGATGCCACCAGCTCCCAAGACTCCCAAGAGTGTCATAGGCCGGTAACCAAGCCTTTAACCTATGAGATCTAAGATCCAAATCATATCAGAAGGTAATGAGTTAGTGAACAGAGTTCCCAGTCAGTTTTAAAGAGATGAGTCTGTCTTGCCCCCTTTTATGCTGGTTCCTTGTCTTTCCCCACTCTCATTCCAGAACATCTCTGATGCATAAGGACTCTCAGAGTGGCATGGGGCAAGCTGGCCACCCACTGTCTTGTGGTGGTGATGTTCATACTGAGGCTTTATGTATATTGTTGTTGATATAAATTATTTGGCCTAAGTAGTGAAAACATTGATGTCATAAGTGTACCGTACCGAAGGGTATGCTTTTATCTTTTTATCTGAAATTTTTATCATTTGTGACATGAGCATTTTTTCTTTATGTTTATTGTTCTGTGAAATTTTTGTATCATTTATTTTGAGCATTTATGTTTTTCTTTTATCATTTTAATGTGCTTTTATCAATACTATCAGTTGGTGTGATAAATACACATTTGTTGCAAGTGTTTTTTTTTCTTTTAGTATTGCCTCAAATTTTTATATTTTTTTAGGGGCAGAAATAAACTTTTCTGTGATAAAACCACTGACTATTTCCTTTTATGATTTCTTCAATTGCTTTTTCTTTGTTCAAAAAGACTTTCACAATTCAGGGATTAAATATCCATTTGCATTTTCTTATTTTTTAATTTAACTTTTTAATCCTTATAAAATTGATTTTTGGCATAAAGCATTAAAGTAAATTGCTTGTTTTTGTTTCCCAAATTGCCAACTTCCTCAGTTTCAATTATTAGTAATTCATCTTATTCCTTGCTGATTTATGATTAGTCCTCTATTACATAAGCTTTTGTATACACTAGGTTTTCTTCTGTGTTTAATTAATCTTTCAGTGGTGCTTGAACCAATCTACATTGTTTTAGTTATTGTATCTTTATAGTATAGACTAATACTAGAGCTGGTAGGCTAAGTAGGCATATTTTTAAAACTATATGCACAACAGTTCAGAATAATATTGTGTGCATACTGTTTTTTATTTTTTACTTTTTTATTGGTGCACCATGGTCTCACATCATAATGAGTATCATGTTGAAAATGACATATATTCACACAGTACTTGGTGCCCCCTTCCCTTCCCCTTTTTCCTTTCTTCCAATACTGAGTGTCCAGGTTAACAATGTTATATTCACGTGTAAACACATAGTCAAATGTAGCTTTTCCATTAATAAACCTGAGTCTTCTTCCTCCCTTCCCTTTTCTTTCTGGTTTCACTGAGTTTCTTCTCCATCACCAGAGTCCCTCTGGTATACCTAATACTCCCTAGCTTGAGAATATTAGAGAAAACATATGTCCCTTTTCTTTCTGTGCTTGGCTAATCTCAGCATAATGTTCTCCAGGTCTTTCCATCTGCATACTGTTTTAAAAATGTGTCTGCTGTTCCTTAGTGAAAAAAGTTCTAGTTCACAAGAGTTGTTCAGTTGTGACCCACAATCCTAATGTGGCCCATAGTTTGTTTTTCTAAATAAAGTTTTATTGGAATGCATTCATTTACCTGTCACCTGTTGCATGACACCATGATGGCAGAATTGGGTAGATGTGGCAGAGATTGTTTTTACTGATCTAGAAGATTTGGAATAGGTATTCAAGCTGATAGAAAGCCAGTATTGCAAGGTCTAGACCAAATATACCTCTTGGGAAACACTGGAGATCCTAAGTGAGACTTTGGATGTTAGTTTGAGTTTTTGCATCCTTGCCTTCTTTGTAGTAAGGAGGACGTCAACATGGCATACCTTCCGTTTGCTTCCCATTAGCTGTATTGCTGTTTTACAACAAACATTTCTTCCTACTCTGATTTCTCGCTACTACCATGAGTACTTGTTTTAGGAGTTATTGATATGTGTTGTTAACCTAAACAAGGTAAACACTACTATGTAATTGTATTACCTGAAAGCAAATCACTTCATAGTTGGCTAAGTGAGAATTTTAGAAGATCTACTACTCTGAGGATGCCATACCTGTTCCTCTCTCTTTAGCCAGGGATGCAGAAGTTGGCCACCTGTCTGGATTAGCAGAGGCTCAAGATGGGGGAATCTGAGACATTTTAATGGGAGGAGAAAGGAGCATGAGCTCGTGAAAGGCAGTGAGGCCACTAAGATGGTTACTGCTTTGTGTGTGAGAAAATCTCCAAAAGGCTGTGTGACCTTTCTCTGTGACAGGTGTGGGCCATGTGCTCATGAAGTACTTGAAGGGGCTTTATAGATTTTTAAAATTTGAATAATCCTCTCTCCATAAGGAAAGACCATATCCTACAGAGAACACATAGGCTTCCATTGGGTTGTTTATTTTTATGACAGTTTTGAAACTCTGGCATGTCTCTGTGGGAGGCACTAGCCTTCTCTTTGTGTGGTCTGGAATGAGCTTTTCTTCATTCAGCAGGGTGCTATGCAGGACTGTTGTAACTGGTCAGGGTTCTAAGAGAAGCAGGAAAGAACATTTTAAAGTTGTCGGTGTGCACACAGTAGTGTTCATGTATAAAGACCAAGAAGAGAAAGAAAGGAGAAAAGAGTTTTTAAAGAGTTACACATGTTTTCCAGGACAGTCAGAATGATATAAAGAAGAATATATTGAATACAGGTTGATGCATAAAATTCTATTTTTACAATCAAGAGTTAAGAAAAATATTCCTATCATTTTTTGTTCACAGAATGGAAAATGGGGTGTCATTTCTCCTGCCTCAAGGCAGTTCCTTCCTTAAAACTGTGCAAGGATTGATTAAATTAAGAGACAACAGCTTCTCTTCTAAGAATCCAGGAGATGAGGAGGCCAAGAGGAAGGAAATGGTGGCTTTAAATGAGGAGAAGTAATGATAACAAGAGTAAAAACAAAAGTGTTGCGAGACACACTAATTAAAATGTACTTTAATGATAATCTTCCAAAGAAGTTTGATCTTTGAAGTAGCTGGTTGTGTCATGATTTCTACTATGTTAAGATATGCAACAGAGATGGGAAGGGTTCAGAAATCCACGGTTCTACTCTGAGGAAGTTAATATATAGGAAGTCTAGCATTGCTGAATATCTGTGCTCAATGAAACCTGGGCTTTCTTAACTCTGCCACCCAGTGTTATTACAGTGCATACATACTCCTCAAAGATCATTAGCCCTATGATTAGAGTTCATAGACACCAGTGTTGTACCTAATACAGGAACTACATCCTGTGGTGTTTCTAAGAGAATGGAGTTGTTAAATTCTTAGATCTTGAAGAATAAATAAGCCATAGCATAGTGGCTACAGCTGCAGGTTGTAGGGTCACAGATCCAAGATTTGAATCTATGCTGACCATGTTCTGCCTGTGTCCTTAAAAAGGTTAATTTAACCCTCTGAGCCTAAGTCAGCCTGTAAAATAGAGGTGGAAAAAGTGCCTTTAGTGAATGGGGTGAGGATCAATAAAATGGCATAAGCCACTTAATGAGATTCTACACATGATAAGTGGTCAGTAAATATAGCTTATTATTAAATCATTGTTATTATCCTTTGTATTACATTTTATATTATCTACCATTGCGATTATCTCTTATAGTTTCTTCATTTTACAAACAAGAGTCAGTCTGGAGAAAGTGGGCATCTGCATAGAAGATTGTAACTTGAAGTCCTTTGAAAGCTAGAGAAGTAAAATCAAAGGCACCTATTAGTTAGTTGGGACTATTTGGGGTACTGGCTTCTTCTTCAAAAAAATACCTTACATAGGGTAAACAAATAGTATTTCTCAGAAACTTAGTGAAGCCATCTGCAGCTTAGCAAGGCTCTGTTTCAAAATAAACAATAAAATAGGGCTGTGGTTATAGCTCTGAGTAGCATTCCCCTGGGTTCAATCCCCAGTAAAACACACGCACGTGCGCACGTGCGCGCGCGCGCGCGCACACACACACACACACACACACACACAATAATATTTACTAAACATGATACCTTAGGTTGTTGAACTAAAAATAGGGGTGATTTACTTTGGTAAAGATTAAGACGAAATATTAAACAATATTATTTACTGCAAGAATAATGGTAATTCCTTGAGTACTAGAAAGTAGATAAAAGCTTATCTTTGAGAATATAAACACCGGTGATGAGTTAGGAGAAGGGAATTTCTAATTCTCAGAGCTCTCTGTTCTTCACTGTTCTACTACAAAAGAATAGACCATTCTTTAGCTATCATGCCTTGTAACTGGACAAGGCCCATTTCTGAGAATTCAGGGAACAGAGCCAACAAGTAAAGCAATGAGGAATATATGCAAACTTGTTTTGTATTTTGCAATAATTGTGTATTCAAATATAATTCGAAGAACTAATACAGAAATATATCAAGTACTTTTTATGCAGTTTTCTTCACAGCAAAACTGTTGTACAATATCACAACTAGAACATTGACATCAATATGGCTAAGACACAGGACATTTCCACGGACACATGGCTATTTCATGCCATTCTTTTTTAGCCAAATCCATATCCCTTATAGCTCAGTCCTATTTAAACCCTAGCAACTACTAATCTGATCTGCATATCTATAATTTTGCCATTGAAAACGTTCTGTAGGTGAAATGATATATTGTGCAGCCTTTGGGATTAGCTTTTCACTCAGCAAAATACACACTACTGTTTGTTGAACCACTCACCTGTTGAAGGATATCTGAGTTATTTTCAGAGGCTATTATGGAAAAGCTGCTATAAATATTTGTGTATATTTTTTTGAATGAACATACAATTCCATTACTCTAGAATACTGCTCAGTAGTGCAATTGCTAGGTAATTGCATGTTTAGGTTTTATGAAACAACCTAAGTTGTTTTCCAGAGTAGCTATACAATTTTATATCCCCACCAGTAAAGTATGAATGATCCATTTCTCCACAGCCTTGCAAGCACAGTGTTGTGACTGTTTTTTTAATTTTAGCCATTCTAACTGGTATGCAGTGATAACTCTTTGTGGGTTTTATACTCTCATTGTGGTTTTACTTTGCACTGCGCCGATCACTGATGATGTTTAATATCTTTTCATGTGCTTATCTGCCATCTGTATATCTTCTTTCTTTAAATGTATCTTCAGATCTTTTGCTGGTTTTCTAAATGTATTTTAAAAATATGATCAAGGCTGGGCGTGGTGGCGCACGCTTGTAATCCCAGCATTCGGGAGGCTGAGACTGAAGGATCGAGGATCGTGGTTCGGGGACAGCCTCAGCTGCTTAGTGAGGCCCTCTACAACTCAGTGAGACCCGGTTTCAAAATAAAGAATAAAAAATAGGGCATAGGGTGTAGCTTGGAGGTCGAATGCCCCTGGGTTCCATCCCCAGACCTGCAAAAAAATAAAAAAATAAAAATATGATCCAATTTGAGGCTTCTTTCATAATCTAGATATTGTATTTTGTTAGATATGTGGCATGCAAATATTTTCTCCTACTCTAGCTTGTCTTTTCATCTTCTGAATGTGGTCCTTAGTAGAGCAAGAGTTTATTTATTTATTTATTTATTGAACATAAATGGTATACATTTAAACTATACTTGGTGCCCCCCCACGCCCATTTTTCCTTCTGCCTCCCACCAATGAATGTCTAGGGTAGCCATGCCATATTCATAATTTTACACATATTCGGATGTAGACTCTCATTAATCAAGTTCAGTCTTCTTCCTCCCCTATGTTTCCATTCAAGCTTTGCTGGTATTTCCCCTCCATTTCCTGGAGTACCACTGGTATCCTCTACGTTCCCTAGTTTGGGCATATTAGAGGGAACATATGTACATTCTCCTTCTGTGCTTGGCTGATCTCACTTAACATAATGCTCTCCAGGACTTTCCATCTTCTTGCAAATGGTATTATTTTGTTCTTTTTATGGCTGAGTAGAATTCCATTGTGTGTATTTCCCAGAGTTTTGCAATCCATTCATCTGTTGATGGAGACCTGGGTTGGTTCCATATTTTGGCTATTACGAATTGTGTTGCTATGAACATAGGTATGCATATGTTGCTATAGTTCTCTGGATTCAACCCTTTTGGGAAAATACCCACAAGAGTTTTATAATTTTGAGAAAGACCAACTTATCAATTTTCTTTTTGAATTATGCTTTTGTTTTTTATTTTAATACCTCTTCATAAAGCCCCATATTTTAAAGAAATATATGAAAAATATTAAAATTGTTACACTTTACATTTTGATTTTAAGTTCATGATTAATTCTGGGGTAATTTTTTATAAAGCATGAGACTTAGTTTAGCTTTAGTTTTTTGTAGATATAGGGCTGTAAAATTGTTCCAGTGCTATATTATTGAAAAGTATACTTTTCCTCCATTGTATTGCTTTTTCATCTTTGTAAAAAATCAGTTGAATGTGCTCATTCAAGTCTACTTCAGGGTCTCTATTCAGTTCCATTGATCTATATGTTTATTCTCCCAACAATACCATACAGTTTTTATTACTGTAGCTATTCAGTAAATTTTGAAATCAGGAAGATTAATTCCTTCTGCTTCATTATTCTTTTTAAACACTCTTAGGTATTCTAGCTTCTTTTTATCGTCATATAATTGTGAACGTTTGAGGCACTGGAGATTGAATCCAGGCTATTCTATCTCTGAGCTACCTCCCTCGCCCTATTTTATTTTTGTTTTAAAACAGGGTCTCTGTATGATCCTGAAGGTTTTATTCTGGGCAGTATTTTAATTATGAGTTTAATTTCCTTAATAATTAAATGGCTCTTCAAATGATCCATTTAATATTGGGTGATTTGTGGTAGATAGTGTTTCTTGAGCAATTGGTTAGTTTAAATTGTCAAAATTGTATGTTCAGAATCATTTGTATTATTCCTTTTGATATCTTCTTTTGATATCTTCAGGGAATATAGTGATATCCTCTCATTCACTCCTAATATTGATAATTTGTGTCTTCCCTCTTTTTTTGTCAGCATCACAAGAGATGTTTCAATTTTATTTTTTCAAAGAAAACTTCTCTTGGATTTTCTATTTTATAGATTTTTATGTTTAGTTGTTGGCTTTTCTTATTCTTTCTTCTGCTTTTATTTTGATAATCTTTTCCTAGGTTCTTGAGATATTAAATTATATTATTGATTGGAGACTTTTCTCCCTTTTCAATATAGGCAGTTTATTACTATAAAGTTTCATTTAAGCATTACTTTAGTTGTTACATCACAGATTTTGATATGTTGTATTTTTTATTTTCTTTAAGTATATTCTTTGATTTCCTTGAGACTTCTTTGTTCATGATTTATTTAGAAGTATCATTGTTTCTTGGCTCACACTCTCCATTATATAAATTATTTTTATTTCATTGAATATTTGCTTAACAAACTATCTCAGTGTATGTTGCATGGATACTGCACAGTGTGTTTTATCTTGTTGGTGGTGAAGGGTTTAATAAGAGTAAATTGGATATTGCTGAGTGATAGTATTATTGAGTTGTATATTCCTGTGATTTTATTTTTGTGGGGTTGGGGATTGAACCCAGGACATTCTACTTCTTAGCTACATCCACAGCCCGATTTTTTATTCTTTATTTTGGAACAGAGTCTCGCTAAGTTGCAGAGGACCTCACTACATTGCTGAGGCTGGCTGAGAACCTAGATCCTAGATCCTCCAAAGAACTGGGATTACAAGCATGTACCACCACGCCTAGCTCCTGTAAACTTGTTTTTTAATTGTCCTCTTATTTTTAGGAGATAACGATTCTAGGTTGACAGATTTTTTTTTCTTTCAGAACTTAAAATACCTTTAGCTTCTTTGGTTTCCAATGTCATTAAAATTATGTTTTCAAGCCGGACATGGTGGCACATGCTTGTAATCCCAGCATTTGGGAGGCTGAGACAGGAGGATCACAGTTCTCGGACCACCTCAGCTACTTAGTGAGGCCCTCTTCAACTCAGTGAGATCCTGTTTCAAAAAAATAAAAACATAGAACTGGGGGTGTAGCTCGGGGGTAAAAGGCCCCTGGGTTCCATCCCCAGTACTGCAAAACAAAAAATATTATTTTTTTTCATTATAAGTAAGGCAGTTTTTTCCTATGGCTGTTTATAAGAGTTTCTATTCATCTTTAATTTTGGAAATTTCATTTTGATGTACTATTTTAATCAGCTTGAACTGTCTTAGAAAAATACTATAAACTGATGGTGACTTAAAGATCAGAAATGTCTTGTTTCACAATTCTGGAGGCAGGAAATCAGAGCCCCAGTGTGGTCAAGTTCTGATGAGGACCCTCTTCCTGCCTTACAGATAGCCACCTTCTCCCTAAGTTCTCATATGATGAACAGAGAGCTTTCTCTCTTCCTGTTTTTATAAGGCCACTGATCCTCGTGGATTAAGGTGCTATTGATATGACCTTATTTAACCTTCAATACCTCTGAAATCCAAATATTGTCATTTCATTTTCAAATAGAATCACACTGGGGGTTTGAGATTTAACATAAATTTGGGGAACAATCCGTAATATATGGCATAATATGGATTTAAAAAAAATTAATCTTGGCACTTCAGTGATCTTTAGTCTATAACTTGATGTTCCTTTCCAGATTTGGCAAGTTTAAGTCCTTACTTCCTTGAGGACTTTTTCAATCTCCCTCCTTCTCTTTTCCCAGGACTTCACTGACATGGGTATTATAACTTTTATGACAGTCCATAGTCCTTGTGGTTCTGTTGGCTTCTGTTTCTTTTCTGTTTTGTACAGATTGAGTAATTTTTATTGTTCTATTTTCAAGTTCACTGATCTATGTCCCCCTCCTCAATTCTGCTGTTGTGCCTATGTGTTGAAGTTTTAATTTCAGTTGTAGCTTTTTTAGTTATTGTGGTCTTTCAGTTCTAGAATGTTAAATTTTTCTTATTTATATCTTATTTTTGTTTACTGAGGCTTCGATTTCTTTGTGGAGGCTCTGATTTTTCAACTGTTTCAAGTGTGTTCATCATTGCTCCTTGAAGCCCTTTTTAAATGGATGCTTTAAAATCTTTATCAGAGCTGGGCGTGGTGGCGCATGCTTGTAATCCCCGCACTTGGGAGGCTGAGACAGGAGGATCACACAGGTTTGAAGCCAGCCTCAGCTACTTAGTGAGACCCTGTTTCCAAATAAAATATAAAAATAGGTCTGGGAGTATAACCCAGAGGTAGAAAGCCTCTGGGTTCTACCCCCAGTACCACCAAAAATAAATAAATAAATAAAATCTTTATCAGATAATTCAACATTCTTGTCAACTTTCTGTTAGTATCTATTCTTTCCATTCATTTTGAGATCTTCTCAGTCCCTGCTATGACTTGTGATTTTCAGTTGAAGCCTGGAAATTTTGGTTATTATGTTGAGACTCTCTGTCTCATTTAAGCTTTCTGTTTTACTTGGCTTTATCTGACTCTGCTATGGTTTTCCCTGAACTTGTCAGAGGGATGTGGGAGGGAGCCACCTCCTTGCTGCTTGACCCAGGTAAAACCTAGGCTCCCCATCTGACCTCCATTGACACTTGAGGGTGGGATTTGTTACAGTTGTGTAGGTTTTAGAGATCCATCTTCCCACCAGACCTCCACAGACAGGAACCTGTTCACAGTGGGGGGGACTGCCTTGTTAACGTTCACTTGGGTGCCTCTATTAATACTGACAGTGGGGGAGTTTCTCATTACCACTGGGTGATGGTAAAGGCCTGAAGCTCTAGCAGGCTTCTTCTGACCCAACTTCAGAGGGAATGGGAAGTGCTATTTTTTCACTTCCCATGGGACTAACAATCTAGGCTGCCCATGTGGTCTCAGGTGACAAGAAGGGGTGGGGTTTTTTGCAACTGCATGGCAGAGATGCATGTCCTGGCTCATTGCTTAACCTTTCTTGATGCCACACTGGTGGGTCAGTTGGGATGTTTCATTATAGTCTGACAAGGGCACAGGTCTAGTTACTCCACTGGGTCTTTGCTTGTCTGGCTAAGAGTAGGACCACAGTTTTACTGGAATGTTTGGCTGGGGTATAGAAATGACTTTGTAAAACTGTTTTGTTTTCTCAGACCTTTCCTTGTTCTTTGACTAAACACAGCAGGTATTTGCACCCTTTGGTATTTCCACATCAACGGTTTCTCCAGAATTCAGGCTGAGACATATGAGATAAGAAAAAAAAACTCAGAGATCTCACTGCTGAGTTCTTTAACTCCCAAGGTCCCTAGTCAATCTACACCTGTCTACCTTTCAAAGTTGTGTATGTTTGATATATAATATCTGGAGTTTTTAGTTGTACTTAACAGAAGGAACAGAAGCAAATATGTCTCTCATCTTCCATGAACAGAAGTGTGTACACATGTTTTGAAAAACAACAAAGCATTTGTTACATCTACAATAAGTGACAGGTTACTTGCTGGCCAATTAGAGGCTGACTTCAGGAAGTAGTAACGACCTCCAAAGAGCTGTCCATTGTCCTGAACTCTCCTTAAAGTTCTCGGGCTTCATGTATGAGAATTTTCTCTCTCTCTGCCTTATTGCTTTTAAAAGCCTTGGACCTTCCTTCGATGTTCACTTCTTTTGATACCAGCTTGCAACTACTCTTTCCTACTCTGCCATATTGAACTTTTAGTTGCTTCCTGCTGAACCTATGCTTAACTGCACCTTAGAAACTTTTTTTTCACAATTTGTATTTTTTATCTCTTTTAGCTATCTTTTGTTCTGCTGAATCATTGGAAAATCCACTCCACTGTCATGTTCAGTTGCTTATATAACTGCTGTCCACAGCCATTGAGTTTCCCTGTTTGTGGAGTGGTGGAACAAGCCTTCTGAGAAAATATGAATAAGGAAGAGCCTTCCTTCAAGATAATAATAATAGTTTTAGAAACTAGAATTAGGTATAACTAGGGAGAGATTTCTGGGACCATTCTTTTATACTACATTTATTGTTTTCTAATTTTAAGTAAAAGGAACAAAAATACAATAAGTAATTGACTATTTTGACTTTTATTCTTTTTCCTTTCCCCTCAATTTAGAGTATTTGCAGAAAAATAACTGCTAAATATCTTGCTTTATTCTACTGAGACTACTGAAAGGGGATGATATAGCCATGGAAAAACAGGCATTTTTTCCTCTTTAAGAGAAATTTCTCTCAGAGATAGAAAAAATATAGCAGTTTCTTATTATGACTTGACCTTGGAGCCAAGAAGTAGGAGTTATTTCTTCCATCCATTTCATTCCTAATACAGTAGGTAAAAAGCACAATGATTTGTGTGAAAATTGCAGTGACCTCTAAACAAAGTATGACCTATCTTTTTCTACCTGGTGGTATTTTTACTAGTGGTGTCTTTAGAATTTAAACCCAATGTTATCAATAGTTTTCTCTTCTTGAGCTTTATGGGAATCTTTTATAGGAATTTTCCCTAGTTGTATTAAATCCAAAGTATTTTGTTTCTTTCATTTGATTATAAACCTTTGAAAAGAAGCTAGAAAATATATAGCCCTGAGAATCCTAGAGGTTTGGGGTCCACTGAGCTGGTGAAGGTTCTAGAAAATATTTATCGAGCACCTACTTTTTCCCTGGACTGTCCAGGATGCCTTATAAGCAATAATTAGTTAGACCTCACATTGCCGAAATTGTTGATTTCATATGTAAATGTTTGTCTCTTTTTTTAAAATAGGAGATATTATCTCTGTTGTACTTATAAAATCCCTTTACTAGGAGGCTGAAAACATATTTGGTTGCTCTCTGGTGAAAGATTATCATCATTCATCCTTACCATATTCCTGTCTGTGTACCTTTCCTCAAATTTTTATGATAAAGAATATCTGTATTCATTTGTTTTATGGCTTAAAAAATCTGAGACTGGATCATTTATTTGTGGTACTAGGATTAAAGTCAGAGCCTAACACATGTTAGGTAAACATTCTACCACTGAGCTAACATCCCCAGACATCTGGGTAATTTATAAATACCATATATTTACTACTTACTGTTCTGAAAGTGGGGAAGTCCAAGATCAAGAAGTTAGCAAGATCAGTGTCTGGTAAGGGCCCAATTCCCTGATTTTTTTATTTCTTTATTGGTACATTATAGTAATACATCTTAATGGAGTACAAGATGGTAAAGGCATACATGCACATATGACTCATTTAGCCCTTCCCCAATTCCCACCCCAATTCCTTTCCCCTCCCTTCTTCTCATGTTTGGCTTAGTAATTGACTTTGATGTATTCATATATGTACATCATGTACTTTTTGAAATTTTCCTCTTTCCTCCTCCCATCCTCCTTTAGTTAGGTTGCCTTATTTGCTCATCTACATCCCTGCTTCTAAGATGCTGTAGCATCACCCACAGGGGATAAAATCTGTGTCTTCACATAGAATATGGCAGAAGGGCAAACAGGATCTGAGCTTATTTCCCTCCAGCTTTTAAAAAGGATTGATCCTGCTGGGCCTGGTGGCGCACTTGTAATCCTCACGCTTGGGAGGCGGAGACAGGAGGATCGCGCTGGTTCGGAGCCAGCTGCGCTGGCTTGAGAGACCTTGTTTTCACATAAAAAAGTTAAAAAATAGGTCTGGGACTGTAGCCCGTGGGAGTGTATCCCAGAGGTAGAAGGGCTTCCAGGAACCCCAGTACCACCCCAAAAAAAAAAAAAAAAAGGGATTGATCCATTACTGAGGGTGGAAGCTTCATGACATAATCATTTACTAGAAAGTTCCATCTCTTCACATTATTAGGATGAGAATTAAGTTTCAACATGAGCATTGGAGGGAACACAAGTATTCAAAGCAAAGGCAGACATTGTGTCCTTTGGTTTGCACAAATAGCCCATCTCTAACAGAGGATCCCTTTGTAACTTGTATGAAGCTACCTGGCCCACACGAGGATTAAATATATAAGTCACATTTAACTTCTTGATCTAAATATCTGAATTAATCAGCATAGTTCACAATATAATCTCCAACAGAGTAACGCATTCATCATTTTATAAGTAACTACTTTTGTAAAAAAATTCTAGGCCTCAGAATAAGCTAGTAAGTTGCAGACCCTGGAAGAGCTCCCAGGTATGTTAGATTCTAATGCCATAGAACTTTAAAGAAGGAAAGAAGGAGGTATTGTGCTCTTTAACATAGAATTTCTGTCTTACTACACATGATGAATGATGAATCACTGGATGGGTGATGGACTTTTCCAAGAGATGTGGTTTATTGCGCACTGTACATTGAGTGCTGTGCATGACTGACCTGCTTACAACCAATGCCTGTTCTTTTGAATATTGATGAGGCACATGGTACTGTATGTCTGTGTATGGGCATTGTGAGTACCAGTAAGCTGCCATCTATGAAGAAAATGTTTAGAAGCACACCTTTTCATTTGATAGTAAGAAAGGTTTGAATTGGTGAAAAGTCAAAGTAACTACTTAGAATTTTTAAAAAATTGCATTCAAGAACATTCATCAATGAGAACAATTATTTAAGTAGATCAATGAACATTTTATTAAATATATATTCTTAGGAAATTTGTATTTACATGAATTCTAATCAAGCGGCACTATGTGAGTGCTTAAAAGCAGTTTTTTATTTTAAGAAATTTAACTTGTAGCCAGGCGTGGTGGCTCATGCCTGTAACTTACTACTTGGGGGAGACTGAAACAGGAGGGTAACAGGTTTGAGCCCTGAGCAGTACATCATAACATAGACCCTATTTCAAAAACAAAAATAATATATAGCTGGAAGTAGAACTAACTCAGGGGTAGGAAATCCCTCAATACTGCACCAAAAATAAAAAATTAAAAAAAGAAAAAAAATTTGGTTGATTCTTCTGAGATCTTGAGCATATGAGGTTGTTCCTTAACAAACTTTTTCATATAGCAAAGGAATAAACTGTAGGCAATTCACACATTGGCCACCTATTTCTAATATGAAAGATAAATGGCATAGAATTTACTATGCGCACCTACTCAGTGTGGTAGAGCATAGCAATTAAAGTCACTTGTTCTGAAATTTCATTGGCTTGGACTCTAATTTGTATGATCTTGGGAAGGTGACTTCATGTCTCTAAAACCACAAATGCTCATTTCTAAAATGGGGAGAATACCAATCACAAATTTTTTAAAAAATTTTTTATTGGTGCATTGTAGTCATACATCTTAATGGGATACAAGATGGTGGAGACATACATGCACACAACACCCAGTTAGCCCTTACCCAATTCCTGCCCCATTCACTCCCCTTCCCTCCTTCTCATGCTTGGCTTAGTGATTGATTTTGATATGTTTATTAAAGTACATCATGTGCATTCGAGGATTTCTCTCTTTCCCCCTCCCATCCCCTCAGGTTGCCATATTTGCTCATCTATAGAATCTCCATCTTCATCTAGAGTTCCCCCAATCACACATCTTATAAAATTGTTGAGATATTGAATGAGATTAGGCATGAAAAGTACTATAAATTATACCTGCAACACCATAAGGGTTAACTGATTCATTTATTAATAATTGGTAACTATTATTAAGAAGTATTGAACAATGATGCTCTTTCCTTGTGAGAGATTATGGGTAACAACTGAGTTTATATTTGTTAATACCACAAGATGACACCTCCATATATAGCATCCTACCCCCTGATTTCTACTTCTTGTCTAAGGTAGGAGAAAACAAAACAAAACAAAACAAAAAAACAAAACAAAAACAAAAACAAATGAGAGATTCAATCCAAAAAGATCATTGGATGGTTCACCTAACTATGACTGGGTGAATGATATCAGGCTTCTGTGTTATGGATTTGGAACACAGGGATGTCAGGACACCTGTATTTATTCTAGAGTATTACAAATATTAGTAGCTGCCCAATACTCTGAAACAGCTAATAGGAAGAAGAGACCCACGTAACTGTTTGCTTGGTAAAAAGAATACTGGCTTCTGCCTCGCCGTTTATTCTGCTCACTGCAAAAGCAGCTCAGCTTCCAAATGTCCTCTCTAGTTGTGCATTCTTATTAAAGTAGTTATTTAAAGGTTGTGGCTAATAGGGCAGTAGATACCCCTGGTATGTCCTAGAACAGAGCTCACATTCTGGGAATCTTGGGTCCATGTGACTTCCTGAATCGGTGATTCACACTCAGAAGAGATAGGTTTGGCATGACACAATCTGCAGATTCAAATAAATCCCCTGGGAGAGGATGAGGCTGCTGAGAGTCCTCTGTGCCGACTGAAGCTTCCAATGTATGCACAAAACACCTTGTCCCGGGGCCCAGATGTGTGCAGGTTTCTAATTGCCAGTGCTGCACTAAGATTTGAAGGGTGAGAGAAGAGTTGCAAAATCACGAACACTGAGGGCGGTGTTAGGGAGGCAGCTTCCCGCACACAGTTGTAGGTGTTAGAGAGATTATCAATTGCTTCGGGAGAGACACAGGACTACAGGGTTTAGGCAACGTGGTGGTCCCTCTCTTCACTGTTTCTGCCCCCTGAGGTACTGCCTTCCCAGGGATATGTACTCTGCACTATCATTTCTGCAGTGAAATTAACTGGAGCTCAGCAGGTAAGTCTTTCAGCTCACCTTAAAAAAACAACAGGGTATGTGAGCCGTGATGGGGGTGTGCTCTGTACTAGTCTACTTGAATTGGGCGTGTTTTATTAGTGCAAAGTGCAAAGTGGTGTTTGGGGGCTTAAATGTGGGGTGGGGGGGTTGAAGGAGCCAGATGAACTGGATGGCCCTGAGGGGAGGAGGGGAACAAAAGGAAGGGAAGAGGACTCAGGCATTTTTTTTTCTAACAAATCTATTTTTCTTGGAAATTTTGCCCCCAGGCCAGTGTCTGGCTCCAGAATGGGGTCTTTGGCATGAGTCATAGCTCTGATGTTCCTCATATCTCTCTCTCTCTCTCTCTCTCTCTCTCTCTCTCTCTCTCTCTCTCTGTCTCTCTCTCTGTCTCTCTGTCTCTCGTTACTCGTTACTGCTGCATGGGAGCAGGTAGACAGAAGCAGGGTTGCACATTGTCAATACAGACTGCAGAAGTCAATAAGCAGCCAGACAGGGAGCGAAATTGGAGGAGGCAGCTATAGATTTCCTAGGTTATTTCTTGTGAGTTTTTCAGAACTTGTGTGATTCAGGCTTGTCAGATACTATTTTGAGCCGGGCTGAGACAAACACATTCCCCTAGTGCACCAGATGTTGTCTGCAGTCTCCCAATTTCCAGAGGCACCTGAGTTGACTTTCTTGTAGGAAAGGGAATGTCCAGGCAAGGGATAGAAATGTAGGAACTGGGAATGATAATGGGGAGTGGAGGGGTTCTCCTGCTCGGAATGTGGTAGAAATCATGATATAACCATGGAGATAATTATTAGGATGGTAATGATTGCTTTGTGACTAGGGAGTATGCCTCATTCATTTCAGTGCTTGAATCAGAGTGAGAACTCAGTATATGTATATTGTTTGAATATTCTTAGTACCAAAATGTATACTTTTTGGGTAAGCTCAGATTAGTATTTTGTATTCTGCTTAGGATGACAAGATGGAGTAATAAGAGCATCTAATGCTGATTGGTGGGTAATTATGAAGAGATGAGTTCTGTTGAATAGTAGAATAATCTCCTTAAGTGAAATTATTTAACAGGGACACACACAGAGCCTGTCTCCCTCTACCTGCCTCTCTTTCCATTTCATTATTAACTACCTGGCTCCAGAGAATTTTAGGTAGCTTTTAAGACAGACTGGAAGAAAATTAGCATCATTAGGGACAAAAATGGCAAAATCTATATCCAACAGCTAATCTTCTGTTCTGCAATGGCATGAAAATTTAAATAAAGGTAACTGTAATGTTAACTTATACATTTATTCAACTTCCTCTTCTATCAACCCCATACTTGATATTGTAAACATGGAAGAAAGCAGATAGATGTCATGGTTTTTCTGCATCCTAATAGAAAAAAAAGAAAGACTAGCAAAGGGCAGGTAACAGTGCCTCAGGTGAGTGAGGAATACATGGAGGGGTGTCCTTGGGAGGTGATAAAGCAGATAATTAGGTGGCCCTTCTCCATTACTTAGGCTGGGTTGCTCTTTTATAGCCATGAGATGCTTTGCTTACTTTTTCTCCCCCACTTGAAACTGAATCAAAGAAATTGTGGCCTCTTTTCCCATCTTGCTTAATAAAATATTCTATTATTTTTCTCAGCTACTAAAATATTCTATTATCACTGATCACAGCTTCCTAAGCTCAGAGTGTTTATCACCAGCTCTAGTTTACATACAAACTACTCAGGTTGCCTAGAGCTTGAATTGCTTTTATAGTGGAAACTGGGGAAGGGCTGAGGGATTCCGGGTATCAGATGAATTCCTGCAACTGTGAGAGCTGGGAGACTGGCTGGGAGCCAAGGGGATTGTGGATGGATGCTTTGCATGCTGGGTTGGCCTGACTTAGCTAATATTCCCCAGCTCTGACCTGGAGCTGGGGGAGGGACACATTCATTCACTCAGCCTACACAAATATATTGAGTTAATATCCTCTATGTGTCGAGCACAGAAATATTGGCATACTCAGAGAGTCAGATGCAGGTCTCTTTTTCCCCAAGTAGTCCACTATCTATATAGAAGATGATGTTACATATTTTCAATTATTTCTCTTGGGGGATATTTTATCTATTTCACAAATGAGGAAATGGATATTCGTGCACCCTACACACCTGGTCTAAGATTGTATAACTAGCGAGTGGTTGAATCCTGCTAGAAGCCGTGTCTGTTTATTTCAACTGCATTACACAGTTCTAAGGAAAGATACATTAAAAAAATAATTCATGCTAAAGGTTGCAAAGTTTGGTTATGGAGGGCCCCCAGGGAGTAGTAGAAATTAAAGTGGTCCTCAAAAGATGAGAAGATTACAAAACAGCCCAACCCAAACTGGCTTAAACCATAGAAGAGGTGGCTATTAGTGGTAGTTGAGAAGTTCAAAAATTTCATGTCACCAAAGTCTGGATTTTTCTGTCTTTTGTCTGTCACTGAGTTGTCAGGGTCTCTCTAACCTCTGGACTTTCCCATCTAGACTTTCCCATCTAGCAACTGCAGGAGTCTCATGCCCCTGTAAAGTTTTGGGGTCTACTTTCTCTCATTGGCCTCAACTCTGGTTGTGGGAGGAGACAAGAGATTACAGGGTATTGAGCACTTTCCCCTCAAGAACACAGGTGAGACTAAAAGAGAAGCAGAGGAAAATCAGGATGGGAGGAGAGATGGATGATTGTCACTACACCAGCATCCCCTAGCAGAGGATGGTATGAGGCAAGGGGTGCAGAATACTCACAACATAAGCATACCACTCCAGTGGTAGTAGCTGGTGGTCAAGTCAGTTAAGATGCCAGCTATGTCTTCTTATCAGAGTTTCTGACTCTTGAAGCTACATTATTGAAGCTTGATAGCTCCCCTTTGGACTCTAGAGGGTCTTAGAATAATGAGGTAGAAAATCAGCATATTTGTTGAGTGAGCTCATTGGAAGTAGATTGTAGTCCTTCCCATGGGTGATCCCACGATGATTGGTCTCTTTTCTGGAGCTGTGTAAACTGCAGCCTGGTAGCCATTGGAGTCCTGGCCACTTCCTGTGGTATAGCTTTAGTCTTAAAAGTCAGCAGCTGCTTAGCGATACAGCAGAGTGCAAGGAGATGGACCAGGAGCCTGTTGGATGGTCCTAAAGATACACCAATTTTTATTTCTCTAATCCTCTATCAACCAATGCCTAGATTTGTTGCAGGGGTTTCTGCTTCTGACATCATATACTGAGGTCATGAGTTGGAAGCTCAGTGTTTGGCCCATGAGAACACAGAGTTCTTGTAGATTTTTTCTTTCTTAGAGCAGCAACTTAGGTAACGAGAAAGAATTCTGTGCTGGGAGGAATCAAGAGACAAGAGTTTGATCTGGGTTCTGCACACATTGGTTCCCTGTTTGACTTTGTATAGGTTTCTTTAATTTTTGCTACTAAGCTCTAAGTAGAGATTTTTTCCTCTTTTTCCTCAGATGGAATTATTTTACATTCAAGCTTTGTTATTCTAGCAGAGAAACACAGGGTCGTGCTTTGGAAAGCCATTTTGCCTCTGTTTGAGCCAAATTAGATTTAGCAGGTGCAAAGGGCTGCAAAAGAGACTTGATGGTTGATAGAATTACAGCCAGGATTCAGAGGGGCATTGGGAGTCCTGAACATTGACCCTTTGAATACCACACTGAAATGATCCCTTGAGTTTGCTTCACCTGTATTCCATTTCTCTGTGAGTAAAGTTGTACCATACTCAGTCACAATTGGCAATAATTCTTGATTTTATGTCTTTGCCTCTGTCTTACTTTCTGCTCTTTAGTTCCTTTGGCTTCCTTTATATTTCCCATCAGTCAACAAAATCCTATTAATTTTGCATCCAAATCTGTCTTAAACTAACCACACCACTCTGTTCATCCCCAATGTTTCAAAGCTGCTTCCTTCCTCACTGCACTCATCATTGCTGCCTACCTGTGCATGCATGTCAGGGACATTCAGCACATGGTTGTTGAATGCCTGCTGAATAAGACCATGACACAGGTTAAATTCCATGAAAAGTTCCTGAGTCCCCAACCCTCCACGGACTGTGAGATAGGCCCAGGTTGGTATTTCATGGAGTAATTATTTGAAACAAGTAGTCCATTTTGCCTCCAATTTACCATGTTTCTGGGGGCACTGTATTTCTGTTTCATGGATGTTTAACAAGTACATGTCGAACCAAACTTTTTCTACATGAAAGTCCATCTACAAGTCTTCTTACATCCCTCCCCTGTTTTTCTGAGGTTTCATTTTACCATCCTCATTTTGCTAGCCTCTGGGAAACCTGATCTAAGATGTGCAAGCTAGAAGTGTCTGCTCAACAGCCTGCCAGGGAGCAGAGGCAATTGAATTACCTGTTTACACTTCTGATCTCCCTAGCTTATGTCAGAACAAGAAGATAATAGGAAAAATTGTTAACACTGCCTGGGACTGGTGAATCCACATGCAAGAAAAATTTATCACATGAAAATGCTTGCTGTCTTTGAAGGTGAATCTCTTTTTCCAACAGAACTGCCTCCCTCCCCTCGTTTTTCTCAGTACAAATTTCTCTTGATGGTCTCGTTGCTCAGGGTGCTTTCTGTCTGAAAACAGAAGCACTTCGTTGATAGCTCACAACTCTGCTAGTTTGATGACAGCTTAGGGATAGAAAAAAAAAACAATCCCATTCCTGAGGTGCCTTGGAGGAGCTGATATTAGGGAACTGTGAGACAACATTTTGCTCAGAAAATTCTCAAAAGCATGAGGGTTCTTAAAGCAGGAAGGAGAGGGGATTCCTGCTATGTTTCCCTACTGCATGCTGGAAGGATGAAGAAATGCTTCAAATCAAAGCAGTGGGATGTAGGATTTAACTCAGGCTGATAGGATGGAGGTTTCTATTAGCATGGGATGGGGATTCCATTTTGGTTTGAGAGTTACCCTAAATGGCTTCTACTCAACTTGTTTATTTCTCAGTTATTAACAGAAACCATCAAAGTGATGATAGGTGAAGAGTCGCTCCCATAAAGGCCTGCTTCAGGACTTGAAATTACACCTCTAAAGATGCATTCACAACAAGAAATAGACCTGGGAATTTTTGTACAAAGCAACTGGCAAGGGTTAGGCATTCAACAAACACTTCTGGAGCTGGACACTGGGATAGTGGCTACAAATACAAAGACGAGCAAGTCGTATCACCTACTACCAAGGAGCTCATGATCTGAGAATGTCTGTCCTAAGAAGAATGAGGACAAAAGCTAACCAAGAAAGTGTTTATGACATGCCAGGCATTATTCCATGTGCTTGCCATGCTTGAGTACCCTCATCATCACAAATGGCCTAGGAAACTCTTATCTCTATTTTATAGGTGAGAACACTAGTTGTTGTCTTGCTTGAAGTTGCAGAGTTGATGTGCAGGACACCATGGGAAGAGAGAACCTAGGTGTGGTCAGGGAGTAGGAAAAAAACACAAATTTCTACCATAGTGGACTTACTACCTCCATAAGTGGTCCTCTGTCTTTCCTTTAATTCAGTGTCATTTGCACTTTTATTCAACTTATATAATACTGCAAAGGGATATAAGATTCCAACATTTTTAAATCTACCTTTATTGGTACACTTTAATTACATATCACAATGAGGCTCAGTGTGATAGAAACATACATGCACGTAGCACTTGGTGTGTTCCCATCCATAATCCACCTTGTTCCCTCCCCAAATGTATTATTGAGATTGGAATTTATATCTTCATATATGTATATAGCATTATTTGAACTGTTTCCTTTATCAAGTCTTCTTTCTCTGTCCCATCTATCTTTCCAAATCCCCTTTCACTATCCTACTGTTTTCTTCCCTCCTTTAGATAAGTCCTTTTTATTTCTAAAGTTCTCTCTAGTGTTCATGTATGAGAGAAAACACATGACCCTTCACATTCTGAGAATGGTTAATCTCACTTAGCATACTATCCTCTAGGGCAGACCTGGAGGATGCAGGACGCATTCATGATAACATGAAATTGCTTCTGATTTTCTCAGGGCTTGGTTTTCTCAGAAGTTAAAAGGCAAATAATCAATAAAATGGCACACAGAGGGAGGGAGATTATTGAGAAGGTAGTCCTCAAACTCTACTATGACCTCGAGATCTCTTTATCTATGGTACTCTAGCAGAATATTTTCATTATAAGTGGCAGGAAACCCAACCAAACTGCCTTAAGCCAAAAGGGAGCTTTAGAGGTTCCCCTAAGGAGAAAGTTTGGGGGCTGTCCTGGACATCACAGTTTGGTGCAGGGTCTCATGTGCTTTGGCAAGTTTCATGTTTCATCTCTCAACTTGGTTCTGCACCCTCCCTCCTTGCCTTCTGCTCACAGGATTGATGCAGCAACTCCAACCTTAATCTGTGGATTGATGTGAGAGCTTCTTTCCTGAGTAATCAAAAAAAAAAAGGTTCTGAGCTTTTCTCTGATTGACTCTATTGAGTTGACTGTCTTTTTCTAGAGATGTTACTGTACCCAGGGATACAATTTTCTTAGGCCAATGAGTTTAAGGATGGGATGAGAGTGGAGAACCAGTGAAACCCCCAGGAAATTCTGTTTATCTTGGAGGAAGGTGGTGACATCCTTCTCTGGAAACTTTAAATGATGGCCTCATCATTGATCCTTTAGATGATATTTTTTTCTCCACATCTGGTGGCATCTTTGAGAATAATGTTTACTTATTCTCTTTCTTGCCCATCAATATGCCTACCCTATTCTGAGCAGTATGCCAAGCTGGCTCAATGCATGAAGTATTGAACACAAACTAAGTGCTAAATGGACTATAAGGCATAAACTAGCATTTTCTTTTTTATATTTAAATAAAAAATTATTGTTATCAACTTTGGTACATAAAAACATAAAATTGTTCATATGTTTTTTGGTGGTACTGGGGTTTCTGGAAGCCCTTCTACCTCCGGGCTACGCTCCCAGACCTATTTTTACATTTTTATCTGGAAACAGGGTCTCCTAAGCCAGCACGCGTGGCTGGCTTCAAACCTGCGCGATCCTCCTGTCTCTGCCTCCCAAGCACAGGGATTACAAGCGTGCGCCACCACGCTTAATTAATTGTTCATATTAATGGGGTTCTATATTAGCATGCTCTTGGCTATATACAAAACAACTGACTCCCCCAACTTAGAGAAGGAAGATATTATGCTTACAGTTTGGAGATTTTGAGTTCAGTCTATGTGAGGTTAGGATCACAGATCTCAGGGCATAGCCATGGGAAGGAGAGAAAAGGAGAACATGAGGTTTCATTCTCACATTTTGGAGTCTCAAAGCAAGAGAGAGAAAGAAAGGGGAGGAGGAACCATATATAATCTTCAAGGCCACAGCCCACAGGGTCCACCTTCTCTAGCTATACCCTACGAACTCAGGCCACCATCCAGATAAATACATTACAATAGACTTATCCACTGCTGAGATTACAGCTCTCATAACTTAATTCTCATACCAACCCCAAATATTAGTAAATGTGCTCTTTAGGAAATATTACATATCTAAATATAACAGGAACCATGTAATATTTCAATAATGTATATGAACTGGCTTTTCCAGTGGTCCTTAGATTCCTTGTCTTCTTATTCAGAGCAGAGGGACCTAGAACATCTTCAGTCCTACAGATGGTGTTGGTTGAGTGTCAGCATATGGGAAGATACATGGGTGGGAGGAGCTGGTGTCAGGAGGACTACATTGGAACATTGGATTAGAATCAAAGGGAAAGTCTTGAGGCTTCTGTTGATGGAGAAAAATCTTTTTTGCTGAAAAATGAAAGACTCTGGCATTCTCCCTGTAAGGATTAAGGAGAGGAAGCCTAATTTTCTGAAATGTCAAAATTCCATTTGACAGAGTCTTGAGTGAAATGTATGTGTGTGTATACATACATACATACATACATATATATATATATATATATATATATATATATATATATATATAGTATTGGGGTTCCTGGAAGCCCTTTTACCTCCGGGCTATACTCCCAGACCTATTTTTACATTTTTATTTGGAAACGGGGTCTCCTAAGCCAGCACATGCGGCTGACTTCTGCATGATCCTCCTGTCTCTGCCTCCCAAGTGCGGGGATTATAAGAGTGTGCCACCATGCCCAGCTTGAGTGATATTTTATGGGACCACTAGAAGGAGAGTCATGAGCTCTTGTCCCCTGTAGTTCTGCTCAGTAATTTCTTCCATTGTCCCTGGGAGAGGGAGGTTGGTGCAGAAAGTTTATAGCTTCTTAACTGACTGGCCTGGAATAATTTACTTAATCTTGTGGCATATACAATTCTTAATCTGAAAATGGGGACAATAGAAATACCTGCTTCAGAAAGAAGTTGTGAAGCTTAAATGAAATGATCTTATATTAAGCTAGCAGAATCTTGGCCCATAGATGACAACTTACCTAGTTTTAGTTATTTGCCTGGAGTCTCATTTAATGATAAAAGAACCTCCTAAACTGGCCATGCATGTACATTTAAAATCGAATTTCTGTCTACAAGTACAGTGGTTCCTCCGTGACTCCTCTGTACAAGCATGAGGACAAGGTGTCTGTCAGTTTGTTTTGTTGAGGGGATAACTCTGCTCTCATACTTCTGTGAGTTTCTTGTGGAAAGGATTACTACACTGGATATAAGGTTGTATTGCATGGACCTCAAGTGTTTTTTTTTTAACTTGAAATTTTCTATTTATGATCTCATGTATAAATAGAAAATAACCTTCATAAATGCTAGTAGTATGACCTTAAGCAAGTTACTTAACACTTCTATTCCTTAAGTATTTTATTTTTAGGATGGGAGTTAGGTTTTTGGTACTGGGTATTGAATCTAGGAGCATTCTACCTCCAAACTACTCCCTTAGCACTTTTTTTTTTATGTTGAAACAGGATCTCACTAAATTGTTCAGGGTCTCATTAAGTTGCTGAAGCTATTCTCCTTTCTCAGCTTCCCAAGTACTGGGATTATAGGCATGTGCCATTGTACCCAACTGCGAATGGGCTTAATTATAATCTGTACCATCTAGGAGGGCTGTGAGATTTACATGGAAAAAATGTATCCTGCTAAAGCGCAGTGTGGTTAGTCAGTAGTGGTGCTCACTGATACCCAGTTCTCTGAGTCTTTGAGACACAATAGGGTGACGCGTCCTGACTCCTTTGTCATTGAATGGTGACATACGAGAAATCTTGCTGAGCTGTGAGGCAAAATGAGGTACGTAAGTTGTGAGTCAGAGCACTTAAGTGTTGGTGTGTGACTTTTGGCATAGTCACTGTAACACTTAGCACAGTGGCTGCTCAGCTTGGGTCCATGAGCTCCCCAAACAATGTATAATGGTATGTAATATGAGTAAGAAACAACTTTTTGGCAGGGAGGGTTCTGGGGATGGAACCCAGGGGCATTCTACCTTCAAGCTATACCTCCAGCCCTATTTTTTATTCTCAGGTTCTCACTGAGTTGCAAAGGGCCTCACTAAGTAAGAAATGCATTTTTTCCTATAACTTCTCCTTCAAGTCTTAAAGATGACATGTCTTGGGTCAGGATTTCTAGGAGCACAGCCCAAGATGAGGACTCTTTGGCTTATATGGTCTACTGAGAGAATGCTCTTGGGAGAAAGCAGTAAAGAAGAATAAAGAAAGGAGTGAGGAGGCAGGATAGGGTAAGAGAAGTACAAGGAGTGGTATTGTTGAAGTGTAGCCCCAGCCTGATACCATGGGGGAGCTTAGAGCATGATCTAAGAGCACAGAGCTTGGGTATAGGAACTGAGTTTTTATAAACTATACCACTCAGTCATAGGCCTTGGATATAACCACCCTGTTTTTTCAGGTGAAGTGGCAATGATTGGCTAAAGAAATCCTCCAAAGAAGGACACAGGTGTGAGGCAATAGCAGGCAACACCTTCAGAAGTTAGGGATGGGGGAACCTACCAGGTAAACGGATCTTCAAGAGGCACCAGTAGCATATACTTTGGTGTTTGAGGTCATAGGGCATTCATTTGAATGTGTGCTTTTTGTTCTGGGGATGATAGGGTCAAGTTATGAAGAGGTAGGGAAGTGTGCCAGTTATGAAGTGGTAGAATGTGACCTCAGCAAACTCCCAGTACTTTCTTTTGCTTGACATCCAAGTATTGTGTGTGTGACTGTGTGATGCAAGGGAGGAACTGTTGGTATTGTCCTGACCTTAGGATTTGGAATTGATAAGTATTTTTTGGTCATCTACAGAGTTATCTCTACTTTCTCTCTTATTAGATGGGCAAGGTGGTTGCCAAAAATTATTTGGCATTTCTAGTGTAAAAGGCCACGTCAGCCTGGTAGGCATACAACCAGCAACTCAATCCATAATATTAATAGTAACACTAACACCATTGTAATTTATTAAAGGCCTATAATGTGTTGGGGACTTTACTTGTGTTACATAATCTATTCCTCTCCAAGACCCTGTAAAATAGGAATTGTAGGATATATATATAAGGTCCAGAACAATAAATGTTACGGAAAGTCAGCAGTTCATCCAAGGGTACACCATTAAAACAATTTGTACAATAGTAAAGAAAACAAGTTACAGTACCAAAGAACTGGAAATTAAGAGAAAATGACTTAAAAGAAACTCACATGATACTGATGGGTAAAAAATATCACATTGTACAATAGAGAAGTCTTACTTTCTTGGTCATTATTCTAAATGTTGCCACATTGGGGAGCTAAGCGAGGCTTGCGTGATAGAGACAAGAATTAGTTCCCTTGATCTCTGACTCTCAAGCTGACATATTTTACTTGGTTATGCTATTTCAATAAACATGTGGTTTAAAAATGTCTACTCGCTTAGTTCTGAACCATGAACCCAGTGTGGAAGAGGATCAAATGCCCAGGTCTTGAAAAGTGACAGACTTGAGTATTGGCTCTATGGTTTGGGGCAAGTTACTTAACCTTTATAAGCCTCAGTTTCTTATTTGTTAAGTGGGCATAATAACCCTTAACTCAAAGTACTACCACATGAATTAAATGAATTTCTTTTCTTTTTTTGGTGGGGGAAGGAGTATGTCTGGAGGCTGAACTCAGGGACATTTTACCTCCAAGCTACGATTTCAGTTTTTATTTTGAGAAAGGGTCTTGATCTCAGTAAGTTGCTGAGGCTGGCCTTGAACCTGTGATCTTCCTGTCTTAGCTCTCAAGTACTGGGATTATAGGTGTGTGCTACCATGCCTGACTGGATTAAATGCCTTTCATGTAAAACAAAAAACAGGGGGAAAAACATTTAGAATTTAGTCTTGATCTCAGTAAGTTGCTGAGGCTGGCCTTGAACCTGTGATCTTCCTGTCTTAGCTCTCAAGTACTGGGATTATAGGTGTGTGCTACCATGCCTGACTGGATTAAATGCCTTTCATGTAAAACAAAAAACAGGGGGAAAAACATTTAGAATTTAGTCTATATGAGTTATTAAAATATTTTCATGAGAACATGTCAGCTAAGTTTGGAGGAAAGGCAGTGTTTCAGTTCTCTATTGTTTCATAACAAACCACTAAAAATTTTGATGCTTTAAAACAAGAGTGGTTGGCTATTTCTTGTGATTCTATAGTTTGGCTAGGTAAACCAGCCAGTTGTGTTCCACGTAATGTCAGTATGCCCACTCACACAGATGCATTAATCTGGGAGTAAAGCTGAGCCTGGAATGTCCAAAAATGTTGCGGTCCTTCTTCACAAGGTCTCTCATCACTCAGTAGGCTAGCCCAAGAGTTTACATGGTGGCTAGATTCTAAGATACCCAAAGCAGAAGCATCCCCACTGCTATGGACTGAATGTTCGCCTACTATCCAAATTCATATGTTAAAACCCGATGTGACCATATTTGGAGGAAGGGGCTGTGGGAGGTTAATAGGATCAGATGAGGTCATGTAGGTCATTGAGGCCTTATGATGACATGAGCATCCATGTGATAAGAAGAAATTAGACACCTTTTTCTCTCTGTTATATCCATGCATTAAGGAAGAACATGCAAAGAAAGAGCCAGGAAGAGGGTTCTTTCCAAGAACCCATCCATGCTGACCCCTTGATTTTGGACTTTGGGCTTCCAGAACCACAAGAAATAGGGTTGTTTTCTTTAATTTTGAAGCCACCTTATCTATGGTATTCTATTATAGCTCCCCAATCTAAGATACTTGCCGTCTTAAGGCTTAGGCCTGTTGGCACACTGCCACATCTATGGGTAAAGCAAATCACACAGCTAAATCTGGATTCAAGAAAGGGAATTAAATTCTGAGTCTTATTGGAAGGGTGGTGTGTGCAATGAAAGGAGTGGGGGCAGAATTAATTTCAGCCATGTTTTGAGACATGGATACCTTTGTTAGAGACTATTCATAAACAAGATTATATCTTGATAAGTTTAATTCTACTGTTCTGATGGAGTAGATAGAGTTCTGCATTTGAGCTACAGATGTTTACCATGATGGCCGATATCCTGTAAAGTATGCTAATATTTTTAGAAATGAGTTCACAGGGGACTCAAGACTTCCATTGGGTCCTGAACACTGAACACAGAAATGGAAATTGCTATGGAGGAATAAGGAGAAGGTCTAAGGTTTGATTTTTTTTCCCCATGTGTAGCAGGACAAACTCAATATGAGTTGGGTAGGAAAGGTGGGGATTCTGATTTTAACAGTTGAATTGATTTAGAGTTGTCAGATGGGATAATTTAACCCTCAAATGGAGGTGATTTATCTTGTGTATTGTAATCAGATAGTTGTCTAAGTCGCTCCCCATGAGCTCTGGTAAATCACTTTCAGTACATATTGGAAGTGACAATATTGTGTTTTATCGCTGAATTGCCGCCTTACAGTAATAACTAATGCATGTCATTGGCTTTTGCTCCAGTGCTGAATTACACTTACTTGGAGGAGCATGGATCCAGAAGGGAACTGTTGCTTCTCTGTGCTTGTTGGTCCTCAGCCAGATCTGAGAGGCCAGAAGGGATACAGTATGATTGTAGCCCTTACACATTAGCCCAATTCAGAGACACTTGTAATCTTGTGAAATGTGAAACTTTTCTACAGTGGAGTTTAGATCAACATGAGCCAGGATGGGCTTAGCAACTCTCTGAGATGACTGACAGATGCTTTGATGACAAAGGGCAAGGACTTCACTTCAGCAAAGAAATAAAACTAGCCAGTAAACAGGCTCAAATGATTTCTCAGCTGGGATCCTTCTTGTTACTGGTCTCACCACCAGCTGTTTCAAGAAGATCTTGGCTAAAAGTCCCTACAGTGACTTCTTATGATCCGAAGACAACTCTGCCAGCCCCTTACTCTTAGTACTCTTAGTAATAATAATTTGCATATATTGAATGTTTTCACATTCTAGGTACCATGCCAAGCCTTTTATCTGGCTTACTTCATTTCAACTCACAACTTTATGAGGAAGATATATTTTCATTTTCATGTTGCATTAAGAGGCACTCAAAGCAAAGAATATTGCCCAAGATCACATTGTTAGTAAATGAAGGAGCTGGGATTTGAAACTTGGCAGTCTCACACAGCACTCTCTGTCCTAAACTTGGTACTTTATTAATTTCTAAACAACAGCAGTAACAAGTACAGTTAATGTTGATAGGCTGCTGACTCTATATTGGGTTAAGCTTTTTTTGTGTGGAAACTTGTATTCACCCCTTAACATCACCTTTGGATAAATTATTGTATTATATTTATTTTAAAAATAAAGCAACTGGAACTTAGAGATTCGGTCACATGTTCAAGGTCACGTAGTTGGTTCATGGTGGAGTCTGGATTCATTCTTAGGCTATCTCCTGAGACTCTAGTATTATTTTTTATTTCTGTTCAGAAAGACTTCTCACCCATCACTATAGATCTCCCTTTTGGTAGCCAGGCTTCACTTCTTTTCTGAGGACAGGGTTCAAAGAGAGCTTCTATTTTCTTCAAAGGTTATGTGGCAATGGAGAGTATGGTAGATTCTGAGTCCCTACTGGGGAGTGTGGATTTGAAAAGCAGTAGTGGTGTAGAACAATAGGTGTTAACTGTAGGGAACAGTTCTAGATATTGGGAGGATAGGAACCTACTTCATTCCACTGTGATTGATCCAGAGTGCCCTGTCATGACACTGACCTGCTTTAAAGATTTATATTGGTGACTATGGCAGACTGACTTTCTGTCAGCTTTCAGTAGCATTGGTAGTCAGGATATTTGTGTCTATGTATGAGTGTGTGTGTGTGTGTGTGTGTGTGTGTGTGTGTGTAGTCACATATGTAAAGTTCTGATCAATTATGCTAATACATATTTTTAAGGTGAAAATAGGCACTCTTTTTGTGCAGAGCACTCACTTTATACTTTTTTTTTTTTTTTGCAAATAAGATGAAAAAAGACGGTAATGGGTCAATATCCTTGAGTGGACCTGAGAGTTTAAGCACAGAGTTAAGACAATGAATATGTGGAAAATATTTTGATAGATTAGCTTTATAAATTAGTGGATTTTTAGACCTTTTGAATCTAGAAGACCAAGAAAGATTTTAAACATCAAAAAACCTAAATAAATCAGTAAAATTTTCATAATCTTTACATAGAAAAGGTAATAGACCAAGTTTATGTAAGTTACCAACTAGGGATTCATTCCTTTACACATATGTCAGATGTTTGAAATATGATTATTAATAATAAAGTTAAGAGGATGTTATTGGAAGGGATCCAATACAATTTATCTTTTTCATCGTGTTCCTTAACTGGGTTGCCACAAAACTGATGCTAACATTTTCCACCTCCAGGCAAAACACTTACACCACTCACCTTGCTGTGCTGTCTTTCGTTGTGCTTGGGGACAAATGTGCAATTTCAGGGTGAGGATGGATGATGTGGGTAAGGGGGGAGCCACCCTAAGAATGGATATGTTCACCTACAAACTATGCATTTCAAGATCACACAGAGGTCTACTTCAATTTAAGAAATGCTGTGCAGATTTGGACAATGATCATTGAAAAATTCTGGACTAGTTAGAAAAGCATTGCTACCTTAAACAGTAAGGAGCCCAAGGCCAGAATCTCAGCTTTCATGTAACCAGGTGGTCCTGGCTTTGTTCTGTGACTGTAGGTAGTTTCCAGGACTTGGGTCACAATCTTTTAAATGGGTTCTAGAAAATGGATCCAGGAGGAGGCATAATGGAGAGAGTACCCTTCACCTCCATAGCAAAAGACCACTGCTGATGACCGAGGAGGGCAGGTGGAAGTTGTGATGTATACATGGACAGCAGTGTGTGTGGACCCAAGGTACCCACATTTGCATATTTCTCTTAGGAATTGTGAGTATATTGTAGGAGCTAGAGGATTATTACTGAATTATTCAAAGTCATGACTAGTAAAAAGCATACTACTGCTCCAATAAGGACATACATTATTAAGTTATGATTTCTAGCATTTGGAATATTAGAAATTTGTCTTAGACATTGAAAACCATGTTATGAAAAATATCCAAAACATGGATATAGATAGATAAATACAAATAGAGTAGAATTACAGATAGGCAGTTTGATTGTTGGTTGATGGTAGGTATAAAAAATGCAAAATATCTAGAATATCTCTCTAAAGTCCTATCCAGATTTTTAAGATTATGTCTCTAGACCTCCAGCTCTAGAAAAAATTCTGTATCAAACATTTTTCACTGATCATGTCTGGGTTCTGGGTGATGTCAATTTTCTGCTTTGAACCTTTTTGTCTAAATTTTTATATAACCACATTATCTTTTCAACAACAACAACAACAAAAAATAGATGTTTCTCCTATGGCATATTAATCCAATGAGGAATGGGGATGGGGGCAGGAAAGGTGAGCTTGGTCCTAGATGTGCCACATGTTAGCTTTAGCTTCTGAATCCAAGGTGAGCATGAGGCTCTGCCTTCCTCCAGGTCCCTGGAGGACTGGAACAGAGATATGTGCAATCCAAAAGCAAAGGTCTGTAACTCAGGCCTTTGGTCTCCTTGCACTTCAGCCTTTCTCCCTGATGTTATTTCATCAAGGCTCAAATGTTGCTTCCCCAGATAACCCAACCTGTGATTAGGTTTCCCCTTGGAATGTCCTTGGAATATTTCAGAATTCTTGTTCTTACAATTTTACATCCATTCTCCAGGTTATTAAATGATTGTGTACTCCTCTGAATTGTGTCTGTGTTGTCATTTTTGAATACCCCCTGTGACTGGCATAAGAATCTCTACATCCGAGTATGGTAGTGCATGCTTGTAATCCCCCTGCATGGGAGGTGGAGACAGGAGGATCGCACAGGTTGGAAGCCAGCCTCACTGGCTTAAGAGACCCTGTTTCCAAATAAAATATAAAATAGGCCTGGGAGTGTAACCCAGAGGTAGAAGGGTTTCACCCCCAGTACCACCAAAAAAAAAAAAAAAAAAAAAAAAAACTCCAAGCTTGGTAAGTGGACGAACTAACTCTTGAGTGCAAAGGTTTTGCATCAGTTGGTAGGAAACAGATGTAATGTTTTGAGGTGGGTTAGAGGCAACAGTGTTAGTGGAAGGGAAACTCCTTAGCAGAATCACAATGTCTTTTTTTTTTTTTTTCTGGGAAACAGCATATGACTCTCCACACCAGAGAACTAAGTCTTTGCATTCTAATGAAGGTTAATCATTCAAGAAATCAATCAACACTTATTTATCCAGTGCAAACCATGTGCCCAGCACAGTGCTAGAGGCACTAGGACTTTGGGGGAGTAGATTTGCCTTTTTTCTTCAGTTCCTGCGATGAGGTTATTATTCAAGTGGATGAAGGCTGAGTGCTTGGCTTTACCAATGACTGCCATGCCTGGACAGGGGCTATAAAAAGCCACTGGCGTTTTAGGTCTAGTATTGCCACAGTGGGTCCAACATTCTGAAACCCAGGCTTAATTCTCCAAGATGTGGGTAGGAAAATGTTCCTGATAATTATTGCGAAAGTATAATCTTAAAACAAACAGAAGCCCAAGATGCCTATACAAACTCCAAATCATGAAGTAAATAAGCAAGCAAACAAACAAGCTATTCCCAATCAGAATAATTGCAGAGTTAGTGGCTCAGAATCCTGTTGGTTTTGCAGGTTTCTGCAGTTTGGAGGTGGGGCCAAGGGAAGTTGGTCTACTTTAATTAGCATTTTCCCTCTTAAAATGTGACAAAATCCCTACTCTGAAGTGTTGCTTTCTAAACATGCAAAAGGAGAATTTCTTCTCAGTCACATTTGTATGGAGAACTGAGAGTAAAAAGAGAAGCTAGGCTCGGGGAAAGAATTAGAAATACATCCAAATGCCAGAACCCACTGGTCATTGTCAGTCTCTAGCCCAGTTTACTTTCCTCCTCCTGGAATCTATGACCATAGTTCACATTTAAGGAGGAAAAATTCAGCCCCTGCTTGCCTGCTGGGAGTGCTGGAGCTTCTTATATCCTGCAGACCCTCCCTACCTGCTTATTTGGGTGGTTCCCACAGAGTAAATGACAGGTCCTCATCAATGTTGAATTTGTAATAATCTGGCCTCTGATGGGTTTGAATTTATACACATAGTGGGGATAGAAAACTAGTGGGAAAGGGAGATTGGTTAGTTAGAACTTAAGGCCTATAAACTATTTTTAAACGCAGAGGACTTACTTACAGCTGATTTTTATCTTGTGTGAGTGTGGGGGAGGTTACTAAGGATGGAACCCAGGGTCATCCTACCTCCAACCTACACCCCCAGTTCTTATTTATTTATTTATTTATTTATTGGTGGTACTGGGGTTCCTGGAAACCCTACACTCCTAGACCTATTTTATATGTTTATTTGGAAACAGGGTCTCTTAAGCCAGCGAGGCTGGCTTCGAACCTGCATAATCCTCCTGTCTCTGCCTCCCAAGCGCGGGGATTACAAGCGTGCACCACCACGCCCGGCATTATTTTTATTTTTTGAAACAGGGTCTGACTGGATTACTGAGAGTCTTTGCTAATTATTCCTGAGGCTGATTTCTATCTCTTAATGCAAATATTTAAAGGTTTGCCGAGACCTCTTGTTTGCTCCTTGCCTCCATTGAAGCAGTGTTATTTTCTGTGCTAAAAAGTAATAAGTCTGCATCTGTTCTAAAATATTCTTTCAGGAATGCTCACTTCATTAGAGCAGTCCAGTTAGGGCCTGTTAGCAAGGGTTTAATTGTATTAGTATGGGAGAATCTGTAAAAGTAACAGCAAGAAGAAGGCTTTCTGCTTTAAGGAAATATTCTTCCCTTAGGGGCATAAACACAAGAACAAGCTCATGCAAAAACTTCAGGCTAGGGAGTCAGAGGGTTCTAAGTGAATTCCAGGAGCAGTGATTAATTATCTGAGTGGAGAAGAGGCTTGCATCCCTTGGGGTTCTGGAATAAATTCAAGGCTCCTCTTCAGATTAAAGTGTAAGGCCTCCCTGGGGGTTCCCAGGAGAGGGTCCCCATTGCTGCTTGGGATGAAGCTCTCTGCTACATTTTATCTTCTCCATTTTTGTTCCCATCTAGCTGCTTGGCTGCCATCTTATTGCTGCATCTGGCCTGCAGGGGGTGCCTTAAGACAAGTCCATTGAGATGTCTTCTTTCCTGACCATGTCTCTTTCTGTTCTGAATTTGTGTCCACAGTCCCCTTCATCCCCCCATCCTCCCACCTTCTGCCTTTGGTCCCTGGGATTTTCTCCTGAATATCTTCAGTGTGAAATTCTTTAATAGGGGCTGAGCCCCTCCCTTTTCCCTTCTGTCTCCCAAAGGAGATCAGGAAGTATCTGAACAGATTGTCGGAACAAAGCAAAATATTTAAGTTCCCGCCGTCCTCCCACAGTGGGTTTTGATCATTTCTTTCAGTAACCAGTTTAGTTTAATAATTTATGGGAGGACATTCATAGTGCTAGAGGAAATGTCCTATAAAGCATTTATCAAGGCATCAGTCTTTGTAATCTGAGACATCCCTCGAGCAGAGGCAGAGCATTTGGGCTGATGATTCAGGTATTACCTTTGGGGAGCAGCAGGATGAGATATTAGAGTTGGTGGGGTTTGAATCATTGGGTTGACTCATTGGATGAGCCTAGAATCTGCAAGAAGTACAATGTCTGTGAGCCATCCCAGTCCTCCCACCAAAAGTCAAAGTGGTCACTACTGCTATCATCATCATATAATGGCTGCTACCATTATCATCATTATACAGTGGGAAAACTGAGACATGGGAAATAAAATGTCATAGTCTGGATTTACCATCTCCTCTCCTCCCCCACCCCACCCTCTCTCTGTACTGGGGATGGAACCCAGGGGCATTCTACCTCTGAGCTTCACCCCCCAGCCCTATTTTTTATTTTGAAACAGGGTCTCACTGAGTTGTGAAGGGCCTTGCTAAGTGCCTGAGGCTGTACAAACCATGATCCTCTGGTCTCAGCCTCCCTAATGTTGGGATTACAAGTGTGTGCCACCACGCCCGGCTTCTTAACAGACTGGAATTCTGTGGTAGACAAGCTGATTCCCTGGCTGTTCACTTTCTCACATCCCTGGCTTATCTGATCCCATCCCCCTTTCTAGAGTTGGAGCTATGGGTTTGTTCCGGATGGCAGCTTCAGAAGCTTCTAAGGAGCCTCTTCATAATAATTTGGTGAGACTGGAAGAAGACATCTTTTGCAAAGAGACCAGTAGTATCCAGTGTACCCAAGCTGAGTCAGCCCACTTCTGTTACTCCGAGAGCTTGACTTCACTAGGTGCTTAATTCTTAAACGTCTCAGTTGTCTCATTTGAAAGGACAACAGTACCCTCTATCTCATATTGTGTTGTGGGTTTAACAAAAACGAGGGAGTATGTGGATGGCACCTGGGAAACAGACGTTCTAGAAATGTCTCTACACATCACTAGATTTTAACTGTGGCCCTTTGATGCCTTGTGGTTCCTCCCAGGAATCCCATCTGCCTGGGGGGCACTTTCCCAAACCTTAGTATCCATAGAAGATGAGGAAGGAGTGTCAAGCATGTAGTTTTTCAAAACCCACTCCAGTGATTCAGATAAGACCAGGTAGCTCTGGGAGAAGCAGCTAGCAGCCAGCACTAGAGAAACTCTGGCTTCCGGGCCCTCTGCGGCCCTGCTGTGCCCCTTGACTATACCCTCCTTATTCTTTCAGGGTCTTCTTACCCTGAGTAGCAAGTGCTAGAAATGTTCCCAGCAATCACTCAGGCTATCTGAGATCAATGAGTTAGAGTCATAGCATTTCAGAAACAGCCCCTAAAAAGCACAGTTTCCCCCTCCCTCATAGCCCTAGGTCCTTCCTCCTCCACCCAGCTTCTGTTTGCACCACAGTCTGTGGCATTTTTGATCTTCAGGGCTCCTGTCTGGCTGGTTATTTATTTAGCTAAGGAACTGCAGCACCTAATTAATAGGAAATTAGCAGCGAATGTAACATTTGGCCCATAGTCAAGGCCCAAGGAGTTATAAATATGCATCATGTGAGTGGCCTGTGCCCCCGATTCCTGGCAGCTCCAAAAGTGGCACTTCCTGGGCTGTTCCAGGAAGTGAGGTGTGCGCTGTGTAGGTCACAGGCAGCAGAGAGATGGCACTGCTGACCCAACGGCCGAGGGACCATCCTGGGGCACACAAGGGCCTCTCCGCTCCATCTCATTCTCATTTACTTTTCTCAAGTTAAGTGTGTGTTTAAAGGCTCCGCCAGAGAGAAGCAGGAAGTGAATTGGGAGAGAGGCTGGGGAGCCCTTGCTGGCTAGAGATGGGTGTTTTTTACAGGGTATCCCCAATGCTAGGATCCCCACCAAAGATTCTTAGGTCTGCTGTCCTTCCAGACACTTCCATATGGCTTCTTCTGAAGGCCTGTGAGTGACAGCTTAATTAATAACCTGACAGTGGGGACTTGGGCTTGAAGGCCGTGGCTCTGCCATCCAGGGATGACAGATGTGTAGGGCAGGAAACTGTTCCTTCTCCTCTTCTAAGTTCATGGCTGGTGCCCCTGTAACAAAAGACAGATTAACAAGAGAAGAACATATGCATCTGTTTAATGAAATCTTCTATGTCATACAGGAGCCTTCCAAAGGAAATGAATTGCTCAAGTGTTTATGAAAGGTTGGCTGAAGCATAGACTATCATGGAATAATGTGGTAGCACAAAGAATATGTGGTGCATGTAAAAACAGGGCCTGTCACAGGCCTGCTCATTCTGAGGCCTCTGTGCCCTTTGACATAAGGATGTTTCTTTTGGGATAGGGAAAGCACGTCTCGCATGAGGTTCCTGCTTTAGGGGAAGGTCAGAGGATTTGAGTTTTCTCAAATTTCTTCAGATTTAGTTATTTGATATGCAAAATATGTCCCATGTTTTGTGGTATGTGTCATGAACCTCATCATGGGCCATAGGACAGAGAGTGGGAGAAAGAAAAGATCTTACCCAAACCCTCGAACCAAAGCAAAATTTCCCACCCCCTCCAAGTTTGATGTTCTTTGCAGGATTTACAACTGCTTGACTACTTCAGAAGGGATGTAAGTCTAGGGGGAGAAGCGGTCTTAAAGAGTAACAGTGACTCAAGCAGGGTGGCGCACACTTGTAATCCCACTACTTGGGAGGCTGAGAAGAATCGCAGGTTCGAGGCCAGCATCAGCATCAGCAATTTAGCAACCCTTAGAAACTTAGTGAGACCCTCTTTTGAAATTAAAACAAACAAACAAACAAAAAATAGGGCTAGAGATGTGGTTTGGAGATTAAATACCCTTGGGTTCAATCCCCAGTAACAAGAAAAGAAAAGAAAAAAGTACCAATGTAAACAGATTTGGGATCAAGGAAGCAGAAGGGCTACTAGCCCAGAAAAAGGAGGCAGTGCTTAGGTCTTAGAACTGAAGCTATTTCCTCTAGACTTGCTTGATTTTAGTTAACTGCTCCCCCCTCCCCTTAACTTCTCCAGTAGGTAGAGAAGCAGGAATTGAGCAATCTGTCTATTCTCTTGTGAGAATTAAAAATTCTGCTGATAAAAGGACCTGTTCAAATTCTAAGTGTGTTTGTTATGAGCCAGACCATGGTGGGTGGAGGAGGGAGGAGCTGGGTCCTTGGCAAAGCAGAACCAGAAGGAAAAGCAGGTCTGACTACATTAGGGAGCAGAAAGCCCAGAGTAAGTGAAATATTTTGCCAGCTTTATTTAAAAGATCGATCGAAGCCTCTTTAACACAGGCCTCTACCTGAGAACTGATATAATGAATCCCGCATTTATGTGTCTCTGGAAGGATGCTTTTGAAAGAGGAGAAACATATAAAAGAAATTGCATCTTTGGGTAGGTCCCAGAAGGGTCTGGTCTGAAGAAAGGAAATAACTCATTGCTGATGTCACAGAGCAGAGAGTGGGCAGAAAGAGCATGCACTGCTTGGACCAGAGAGGACAGAGTCACCCTGGAAGGAAAGTGCCCCTTGAGCCTTGCCAGGGAAGAGAGCTATAAATCAAAACCCAAGCTGAGAATGCAGGAGTCATTGGTGCCCTGAAAGAAAGAGAATGCATCTTCCCCTCCACCTCCACCCATTAAGCCAGGACCAAGTCCAGACCTCTACTGAGAAGAGATGGGTCTCTCCTGGGAGCTTGTCTTCTGGAGGATTGTACCAATTCTTTACCATTCCAGGAAGTACCTTGCCACAAAATGACTTTGGAGTCAGAAAGATCTGAGTTTAAACATTAAGCCCTCCACTTAAAAGTCTGGACATGTTTATTGTCTCTAGACCTCAGTTTCTGATTTTGTTAAAAATATGAAATGATACTTATGCAGTTTTTAAAAGCATTAACTAAGGTCATAATTGAAACAACTAAGAACACCTGACCCAGAGTTGAGACATAAAAATAAGGGTTGCAATTATTAAATAAATAAAAAGTCAAGAATAAAAAATGACAGTTGGTATTCAATAATCAGTTTCTGTCCTCTAACTAAAGTTCACACCATGTCAGGAAAAAAAAAGCCAAATATTTTGTCTCCCTCCCTAATTCCCAGGCAAAAGCCAACCCAGCCCTAACTCTAGACTAGAGAGAGGGGTTGGGAGAAGGAAAGGGGGGGGGAGAGAAAAAAAGAAGGAAAGGAAGGAAGGAAGGAAGGTAGGAAGGAAGGAAGGGAGAGAGACAGAATTGGCTTATATGATTCTGGAGATTGACAGGTCCCAGGATCTCCAGGGTAAATTGGCAGGTTGGAGACCCAGGAGTGCTGATAGTGTAGTTCAAAAGCCAGGCAGGCTTGAGACTCAAGAAGAGCTAATGTTTCTGTTTAAAAGCCATTAGGCAGGAAAGATCCTTTCATTCTTGGGAGAGGGTCAGTCTTTTTGTCTGAATCTAGCCTTTGACTGATTGGATAGGGACCACCCATAGAAGACAGTCAATCTGCTTCATCCAGTCTACCAATTAAAATGTTAATTTCTTATAAAATTACTCACAAAACATTCAGAAAAGTCTTGGGCTAAAATATCTGGGAATTCTATGGTCCAATCAAGTTGGTACATAAAATTAATCATCACACTAGTGTTACATCAGATCCTATCTTCAGACTTCTCCCCATTCTTATGCCCAACTCCACCCTAATAATCACTATTGAATATCCAATATGTGCTAGGTACTATTTGATCCCCAGATTTCTTTTTTATAATGGAGATTCAGATCTGACCCTAGAACATGAATTTATTAATCAGTGTGATTAATTCACACTATAAAGAAAGTCAAGTTGATAATTTATTTTGGGGCTATGGACTTAAAAGGATAAAGTAGGGACTCCCATTCAGATAGTAATCCAGTATAATTATAATCTGCCTTTGGCATTAGGAGCTGCTCACACTCCCAGAGAGACTCCCACTTGTTGGTACTCATTACTGCTCCCATTTCTTACCTAAGTTCTATTTTAATAGGTTCTATGTGAAGTTGGGATAGCAGGGCACAGAGGCATGGATACACTACTCTAGAGAGGTCTTCTTTCAGACAGTATAGGTTTATAGACAACTGTGAGCTGAAATATGTCACCAATGTTTTCATTCATATAAATCATTCAGGTTGCTGTCAGTTTCTTGTCTAATTTATCCTATATGATAGAAAAGAAAGCTTCCTGATTTCTAGAAAGATTGCTATAGAAACAAAGAATGTCAGAACCAAAGGGATTATGATCATACCCAGATATTCTTAACTTAGAAAAAAATCACTGATATCTGCATCTTATCTTAGTCCAATTGATCCATCTCTGAGGATGAGTGCTGGGTATTGGCTTTTTAGACGTACCCTTCTAGCACAACTGTTGCTAAATGGTTCTGCCAATCTTGCCTCAACGTCTCACTTCATGGATGGGAAATATGAAACTCAAAAGACCAAATGACTTTTATAAAATTAGACACCCAGAGGGAAATCCAGCACCTATAGGGATTCTCAGGACTGTGACCCAATGATATTGACTAGATATCACATTGCTCCTCATGTTTTTTTTTATGGTGGTACTGGGGTTCCTGGAAGCCCTTCTACCTCTGGGCTACACTCCCAGACCTATTTTTTATATTTTTGAAACAGGATCTCTTAGGCCAGTACGGCTGGCTTCGAACCTGCGCGATCCTCCTGTTTCCGCCTCCAAGAGCAGGGATTACAAGCCTGCTCCACCATGCCTGGCATGTTTTTTTTTTTTTAACTTATAGCTAAATAACAATGGCACCATCTAGGACCTACTTTAGAACCCTCGAGATGAAACATACTCCAGCTCAGACCACGTGCCACCTGCTTAAATGCTTACATAACTCTGTCCTGGATAGCTCCCCTTCAGAGATATAGGTGCACTGTGGCAAAAACAATTCTCCACTAACCCGTTTCAAACAATAAAGAAATAAATCCTAGTCCACCAACCTTGACCAGACAGCTGAAGGTTGTGTTCATTTGGTGCTGACCTTGTAAAGATGGATTGCAATTTTAGAGAGTCAATTTTATCTTATTTTATTTTTGTTGTTGTTTTTCCTTCTGGGCACCTAGAGTTTGTAGTCATCCAGGCAGATGCTGGGAATTGTAGGTCTAGAGCTATTAGCATCTATTTTACCTTTATGCTTTTCTGTCCAATTCATTTATTTTCTAAATCTTAAAGGATTTTTAGGGAAGTTATACTGAGTGGAATGTTATTTTTAAGTGGATGACTGGAAATCATCTTAAGTCCTGTTTGGATGTATTAGAAAGCATTGAAACCTCTGAAAAAGTCTAGCAAGGCAGCGTGTACCTTTCCCTTGAATGATAAAGCAGTATGTGCATTTCAGCAAGGCAGCATTGTGCGAGGTAGTATTGCGTCTGAAAGTTGCATCCTTAGGAAGATTTGGCACTCATTTGGTCGTTCATTTGAATAATGTTTGCAGATTTCTTTTAGGCCCAGGGAATTTGACTGGCACTAAGAGAAAATTAAGGTGAATTAGATTTGGCCCCAATAAGCTTCAATCTAATGGGCTGGGGAGTATTCCTCAATACCCATAGCATATACAACTTGATGTTCTCTTAGGGTGCGGCAATAGGAACCCAAAGATGAATGAGATTGTTTCTAGTTAAGGATAGGAGAAAATTTCATTGATGATTGGATACTGAAAAATGGGTGAGATTTAGGCAGAAGTAAGTGTAAAACATCTGGGCAAGGGAAAAACTAAAACAAAGAAAGAAGAGAAGTATGTGTGGGGTATGTTGGGTCTTAACATGATAGGCAGGAGAGAGCATGTGGAAATTTTTTTAGATTGGTCCTCATGAACTCTGAGTTGGAAAAGGTTCTATGACTGGCTTACTTTCTCAGTTTCACAGATAAGAAGAAAAATAATAGCAATATTTGGACTTACCTCAATCACTTGCTTTCAGTAGGCACTTACTGAACTACATGCTTTCCATGGATTATTTTCATTGCTTTCCGCAAAATTTCTTGACAATGAGTGCTATTATTTTTTTAGCTTTGTGCATAAGAAAACTAAGGCTCAGAGGTCAGTAAGCCAGTAAGGGACAGAGCCAGGATTTAGCTTGGGCATTCAGAGAAAGTGGTGGTGCCAGTGTGGGAATAGAAGAGATGATGCACCTATTTTGGACATGGTGTGTTTGAGGTACCCAGGATGCCTCCAGAGGAGAGTTGAGTTTGGAGCTTGCAGAAGATGCAAAGCAAAAGAGTTTATGTCTAAAGTTGCACCCTAAGGTTGGCATATTCAGAACACCAGTCACGTTAACTTGCCCAGCAGAATATCCGATGGGAATTCTAGCAGCTCGCCAGCCAAGGCTGCTCGTGTGTGTGTGTGTGTGTGTGTGTGTGTGTGTGTGTGTGTGTGTGTGTGTGTTTGTGTGTGTGTATGTGTTGTGGTTTTCCAGGCCCATCTTCCAAAGCTGCACTCAGAGGGTTTTTTTTTTTAACATCTCTCTGCTCCCTTCTCCTCTCTGTGCCTGCCGTTCTGTCTCCGTATATCTAAGGGGATATTGTAACTTGTTGTCCCTTTGCTAGTTGCCAAGACTTACTTCTGAGAGGTAGCAAGCTGTTCAGCATTGGCTGGAACAAGCTCCCTTGACCCTGGCACCCCAACAGTGAACAATGTGTAGGAGCTGAGGATGTCAAGCATGAACATAGGGAAGGAAATAATTTCTCCTAGCAGGTAGGAAGACCAGAGGGAAGCAGCTTTGTTGGCCCAGAAGAGCCCTTATGCCTCAAGCTAAAGGACCAGTTAGGTGGCCCTGCCTTGTCTCACTTTCAGAAATATCTCTTGCCCATTCTCTGCCCCAGCCCTTCTCCTCTCCTAAATCCTCCAAGCCCAAGTCCCTTGTCACTCCTGACTTTGATTACCAATGCTAACTGTTGAATCCAGACATGCCTGAATAGTGAGGAGACTGAGGCAGGAAGGAACAGAGAAGACTTGATCAAGAACTTGCAGTACAAGGCTGAGCATCCAGAATTCATGTTGTGCTCTAAGAAAAATCTTCAGAAAAGGGACCTGAGGGCTGAAGTCTGTATTAATCTATTGCAATAGTTATAAATGAGCACAAACCCCTTTGAACCTGTGGGTCAAAACAACACCATTTTCTTAGCTCACAGATCTATAGGCCAAAGGACAGGCAGGCTTGAGTCCTCTGCTTAGAATCTTATCAGGTAAAACAAGATATTGGCTGAATGGAGTGTGATCTACAGATTCTATAAAAAACCCACTTCCAAGATCATGTCTCCTGCTGGCCAAATACATTATCTCACAGTTGTAGGACTGAAGTTCCTACTTCTTCTCTTGCTGTCAGACACTGGCCAGTAGACATAAAGGTGGCCCGTATTCCTTGTCTTGTGATCTCTTCCATCTTCAGGGTGAACGATACCTAATCAAGTCCTACCTCTACTTCAATTGTGTGACTTCCTCTTCTGCCACCAGCTAGAAAAAAAAAAAAAACAACAACAACAACAAAACTGCTTTGCTGTCAAAGGGCTCCTGGGATTAGGTGCAGCCCACCTAGATAAACTTCTTTTGCCGTATGTATAAGTTTGCAAAAGATGCCATAACAAAAAAGGTGAGTTTAAAAAAAAACCCAGAATCTTATTGCTTCAGAGCTCTGGGAACTGAAAGTCTGAAATTAAGGTGTCAGAAGGGTTGATCCCTTTTGGCTCGAGGGGGAAGAGGTTATTCCAGGCTTCTCTCCTTGGCCTGCAGATAGACAACAACTGTGTTCACAGTCACATTGCTTTTTCTCTGTGTCTCTGTGTTTCTGTGTCCAAATTTTCTCTTTCTCTAAGGATGCCAGTTTTATAGGATTTGGACCCCTCCCTGATGGCATCATCATAATTAATATACCTGCAGCAACTTTATTTCTAAATGTCACATCATGAGATACTGAGTGCTAGGAATTCCACATATGATAATCCAACCCATAACACCATATACTATAACAGAATCAAGATAGTGACATCTCATTCACCCACATTCAAAGGGCAGAGACTTAGACCAGAGGTCACTGGAAGTCATTCTTAGAAATCTGCCTGTCACAGAGCTCCTGAGCCAGGGTAGCTGCCTAGTGGTTGGAATATGAGGACAGCCATGACAAATAAGAGGACTGCTGCTCAGGATGAGAGAGTAGCTACAGTGCAGAGGAGGGAGAGAAGGCTGATCGATGGATCGTGATTGAACAGGAAGATATGAAAAAGCAGTCTCTCCCACTCAAGAAGTAGCCGTGACCAAAACAGGTGGTAAGAAGGAAGATAAGTTGCGTTGGATAATAGTTGCACTAAAATGCAAGCGATCTGAGCTTGCTTGTTTGTTTGGAAACATCTGATGGAGAGAAACTTGCAGCCGTTTCTGGTTATCCATATACCCCTTTTTTATGGAAACGTGACTAAGAACCATGCAGGGGATTTTTTAGAACTCTACACATTAATAAATGGCCTTTGAAAATAGTCATGTGTGCAATCTGGCTGAGCTATAGCTGCTTTGGAGACCTGTATTTGCTTACTGTGGCCCTGTAATGCTCTGTCATAATATCAGCAGAATGCATTTCTATTTGGTCTCTACTTTCCTGATTCTTTTAAAATTTTATGTGATTCTCTTGGAAGGAAAGGTTTGCTAGAATTCAGCAATAACACTGGCTGCTATTGATTGAGGGTCTGCTACATGACAGGAACTGGGAGAAGTACACAGACATTATTCATCATCCTTTTCTACAACATAGACTATTACCTCCAGTGCACATATAGGAAAACTGAGTCTTAGAAGGGTTTTGAGTCTGTGGCTACAGTTACAGAACTACTAAGAAGTGATGCCCTTTCCACACCACTCTGGCTTAGTCAATCTGCTCACATCAAGCCCCCCTTTTTTTGGTGGTACTGGGGTTCCTGGAAGCCCTTCTACCTCCGGGCTACACTCCCAGACCTATTTTATATTTTTGAAACAGGGTCTCTTAAGCCAGTGCAGCTGGCTTTGAACCTGCGCGAGCCTCCTGTCTCTGCCTCCCAAGCGCGGGGATTACAAGCGTGCGCCACCATGCCCTGCCCAAGCCCTTTTTTTCTGAAGATTGAAAAGTCTTTTCTTTATGAAAAAAAAAAAACCACATTTTTCTAGGATGTACTTAGAGCCATAAATATTCTTCAAAAAGAAAACCATAGCATTCATCTTTTATTTCCCTCCTAGCCCCAAACTCCTGGGCTTCCTAGCTCCCTTATTTGAGAAACTGTTCAATGAAATATGTGCATCTATACCCAGAATAATTCATTGTTGGACAAAGAACAATACAAAGACATTTCAGCCTGTGTGACTTTTTCCAAAGGTCACACACACATCAATGCCCAGAGGTTTGTGGTAGACACAGTGCCCAAAGCAAAGCATCACATTTGCTTCTTTTTCTGGATGCATCTCATCATGAAAGGGTTTGCAGGGCTCCACCTGCTGACATATCATGGTCAGTTTTCCAAAATGTAGGCCCTTTTCTCACTTCCTAGGAGAACTAGGGATCTTAGAGGGTATTTTAAGGGTGCATAGCAGGAACAGAAATCCAGAGCAATCAGAATTCAGAGTTGTGGAGAAAGGAAATATTAGGATGCCCACCAGATTCTGCAGGCTTGGGAAGTGATAAACTCTGCCAGGGGTAGGTAAACGTGCTTAGGGGGAAGCTATGTAGAGAAAAAATAAACACGAGTAAACTGGGCTTTGGAGGCAGTGTAGGAGTTTTGCAAGTAGGTGGGATGGAGAAGGCGGTAGAGAAGGGCATTTCAGGTATAGTCAAGGTACAAAAATTTAAATGTCAGTGCTTATGATGCAGAATGACTCAATTCTAAATGATAATATTAATAATCATGCCACCACCCCCATGATAATAAACACATGCACTTCTGTGTTATCTACTGAATGCCAGGGTACATTAATTATATTCTAAGCACGTTAATTATATTAACTCATATATTCCTTAAAGCAACCACATAAGGTGGGTACTATTATTATCCTTGTTTTACGCACCAGGAAATTGAAGCACAGAAAGGAAAATTAATGTGCCAGAGAATCATCAACTAGCAAATTCAGGATTTTATTCTGACAGTTTGCCTCTAGATCAGCACTGTCCAATAGAACATTCTATAAGGGTGGAAATGTTCTAAGTCTGTGCTCCCATTGGGATAGCCACTATCTACATATGGCTGCTGAGTGCTCAAGATGCATCTAGAGCAACTGAGGGACTGCATTTTATGTTTTATTTAATTTTGATTGTATTTAAGTTTAACTGGGCACTTGTATTAGATAACACAGTTAGCTAGAGTCTGCTCAACCATAACACTCCACTGCTGCCTTTCAACCTGTAAAGTGTTAAGTTGACTCAGTAATGATTGCCTTAGTACTAGTAACCACCATGGAGGGATGGCTGCCATTTGTTCTGCTCTTACTATATGCAGGACAACATGCTCAGTGCCCCCCCTGGGTTATTTCATCTAATGCCCTTATGGGTGATAGCTAAGAGCATGGATTCTGGATTAAAGGTACCTGCCATTAGTTGGCTCTGTACCCTTAGGCCAATTGTGTATCCTCCTGTGCCTCAGTTTCTTCATTTGGTCATCATGATGATTATAAGAGTCTTTGCATTTAAAGTGCCTAACACAGTGCCTGACACAGGGCAAGTTATATCTGGAAATATTGTCCCTAATACTACTCCTTAGATGAAAAAACATAGGCACAGAGAAGTAAAGTATAAGGCAGAAAAACACAACTAACAGTAGATGGAAGACTGGATTCAACCATTAGGAGCCTGATTTCAGAGTCCAGTATTTTTGTTTGTTTGTTTTGTTTGTTTGTTTTGGTGATGGTACTAGGGGGTGGAACCCAGGGGCCTTTCTACCTCTGGGCTATACTCCCAGACCTATTTTATACTTTATTTGGAAACAGGGTCTCACTAAGTAGCTGAGGCTGGCTTTGAACCTGTGCAATCCTCCTGTCTCAGCCTACCAAGTGCTGAGATTACAAGTGTGCGCCACCATGGCCGGCTAAGTCCAGGTTTTTAACACCTATATTCTGTGGTTTCTGATTAAAAAATTCAGAAAATGTGATTTGTGGGGAACTGGAATTAGAAACTTCCAGGGTGCCTGCTTCAAAAATAGTCTCCTTGACTCACTGAACATAATTTAATAGTTAAAATAGTTTAACTATTTGGGATTAAGATCTGGAGGTCTGTATTTGAGAAAGTTCCCCAGGTGATTTTCAAGAACACCTTAACCAATGAGATTTGCTGAAAGATCTTAATGGGGAGGGAAGTAGAAGGAGAAAACAGGTTTTGAGATGTAGAAGGTATATGGTGGAAGGTGGGTCTGCAAACAGAATTATTTTTAGAAAGATCTTCCTGGTGGCTAGTTGAAGATGAATTTGATAAAAGATGAACTGGGAGCAAGGGTGGAGGGCAGTGATGGGATTCATTGATAATGGCAGGGCCAAGGATGGAGGGACAGAATCTTTGAATATTTTCCAGGTAAAACTGGATGGTAGTTAGTAGAAAGCTGGGGGCAAGAAAATTAACGGGGTCAAGAATGAACCTAAAATTTCAACTTAACATCCGAGAAGACAATAATGCTGTTAGTCAGATGGACAAGTAGGATTTGGATATAATTAAGGGCTTAGGACAGCTAGGTGAAGGGATCTGTTACGTGACCTTTGCAGTGGGTAAGACCATCCCAGAGAAACCAGAGATGGTTTATGAAAACTCATAAACCTAAATATTGCCAAGGGTGGGGGATTTACATATTTATTTGATGTGGCCTGGTGTAAGACAACAGGTGTCAGGCTGCTTTTATTGCTGCCAGTACAATACCTGCCCAGTCTCACAACATTTGAAAATGATCTCTCAACCAATCAAAGCTTCCCTTAGCCCTTAGCCTCACAACACCTGACACCTTGAGTGTCTGTGCCCACAGAAGATACATGGGTCCTGAGCATACGAGAAGAGAGGGTCACTGTGGCCCATCCTCTGGGGTAAAGTATTCAAGGGTTAGGGTGAGGACTAGTGAAAAAGAAAGAGTAAGAGGAAGAGGTGAACAGGGCAGGTGGGCAGTTAACAATGCCACATGCCATGAACTCCAGCTGAGGAGAGAGTTCCTGGGATGAGCAGGAAAGGCTGAACACATTTGGTGTCTTTTGCCATCAGTAGAGTAATGGAAGATGGAAGCCAGGAAATGAACAAAGTTGCAGGGTGTAGACAAGGAATAGAGAAGACTGTCTTCAGAAGAGAAAATAAGAGGAAGTTTCTGGCTTGAGGAAGGGACAAGTTGACAAAGAGTTGCTTGAAGCCTATGTGACCTGACTGTGTTGTAGGGAGAGGGAATGTAGAGGCAGTGGAATAAGACAGCGGTGGAATAAGAAGGTGGGAAGACAGGCAAAAGAAGAGGCATATGGGGCAAAACCAAAGCCCGAGTGGGTTATGTCTTGAGAAGAATTGGGGTACCACTTTCTCTGGGATGAAAGGAGAAAGTAGGGAAATGATGAGGACGACACAAGAATTCATAACCAGAAGTCTTGGAAGCATAGACCTAGGTTGTCTGTTGGTGAAGAACAGAATAAACACACTAAAATCTAACCCAGTGAGCACCTGCTCACCCATGCCAAGGTTTGCTTAATACATGCTAGGAATTGCCTCTTTAGTTATAACAGATAGATGGGAATGGCTTATGCCCATTTTATAGCTCACAAGGAGGAGCTAGTTGCCTATGGTCAGACAGTGTGCAAGTAGTTGAGCCGGGGTTGGATGCCAGGAAGTCTGAGTTCATAGCCTGTTCTCTTAACTGTTTTACAGTGGGGTTGACAGTAGCAGTAAGGATGACCTGCATTTGCATAGTAGCTTTTATTTTTGTTTATTTATTTATTTTGTGGTACTAGGGATGAAACCCAGGGGCTTTATACCTCTAGGCTACACTCTCAGACCTATTTTATATTTTGTTTGGAAACAGGGTCTCACTAAGTTGTTGAGAGCCTCACTAAGTAGCTGAGTCTGCCTTCAAAACTGTGTGATCCTCCTGTCTCAGCCTTCCAAGTACTGGGATTATAAGCATGAGCTACCATGCCCAGCTTCTCATAGTACTTTTTTTTAAAAAAGTTTTTCCTATTTTACAGGTTTGGAAAACAAAGCAAAACGTACCCAACTTGTCACCCATGTACGTATGGTCAGAGCTAGGATTAGAACAGGGGTCTCTTGATTTCTAGTTCAGTTCACTTTTCTAGGGAGTAAGCACCTACAAAAAGCCCAAGTAAGTCGTGTTTCATTTGTGAACAATCTCTGATCCTTCTCTCCTCCTTCCATTCCAATCTCAGCCCTCCCTACCCGCATCCTGACCTAGCCCTTAGATGCCAGGAAGGTAACCCAGCACCTGCTCCCTTCTTCCTGCTGGACCCCTCCTCCTCCCAGGTGAAGGTGCTTCCTGCACCCCACCTCCCTGCCCTGCTTTGGTATGAGGAGCCCCATGCAGGCAGGCAGCAGGACGGAAGGCTGCGTTTGTTTTGCTATTATTGTTAAATAATATAAATCTCTTGGCTGCACCACCCGCCGGGACATGAGTTGTGTGTCTTCCCGCACAGTCACTAATGAGACAGTTAATCATTTGTTTATTCTGTATGAAGAGAGGTGGCGGCCATATCTCTCAAACCAGACACGGGACTCCAGGCCTCTGGGGAAGCTACCTCCCCCTGACACATGAGTCACCCATGGTCCCAGTACAATCCTACCCTGCAGGCCCAGCCACCTTCTTCCCTGAGGAATTGGATAGGATACAGGCATCAGCTGATGATGATTATTATTACTGCTATTGCAGTTATTATTTTTTAAATGCTCCCTTCCCTGAGAAGCAAAAGAAAAAAAAAGTAATTTGCAAAGATGCTTTGTTGGGAGATAAGAAGGCTTCCTCTTGGGCACAGGGGGTTTATCTCACTTGTGCAGAGGTTCCTAGAGGTCGTGCAACTCACAAGATAAAGCTCGGGGATTCTCCCTAGGGAAGGCCGGAGTCAGCGTTCGGCTGTTTCCTAGTTCCAGGGTTAAAGAGGTGAAATCAGCTATGTTCCTCCTGCAGGCTCCCTGGGGCTGAGGCCGCTTTTATTAGAGCAAATCAGGCCTGTCCAGGAGCGTGGAGTGGGGGAGGAGAGAGCCAAGAGGAAGGGGCTGGGGTGGGCAGTAAGCTCTGGGTGATTGCCTTCAGTGCCTGGGCTACCCAGTCTGAATGATGGTCTTAAAGGGGCCTCATCTCATCTATTTGCATTCTATTCATGTCCTCCTGCTATTTCCTTAGTCTTTGGATAAATCCTATGGCCTGAAGCTTGTATTTCAATTAACTGGGTGCAACTGTCTGTGTCCCAGGGCACTGGGAACGGGCTGGGTTTCTGTGTTTTCTACTGTGGCACTGAATCATCCCAGTCATCTGTCTGTCTGTGTGTCTTAGGTCAGCCAACTCCCAGCTTCTAGGCTGTACTTCCTGCAGAACTTTTTGCATCCCAGTGAGAGGCATAGCTATCCAAAGCAGGCTTATGTTTTAGGAGTAGCTTGGACAAGAGACCAGCTCTTCCTTTAGACTGCTGGAGCGGGGAGCCAGAGCACGCAGGCCCTGTGGAGACTAAAGCAGGTTGAAAGGAGCAGTGCACAGGGCTTCTAGCATTATCTGATTTACTGTGGGACATAGGCAGGCACTTCCACCTTCAGCCCCTTTGCCAGACCTATCTTCTGTCATCTCTTTTTTTTCTCTCCTCCCTGTTTTCTTCTCTTAAATAATCCCCCTTTTAACCTCTGCATCTTTGTTCTTACAGTTTCCTACACCAGATTTTCCTTCTCTTTTTTTTTCTTTCTTTTTTCCTTTTTTCTTTTGTGGCACTGGAGTTTGAACTCAGAGGCATTCTATCTCCAAGCTAGAGCCTCAGCCCAATTTTATTTCTTATTTGGAAACAGGGTCTCTAGGTTTCTGAGAGCTTTGCTAAGTTGCCAAGGCTGGCTTTGAACCTGTGATCCTCCTGTCTCAACCTCCCAAGTACTGGGATTATAAGTGTGTGCCATTGTGCTCATCTCTTTCTTTTCTTCTTCTATTTCTCCTTGGCAAAATCTATCCTTCAAGTCTCAGTTCAAATATTGCCTCCTCCAGGAAGCTCTCCCAGCATTCTACCCGTGAGGAACTGACCTTGCTTTATGGGCTTCTAGTTATGAGGCCCTAACATCTCTGTGTTTTTTTTTTTTTAGTTTAAGACTAGCATTTCCTTTTGCACATTTCACAGTATCACAGAGTTCATATTATTTTTGAGTTTTTCTGCTTTGGCTTTATAGGTGGTTGAGTGATGGCCTCCCAAAACAAATGCCATATTATAATATTTGGAACCTCTGAATGTTACCATATTGCAAAAAATAAAGGTCATAACAGATATCATTAAGTTAAAGATATTGAGATGGAGAGACCATCCTTGGCTATCCAGGTGGGGCCTACATTTAATGACAAGTGTCTTTCTAAGAGATACACAGGTAAGATACACAAGGGAAGGCCAGGTGATGTGAGGATGGAGACAGAGATGGGAGCAATGTGGCTTATAAGCTAAGAAATTCCAGTAGTCTCCAGGGCTAGTAGAGGCAAGGCAGGATCTCCCTGCTAGCCTCCAGAGGGAGCATGGCTCTATGGGCCCCTACATTTTAGACTTTTGGTCTCTAGAACTGTGAAAGAACAGGTTTCTGCTGTTGATAACCATCCAGTTTGTGATTATTTATTTATTTATTGTGGGTCTGGGGATGGAACCCAGAGGCATTTGACCTCCAAGCTACACCCCCTGCCCAGTATTTTATTCTTTATTTTGAAACAGTCTCACTGAGTTGCGGAGGGCCTCACTAAGTAGCTGAGGCTGTCCACAAACCGCGATCCTCTGGTCTCAGCCTCCCAAATGCTGGGATTACTAGCGTGCACCACCACACCCGGCTGTGATAATTTATTATAGAAGCCCTAGGAAACAAATAACAAGCTGGGGGTTTCCTTTTCTGAGAGGGAAGATGAATAAGGCACAAAGGTCACAAAAGCAGGAGTGAGGAATCTGGGTCCTGTTTCAGCCTGATGTTTATGGCTGCCCTGGCTCCTGCTTCTATTTTGTAAATCCAAGCCATGTTCCTCCTGCACCAGGCTTCATGTCATTTGGGGCAAAGCTGCATAGAGGGAGTGTCAATACTGAATAAATAATCATAATACCAATAAGAACAACTGACATTTGCATAGCCTTTACAGTTTACAGAGGGCTTTGCCTGCCTTCATTGCATTTTGTCTTTACCGTAACCCTTGGAGGTGGATGTTGGGATCCTCATTTTATATTAGAGATGAACCCTTAGACGTGTTAAAGGACCCGTGTGGGGCACTGTAACAGGTGTAGCTGAGCCAAGACTTCCCAAACCTTTGTCTTCTAGTTCCATGTCCATTTCTTTTTAATTGTGTGAATAATATCCTTTGATAATAGGATTCATTATATTGAATCTGTTTTTTTTTTTTTTTTTTTTTTTTTTGGTGGTACTGGGGTTCCTGGAAGCCCGTCTATCTCCGGACTAAACTCCCAGACCTATTTTATTTTTGGAAACAGGGTCTCCTAAGCCAGCACGGCTGGCTTCGAACCTGCGCGATCCTCCTGTCTCTGCCTCCCAAGCGCGGGGATTACAAGCGTGCGCCACCACGCCCGGCCTGAATCTGTTTTTTTTAATACTTTTAAAACAGGGATAGCCTTTGGCTGAGCTAGGATACTTGGTTTTCTTCTTCTCCCCAAAGTGTTCTCAGACTCAGCAGGGTTTGCAGTAGCAGAGAGGCTAATAGGAAATCCTGTTTATTCCAGGGTCTTTATTCTAAATGGTATCCATGTTAATCCTCTGTTATTGTTTGGTAGGCTACTGGGGAACGTGTGTGTGTGTGCACTTGTGTATGTGTGCATACATGTGGTCTGTACTCTACCAGCTGTTATCCCCCTCTGGTGGTCACTGACATAAATCTATCACACAATCATTTGAAATCCCTAGAAAGGAACATCACTGGGAGAGCACAGAGAGAGTCAACCTACTTAGCACAGTTTATGTTTGCACGTTTTCTTCTTAGGAGTTTCAGTGGAGGATACAGATCTCCAAAAGCACCCTTCTCCCTAGGGGAGGAAGACTATTTCATTAGTGGAAAGAAAGTGGACTTTGGAGTCTGACAGACATAGGATCACAACTCTGCTACTCAGTTTCTATATTAGTTTGAGTTATTTAACCTTACCAATCCACATGTGTATAATGAGATAATAACAGTTACTCTTTCCTGGAGGTAATCCATAAAGGTTATATAAAATAATGTACTTAAGGTACCTGGTACGTAGTAGATATTGTTTATTTTCTCTCTCTTATCCACTCAATTTATTCTGCTGTTACAATTTTGCTTTTACTGAATATCACACTTTTATTCAGGCAAGAGTTGGTAGTTCTACCACATTATTCTCTAATAACAAGGACCTTTTTGCAAAGGGAAAACCCAGGACTTGAAGAGAGGAAGAGAGGTATTCAGCGTCCACATCAAATCAGATTTGTGGCTTAAATGAAAATAGGAATGCTCATTTTCCTCCCTATGGTAGAAGGGGAAATAAGCTAATATTTATTGGGCCTCCTGCTTTAAGCCAGGGCCCTTGCTCGAGTGTGTTACTCATTTTGTTCTTACAACATGATGAGATTGGCGAAGCTATCCCCTTTTTATACATGAGGAAACAGACCTAGGGAATCCCAGTTGCTGTAGATCACATACCCAGGTTGCTTTTGTTCTGTCCTTTTCAGCCCTGCTATGCTGCTTCCCTAGAAATCCTGGGGAAGACGCAGCTCACAGAGAGCATGTGTAAGAATTAATCAAGAGGAGACTCATTATCACTTCGAGTTTCCAAAGAACACAGTGTATGTTTCCAGGTTGTTGTTTTTTGTTGGTCCTTTAGCTCCAATAGATGGAGTGGTTTGAATAGAACCTGAATAGAAATGTACCACAGGATACAAGGAGTTTCCCATTGGTCATGCCGTTTATGGACCTTAGGTCCATTATCATTTTGAGAAGTATTTGAGTAAGCCTTCCCAAGATGCTTAATGCAGTGCAAGTTGTTATTTGGAGAAAGCATTTGAGTAAAGATTGAGCAAAGTTTTGAATTAAATTGCAGACCTGTGCTTTGTTAATCAATTAACTACAGTTTTTGGTCATCTCTTCATGTCTTCAGAGTAGTGGAGGGACTCAGAGAAACGGAGTTGCAAAGGAAGCAGAATTGCAAACTTACTGAGGAGCCATGCATGATATAGAAAGACACTTGGGACATAGCATGTTTCCCTGATTGGTGATTGGGAAAACTATGTTCTAGTTCTTGATCCACCAGCTTTGAAACCTAGGAGAAGTCAGTGTTTCTCTGGGGCCCCTGTTATAAAATAAAAAGGTCAGACAAGATGATATCTATTCAGATATAAACATATGCTACTATTTTGTGTCTTAGTGTAGCCAGCAGGCCAGGGAAGTGAGGGGAAACAGCCTTATCAGACAAAACAAGAGGATTTAATCAAGGTTCAGAAAAGCTTTGGTGGCCATCTGTATATGCACAGTGGATGAGGAAATATTAGTGCAACTGCTTTGGAATTGATACAGAGGTTCTTCAAAAAACTAGGAATGGAGTCACTACATGACCTGCCAATACCACTCCTCAGTATCTTCCCAAAGGAATTGATGATAGGATACTCTCTTGATACACGCATTCCCATGTTTATATCATCACAATTCATAATGATAAAATTATGGAACCAATATAGGTATCTATTAACAGATAAATAGATAATGTAAATGTGGTATCTATACATACAATTACTCAGCCATATAGAAGAAAAATTATATCATTTACAGGAAAATAGAAGTATAAAATATTACACTAAGTGATATCAGCCAGTATTAGAAAGTCAAGGTTCAAATATTTTATCTCATTTGTGGAAGCTAGATAAAAAATAGGAAGCAGAGAGGTCTTTAATCAAATGAGGAGCTAAAACAATAAAATAGTAGAAGGGGTCTGGAGGAAAGAGGCAGAGAAAGGTAAGACGAGGACTGAGCAAAGGAACAGTTCAAATAACATTACATTTATACTAGGTTTCATTACCAATCTCACCAACATTTATGGAGAGAAAGTGTAGGAGGTGTGTATATGGAGGGAAACACACACGAAGTTGGCATGTATGTTTGTATCACTTTGACTCTCACTATGATGTATAATTACATTATACCAATCAATGTATTCAAAATAAGAAAATATTCTGAATGTCTATGAGCAATGTGGTTGGCATTAGCCCTTCCCAGTTCCCTCTGTTTTCCATTGTGCCTTGGGTTCATATTTAATAAAGACTTTACTAGGTTTTAGTGTCATTGACCTGCAAGCCCTTCATCAGACTGTGAGCTCTGTGTAGGAGGAGATCAACAATTCTTTCTGATAATGAGTGACTGAGTGGTAACTGAAAATATGAGTGCATCAACTACTAAAACTCATACTAAGAAGGAGAAAAAAAAGTAAGTTGGCATTTTCAGGTGACCTGGAAGTTATGCCTGTGGTTCTGGTCCAAAAAATTCTCACTTTTAGCCTCTTGACCTCTTGGAGTAGATATGTATGTGTGTAAGGCTGTTCTACAAATGATGTGAGGGGGGGGCAAGGCTACAGAGGCTCATTGGCCCCTGACCTTGACCAGGCTCCCATATCCACTGCTGGTATGGAGCCACACATGGCAAGCCTGGAAGTGTATGGACCTGACCTCACCCATACCAACGAACCAACCGTCATATCCAGCATTTCCCCTCTTATATCTGGAGATAGTCATCAGAGGCACTAACATGTTTTCAAACTTAGTACAAATTTTTTATATTTATAAATAATTTTTATTTGACTTATCCCTTCTTTCTCAACTTTTATTTTGATCTGGATACCAGGTTAATGAGGTGGGGAGTGAGGCTTGGGGAAGGAGGCTGAAGGGAGACCAAAGCTACACACGCAATATGGAAGACTCATAAAAGTGTTCATTGAGCACCCACTGTGTGCTTAACCTTGCATTCTGGGATTTATATACATTATTTGTAGTTCCTTAATAACTCTATAAAGAAAGTATGATTCTCTGATTTTTACAAAGACTTAGGTTCAGAGTGTTTAAATAAGTGTGAAAGGTCACACAGCTAATGAGAAGCAGGGCTGGGTGACTCCAGAGTCAGTATATCAATATTGCATCATTACTTCACCAAATTCTTTCTTTCCTTATTGCTTCTCTACATTAGATGTATTTTATATTTATCACTAAAATGTGCAAATGAAGACATAACACTTAGATGCCTAGCCCAGAGCTTGACACAAAACAAGAACTCAGCAGTCAATAGTTGCTGTTATTATTTTCACCTGGGAGTATCTTTAGATCTTGAAATGTGAAAGGAGAAGAAAATGAAGTTTGCTAATTGGACACAGCCTGGCATTTACATACCAGTATAAATATTATGACCATTGCTGGATGTGGTGGTTCATGCTTGTAATCCCAGTACTTGGGAGGCTGAGACAAGGGAATTGGAGGTTTGTGGTCAGAATCAACCATTTAGCAAGGCCCATTGCAGGTTAGTGAGACCCTTTTTCAAAATAAAATAGGGCTGGGGGTGTAGCTGAGAGGTAGAATGCTCCTAGGTTCAATTTCCAGAACCATGAAAAAATATGACCATTAAATTATGTAATACTTGACCTGGTAAGGAATGAGTAGCTGTTCTGGTTAAAGTTTGTATTTGTTCCACTGGGGTCAGGGGGTAAAGTTATGTTTGAATTTCAAAGTGATTTTTTCATTTCACTTTGAAATTAATTTTTATTGGCATCATTTAAGGGTGTCTATGCAATGCACTCAGGATGTTGTATGACATGGTTCAACATTCTAAAATCAACTTTTGAGCTTTACTTTGGAAACCAGTCTTGTATTCCATTAAAGAAGGGTGTTGAAGGTCCGTGTCCCTGTTCATGATTCTGAACTCAGAGCTATGGGAAGGTGGAAGCAGATGGTAACACATGGTCTCCCTCCTGTGTTTCCATTGCCTGCCTAAGCTAAGACCAGACTACTGTTAAAACAAGACTGGTTTGGGAGTTAGAAAATCTGGTTTAAGTTTCAATCTCTGTGGCCACAGGCATATCACCTAACTTTTTCATTTCAATGTTCCCATTGGTAAAATTGAGTTACTACATTTTGTCATTTCTGTCTCTGAAAGCTGCTGATTTCTTTGTGAGTAAATGAGATAGCAGATGCTAAAGTTGGGTATGAATGCCTTGTATGATTATGCCACTTTTATTGCCTCTCAGTCTTCTAATCATACATTTTGACTGTATCATTTTAATTCACCGAGGCACCCTAAGGCCTAATAACATATAATGTAGTGAGCAGGAAATCAAACAAACATATAAATGCACTGGGGAAAAAAAGAAACAACTTTTCTATGTGTTTTTTGCAAGTGCCTGTGTGGCCATATGGCTTATAGTGTGTCCCAAAGACAGAGAAAGATAATCACCACTGAGGGTCAGTCCCTGCCTGGAAGAAGAAATGGAGATGAAGAAGATCACATCTTACCCCATCCATAGGCTTCCAAGAAGTCCACTTTCTGGTCACAAGGCCTGATACCTCATTAACCTGAATTTTTATCATGTTATTTCTGTCTTTTACAGAATGGCTGTCTTCTCCCCTTTTGGGTTAATCATCCTTTCGATGATCTGGGATGTTGACATAGAATCCTGAGCTTTAAGTAATTCTTTTTCTAGTTATAGAATCTAATTTGACCCCTGATAGACTTATTTTCTTCATACACAAAATGTGCTCAGTAGTAATAATACCCTCACATGAGATGACTGAAAAGATAAACATTTTAAAAGGGGCTTCATAAAAGCATATGGATATTAGTTGTCATAGTTATTTCCTGACATGCTTTGGTCCAAGTAGTCCCTGAGCAGGTGCTGCCCCTTTTCTGTTCTTTGCCTTTGTATATTCTATTTCTTTTTACTGGGTTTATCTTCTTCTCTGTATTTTGCTGTTAAAATTGTACTCATTCTTTAAAGCACAGGTCAAACTCCACTTGATCTGACTAGCCCAACCATAGATGATTTCTTCCTAGTTATATCTCCTAGAAAATAGATTGTTTTAACTGTTTATCTTACAACCTCTTGCGCTGCAATTGTGTAGATATTTTATCTCACTTTTACTCTCCTAAATAGATGAAGTGATCTTGGATTATAGCTAGCACAGTCTCTAGTACACAATAGATGCCCAATACCTATTTTAATTGACATATAGTGTACATGTCATACAATGCCCATTCTCTTGGTTCCTATTCAAAATAAAAGTATTGCTGGTGGAGGTGACCCAGGAGGTCATAGGTGCTTTTATATAGATTAAGGTGATTGAACTTGGGTAGTAAAGTGGGAGTGTGAATAAAAAGCTGGGGAGCTCTTTCTCTTTTGAGTAGGAAATGGGAGTTATGAAAAACATATAATCACGGTAGTAGTTTTTCTTGGTCAAGTCTTGGTCTTGGAGATGCTATGGAAACAGTGCACTGACTTTAAAAGGTACCTATGAGCTCTGAAACAGGACAGCAGTTAAAATTCAGACATGAGGAATTGTGCAATATGTAGGCTTACCAGAAGGTGGCACACTGTCACTAAAGCCATGCATGGTCTGGTGGCTTGGCTCTGGGAATCCCCCATATTAGCCTGGGTATTCTGATTGGTAGCTCTCCTCTGAATTTCGTGTGGCTCAAAGCTTCTTCCCTTTTATCCACTTCCTTGTCCCCATTCCGCTATTCGTGATGTATGAAGCTGAAACTGAACCTGGTCAATGGAGAGTATAGCTTTTGGACTTCTACCTTAGGGAAGGCTCATGCTGAGATGAGACAGAGGTATTGCAACTGCCTTTCAGTTCGTGCATTGGCTCAGAACCAAACTCAAAGCACACCTTTGCACTGGAAGCTTCCATCTGAATTTTTAAGGAGAGAGAGAGAGAGAGAGAGAGAGAGAGAGAAAGAGAAAGAGGAAGAAGAAAGAGAAAGGAGGGTGTGGGGAGGTGAGCAGCCAGTGCCTTTTTGCATAAAGGAGGTAGAGGGAGAAAAATCACCTTCTCTTGAATATTTTTATTTTATTCTCTCTTCCTACTTATTATTCCTCATTATTCCTGATTTCTTATCTGAATGTCAAGAATAACACCTCTGTCTATTATGTTCTTCATCTCATTCCCATACAATGTTTTGTTTTATTTATAATGGTATTTATTATTTTCTTGTATTTCCACAAGATATCTCCAAGTAATATATATTTTTTATTCGACTGGTAAAAAACTTCTATGATTCTCTGCAGTCATTAGAGCTGTTTTGCATGCATCATTTAATTGTGCCCTCATATAGCTTTGAGAAGGTTTTGGGTATCCTTGTTAATGTTCCCATTGCACAGATGAAAAAAAAAACCCTCATATGCAAGGAGAATGAGAGATTGTATAAGAAATGCAAAAGTACGTTCATCTGGCACCTAATATATTTTACTGTTCTGTTTCATTGTGAAAGATGCAAACAAACCCCGAAAAGAAAGATGTGAATGACCCAATGTCTTACAGCCAAGGATGCTATATGCAGGGTTTGAATCAACATCTTATTCTCAGTGTAGTACTCTTTTATCCCACCAGCAAGTCTTCTCTAACAAGCCACTGCTGTCTATCCATCCCACTCATTTGCCACCGAGACTCTTCAGACTCTTGAGTGAGCATCAGTCAGCATTTGACTCAGGACCTCAGAGGTGAATGCATGAGGTATTCAGGAAAGCACATCAGGAATCATTTTTATGTTGAAAAGTGGATTTAAAAAGGCAGAACAGAAATCCAGAAAAATGTTAACAGTGAGCATTCAGGTAATAGAATTATGGGGTTGTTTGTGGGTATTTTTATGGTTTATGCATTTCTGAAATTACAATGAGATTTTATTATTTTATAACAAAAAATAAACATTAAACAGCAAAAAACCAAGAAAATATGAGATACAGGTACCAGGGGAGTTTGTGCACTGTGTGTATCAGTGGCAGCTACTGATGAATTGTATTAGATTGAACTGGGGCTGCATGGAGCAGGGACTGTGCTTTGGTCTTCTCCCCCATGATGGGACATTCTGTTGCCCTCTGGCTTCCATTTCTCCCCCCAAATTCCCCAGCCGGTGATTTGGGTAGCCCTCACTCACACCTTGCTCCTTCCCTGGAGCTGTGGTTGACTTCACAGGGCCCAGTCAGGCTGGGCAAGTGGGAAAGGACCCGGGGATCAGAGCCTCACTCTGTCTCACAGAATCCTGGGCCTCCTGAACTCCTCACTCTGCCTGCTGTGGACTTATGTAACACATTCACAGGACTTCATTTTCCAGTAGATTGAAAGCAAAGCCACTGTTGATTTTCTCCAAAAAGATCTATTTGGAAATGCAATTGCCTGGAATTACATGTGGCGCGAGAGGCCAGACCTTGCTGTAAATAACTTTCCTCTCAGCCATGCAGGAGCTGGCTGGCAGAGGTGTCTGTGCTTCAGATGTTGCTGTTTGGTGTGAAGCATGTGTGGCTATGTGTGTGCATGGTCTTGGGGCCTTTCCCACCTTGCTGCCACTTCTTACACATTTGCAGCTCTGCATCTGAATAAAGATGAGGGCGGAGAGGGGTCGGATTGGGAATATGTTGCTGGTATCAGCTGCTTAATATGGCTTATCCCTGGCTACCTCTCCACATGCCACTGCAGAGTCCTGGGTCTATGTGAGGTCCTGTGCCTCATGCATGTTGTGTAGGGTGGCGCAAAGAGCAAGCTGTAGGATTGGACACACCTGGGTTCTAGTCTCAAGCATGCCAATTACAACTTATGGAACCCTTGAAAATTGCTTACATCTCTGATCTCTCTTTATGTGTAAAAAACTAACAAAAACACAAACAACAACAAAACTAAAACCAAACGTGTGGTGCTATGTGTGGGAGTTTAAAGTATCTACCTTTCAGTGTTATTTTGAGAATTAAAGGAAGTAATGCTGTTGAAATCACAGTGCACATTGCCTGCCTCTTGGCGTGTGCTGTATAAATTTAGCTGAATTTTGTGCCCTGCCTTGCCTTCCATGGTGATTAAAATAAGAAGCAAAAACAATGGGCTTGGATGGTCCAAGCAAAGACTGAAATATGCAAAGTTTAGGATGTTTTACTTCTTCCTTCTATACTCTCTTTGTTTATAGATAGCCGCAGCATACCGACATGGTTCCTCTAAAGAAAGACTGGAATAAATTAGCTCATACTGTGGCAGATGGGACTGAGTTCTGTCTTCCTCTGGTGGGCATTTGTATTTTAAGAGTCCTGCCTCTAGGCAAGGAGAGAGCAGTGTTTAATCTAAAGATGGCAGCATTTGATGCAGGGTAGCATCTAGACATGGGAGCTGTTTTTAAGATTATAAGATCTGCCGGGCATGGTGGCGCACGCTTGTAATCCCCGCACTTGGGAGGCAGAGACAGGAGGATCACGCAGGTTCGAAGCCAGCTGCATGCGCTCTTAGGAGACCCTGTTTCCAAATAAAAATGTAAAAATAGATCTGGGAGTGTAGCCAGAGGTAGAAGGGCTTCCAGGAACCCCAGTACCACCAAAAAAAAAAAAAAAAAGATTATAAGATCTTACCACTTGTCTTGGCTATTTTACAGATTGGCCTTATCTTGCAGATATTTGAATGGGATCATGCATGACCTCAACTGGACATTTTTCTCTAAATCATGGGGTTTATTGTCCTTTGCACATTTCTCCATAAAGTCTAGGAAATAGTGCAGTCTATCTGGGTGTGGTAGTGCACATCTTTCATCCCTGTACTCGAGAGGCTGAGATAGGAGGATCGTAGGTTCACTGCCAGCCTCAGCAACCTAATTAAACCCTCCCCAGTTTATTGAGATGTTATTTCAAGGTAAAAAAAAAATAAAATAGGTCTGGCAGTAGAGCTCAAAGACAGAACAACCCAGGATTCAATATTTAGCATATGTCCCCCAAAAATCAATCTATAAAACTATAGACCACACCCTCAGAATAGGATTTCTAGATAATTCTGTAGATGGCATCCAACCATTCTCTTACTCAACAGCCATTGAAATCCTACTTCAGGATATAATAAATATAGCCTACATTTACTTAAATCTTTTGCAAAGCTCTTTTACATCTTATCTCATTTAATTTTCCCTATATATAGTAATGATGTTACTGCCATTATTATGCCATGATTATAGCTTAGTGCTTAAGAGAAAGGATCCTAGAGTCATGTTGCTGGGTTTGAATTTCAGCTCACTAGTCACTAGTGTAAACATGGGAAAGGTATTTCTCTGTGTCTTGATCTTCTTATACTTAAATCAGGAACATAATAAATACTATTACTTTTTAGGGTTATTCTGAGAACATAGTAACTCAATATTAAGTGTTTAGAAGGAGGTTTGGCTATTATTATCCCCATTAGACATCTGAGACCACTGAGATAGAGAAGAGGAAAGATGATTTCCCCAGCAATGTGCAGCTAGTGATGAGCAGGTCAACAATCCATGCCTTAGGACACGCAGCTTTAATCTTGCTATGAGAAAAATGTGCAGGATCATCTATTTCTTCTACATTTTCATCTCTCATGACAGCTATCAGTCATAAGTAACACCTTTCAGAATGGCTGAAAACCTTGGTGAGAACATTTGAAGAGTTGAAAATGTGTTGAATTAAACTCTAGTCCCTGAGAGCACGTTTAAAATGTTTCTTAGCTAGGAATGGTGGCGCATGCTTGTAATCCCAGTAATTGGGAGGCTGAGACAGGAGGATTGCAGGTTTGTAGCCAGCCTCAGCTACTTAGTGAGGCCCTCTACAACTTAGTGAGTCCCTGTTTTAAAATAACGAATAAAAAATAGGGCTGGGGGTGTAGCTCAGAAACAAAATGCCCCTGGGTTTAGTCCCCAGTACTGCAAAAAAAAAAAAAATGTTTCTTTACCAATTGGGGTCAATTTAGGTGCTTTCCAGCTATAGCTTAGGGAACAGTTAATGGGCTAATTAGTGAATGTCATTAGAACTAACATCCAGGCTAGAGTCATGTCCAGCATTGATTGTCACCACGGTCAGGTCTAGAGAGGCTTTGCTGCTAGATACAACCTCAAGCCAAGATTGAAACTGTGACATGCATAACTCAAGCATTGAGTTGCCATTTGGAAAAAATAAACAGTGATTTCAAAGAATATGGTAGCTAACTATTGATGGGATTAGGATAGAATGTGGAATAGAAGTTACATTTTCCAAAGTGTTTTTCTTTCCTGGTGTGATCTAGAACAATTCTTCAGTAGACCAAGTCCAACAAGGGTCCATGTCTTTTTGATGAAGAGGATGGGGTAGATGAGGAGGGTTGTCACCAAGTTTTTCTTTACTCTTTCTCCATTTCTCCTGGCATTCTTTACTATAATTCCTACATTTCTGTCGTGGGTTTATTCTTTACAACACTGCTAGTGTTTACTTTAAAAGATTAATTTTCATCCAAGAAGACAGTATCATAAATGAAATCATGTAGCATATTATATGGAAGTCTCTTTTTTCCTATTCAGATACAGCAGCCAACTACTCTATTACTAATTAAGAACTAGAATATAGGCAAGGCACCTTGGGAGGATAGAGGGTAGATATTATTTGCAGATTCACCATTTTACAAAAGACCAGGCCTACTCTATGCTTTTAACAAAGAGCTGCTGGGAGAAGTTCTGAGTAAAGTTAAGTTAGAACAGGGAATTGTGATCCAGCCTAAGAGCACGTTCCACTCACGAAAGATAATTAAACATTAGTTCTCCTTCCTTTCCTTCTTCTAGCATAAGAAAAAGCATCCCACTTATGGGTTGAATGGTGTCTTCCAAAGATGTTGAAGTCTTAACCCCAGTTGCTATCAGTATGACCTTATTTGGAAACAAGGTTTATGCTGATGATCAAGTTAAGATGATGTCATTAGGTTGGTCCCCAATCCCGTATGAGTGTGTCCTCACAGAGGATGGACATTGATGCCATGGCAGGTGCATGGGGAGAATGTGAAGTGAACATGAAGGTTGAAAACTGAAGTGATATTTTTGTAATCCAAAAAATGCCAAAGATTGTTGACAAATTGCCAGAAGTTGGAAAAGAGACTTGCAATCAAGTCTCCCTCACGTCCTTCAGAAGGAACTGGTCCTGGCAACAACTTGATCTTGGCCTTCTGGCCTTCAGAATTGGGATACAATGAGATTCTGTTGCTTAAGCCACACAGTTTGCAGCCCTTTGTTTAGAATATCCCTAACAAACTGATACAGCACTCAGCCCAGATGAGAGTTCAGCCTCCCTTTTTTAATTCTTTCAGTAAACATCAGGTAAGAAGCTAATGTATCCCAGGCACAATGCCCAGCACTAGAAACAGATAAAATCATCACTTTTAAGGAGTTTTGAGATTAGCAGAGATAAAAGTAAGTAAATATGTCACTCCTAGAAGTATGTGAGGTAGTTAATGCCTATTCCTCCCTCTAGACTGTTGGCTCTCTACCTTGGCCATACTCTAGACTCTCTTGGGAACTTCAACAAAAATATCTATGTCTATGTCCTAATCTCAGACAATTTGATTGCATTGGTCTGTGGTGGTAATATGGCACTAGGATTTTATGGCTCTTCCTAAGAAATTTCAAAAGGCTGCAATTGTTGAGAACCATTGTTATAAAATACACCTATTATCAGACCAATTAAATTGTTATAATAATGATATTTTTATTTTTATTTACTTACTTTTTGGCACTGAAGATTGAACCCAGGGGAATTCTATCTCTGAGCTATATACCCCAGTCCATCCTTCCTTCCTTCTTTTCTTTCTTTCTTTCTTTCTTTCTTTCTTTCTTTCTTTCTTTTTTCTTTCATTCTTTCTGAAAAAAGGTTTCACTAAATTGCAGGTGGCTTCACTAAGTTGCTGAGGCTGGCTACAAACCCACAATCCTCCTGTTCAGCCTCCCAAGAACTGGGATAACAAGCATTCACTACCATCCCTGGCTAATAATAATATTTTTTAAAAGTTTTCTAGGTGATTCTAACATGTAGCCAGGTTTGAGAATAACTGAATTTCCTGGGAAGTAGGTATTTATCTTGTTTAATGTTGTGTTCTCTCCATGGTGCTTTGCACAGGAAAAGGAGTTGGTGACCAGTATCTGTGATGAGGAAGCATAAGTTGCAATGGGCGCATAGAGAATGAGTACCCAGGGTAATTACTAGAGAGCTGAGACTCAAAGATGAGTTTGATGTATCCAGGTAAGGACGTATGAGAAGAGCATCCTTGGCTGAAGGAGCAGCATGTGTGTGGGAGAGAGGCACCAGTGGTAGCTCTACATGGCTAGAGAGACATCAGTGGGTGGTGAGAGGTGAGACTGGGAAGGTAAGCAAAAGTTGGGTCATAAAGAACCCGGTAAGCTGTGAAAAGGGTTTTGGGTCTCTAGGGACTTGTCTAGGTTGCCCTGGGTGCATAGCCAGGGACTTGCAAGGCTGCTTTTGACACCTTGTTATTGGTGCCCATGTGAGTTCAATTGTGGACTTAGAGTCTCATATTTGTTCTCTTTGAGGAGAAGACTAAAGTGATTATGCTGACTTGGAACCTATGCTTTCAGCCTATCTCATGTGAAGACCACTGTCATCTTCCTAGATAAACCACAGATTATGTAACTTTATTGTGCTTCCTCAATGTGGCACTGTCCCCAAGATACAATGATGTTTCCCACCTTCCTTCAACTCTCCCATATCTTGTGTGGATCTGGGGGAGCTTTTGTGTCCCTCATTTTTCATCCTGATTGGAATGCAGCTTTACCTGGATAAGTATGGAGGGGAAGATGAAGGAAGAGAATGCCCTGTGTGATCTTCCCTGGCTGGTCAACATTAGGAAGACCCATTTGGCAGAGCAGGGTGAGGGACCAAACTCTCCATCCCAGAGGTTTGCACACATCTCTTTTGGGTATACAATTGTCCAAGCTGTGCTGTTGCCAGCAGTGCCCAATTTAGGACTCTGTAGATTTCATTAACAGCCTGCCTGCTCCGCTCTGAGTCCTTAATGAACATGTTAAATAAAATTTGACGTTATTATTGCCATTTGTACAGCACTTCATATTTACAAAGTGCCTTCAGAACATTTTTATTATCTTCCAAGCAGTAGCCCAAGAAGTCGATTAGCACCACTGTCCCCATTCTACAGAGGAGGCCCTTGGGAGTTCATGGATTTGCTGGAAGCCCTGTAGCTAGCCACCTTTCCCCCATTGTCAGATCACTCTCCTTCTTTCTCTCAAAACTCAGCTCATTGTGCCACACTCTCTTCCTTCAAATCCTTCTCATCTGTACTGCCCTCCCTCCAGATTTCAGGATCTGGTCTCTCAATATTATTCCTCGTTGTCATCCTTACAATTGTGTGTTTTCAGTTCAGGAAAACCTTAGTCTATTCTCTTAGTCCATTTGAATGAATTTGCAAGTAAAATGTCCTGATAGACATCAAATGTCTCGCTGACCATCCAAACACACAGCGTTCTCCAGCTGTTCCTGTCTACTCGGCCTCTTTCATGAGCCTGTCAGCAGCATGGTATATGTGTCTGGCATGATCTGGCCTTTGTAAACAATTGTAGAGCAAACAGCACTTTTGTCTCACTGAATGTGACAACCTCTTTCTTTACTGTAAGGAACCTCAAATAAGAAGGTCCATGTGACTACCTCTCTGAGAACTTGAAAATAAACCTTATAAAGAAAGGCACAGAGGGTTGCTCATATTTGCTTCTTTTAATCTTGTCAGAACAGTTGAATAAGGCACATTAATATACTCCCTGAGCTTGCTGGACCTTGGTTTTCTCATACATTAAATGGGGATATTAATAGAAATATAGGTATTTAAAGACTTTTCTGCTTTAATGGTCTAAGCATTGGGGAAAGTGCCTTTCATGATGCTGTTTTTTAATTTCATACTTGAAATGTACATTACAGGTCCCTTATCTTTTCTGTTATTGTATTTCTATGTTGGCTTCTCTGTGCATCCTCCACTTCCATTTTTTATTTTTCTGGTTGAGTTTCTCTTCTCTTCCATAACTTCTTTCATTTTCACTCATTTTTCCCTCTTCTACACCTTCCATAAATCTCACTAACCTCTTGTTCTATTTCTTATCCCAGCCTGTGGAACAGTCTCCTTATATGATTCCCCATATGATTCCTGCCTTTCCTCTCCAGTCCTTGCAGAATTGCTTTTTGTAAATGCTAGATGGAGGATTCACGGAAGTGTCACATAGAGAGAAATGATGATGATGGTGATGGAGAGACTTTGTTGCTATGTGATAAAGGATGTGGGGTGATGGTGAACCCGTGGAGAGATTCATTGGAGGAGCTACTGTAGGGTCAGGAGCAGATGACACTGAGGGGTACAGAGTGGGTCCAAATATGGTTTGATAATCCACTGTAGTTCTTTAAATAGAAAGAACATTGAACTGAGAATTAGAATTATCAGCCACTGGCTATAAAGCATCTGAGACCACAGCCTACTTATAGGCTAACACATTATTTTTACACAGGTATAAATATTATAAATACATGCATATATGTGTGGATATGTATGTTTATATACATATATGTATAAATATATGCATGTGTATACACAAACACATACACATACATATACTACCATTAGTATATTCAGTGACAAAAGACACAAGACTTGGACCAAACTCAAAGATCATTGATTACTTGTTGTAAAAGCAGAAGCCAGAGAAATATCTTGTTTCAGTTCTGAGACCAAGTGTCACAAGTGAGAGACAGATGGCACCTATATATGTTGTGGATTGTGTTGAAGGTCAATATATGTTGAGATAATATATGTGAGATAATCATAGTGAATTATCTACTTAAATGACTACCCAGTATAAAAAAAGAGCTTAGATAGCTTTAGAGACATGAAAATATGGGATGTATTTACCAACTCTTCTAGATCTAAACCTAGACTCAGCCAGCACTAATCAATCTGGGTTTTCTGGCACAAAATCTAGGCATTTTGTACAATACTGATTATTACCAAAATCCCCTCTGGCTATATGGAATAATATTTCTCACATTTCCTTTTCAGTTCTATCTTTCCTACTCCCGTGAGTCTGTGTATCTATTTATATCTTTATCTCTCTCCAAGTGAGGCAAAAAAGAGAACCTGTCTTCTGAGACAATTTCGTGGTTTGAGGTTTTCTTATGAAGCAAGGTCCTAATCCTACCAAACAACCTTCTCAATTTAATCTTTAATCCATGATAACTTTAGACATTAACTTAGAGATGCTTCCCTTCTAAACAGGGATTAAGGGAAAAATAGTCACCCCTTATTACATATCCTTCTCACTGTTGGCTATGAAGGGATTCCCCACACTTCCCTCCAGTGCTGTGTTGCAACCATCCGAAGAGGAGAGTTCCAAGGAGATCTGACGACAGGAAATGTGTGCTTGGGGAAGGAAATACTGCATCCGATTAAATGCAGTCTGAGATTCTTCCAGCTCTGACATCAGGCCAGGACTGCTTCGTAGGCAGTCAAGAGATGTCCCATTTGAGGGGTAGAGTAAACCTAGACTCTATCCCCAACACAGGTAGCCTTCTGCTCTTGTGACCTATACTTCAACCTCTATATTTATTGAGTGGGTATATGGGACACTTGAAGTGTGCTGGAGTTCCTGCTAGAGACATGGTTACATTTTACTGATACTGAAATGAAAAGAATCAAGAGAATAGTGGGAAAAGTGTATGAGTTTTGAGTAGTGGATGCTGATTCATTATGTTGGTTTTGAACAAGTAACCTGGCCTCTTTGTGCCTTGGATATCCTTTTTAGAAAAGCAAGAAGATTCATGCCTGCTTGACTGTCTATCTTGCGAATGTTTCTTGAGTTCATGTTCAGTGTATGAGGTGCTCGAAGGAGAGATGCTGATTGAATACGAACTTTACCTTCACTGCTCTAAATATCCTCACCCTCTCCTATTCCAACCTGTGGAAGGGACTCCCTCTGTTTCTGACTGATCATCCCACAGGACTTCTTCCTTTTCCCCCCAGCCCCTGTAGGATTACTCTTCAGTGCCTGATGCAAGATTTTGGTGGAGTATGGGATATAAAGGAGAGGGGATGATAATAAAAGACCAAGCACCCCCTCACTTTGTCACTGGGTGGTAGAAGGTGTGAGCTGATGGTAAGGTTATGAAGAGCTGAGGGGATTTGGGATCCTTTGATTCAGAAAATGTAAGGATATAGAAAAACAAACTCTTTCTTTTTTTTTTTTTTTACTATACTTTCACAGTCCAGAATCCTTACTTGACCTCCACTCACCAAAATGTGCGAAGAATTCCCACCAAGCAATCCTCCAGTGAATGCCTGTTCGATGTCAGTGTCCTCTCATTCAATTCAGTTCTGACATTTATTTACCTGGAGATAGCATCAGATTCCATAGGTTGAAATCTCAGTCCCACAAAACCACACCCTACTTCAGTGACCTGTCACGGGTCCCAGGTTGTGACCTGAACTTATGACCAGCTGGCTATAAAGTGAACTCCTCCTTGGGTTTGCTTAATTTTTTAGAGCATATAATAGAACTGAGATAAACACTTTCTTTACATTTGAACATTTTTTTTTTGGTGGTACTGGGAGTAGAACCCAGGGGCTTTTACCTCCAGGCTGTACTCCTAGATCTATTTTATATTTTATTTGGAAACAGGGTCTCACTAAGTTGTGGAGAGCCTCACTAAGTAGCTGAGGCTGGCTTCGAACCCGTGCCGTCCTCCTGTCTCAGCCTCCCAAGTGCGAGGATTACAAGCGTGCACCACTATGCCTGGCTTGTACATTTACTTTAAAGGTTATCGCAAAGTGTATAGATGAACAGCCAGATGGAAGAGATGGTAGAAAGAGGTGTGGAAGAAACGAGATGGAGCATCCATGGCCATCTTTAGATTCTCCACTCTCCAGAAATTTCTTCATGTTTGGCAATCCAGGAGCACCATAAACCCTGTCTTTTGGGTTTTTATGGATGCTTCATCTATTAGGTATTGGCCATTCATCATAAATTTCTTCAACCCTTGTGATTGGTATATGAGGTGAAACTCCCAATATACAACCAGTTGTTTTTGGTCTTTCAGGTGTCCAGTCACCACCTGAAGCTACCTGGTGGCCAGAAACCACCCCTCACTCTGGAGAGTGCAAATATTATAGGAGCTATATACCAGGAAACAGGACAAAGACCAAATATATACTTCATAATCATAGAAAGCTACTTTCTGGTCAGGAGTATGTGACACTGAGAGGTACAGAATAGGTCAAAACAGGACTGGCTATATACATGGGGTCAAGGGTAACAGAAAGAAATTATGAACTGCGTCTGAGATTTTGTCCCTCTTGGGTTACTAATTAACTGATATGTGGCTCATGTACTGAGAAGACATCTGGTAGTTTATGATATTGGGATTTTTTTTCTTTTTACTTTCTATGAGCCTCTGAAGACTTTGGAAGTTTACCAAAGGACTACCCAGCTAGGCTGCATGTTCCTTTCCTTTCTAAGCCCCTGACTCCTTACAGAAATATTTATTTATACTTCATTGTAACCAAAGATAAGCATCTCTGAAATCAAGCCTGTTGGCACATGTCTAAACATTCTTTAACTGAGAGAGAGCTATTCAGAAAAACATTTTTAAGTGTTCATAAACTAAGACATAGTTGTCAAATTCTAATCCAAGGCTTAAATCAGGATTCTGACACACCAATGTTTTGGGATGTTCTACTGTAGATAAGCTTATTTTCTGGTACAACTTTCATGGACTATAGTGTGTGTGTGTGTGTGTGTGTGTGTGTGTGTGTGTGTGTGTGTGTGTTTAACTGTGTAAGATGCTTTCACTGAGCACTGGAAAGCTCAGTGAAAAGGCACTGGAGAGTTTTAGATCATTATCCTGGAGTTATTTAAACGTATAATTAACAAAAGCTGTATTGGAGGAGGAGATAGACCATCTCCAGAACCATACTGCTGATCATGCTGATCATGAGTCTACTCCAGATATTAATTCCTTACTGAGTGCAGTGGTGGCCACATGGATGCATCTTTATTCCCTTCTTTTTCTCAGCACAGAGATTCTTTCAAAGATATCTCAGATGAAAAATTTTGCTGCTATATTCGGCGTGCTATTCAATCCGTTTGGGTGTTCTCTCAGGTTCTGACCTAGTTTGCATTCAGGTAAACCTGGCAATGGGACTTTTGCTCTTTCCTAGGGGGCTCTTCCAATCTGTCCACCCAGCAGTTAGAGAACAGAGCTCTGGTGTAGTATAAAAAGTAAAATATATATATTTGTAGAACTGTGGGACAAAGAGAAAGATGGATGTGACACATTGACTGGTCTCAAGGGTGCAGCAGGGTGTAGCATCAAGGCTCTTGTATCTGTTTTCCTCCAGCTGTAAAGCATGACTGTAACCTCTGAGAACTTCCAGGACCCAAATCCTTATTTTCTTTTGCCTAAGAAAATTCAATTAGCAATAAAAAATAATTGTAGTATGCATTTCCATTAATACAATTTAGCAAGTCTGTGAAGTCAGACTTGATCTAAGATCAGCTTTTCTTCCATGGGGCAGGTCATGCTTTGGGGATGGGAAGAACTGGATCTCAACTCCAATGTTGCACTTAACAGTCTTTTGATCTTTAAATTTCCTCATGATAAAATTAGGAGAATAACATTTTCCCATGGGCTAGCATGAGAGAGAAATGAGATAGAGCCCCAGGCATTTGTCAGTGCCTGGTCATTTGCTTTCTTTTTCTAAGAAGGAGAGTCAGCTTTCTTGTCTTCTCCTGAGATCCTTTGGTTTCCATTGGATCTCTTGATTATCCATATGGAATAAGCGTGATACTGTCAATCTTCAAGGTATCCACTTTCTCTCCTCTCTGTTGCAGAGATGAGGTTTTTACAGAGGCAGAATGGTAGAGCCCCAAGGGTGGCTGCCACCAGGTGCCACATCACTCCGTGTTTACGGGTTTGCTCTGATAAGCAGATGGGGGAGATTCATCCACTTTGCCTTTCTTATTGAAGACATTATAATTCAGCAAATGAGACACCAAGAATAATTGTACTACAAACTGACGCTAACTGCAATGAGAAAGGACCTTCTCTGCTTCCCCTGTCTCAGATTGCACACCAGGATGTGCTAATTAAAGCATCTGTCTCTCCCTAGCTCCCATTATCAGATGTCTTAATTTATTTACTTATTAAAAATAAGAGGAGAATTTGTACTTTGGTCCTTGTTCCCCTTTATTTTACCTTCATCATTGCACATCAAATAATCTCTTGGTAAAATGAATAAATGAAATGACTCTAATTAAATATAATTCTTATTTGGTATAGTGGTCTTCTACCATCAGAAGTTCTAACAACAATGACCTTGTAGCTTCGGATACATGTTCTAGGGTGAATGTCTCTTCCTTATTCAGAAAGGCTTTGAACACATACTGGTTTAGGAATGATGATAACAATGGTGTTCATCACCAGCAAATGATCCAATATTTTTCCACACATTGAGGATCAAGATGCCTGTCTCAGGATAAGACATTTTGGCCTCAGAATGTATTATTTTCCAAGGATCTTTTCTATATTGTGACTATCTGGAGTTAACTACAACTTCTGTTCTAGATAGATTTGGAAGTACTAAACTTAATCATCCACAATTTGGCGTCAGTATGTATCTGTATGAATTCAACTCAGTGATAGTCTCTTGCTTACTTATTCATTCAACAAACCAGTTAAACAGATGAGCTAAGTCTCTGGGTAATCTAGCAGTAAATAAGAAAGAGGCAGGAATGAGCTTGGATTGGGTGAGGGCCATTCAGGTCACTAGTTATTTTGGTGAGTCTACTTGAAGGGAAAATAGGGAATGAGTTTGGATAGACAAATTTCCCAAACACAGGTGTATGTATATTACCATCTGCCAAAAACACATGCATATCATTCCTGCTTTTCTCATGTTTTTTTTCTTTGGTGGTATTTGGGATGGAACCCTTCTACCTCCAGGCTACACTCCCAGACCTATTTTATATTTTATTTGGAAACAGGGTCTCTTAAGCCAGCAAGGCTGGCTTTGAACCTGTGCGATCCTCCTGTCTCCTCCCAAGCGCGGGGATTACAAATGTGCACCACCATGCCCGGCAAGCTTTTCTCATTTTTAATTAGGGGTTGTTTTATTAAATGAATTAGAGGAGGAAAAGGCCTTGGCTCTAAGTACAGTAGCTCTCTGAGCCCTGTATGTCTGGGAACCCAATATCTTCTCTTTCACCCTTAGACAATACTCACTTGACAGCTTTCATCCCTAAATTGCTTTTCACTTACCTTCGCTGCCTGCTTCTATCATGAAACATGACAACAAAACTCCCTTTGCTGAGTTACCCTGCCAAAGGGTCACTGTACAGTATTTCAAACATATCCTAAGGTATCTTTCTCATTCTTGGTAAAAGTCTCTGGATGTAATCTTGTGCTAATTTAAGAATAATCTAATAATGATCTCCACCTTGGTAACAGAAATTGAGTTGGTGTGGTGCCTCAGACACAGAAGCCGTTTCCCTATGACTGAGGAACTGTTCTGGGGGCCTACCTCACTATACTCTATGAACAATGGTTTTTAAATGGAAGAATTATGTGCTTCTTCTGGAATTCTGTTCTTCTATTTCTTTTTCTTTATTTTATTATTTTCATTTATTTTTTATTGGTGCATTGTAGTCATACATCTTAAGTACAAGCTGGTAGAGGCATACATGCACGCATCACTAATTTACCCTTCTCCATTTCCCACTCCATTCTCTCCCTTCATGTTTGGCTTAGTGATTGACTTTGAAATGCTTGTAAATAAAAACTAGGGGTGTCCCTCTTTCTCCTTCCATCCCATTCAGTTATTTGATCATCTATGGTTTCTCCTTCTTTATCTAGAGTTCCTACTATGACCCGTTTTCTCCCTAAGAAGAACAAAATTATGCCATTTGCAGGGAAATGGATGGACCTAGAGAACATTATGCTAAGTAAGATTAGTCAGTCACAAAAAGTTAAAAAAATTGGATGCTCTCCCTAATAAGTTCTGCTGTTTCTTTAAGCATCAACGACACATTACACACATATATATCATTACTATAACTTATGTCTACTACGTAATAGGTTCTCAATAAATTATTTTAATGTCTTCCATGATGGTGTACACATAGCAGATCTTCAATATATTCTTATGTCTTAAGTGTAATAAAGGTAAAGATGGAAACCAAGTGTAATATAGAAGAAAGATGCAACATTTATATTCATAGATATGGTAGAGAGACCAATAGGAGTCGTAGCAATCTCTTCTTTCCTCATAATCATAATGACCATGTCTGGCTTCTTTTAGACATGGCAGGGATTCAGTAAATTTTGCTGAATATATATGCTTAGTGTTTAAAGGTATTGACCTCTTCCAAACAGCCATTTTATACCATTTTGGATAGATCACTATGTAAAATAGAGAAATTCAGTACTGTCCCTTTAGAAAATGCTCCTAAATTTTTATCTGTGGGAATTGACTATTGCTATTTCTCATTTTATAATGTCTATTTATTTATAGATTTGTTTGCCAACTATTTAAGTTTTACATTTGAAAAGAATTTTTAGTGAACACATTTGTAACTAGGGAATGGGGCAGGAGGCTGATGGGATAACTGAAAGGGAAAATAAATCTTAATAATAATAAATTTGTAATCTTAGAGTCACTTAGGAAAGACAATTCAGAAGTCATTGATCTATACCAGCTGAAGGGACTGGAGTCTCTGGACACTTAAACTGGGCAAGTTTGACTTCATCTATCTTTCTCAAAGAAACATAATTATGTTTTTATTCTTAATACTTTTAAATTAGAATTATATGAGGAAAATACAAAAGAAAATTCCTAATGTAAATGACATACATCCACAAATATATCCTAGCCAGTCACTTAGTCAAATTCAAGGAGGAAAGGAGGAGGGAATGAGGTGGGAATTTGGGAAGGGCTAAATGTGTGATGTGTGTATGTATGCCTCTTCCATTCTGTACCTCATAATGATGTATGATTACAATGCACCAATAAATTAAAGAGAAAATCAAAATACATAAGAGCAATGTGTATACATTGTAAAAATATTTAAAGTCTTCTCAAACCACACAAAAACAATCTCTTTGAATCTCCTCTAGTGATGAAATGTTAATATGCTATCATTCTTTGTTTTTCTGTCTTTCTTCATTTATAAATTTTAGACTGTATCTCCTGACTCCTTGTTATGTGGGATTTAGAGCCATATACTTAAATGCTGTTTTCTGTTCCTCCCTCCTGCTCCAGGAAGTCCATCTTTCATACTAATTCCCATTATCAAGGCGCAATGACATTCATGTTAAGTTTTCTCTATTTTTTTCTGCCATATAGCTGATTCTAAAGAGTACATTTAGATGGGAGGCCTACTATTTATTTTTGTCCATTTGTTTATTTCAACAAATATTGAGTGACTATTTTATAATAGGTAGGGACCTATGTGCAAAGCACCTGCAGCTAGTTACAAAATTCTGTAGAAAACAATTAAATAGATGCGGGGCAGGAAGAGATACAAAATGCATACCTCAATTATGTATCTACACATTTATTAAAAACAGAATTAGATGAATAGACTTATGTGCAATGGTACAACATGGTACTATGTAGGGGAAAAAAGCATCCTGGAAATGTCTTACATGCCTAAATATTAGCAAATATTAAATATATTATGGATCTGATATGTGATGGAAACCGAACCATTAAAATTAAATTTGGGGGAATAATAAATGCCATGATAAGATATCATGATTAGTAATTTAATAAAAAACATAAGGCTTGATCTGTTGCATTATCTCAATTAAAAAAATATACAAGATACCTGAGAAGGAATTATCACAAGTGACCATGATCCTTCCTTCCTCCCTTGCCCCTTTCTCGATCCCTCCCTTCTCTTTTTCCCTCCTCCTTTCCTTTCTTTTCTGTGGCACAGAGGATTGAACCCAGGGGCATTCTACCTCCAAGCTATACTCTCCAAGCATTTTATTTTATTTTATTTTATTTTATTTTTGTGGTAACAGGAATGGAACCCAGGGGCTTTCTACCTCTGGGCTACATTCTCAGACCTATTTTATATTTTATTTGGAAACAGGGTCTCACTGAGTTGCTGAGAGCCTCACTAAGTAGCTGAGGCTGGCTTTGAACCTGTGATAATCTCCTGTCTCAGCCTCCCAAGTGCTGGAATTAGTAGCGTGCGCCACCACACTCAGCCCTAATTTATTTTATTTGGAAACAAGGTCTCACTAAGTTTCTGAGACTGGTTTTGAATCTATAATCTTCCTGTCTTGGACTCTCAAGTACTGACGTTACAGGCGTGTGCCACCAAGTCTGACTTAACATTTCTTTTTTATATTTACTTTCAGTGAGCAAGAATTGTATTTATACTACAGACAAAAAACAAACAAACCCCAAACCAACTATCTACCTTATTATTATTATAAAAATAAAAGCTCCCATAGAGTCATTGCTTCAAGGAGCATGAGCAGATAGTCTGGAAGGAGGTGGCATATTTTAAGAGGCTGCCATAATGTAAAGGTGGAGTGAAACCTGTGCTTCAGAGGGATCAGAATGATATTATGAGGGAGTGTCTGCATCCTAAGAGACTTCCCAGGTAGCATTGAGTTGTGCCACGAAGACTCAGTAGATTTTTATCAGGAGAGGGAAGTGTTCTTGACATGAAGACATGAAACTGAATGATGAGAGGTGAGTTCTCTGGAGTCCTGGAATAGAGTGTGGGCTAAAAGACACAAAAAGGAACTAGGCTGACAAAGTAGTCTAATCGCTTTTAGAGAGCTTTGGATGCTTGGCTGAGGAATTAGAATTTTATTTGAAGCCAGTGGGAAACTACAAAGAATTTTTAAAGAGGAAGATGGTCTTGAATTGTATTTTGGGACTGAAAGTAAAGAGAGCAATTTTTAAGACTGAGATAGACCAGGAGCCAGAACCCTATCTCTAACAGTTTCTAGGGGTAACTTCTTGGGGAAGCCACTTAACTTTTCTGTATTTCCTTATCCTAGGGGGGGCAGTAATTTTAACTTTATAGTGTAAATATGAGGATTAAACAACCTAATATAGAGTTTCAAAATCATTAATAATAAATAGATCTTTTAAAAAGATCTGAAGCACCCACCCCCAGTCTATGTTCAGTTATCTTTATATAGTATTAAAATATTTACAAAATAAAATTTATCATTTTTTTTTAGTTTCATGCTGTTACAGGTATAAAATCAAAACAAGATTGCATAATAAAAACAACACAAGAACAACATAATGAAGCAGTATTAATTTATATAAAGTTAGTAATATTTGTAAAAATACATATTAAATTTGGCCTTTCTCATACTCTGAGCTATATGTTAACTCAGTTTTCTCCCCACTTTTACTCCAACTCATTTTTTGTGTAATGAGCAGTGGAATTATTTGGCCTTTTCTTAGCATGAATTATATTTTAAATGTATTGGCCCACATTTGTTTTTTTCTTCACCCACCAATGACTATTAATATCCTACCACTGGCACCATTATAGTTATAGACACATATACAAGTATGAGAATTGAAATTACATAGATGTACTCAATTGTAATGGGGTCATCTAATTTTTTTTTTTTTTTGCAGTACTAGGAATGGAATCCAGGGGTATTCTACCTCCGAGCTACATACCTAGCCCTATATTTTATTCTTTATTTTGAAACAGGGTCTCACTGAGTTGCAAAGGGCCTCACTAAGTAGCTGAGGCTATCTGTGCACTGTGATTCTCCTGTCTTAGCTTCCCAAACGCTGCGATTACAAGCGTACACCACCACGCCCAGCTCTAAATTATTTTTAAAATATTATCAATATCAAAATTTGGTTCATACTTACACACATATAGAGAAATTTCTTGTGGATCTATACCTCTTCTCTATTCTGTATTAAAACACATATATGTGCATGCACATCTTATTTTTAATGGTAGTTTTATAATTGTTAATGGTTTTGATTAGGCAGGTATATCAGTTGACTGTCGTGGTTGTAACAAACAATCCCCAAATTCAGTGACTTTAAACAGCCAGACACCGTTCTTGAGTTGATGGGAATGATTTGCTGATATAGTCTGGGGGTATAGTGGGGCTCTTTCAAGTGTCTGTGGCCAACTGCAAGTGGGCTGCTTAGCTTTTAGATCATGGATGGACCCTCACATCTTTAGATCCTTAGATTAGGTGTTGGCATGGGCTTATTTTTAGGGTAGTCTGGACACATTCTTGTTGTAATCAGAGAAGATAAGAAAAAAATTGGACATGTACAAGGTCTTTTGAGGCCTCAGGCTGGCACTTGTATACTGACACTTTTGCTGCATTTTGTTGACTAAAGCAAGTCACTGGGCCAACTGGATTTCGAGGCTAGGGAAATAGACTTCTCAGTCTACTTCTAGAAGAGAGAAGCTACAAAATCGCAATCCAAATGTGTGATTGGGCCAGTTTCTCAAACTCTCTAACACAGTGAATAAGAAGCTGTGTATGGAATTCTGTTAGGAAGTACTAACTAGCCTTTTTGGTGAAAGAGATACTGCCTTAGGAAGGAATGGATTGTGAAATATCCCACCAGTCATTTGATGTAGAGGTGAAAAAGAGGGGAGAGCTGACCCCAAGAAACCTTAGGGAACTTCGGTAGCTGAGAAGATGGTGAAGGTACTGAGATAAGACCTTCAGAAATAAAAGTAGGGTATAGCTTGAGGGTACAAAATAACAGGGGAAAGATGGAGGGAGATTAGAAGTTCAGAATTCAGCTGGAATTCTTTCCATAAAGAGGGTCCTCTCTACTTGGTTGCACGTTAAAAGCGCCTATGGATTTAAAAGGATTGATCATTGAGCCTCATCTCATTGATTAAATTCAAATTTATGGAAATGGAGCCTAATACTATTAAAATATTCACAGGAAATTCTAATATACAGCAAGTTTGGAATTATCTAGATCAGTATTTTCCTGTGCATGCATCAAAATCACCTGTGTACATTATAAACAATACTGATGCCTGTTCTACATAGCAGAGTATCTATTTTATAGGCCCATAATAGATCCTTGGCATCTGTATAAAAATAAAATTTGTCTGGGTAAATTTAATGTACGGCCAGTGTTGAGAACCACTGACCTAGATAGTTAATTTTCACTATGAATAATCAGTGTTTCAGGGTCACAAGCCATGACAAAGGGACACTAAGACACAGTTTTTTTTTTATTTTAAGCTCTGGGTAGGTCTAGAATTAGCATGAAATTGGTGGGTGCCAGCCAGGGCATGCAGATAGGAACAGTAGAGGATGAGTCCTAGGAACTCTGAAGACCTAACCTGGACCAACATCTGGCGTTTGAGGCACAAGGGGATGGCGGTGTTTGTCCTTGTATTCCTTGATTGTAAACTAAAATTGTTTCTTCCTTGATTTCATTCAATTAGTCTAAGCTTTGACCTTATCATATCTTAGATTATTCCTGAGGTTCTTTTTTGTTAATGTCATCTAAATGTTTGTAGCTTAATTATCTGTCTATAGGCAATCACTGAGTCAACAGCAGAATATTTTGGTTTGTTTTTGTCCCTCTGTGTTCATAAATCATTTCTGGCAGAACTTTAATCATTTGGATTTTTGGCTGGCCTCTCTGACTTTCTTCTAGTTTATTTTTGGCCTCCATGAGCCTCATCTATTTTGGAGAAATACTTAATTGCATAAAAGAGAAGTTGAATCCTGTTAGGTATATCTCTGGCTTCACAATTTTTCAAAGTGGACAGGCATCAGCATCCCTTCAGGATGTAGGAAGGCTTATAACAAGGACACATTTCTGAGCCTCTCACCACACCTCTGAGGATTGGGCTCAGATACGTAATTTTTTTCTTATGATTCTAGTACATAACACAATTTTGGATCTATTATCAGTTATTACTCAAATATTATGCTTAGAAGTCAGAGCAATATTTGGGTGGATACAATGGATAGTATAAACTTTGCTTCATAATCTCATTTATAAGCAAGACATAGATCATTCCTTAAAGAGTGTCTAAAAATGTTCTACTTGTACCCCATTAAAATGTATGACTACAGCAAAAAAAGTTCTACACTAAGAATCACCATTTCATTTTATCTTGACTATCAATAGGGTTGGTCAATACATATGTATTTTATTGTATCCAACTGACACATCTAAAATATAAGAAGAAACAAAAAACAATATGAGAGATAGGAGAAGAGAAAGAGAAATGGAGATAAGAAAGGAATTAAAGAAGAGGTGTATGTATAAAATGGCACCCAATGTATACTATTTTATGTTTCAAAGCATTTTATAGTATATTAAATCATTTATATGTGTCATTCCCAAAAGTTTCCTCTTAGATATTAATGTCCCCATTTCACAGATGGGAAAAGTGAGACTTCTATAAGCACCATGCTCATGGTTGAAAAAATAGATAGTGACAGAAACCAGACCAGAACTCTGGACTTAGTTGTAGAGCAGAGATTTTTCTGTCAATCCTAATACCTTCTAGGTCTATGCATCCTATTTTTGCTCTTGTTTCTGTCATAATGGAGCCTATGCCCTGGATGAGTATGTCTTTGTGATTTTTATTTAAGATAACTCTTTAGGGCATATGTAGCATTGTACAGGGAGCAGAATAGAGGGATTTTTTTTAAGGTCCTCTCAAACTCATATAGTAAAGGTCAAAATGTTTGGTGAATGAGTTCAAGTTACATTCTTCTACTCCTGCTCACTTCAAGAAATACATTATGGCTCTGGTATTTACAAAAAGTTCTAAACCAGATGGACATGATGGTGCACGCTTGTAATCCCAGTATTTGGGAGGCTGAGACAGGAGGATCATGGTTTGCAGATGGCCTCAGCTACTTAGTAAGGCCCTCCACAACTTACAGAGACCCTGTTTCAAAATAAAGAATAAAAAAATTAGAGCTACGGGTGTAGCTCAGAGGTAGAATACCCCATGGTTCCATCCCCGGGACCTCAAAAAAAGGTGTAAACTATGCATGTTTGGGTCTAATAGAATCAATAAAATAAAGTTCACCATCAGACCTTTTCTTGGTTTCCCGTACTGGCAGAATGAGAGAAGTTCTGTTCAGGCCTCTTCCCTGATCCCTGTCCCCATCCCTTTTTACCTTCTGTTTTCTGGAAAAAAAAACCTTTTGTCTTAGAAATGGAACCCACCCTTCTGGGACTATACTAATAACTAACTTAGATACTACAGTTTAACAGTTAAAAGCTTTTCCATGCTTATTGTTTCTCTTGATCATTACAAGCCTGGTGATACATATTGTAATACCCATGCATGATTATAAGAGAATTGGTCCAGGAATACTTGCATAATTCCCTAGACCAGCCATTCATTGACACATTATGCTCAGAGGAGGTGAAACAATGCCAAGAGACACTCTACTGCTACCTGGAGCTTCCAACACTGAGCAGAATTCTAGTGAGCTAGGATGCACCAAATGGAGATGCTGGGCAGAGCTGAGCAACCTAAAAGTAAAGCCAAGCCTACTGTTACAATTGTATTTCTTCAGTGAGGTAAAACTTAATCTCTGTATGCCTGCTGAGAGGGACCATAGAAAATGAACTGAATATCAGGGATGGAGGCTAAACTTTGTCATGTTAGAATTCTGTGGCTTTGTAAGAAACAATACACACCAGAAGAAAAAGCCCCACAGAGCCTTGGTGAGCACAGCCCCAGGCTGCTCCTTACTTCTGAAGGCCTGAGAGGTTGGACAAAGTCCTAAATAATGGAAACCATAGCAACACATTATGGCTCAATGAACTCTTTTTTACCTCCTGTCTAGGCACTGTGGAGTTAAAGGAGGGCCAGAGAAATTAAGTCATTTCATTACCCATCATTATTTATTTCATGCATGGTGGAGCTGAGATTTGAACTCTTGAATCTTGGCTGGTGGTGATTTTCCTATTGCACCACCTAGCCTCTCTATGAAGCGCCATCTCACTCATCTGTGGAAAATCAGTTGTATTTTCTTGAGCTTCCTCTGACAGGAACAGTACCGTTAGAGCATTAAAAAGGACCCAAAGGATATATTCCCTCACTTTATGTTTGCCCAGGGAAGACATCGATGTCCACGGGGGTTGTTTGGCTTACAGTTCAGGGAACCTCTGCTTCCACAAGGAGGCTGTCCTGTTAGATAGGACCCCATCACATCTATTCTATTTCAGTGTTCTCCTTGAAAGCTCAGATGATTCAAATGATCACGCTGTCCCCTAAAAGAGGAGCTGGGGTTTATTTTTGGGAAAGGGGCCTATTTTAAGCTAAAGGACAAGGGGCTCCCTGTTCTCCTGCTGTGCTGGCTTGTTTCCACTCTGCACTCAGCAAAAATGGAATATTCTCTAAACAATAGGTGACTCAGCCTTTGCTAAATCGCAGGTGAAATGGATTTTAGCAAGCAAAGAGAGAAAATGTCTTTTTTTTTTCTTTTTTCATTTTTCCTGGTCCTGTTTGATGATAATTCTCAGTGCTCAGTGCTTCTTTCATCCAAAGATCTGTAATTAATTAAGCCTCACAACTCCCCTGGCAGGCAAAGAAGTACAAGGATGTTCATTTAAAAACCAATCCTATTTGATACAGTAAGACTGTTACTCAGACTCTCTAAAAGAGAAACCTCCCTATTGTGAAACTTCTTTTTAATAGAGTATATTAAGGGAGAAAGGGAACAAGCAATTTTGTTTGGGGTGCTTGCTCAGTTATGGTTGCAGAGTCCTGACTTTGGAGCACTGGTGCCATTCTTGGGTTGGCGTAGGTATATAAGGTATTGCTGCATAGAAAATTACCACAAAACTTAGTGGATTTAGATAATGATAAGCACTTGACATCTTCTACAATTACAATTGTAGGATTCCTATAGAATTCCTGCAAGAATTCAGAAGTGGTTTCAGTGAGCGGTTCTGATGGGGGGGGTTCTTAAGGTGACAGTTTAAGATGTCAGAAGCTGCAGCATCTGAAGGGTTAATGGAGTTTGAAGGTCCCCTTCTGAGATGACTCACTCTGATGGATGGCAAGCTGGTGTTGGCTATTGGCAGCTGCCTCGGTGTTTCACTCTGTGTGGATCTCTCTTGAGGGCTGCTAGGGAATCCTAGTAAGATGACGGATATGCCCCTACAGCAAGGAATCCAAGGGAGCAAAGGTGGATATGATGGTGCCTTTTATTACCTATCCCTGAGTATCACACTGCCATTTGATCAATGTCTTATTGACTACACGGTCCAGCTCACTTCATTGTGGGAGGAAACAATATATGAGCACAAAAATCAGGAAGCAAGAATCACTGGGGACTCACTTGGAAACTGGTTACCATATTAAGACACGAGTTTATCTGTGATATTATTGGGACATCCTTCAAAAAGCCAATTTAGATAAGCAAACATCATGGATTTGTCAGAAATAGAGAATCTGTGCATTTAATTTTCTAGTTGTTTGTAGGTTTATAATAAATAACCACCATTATTTATGGTGAAAGAGCTTGGTCTGTAATGAAGTGTGTATATGACTATGGTTATGCACTCTTCATTAGGAATTGAATATTTGTCCCAGACCTTATATGGAAGCACTGATTCCTTATTGTTGGTCTATGTATCAGTGTTGTTCTAAGTGCTAACCATTCTACCCCTTGGCATACCACATTTCTACCTCTAGGGATTCCAAGTCTGTAGATTCAGGATCTACTGTGCTGGGTTACCTTATTATGCAGTGGTAGCTTCAGGTTATGTCAAGTGAGAATCATAATGAATAGCTGTCATATTTATTGGCTTAACATCTATGCATGATATTTTACATTGGCCTCAGAAAATAATCTCAAAATTGGACATCCAGTTTCTAAAACCAGAGTCGATAATTGCTAAAGTTGTTCACATGCTGTAGTAGCTAAGAGCGCACATTGTAGAAAGCTTTCATAAGGACGGAGAGAGAGAGAGAGAGAGAGAGAGAGAGAGAGAGAGGGAGAGGGAGAGGGAGAGGGAGAGGGAGAGGGAGAGGGAGAGGGAGAGGGAGAGGGAGAGGGAGAGGGAGAGGGAGAGGGAGAGGGAGAGAGAGAGAGAGAGAGAGAGATGACTAATCACAACAGGTTGAAAGGCCATCAGCATATTATTACATTAATATATATGAAGACCAGTCTCCTTACCATTCTATATCCTACATAAATCTTAGTTTAGTTATCTGAAACATTAGTATATTAATAAATAAACCAGAGAGTGCTTAAAAATATACATCTTCTAATATACATCTGGAATTCTGATTTAGCAGGTGTAGTGTACTCTAGGTGGTTTTGTCCACACTTTGAGATACACTGTCCTAGGCACAACCAATTTAATGCAACATATTAACCTCTAATCTAGTTAATTACTAGCAGCAAAAGTCCAATCTAGATCAGGTAACCTGTTAGGGGTAGACTGATAAATTTTTCATGGATGACACTCTCTAGGTAAACAGATGGCATTTGTGAGGGGTATGGTGATATCTGGACAGGTGTGGGAGAGCATTTTATTAATATTATCTTTGTAAAGGATTATTTTTTTTGCCAGACATTAAGCTCATAGAGGTAGAACCTGGAAGCTGTTCAGTGTTGCAACATCCACAGAAGCAGGCACAGGGCCTTTTTGCATCAGGCTTGCAATATGTAAGATCACATAGAGGCAAGTTTATTAGAAGTGTCCAGGAATTCTAGTAAAAATTGACCCATTGCACCCAGAGCATGCTACCTGTTGTGCTGACTGCTTATGACATCCAGAGTGACTCCAGGTCATTGTCATGCTCTCCTCTCACATCTATTCCAAGAGTCTCAAAGTGGAGAGTGATAGTGAAATATTCATGGCATTAATTACTGTCTCATTTATGACTCTTGAGAGTAAAATTGGAATAAGAGCTGAAGAGTGGTATAGAGCATTTATTATCAAACCCCCAAGTTACCACCACCGATGGAGAACAGAAGAGACAAAGACTACTTCAGCCATACTAAACACCTCTACTCCCCTCAAATAGGAATAAATGGCATTCCAGGGTAGTGGACGCAGAGCCAACAACATGGTCACGATAAGAACATTTGATAGCAAACAGCAAAGCAGCAGGTTGAGTGCGCATTGCTTACAGAAGATGAAGAAGTGGACAAAGCATGATAGTACAGTTGCCTTCATTCAACACTAATTTATGTGCCAGGACCAATTCTAGGTTCTAGTGATAAGAGGGTAAACCAAACAGACAAAGTTTATATTTGAGCAAAGGAGATAGATCAAAGGCAAATAAATATTTGACATAATGTTGCACAGTTAGAAGAAGGGTAAAACAGAAGGAAACATTAAGATTAAAATAAATATCATTCTGAAATGGATTACTTTGGTATGATGTTGCTGTTGTTGATAATTTTAACCAATTCAGTCAACTAATATTTACTGAGTGCCTACTATGTACACAATATTGAGCGATGGAGATAAAGTGGTAAGACAAGTTTCCTGATTTCATGGTGCCTTTACTAGGGCCAGAATAAAGATGATAAACAATTAGACAAAGGGCCATAAGACATATGAGAAAGTGGTTAGTGCTATCCAGAGAATTAAGATAAGGAGAATAGAAAGAGTGACTAGAAAGACTGCTTTGATTTGGTTCATGAAATTTCATGGAGGTGATATTGAGCTAAAATCTGAATAATGGAGGGGATCAGATATGCAGAAGTACCCCAAGTTAACTTGGGGGCCTTAAGGTGAAGGCCATGGGCTTAGATCCAAGAACAGAATGAAGGTGAGTATAACTTTACAAACCATGGGACATTGGGAGCCTAGTTAGAGTCATTAGGGAGAAAAATAACCTTATTTTTATAGACACAACTTTGGGAACCAATATATGTTCTAGAAAACTATTGTTCTTTCCATTTAAATATTGCTTAGTTCTTACATCAGCAACAGGTTTAACATTTAAATCAATCGAGTTATACTATGAATTTCTTTTTGTAATTAGTTTTCTTTTCCTCAGTACCCCTGAGAAAATCTAAAGTGCAGGACAAGTGTTATTATAATAAAATTTTATTAGTATAATTAGGCAAAATATTGTATGGCAATATTCCAGTCATTAAGTGTGTTGACTCATGTTGTAACTGGGAATTCTTGGTTAATATAAGTCTGCAGATCCATTTATCATTGGCAACACCTTAGATGCACTGTTTCTGAGAACTTGGGGTATGCTTTTTCTGTATATAGCTTGTAAGCTACTTGAGAGAAATGGCGGGGCCCTCACTGTCTTCACTTTCTCCTCTTGGGTGCTGTAATCTTCTTCACCCCTGTCCATAGAGAAGTTTGTATACCCCAGTCTGTTCTCCCTCTACTGTATACCTAGCACCCAGGTTCTCCAGTCCTTTTAGTGTTTTCTGTTGCTTTTATTCTGCTGTCTAGAGAATCGCTTCCCATACCATTGGGTTTTTTTCCCTCCAACTAATCATATCAGAGGCTTTTTGCTTACTCATCCTCTGTATTTAATACCTCTCTAAAATACCTTTCTATTTATACTGGCTACAGATGAATATGTGAAGATCAGGTGGCTAAATTGTGTTTTCATAGATACTTCTATGCTCAAAATGCAATGAAAACTTTAATGTAAGTTTACTGTATATTTGAGTGTATTGTATATTTATTCTCCAAAATAAACTTAGTAATTTTCACATTATGAATCACTAAGCCTTATGCTTCTCTAAAGAAGGGAGCATGATTTCTCAAAATACAGTATTGTTTTTAGAATGAAAATTGAATTTGTTTCATGACCAATTCAGATCAGTTCTGAAATTCCATACCACCTCAGCTTTAACCAGCTTTTAAATTCAAATGTTACCCATAAGAAACAAATATCTTTTCAATTATTAAATTTGAATTTCAAGATTTATAATGGTTTCTTATGCTAAAAATATCCAAATATGTCTGAGAAATATTTCTTAAGTTCTAATAATTTAAAAAGGCAAAGCAGACACTTGAAGGCAATAACAAAAGCAAAGATTGAGTTACAAAAGCTAAAATGTTTTTTATTTTCATAGGCATTCTAAGGCATCAGATTACAAGCATTAGGGAGACCAGACATAGTGTCACAGGCCTTTAATCTCAACACTTGAGAAGCTGGGACAGGAGGACCACAGATTCCTGGACAGCCTCAGCAACTTAGTGAGGCCCTCTACAACTTAATGAGATCCTGTTTCAAAATAAAAACTAAAGTAGGGCTGGGATGTGGCTCAGAGTAGAATGTCCCTGGGTCAATTCCCAGTACCACTGAGAAAAGAAAAAAAAGAGAGCATTAGGATAGAGAATTACAGGCTTGTAGAAAATAAACTAACTCTCTCTCTCTCTCTCTCTCTCTCTCTCTCTCTCTCTCTCTCTCTCACACACACACACACACACACACACACACACACTCTTCAGGTAATATGCTGTATGATCTATGAGAATAAGGCTTGATTTAGTGGTTAAAATTTAGTTAAAAATACTAATTTTTGTTATGAATTCTAACTTAGAGAATATATACAAGAAGTCAGTATAATAATTGAATGCTCTTACTATTATGTAAAATAGTTGTGATGATAATCAAATGTTTACTGATAATCAAATGTTTATTGAATTTCTGCCCTGTGCTTTTTTTTTTTTTTTTTTTGCCTAGAACTTCATGAAGTTGTGAGGGATACCAGGGAACTAGAAAGCAAGGTGTCTGCCTTTGGAAAGTATACGAGTGATTTGGGAAAAAAAAAAAAAGCCTTTCTATTACACATCTTGCCTCTTAAGCACTATACAGAGCAGGACACAGAGACAAATAGTTATAGGATTCAACATGGGATGTTCCATAGAGGAGGAAGAGTTTAACTGAACCCTTTGGGGAATGCAGGATTTGGCATAATTTCCTTTTTAGTGCAATGATAATAACTCATTTTCATTAATAATACTGATTACCTGTCTGTTGGCTCGCAGATTACAGGATGGAGAAGCATGACAAACCCACAGGGTAACGATGTTCTAAAGGTCTTTTACAAAGAGGAATAAGAAGGAAAGCCTTCTGAGAGCCCAGGATTGGGGGATATGTAGGAGGTACTGAAAAGAATTACTGGGTAATGCTTATCATTTTGTACAAAATAACCTTGACACAAATGGGGCAATTTAAAGGAGGGTAAGTGACTCCCGGCCCACTCGCCTGGGTTGATGGAGGAAATAATCATGGGGTTGTTGGCAGATTGGAAAAAGAAGACCCAGGGTAGCTTTCCCTCCTACAGTATGGGTGTTTCTGATCGGGAGGTAAGAAGCTCAGAGCTGAAAGAATATTTTTAAAAACTCAGTCCCATTTTCCAACTGTCTCAGCTATGTAACTCGACCTAACAGCAAATTGCATTATGTATCTTTTTCTCCTTCCCTCTCAAGTCCCATGCAGAGATGTGAGAGTTGTCATCAACATCTAAGAGACCAAGATTGATTAGGGAAACAGGGATAATTGTAAATAATTTTTATAACAAAGCAGTATGTTAACAAGGGGAATTAAGGTATGAGCATCTTTGTGCTAAATGAGTGAGAAAATCAGTGTTGCTCCAAGTCAGGAATTTCTCAGCCTTGGTTACATGTTAGAATCGCCTGGGGAGCTTGAAATATTTCCAGTGCCCAGGCTTTCTAACTACCGTGTGATCCAAGTATAGCTTATCTGAGAAGTGGCCTGAGGTAAACCTGAGTGGTTTTCTGAGGTTCCCAAGTCATTTTAACATTCAGCAAAGTTGAGAACCACCGTTCTGAGTGTAGAATGAACTGTGTCTGGAGAGCTTGTTAAACCACAGGATACTGGACTCTGTCTCGAGAGTGTCTGATTCATTAGATATGGAATAGGACCCAAGAATTTGTGTATCGAACACATTCTCAGGTGATGCTGCTCATCAGGGGACCACAGTTGAGGTCAAGCCAGTCCAGGATATACTAAGGAATGTTTTCTTTTTTTTTTTTTTTCAGTACTGGGAATTGAACCCAGGGGTATTCTACCTCCAAGCTACACCCCCAGCCCTAATTTTTATTCTTTATTTTGAAACAGAGTCTCAGTAAGTTGCGGAGGGCCTCACTAAGTAGTGGAGGCTGGCCACAAACCCGCGGTCCTTCTGTCTCAGCCTTTCAAGTACTGAGATTACAAGCGTGTACTACCACATCTGGCTTACCAAGTAATATTTTCTAAACTTTGGCTTTGAACATGTTTGGCCTTATTCAACCTCCATTAGAATGCCCAGAACTTGTAATTTTATTTATTTTTATATATTTGTGTATGTATGTGCATATACATACACATACATACACATATAATGGGGAATAAACCCAGGGCTGTTCTATCTCTGAGCTACAACCTAGTTCTATTTTATTTTATTTTGAAACAGCATCTCTCTAAGTTACTGTACACTGATCTCAAACCTGCATTCCTCAGGCATGTCTGTTTTATAAGCATGAGCCACCATGTCCAGCAAAGTCTGCAATTTTAAATGAGCATTGCAAGGATTTTTTTTTTGGGGGGGGGGTAACAGGATACCAGGATATCACAGAAGACTTATATAAACTACGATAGAACTACTACATGAACTACTATTGAACTACTATAGAGCTTAATAGTTTTTTGTTTCTTGCTCTGAATATCATTTCTATATAAATTAAATATGTGGTCATATGAAGGTTTTAGTATTTATGCTATTTTATAGAGAGAACTCTATAGATTAAGATGTGTTAAACTCCCTGAGAAATGTCATTAATTATTAATAGTACAAACCTGGGAAAACATGCTCTGCCTTGGGGCATAAGCTACAATATAAAATAACAGGCACACCTCTTTATGTAGTAGGAGCAATTCTAGTTGCATGTAAGATGTTTAAGAAGTAGCTTTCAAAATGTGGCTTTGCACATGCAACAAAATTAGGTACCTGCAGATAGCAGAGGTCATGTAGAGGCTGTAGAAGTGTTTTTTTTTATTTTAGAGGATGTTATTACTTGTGGTGCTTGTCAGAAGTTAGAGTTATAAGTCACAGTTTCAGGGAGTCTCAGTTCTCAATATCCATGGATCGCTATGTAACAGAAATAGTTGATTCCTATACAGTGGGTTTAGGAATCTCATTTTAAGAAGTAAAGGATTAGGGAGACTACAAAGGAGAAAAATTATTTTCGCAGTGACTTGAGTTACTAATAAATAATTTGCTGTATTTTATATATATTTATTATTACATATTATTTATTTCATACATTATTTATTCATGTTATGTAAGTCAGTATTTGAAGAGCTAGATGATAGCTGGGCTCAGTGTCAGATAAAGTAATAATGTTCAGGATATTTTTAAGTGTGTAATGTTATTTCACCCATCTATCTCTTTCTCATTTAAATATCACAGAGTTTTAATCTTTTGCCTCTTTGCTATATTATTTTTTCTTTTGTATAATACATGGAGCAGGCATAGGGTTAAAATGAGAAACAGATCAAGTTTTTGTTGAGTTGTATTTTCTTCCCCTTTATTTCCTTGTGTAGACCGGCCTATTTTTCTTCCTGTTTTTTCTTACTGTTCTCCGTCTTTTCCCCATTATTCTCCTTTACTGGTCCATGTTCCATCTTTACTCTGTGTTGTCTTTCCTTTGTGACCTTAGTTGACATTTCAGTGGGCAAAAAGGGAAAGGAAGTGGCTGGTGACCTTGCCAATCCACAGGTGGATGGTGGTGGCTTAGTAAGCCCCAAGAAGAAACCCCCACACAAGTCTTCTATAATATCCTGGTATGTGAATGTAGGGTTAACAGAACCAAATAAAATTAAGTTTTGCCAAAACTCATGGTTCTTGTTGTGAGGTAAACAGATCTTGAAACAAATTATACCACATTTTGTTTGTGAGTGATTGTCTTCATAGTGGAAATCTGATGTGCAGTATGGCTGACTATTCCTCTCAAGTTAACTCTCAAGTATTTTAGATCACAGTAGCTATGAGAGGATTCTTTACCTTTCATGTTTTATACTTCTTTCCTAACCACTTGCTAAAATATTCACTATCAATGAAGAATATCCTAGTCAGAAGGACAGGACTGGTTGAGGCTGGTGGTGATTCAGGGGTGGAGGCAAAGTCTTCAGGAACTGGATCATTTATTTCCATAGAAACCTATCATGGCGATAGAGCCAAGGCCAAGGCAGGAAGTTTTGACCCTGGAAATGGAGGCTGGCAATATATGCTGAACTGCACATATACTCTTCTGCTTTGGTTTGCCTTAAAGCTGTACAAAGAGGTTTAATACTTAAAGATGCTTAAATCTGCTCCCTGTATCTTTTGTTCTCCATGTCAAGGCATATGTTGAAGTGGAATTGCCAAATGTGAACTTGGACAAACAGGTGGTCACAAATAGATTCCATGTAAGCCCTTGTTGAAGGATGGGAAAGAGAGAGAAATCTTGTTACTTAAGACTAAGAGAGCTGCATTTTTAAATGTGTGTATTCATGTCCATATACCCCACAAAAGGAGGGAGCAAAGAGGATGAAGTAGAATGATCAGTTTTGAGGAGGAGAAGAGTGAGGAAAATGGCTAAGGAGGGGGCATTAAAGGGAGAGCCACACACCCAACCCTTTGTATTTTTGGTTTTGAAATAGGGTCTCCTTAAGTTACTGAAACTAGCCTTGAACCTGCGATCCTCTACTCTCAGCCTCCCAAGAACTAGGATTATAGGCATGTTAGGCTTGTGTCACCGTGCCTGGCTCCCTTACTTTTTAAAGTATTTATCCTATCCCACTTCTACCTACAACTTGAATCAATTCAGCAAAGTATATTATCTATGTAAGTAAAATAATTCCTTATGCCAAAAATTCAACCAAAAGTTAAACACCACAAAAAAGAGAAACATCCATATCTTATAAAATATCCATAAAATGTTCTGAATTTTTATTAGAGAACTCATTCTACATCCCACACATGTGAAATGTTGAATGTATTGACATCAGTAGACTATTATATATTTTCTTGAACTCCAAAGTTGAAGTAGCTAGTATCCTGTTAATTAATATCGTTTCCAATTCTATAAATTAGAAAACTGAAGCTATTCCAAGTTATCAAATATGTGCTATCTTAAGTATTATTTGTGTCCTTGCTTTATCACTTCTTTTTTCAGCCTCATTGAGGCAGATAATGAAGTTTGCTAATTTTGGACTTTCCTATATACCTGGGGCTTTTCCTGTGTCATAATAAAGGCTTGGTAGATGTTGTTCCCCTAAATCATATACTTTGAGTCCATAAAAGGAGACAATGACATAGCTGGGAATAGGACTAGACCTTCCTTACCTTCTCTCTTAAACTTCTTGAATGGCAATCAGGACTTAGTAGTGTTGAGCACCCTGTAAGCCTTCAATAAACACCTGTCAGTGGATTGATGGATGCACAGATTCAAGGCTCTTTATATTCTTTAGTACTTGTCTCATGTACTTTAACAAGGACTTAACACTTAACTGACTTGATTGGTCATATTTTTAGACTTGTTCTTTTATTTTCACAAAACAAATAGACAATGTGGCTACAAACACAGAGACCACATGGATTCATTCCATGGATAAGCTAGAGATCATTTTAATGATGTTTTAACTTTTTAAAGAGACGAGCAAGACAGACTTGATACTGAGCAATACCTCTTGACTTCTTTTACTGTCATTTGTTATGCTTACTTTGGTTACTGATGAATCTGGACTGTTGTTCTAATTTAGAGGTCACCTTACTCTCTTTTTCTAAAGGTCGTGCTGCTTATTTGTCCCTCTTTGAGATGTTCTATTATTCACTTTCTACTTCCACCTCCGGTCTCTCCTACCCCCTTTTAATTTCCCATTAGTTTTTTTTAAAACTTAAATTGGTTGATGTGATAAGTCCTATTTTCTAATCTCTGTGATGAAGGGCATTCCCAGTGGTCCTGGGAAGACTGAACTCACTAAAAGTCAGTGACCCAGTAGTAATGAAAATGACTGGATGACATTTGATTTTATCATGGAAAAAAAAAAAAGCCTGGGTGTGCCTAACATGTTTCTATGTGACTTTGAATCTTCAGTGGGGAAGTTTAGGTTGACCACTTACTTGCTACTCAACTTGTTGGCAATAAATTAGCAACTCTTAAATTCCTCTGCATGTCATGTTTCCATTAAGTAGTTCTGTGTCATGGCCAAGGTTCTCATAGTGTCTTTAGCAGAAAGAATTAGTAGCTATGGAAAGGATGACCTGAGATTCTTGCCAACTTCATTTAATCAGCAAATCAAAGAGGTGACCCAACAAATCAACTAAGAATGATTGTTGCTATTTTAACTATCCTCTGTTATCCTAAAGGTTGGCTTTCGGCTATATCTTTAAATAATTCCATCAAGATAGTTAATTCATACAAAGAGGGATTCTGATTCAGACTCTACAGATGCTGCATGACATTTTTCTCCCTTTCCCAAATGTCTGAAGAAAGGCAGAACATGGGAGAATCAGAACTCAGAAGGCTCCAGAGGATTCTTTAGCCTCAGAAATTCCAGGTGCAAGTTGAGGATATGGAACTCACTGTAATCATTAGTGAAACTAGGTATAAAGAATTCTAGAGCTTCTGAAGAGACCCTAGAGTTCATTTCATTCAGCAGTTTTATTTTGTAAATGAAGAAATAGAGGCCCTGAGAACTATGGCTTCCTAAGGATGCAAACTAAATTATGGCAGTTTAGCTCATGACTGCAGGGTGGATTTTCCAGTGGAAATTTCCTTTTGAGGAAAGGCCAAGTCATGTTCTTACACACACACACACACACACACACACACACACACACACGGCCATCATGAAGATGCATTTCTGTCTAGATTCATTAGGAAGAATTAGGAATACAGGTACAATGCCAGAAATGAGGAGTGTTAAAGCAGCTGCTGGATAACACATATTAGTACCACCGAGTTTAATAATAGATAATAAATGATGCAGTAGGGGAATTATGTGATTCAGTTACAGAGTAAACTGTGAAACATACCTACACAGATGTATTTCTAGTGGGGACATCTCACTGTTTCCAATTTAATATCCCTCTATGGCTTCTTGGCTTGTTTTTATGAGGTATAACAGCACATTCATTGACCTGTCCACTTGGGTTGATAGTTTGTGCAGGAAAGTTATGCAGGTCTCAGCAGCTAAGCTAGGAAGCAAAAGTTATGTTTCTCAAGCAGTTATCAGCTAACCTTAATGTGTTCATTCCTTTTATCCATGATGGCATAGCTTCCTTTAGCAGGGGAGAAATGGGCCTAGGTGGGTCTGAGTTTGGCCATTCTCTCCTTGCTCTGGTGCAGAAGCAGGGGCTACTGGAACATGGAGATTAAAGATGGCAAGAAGCTGGAAGTGGAGCTGTGGGTGAAACTCTCAACCAGAGGTAAAAGGCACAGCCCAGCCAACTGTGTGCACCACCAAAGAGTTGTACCTTCTTCGTCTACACTAGAGAAAGACACTGCTGGTCTGTTAAACCTGCAAGAGAATAGGAGATGGCACCTTCACTCTTTTAAAGTAAGATGAAAAACCAGGAGTAGAGAAATCAATTAATGTCAGTAAATGAAGCATAGAATGCTAGCCTGGATATGATAATGACTTTGAATTAGTGCAGAAGAAACAGAATGGTATAGAAAATGAACTGTGCTGGCACACTGCTTTGGGATGGACTTAGCCTCCCCATTCATGCATTAACTCTTCCCTGGCCTCAAGCTTTGCCCTGCATGTCTGTGACTCTGACCGTTCTTCCAAATGGCAAAGTCTTAGGGCTCTGGTAACATAGTCTGAGTCCTAAAAGAAGTCCAGCCTCCAGGAGTGAAAGGGCCAGCTAGAGACTAGAGACTGTGTGTGTGTGTGTTTGTCTGTGTGTGTGTGTGTGTGTGTGTATGTATGTATATATGTATATGTATATATATTGGTGATACTGGGGATGGAATCCTTCTACCTTTGGGCTACACTCCCAGACCTGTTTTATATTTTATTTGGAAACAGGGTCTCTTAAGCCAGTGAGGCTGGCTTTGAACCTGCACGATCCTCCTGTCTCTGTCTCCCAAGCAAGGGGTTTACAAGCGTGCGCCACCATGCCCGGTGAGACCACATACTTTTAGAATGAATAAAAGAGCTTCATGTCTATACAATAAAGAAATAATGCCTACAAGAAGCAATTTCTTTGTGTCCCCCATTTAGGGTATCTACAAAGTGACTCAAGGAAGTCATATGCCAGCTAGAGGAAAGAAAAGGAGGTTGTTCCTCAAAATAAGTTGTTTCTTCTTCCCCACAGCCAGTAACTTACCCACCTCTGTTCCCTGCTTTTCCACATGTACCTCAGGCTGTCTGTCTTTTGAAATGTCCTCAAGTGATGCTCACACATGGGTTGGGCACTTCCTGTGTACATAGAACTGTAGAATAGACATAGATGAATGAGGTAGATACTAATTTCTGAGAAATGTCTTCAAAGGCATAGTGTGGTGCTTGGCATATAGTGAATACAACGAGTTATTCCTCTAATCAGCATCATTTCATTGAATTTATACGTATCAAACTTTTCACTGAGGACAAGAAGTTTCAGAGTTCAGAGTCCTTAACCCACTTTCTTTACTTTTTGTTTCTTTCATTTGCTTCTTTCTGTTCTTTTTTCTTTCTTTATTTCTCTTCTATGTTTTAAATCTCTTAGTCCATTGGCAAAAGAAAGACATGCGAAAATATCATTACAATAACCTTTAAATGTTAACATTTAAGAAATTATTTGCTGTTAACACAAAAATTCAGTGCAGTATGGTCACAAAATATGACTCACTGAATTTAGAATGATTTTAATTCACACGACTGTATAGACAGGTGGCTTAGTTATGTGATGCTGGATTCGAGTGGTTCGTTGACATCTTATATCTCTTTGTATTTTTTAACAGTGGTGGTTCTCTATGCAGACCCATTTGGAAGTAATACCAAAAGACTGAATTTTATGATGTTAGGATTTTCTTAAAAACACTTTTGAAAAACAACAACAAAAAGAGAGTGGCTAGATGAAATCATGTAGATGATAACTGTTGAAGCTGGGCAGCAGCATCTCAGTATTTTTATGAGTGTTTAAACATTCCCATAATAAAGCAAATTTCAAAACCTAATATGTCAGGGTGGTCCCTTCTTAATGAAATCCTGGGTTGATGGCCTCTCTGAAACCCTCTTGTCCTTGTTCCTCCAAGTTGGGAGGTAGGTACTAAATATTATGCGTTTCTGAAATGGCTCAATGTTCTTTTTTCTTTTTCTTTTTTTTGCAGTACTGAGGATGGATCCTAGGGGCATTGTACCTTTGAGCTACACTCCCAGCCTTATTTTTTAGTCTTTTTATTATTTTCGAAACAGGGTATTACTAAATTGCGAAGGGCCTTGATAAGTAGTTGAGGCTGTCTGCGAACTGTGATCCTCTAGTCTGAGCCTCCCAAAGGCTGGGATTACAAGTGTGCCCCAGCCTCAATGTTCTTTTTAAGGACATCATCTTAACACAAGATGCCTTATTCTCTTGAAAGGTCTGTGAGCCCTTTCCTAGGAGGTAAAGTTGTAGCTTGGATATGTGCACAAACTGCCTCATTCAGTCTTTGATTTTTTTTTTTTTTTTTTTTTTTTTGTGGAACCAAGGATGATAGAACCCAAGGGTGTTCTACTTTTTTTTTTTTAAATTTTGAAACAAAGGTCTTGGTATGTTTCTGAGACTAGCCTTGAAACTATGAGCCTCCTGTCTTAGCCTCCCAACTTATAATATTGGTATTAGAAGCAATAATATTAGTATTATAAGCATGTGCCCCAACAACAGGCTTGAATTGGCTTTTATTTGATCTGTTGATATGAGTCAAAGGTAGAGACACTTCTATGGGGGAAATATATATCCCATATCAGAGAAGAGTCCATTTATAGGAATAGATTTGTTAAGCTTTAAAATGGCTCCCCCTTCCATCCTGGGATAGTGGATAGGTGCTACTGAGAATATGAGCTAGTCTGGTGAGAGAATAGACTCAAGTAAAGAAAGAGAAGATAGAATTACAAATGAGATTCTGTTTAATTTTATATTTGTCCTTACTCTCTTGTTAAAGATAGGTCCATCACATGAACTTTACATGCACATATGTCTGTGAACTTTTGTGGTCTTATCTATGAGAAAGTAATTTCAGAGGCTATAATGACCAGAATTAGTGATTTATTTGGGTACAAATACATTAATAAAAGTGGGCAGGGACTTTAGTTATAATCAAGGCAAGAGCCATTTGTGGGCCATTCAAATCCTATTTCATTTATTGATTACTAAATAGACATGAAGAACTTCTGTGCGAAGACTTCAATACTATGCAGTGAAGAGAATGCCGAAGGGATTTATAATTTGGATAGGACTCACAAGAATATATTTGCTGATTCATTTCCAGAGGTTCCCAAAAGCAGACTGAAGTTTGTATGTTCTTACTTGGTTTGATATTGATAATCTTCCTTCTCTAGTAATTTCCATGGTCTGGCTGACCCTCTGAATGTGCTCAACACTACCTGGCTTTAGATCTACAATACGCATTTTCTTTTTCCTCATAAAAGTATTTAAATTTCTGTTGCTTGGATTCTCAATTATTTTTTTCTTTTTTCCATGTGGAATCTGGTTGATATTTTTGGAGCGTTATTTAAATCAGTTCCAATTCCATTCTGAAGAACACTTTTTGATGCATAAAATCCTTGTGTTATTCCAACTCTGGCTTAGGTCAGGGCAGGTTTCTTGGGTGCTCAGAACACTGGTTGCTCTTGAAGTTATACCTCTAATCTCTGTGTCATGCTTGTTCATGAAAAATGCCAAAGGGCTACTTGTATTTGTAGATTCTTATCCTTTTTGCCTTACAGGAGATTTATCTTTTAAGGAATAAAGACTTGATTGACATGGGACAATTTTCCCCCCAAATTCCAAAATGCAAGAGAATACAGGTAAATACCTGTATTTATTTCTCAGGGTGTATTTGTTTTCTAGGGTTGCCATAACAAAATTTCACAGACTGGCAGAATTAACAAAGGTCCATTTTTCATAGCTGTGGAGACTCTAAGTCCAAGATCAAGGTATACACAGGTTTGATTTCTTCTGAAGGCAGAGATAAGATCTCCTTGGCTTCCAGGTGGCCCTTTTCTCTCTTTTTCCTCATATGGCCATTCCTCTGTGCACATACCTGGTATGTGTATACAGATCTTTGCTTCTCATAAGGACATGATTCATATTGGGTTAGGGCCAACTCTAATGGCATCATTTAACTTAATTGCCCCTTTAGAAGTGCTGTATCCATATACTGTCACATTCTGAGGTGCTAGGGATTAGAGCTTCAACATGGTAACTTGTGGGGAAGATAAAATTTAGGCTGTAACATAGGGTGAGACATAGCATTAAAGAAAATAGAAACAGAACATAAAACAAATGATTCCCATGGTCTAAAACCCTGATCTGACTTCTAGAGACCTCCTTAGAAGTTTATATTCAGGTTTATTTGTAACATTTTAGAAGTCAATTTAGAAAATTAATTTAAAGATTTGCAACAATAACAAGAAAGATGAGCAGCTTGGTACAGTACAACATTCCTCTAATCCCTGATGCTTGGGAGGATGAGGAAGACCAATATTGAGATTGAAGCCAGGCTGAGTAATCAATCAAGGGCCTGTTGCGAACAAACAAACAAACAAACAAACAAACAAAAAAAAAAACAAAAAAACCCCAAACCAAAACCAAAAAAAAAAAAAAAACGCAGAAGCTCTGTAAACTTGTTTTTTTCTGTTTGGTTGGTTTTGGTTTTGGTTTTGATTTCACTGGAGATTATTGAACCCAAGATCATTCTACCTCTAGGCTATTTCCTCAGCCATATTTTCTATTCTATTTGGAAATATAAATAAGGCCTCACTAAGTTTCTGAGGGCCTTGCTAAGTTACTGTGGCCAGCCTCGAACCTGTGATCCTCCTATCTCTGTCTCCCAAGTCCAGAGATTACAGGTGTGTGCCATCATGCCTGGATTTTTTTTCCATGTTGCAAAAAGCAATGTAATTACAAATTTTAAAGGAGAAAAAGAGTTAGGAGTAGAAAGAGAAACAGTCAAAAGTTGAGGGAACGTTGTCATGTCAGAAGAAAACATAGAGAAGAAAGATGAGGGAGGAATACAGAACAAGAAAGAAAGATAGAAGAGATGAGGAAGATAAAGAGAGGGAATAGGAGAATAAAAGAGGAAAATAAAGGAGAGGAGAAAGGAAGGGAGGAGATGGGGAGTGAAGAAGGAAGGAGAGGTAGAGAAGAGAAACACATTAGTGTATGTGCATTTAACAGACACTGAAAAGAGAGTTCATGCTTGCCTTTCCCTTAGGAGACCCAGTTCCTTCCAAGAAAACAAGAGCCTGAAGCTGCTAGCTCAGAGAGGTGCAAACAGGAGCATAAAGTAAATGGTGGTCTTCGACAGAAAGGTACAGGTGCTGAGGTTTGGTGTAGATGGCTGAGGACACTGTCACATTAATGAGCACAGGGAAATGGATGGAACTGGAGAATATTATGCTAAGTAAGATTGGTCAGTTACAAAAAAATAAGAAATCAGATGTTCTCCCTAATATGTGGAAGCTAGGGAGAAAATAGTTCATTGGAGTAACCCTAGACGATGAAGGAGAAACTATAGATGAGCAAAGAAGGTGACCTAAATGAGGGTGATGGAAGGGGAGAAGAGAGAAATTCCCTAATGTTCACGATGTACATTCATAAACAGGAAAGTCAATCACTAAGACAGACATGAGGAGGGATTGGGGAGGAAATGGGGCAGGAATTGGGTAAGGGCTAATTTGGGTAATGTGTACATGTATGTCTCTACCATCTTGCACTCTATTAAGGTATATGACTATAATGCACCAATAAAATGTTTTTAAAAATGAGCACCTTTGTGTGTGCAGGCTGAAGATGACTTTTTGGGAACTCTAATGGCTGGATCTCGGTGTGTGTATCTGGACAGCATGAATGAGAAAATAACTTACTTGCTTTTTAGGCAATACTGTTTATGTACCTGTAGCTCATATTTGCTGCCCAGGCCATCCACCTCCCTTGTGCCCCTCTGAGATATTCCTAAAATGAAAGCCAGTACTGTTCTCCTTGCCAAAGTGCTTGGCATTGCTTGTAACTGTCCTAAATTCTGAGTACAGGACAGGCTGGTTAGTTGTGAGTATTTCATGTGGATGTACAGTTCAGGGAGCCTGATAGGAAAGTATGTGTGTGTCCTATCTCAGTCAAAGTCCTCATTGCTATAATCCAAAACAACTGACCACACAATTTAGAGAAAGATTTATTTGTTCACAGTTTTGGAAATTTCAAGGTTTAGTCCATGTCAGGTCAGCTCTACAGAGCTCAGACCATGGAGGTGAAAAGCAGAGAGAGAGAAAGAGGTTCTGTTCTCTTATCAAAGGAGACCCTAAGAAAGCAAGAGCAAGAAGAGGAAAGATTTTATATAATCTACAAGGTTATACCACCTAGGGGCTCCTCCTCAGAAACCAAGCCCCACCTTCAACATAGGTGCCTTATTTCCATGAGGTATAGATGGAAATTCTAAATTCAAACTATTATACACCCCTAGGGACAAGCCGAGAGGATATTCTCACTGTTTTCTCTATGAGTATGCCACTTATTTGAAGACCTCTGTCCTTCTGGTTTTAAGATTTCCAAGCTGCTACCCTGAACCATAGAAGTCAAGGCTTAAGCTCAGCTTCAGGCTTAAAGAAGCTTCATCTTTTCTTGGAAGGAAATTTATGACTTTCCCCTTTCCAAGGTAAACAAATTATATTGAAATTTGAATGCTGGATTAGGTGAGGATATTTGTAAGCCAATGGGATTTCTTTCTTTTTTTTTTTTTTTTTGGTGGTAGTGGGGGTGGAACCCAGAGGCTTTCTACCTCTGGGCTATACTCCCAGACCTTTTTTTAAAAATATTTTATTTGGAAACAGGGTCTCACTAAGTTGCTGAAAGCCCCACTAAGTAGCTGAGGCTGGCTTCGAACCCATGCAATCCTCCTGTCTCAGCCTCCCAAGCGCGGGGATTACAAGCGTGCACCACTACGCCCGGCAGCCAACGGGATTTTGAAGTTCAAGAAAGCAAATATCAGGATTAGGCAGAGGTGGAATGATTTAGGTAGGGAAGGAGTTAAGAGGGAAAAATCTGAGGCAAGAAGCCATACCTGGAATGAAACATGGAAATGAGTTAGATGGAGGAAGATGCAGTTTTGGAGCTGCTGGAGATTTTTAAACTTCTAGATAAAGGTGTTAGACTTTAGACAAGACACTTGATTTAACTGAGCCTCAATTTTACCTTCTGTTTAATGTGTCACTACTTTCCCTATTTATTTAACAGATTGGTGCTGAATATGAAATCACTTGGGGAAAATATTCTAAATGTATTGCAGAAACCATAAGACATATTTGTATTACTTTCTTGATGCTGCACTACCTGTGTGTATGAATCTTTTCTAGACTATCTGTGTTGCATACCTCCTTCTATGCCCCTGCATCCTGCTCCAGTTTATGATATCAAGTATTGGGGAACTTACTTCCCTTTAAGACAGGTCATTTGAAATGCTTTTATGAAATTATGAATTAAAAATCATAACTACTAGCCAGACATAGTGGCATGTGCCTGTAATCTCAATACTTAGTAGGCTGAGACAAGAGGATTGCAGGTTTGAGGCTAGTCTCTAGAACTTAGGGAGACCTTTAGAAATTTAGTGAGACCTTGTTTCAATTATTTAGAAAAGATGGAGCTGGAGTATGTAGCTGAGAGTTAGAACACCCTCAGTTCAATCCTCAGTACCTCCCTATACACTTTTTTTAAAAAATCATAATTATTTTTAATTTTTAGAAAAATGTTTGCATTGGGCCAAAGTTGCCTAATAATAATAATAATAGTAATAATAAGTTAATTCATAATAATAAGCATATACCTAATAATAAATTCTTGCGAGTGCTCACTCTGCATCAAGTTCTCTGAGGTACTTTGCTTATACTAATACCACACTTGTTCTCCTTAGCCACCCTGGTGGCAGGTACTGTTACTATTCCAACTTTAATACAAGATGCCGGTGGCACAGAGGGGCCAGGTGGCTTTTCCTAGGCCACGTGGCTATATTTTTACATGCTGCTCTTTATGCTCCGTCCATAGTTGGCCCTCGGTAGTTGCAGAGTACTCTTTTGTCTCGAGTCCCCCTTGCTCATTTCTAAAATGGTGTCCATCCTCATAAAGTATATTTCCCAGAGAAGCCCCTGTTCTCTGAGTGGGTTTTGACATAAACAGAAAGACATGATTTAATCAGTGTTCTGCTTCTCCTTGGGCCTTCTACCTTCCAGGAGCTTTGGGATGGGGAGATTATAAGAAAGAAAGAACGTTTTCAAGTTGGATCCCTGGAAGGCATCAGGCTGGCCTGTACTGGTTGGCTGGCCCAGCTGCCAGATGATGGGAATTAGGATCAGCTGTGACCTAATTATGAGTCTCATAAACCTGCATTGTGTCCTTCATTTTCCAGCTCATTGACCACCCAGAGGGGGAGGGAAAATGGATGTGATTCTGTTCAAGTCCTTCCTGCAATCACCATGTGGCCAAGGTCACAGGCCAATGATATCCAAAGGGAGTTGGGGGTGGATTCTTTGTTCTCTCTGAATGGAGCTGGCTGGAAATGAGGCAGAAGAAATGGAGGGTTTGTAGACATCTCACCTCATGGAACCTTCTTAGATTGGAATGTTTTCTCACGTCCATTGCAGAGACAAGCATTCCTGGTTTGGCATTCCATGATTATAAGAAGAAAGCTAAGTCTTACACTGGATATTTACAAAGACACATGAAGACATCAGTATGTGGTAGATACCATGTATTTGGTGACACGTTGAGAACAAAGAATAAGCTAAAATGGTGCTAAGACTGTAGTTTTATACTGATAGATATGCATACTCCATGATCCCAAATACCTAATTTCTGCCTTGCATCGGTGTGTGTGCTATTCAAACTTCTCTGACCTATTGAGAAATGACACCCACGAATCACCAAGTCTGTGGAATTCCTGGTTGAAAATGTGCATGAAAAAGTTTTCTTTCCTTATCTTTTTTTTTTGGTGGTACTGAGGTTCCTGGAAACCCTTTTATGGGCTACACTCCCAGAACTATTTTATATTTTTAAATTTGGAAGCAGGGTCTCTTGAGCCAGCAAGGCTGACTTGGAACCTGCGTGATCCTCCTGTCTCTGCCTCCCAAGATACCACACCCGGCCTTACTTATCGCTTAAAAAGCAATTACTGTTCGTTTTTTTTTTCTCTCTTTCCCCCCCACTGTCTGTCTGTCTGTCTGTCTGTCTGTCTCTCTCTCTCCTCTCTCCCTGTCTCCCCCTCTCCCTCTCCCCCCCACTCATGGGAGCCCTCGGGGCAGCAGAAAGAATATGGTACCTGGGACCACAGACATTTTTGAACTCCAGGCCTGCCTCTGAAACTCACCATATGGGTAGTATTGACCCTGGGCAAGTTATCTTTCATAGCTTCTGTTTCCTTGTAAGTAAGAATAGGGAATAAATAATGATAACCTTGCCAAGTTGTTTTGTGTTTAGGACTAAATAAAGTAATATATGAGACACACAGGTCTACCACACAGTAAGAGCTGTTGAAAAAAATAGAGAAGCCATCTACCTTCCACTTATCTAAGGTGTACTGTTTGATACAGGTGGTAGCTGTGCTGAGGTAAGGTATCTTAGTGTATGATCCCCAGAATTTTGGATTATTTTTGTATTGGAAATTGGATGGCCAAGATTTTTGTTATAGAACATTTTTTAAAACATTGATTAAATCATGTCGATCATTTGGACATCGTGTTCAAATGATTGATTTTCACACATTTGCCTGTGTTCTTTCTGGGATGTTGTAAATGTTCTATCCTAGTCTTAACTCCTATCCACTCCAAGATCTTATCTTCAGACAAGAATAGATTAGAAATTAGAAAAAATTACAAATGGATTTCATTTTTGGATGACAGTCTTTGGAGGAAATGTGTAGTTCTTCCTCCTGTTGATATTCATTGGAGTTATCTTCATGTAGATGATATTATCTTGGAAAGGAAGATGATATTTAGAGGTAAAGTGACTTTCAGTGCTATAGTAAAAGAATTAAAAACGAAGTCAAAACTCTCAAGCCAGATACATTACAAACAATAAAACAAAAGCATAAGCCAAATTATCTAATATAAAAGCAAAACTCACTGAATGTCTAGATTTGCTCTCCCAGAATTGAAAGACAGTGTCAGCATGGTTGAAAAAAATGCTAAAATAACTTTTCAGCCTGTAGAACTGCCCTTTGCTAAATGTGGGATGACTACAGAAGAGGCAGTGAGATGGTGATTTTTTTCTTGCTTTTCTAAGGGATGGATCTGGCTGTTTCTGTCCCTCAGTGGTGGTGGTGGTGGCTATTTTAGAGACTGTTGCCTGGAGAGCCATTTTACACAAATGTGAAAACCTAGCTCCCATCCACAGAAGAGACATATTTCATCAAGCTGACTTTTTGAGATGCCCTTGACGTGAATGGTTGATGCCAACCTTCATGGAGCTGCTGCTGTGTGACAGATATTATGCTTAGGTCACTGAGTCCAACACAGGTATCGGGGAGGTGGGTTTTAGCCATCTTCTTTCATTCAGTTGGAGTCAGGGTCAGAAGTTCTTAAATTCTAATCACATGGAAACCCATATTTGGCCTGTTTGGCTGCTTGGATCAAGGGAGAGAGGCCACAATGACTTGGAAGAACCCATCTGGAGACATTTTAATTTCCCTTTTCAAACTTAAGACAGTGGGGAAAATGTCTGAATCATAATAATTGAGGTTTCAGAGGTAGATGGTTTAGCTTTAACCTGAAGCAAGGGTTAGAGTCCGGCAAGAAGCAATAGAATAGGTGGATATAGCCACTGAAAGAGAATCAGAAGCTCAATACCCAAGCTGACCTCTAGATTATTTAGGTATACTTTTCTTCTAACCCAATAAAATATATGGCTCCTGCCCTGGGATGCAGGAGTGATATCTCTGGAGTACTTACTATATGTATTTATTATGAAGTACATGAATAAATCACTGCCCAAATAGAGCAAATGCATTCTATTAAAAATTAACACAGATTTTTTTTGTTCTTTTCTGTTCTCCTCATCATTTCAATTTAATGAAATAATAGTCTGGAAAACTACCTAAAAGCCTGAGATGCCTCTGAGGGCAAGGTGTGTTTTACTAATTCTTTAGCTTAATCAGAAAACCCTCCACCTTGTGGTATCTGGTGTGAGTCAGAACTCTGTGAAGAGAAAAATGCTCAACTGGGTGCCTTCCCCTTGGCAAAGCAGTTAGGGGTAAGAGGTGCTGCTTTCTGGCTAAGCACTAGAGGCACTACGTAAGAAGAGAAGTAAGTGCCTGTCCAGCCCATTGCCATGGGCCTTTCTGGAGAAGCCCAGGGCACCAGGTGAAATACAAGTACGCTGCCAGCCTGTCACTGCTGGGCCTTCTAGTGAAGCACCTGTCCAGCCTGTTGGCACTGGGTTGCTCCGAAAACATTCTCAATAAGCCTCATCTCATATCCCCCTCCCCAACAAAAGAAAGAAAGACCTCTTTGCAAGGGGCCTCAGTTCTTCTGAGGAAGTTGCTCTAAAATAAAAGCAGGATGGAGTGATCTACTGAATGGTAGAAGGATTTGCCTAGTGGTCTTCTTTTTAGAGGCTCAAATAGCCCTTCTAAGGAGCCTGCTGTACTCCAAAATCTCACTTTCTTTTTTGCAGCCTCCCTTTGTTGTGTCAAATATCGTATATGTGCATGTGTTGTACCCTATAAATACATACACTTGTTATTTGTCTGTTTAAAATAAAACTAAGAAAAGAAAATATGTTAGATACTGATAAACATTAGAGAAAGACGAGAGCAGGGTAAAGGATAGGAGTGGTGGGTAGGAGGACAAGATGATATTTGATCCAACCATGAGCGAGTTAGTCATGAAGATATTTGGAGAAGAAAGGATAGTGCATCTGGCATGGAGTGGAGAAGGTGGAAAGTTACCCAGTGTGATCCAGAGAACATAGGGCCGCTTTGACTATTGAAGAGACTGTAGCGTTTTTTTCTGAGTTGAAATGGGAACCATTGTAGAGTCTTGAGCAGGTGGCTAACATGAGCTGACCTTGGTTTTAAAATGCTTTCTTTGGCTTCTGTATTTTTAATGCACCAAGAACAGTTTTCTTACCCTGTGATTTTAGTTTTCTGTATGCCATTATATTATTATTTGCTTGTAAACAGATCTCACACATGGCAGTACTGAAAAAGGGGTTATTCATTCCTAAGGAGGTGTGATAGCCTCTAGATCACTCGACAGTTCACTCTGAACTCCTTGACGTCAAGAATTAATCTGGAAAAATGCAAGCATTTGTGATGCCAAGGAAGACCTAATACAGGAAAGGTGATGCATTTCTTCCCCGAGTCCAAGGTTTGATTGCCATTTTGTTATTTCTAGCCAGTACAGCCACAGACATAATTAGTGGTTATATAAATATGCAATCACACAGTGGGGTCAGAGGCCTCATTACCCCTTAACACATAAATCTGCCTTGCCAACTTTCCATGACCCTCTTAAAGAATGTACCTACCTACCACCTACACAGTGCAAGAAACCACAATCCCCAGACTTGGAGGATTTGTATCGATTTGTAAGAAGAGAGAAGTTACCACTAACCTAGAAATAGATACTATGCCTTATCTTCTACTCTTTTTCCTGTTGTAGATCTACATAGTAAATCCATTAATCCACTTTTCATTCATCCATTCATCTATCTGCCTATTCATCCATCTGCCCATCCAACCATTCAAATTTCTATTTATAGAGTGACTATTTTGTGTCAGGTATCATAATGGTAGGCTATATATTTTATGGTTAGATGGATGAACTAAGTACAGCCTCTGACTGCCTGAAATTGAATCCTACTTATCACTTTATCTAAATTACCTTGAGTAAGTTATGTTTTCTTCCTATACAGAATGGGAACCATAATCAATTATGTCCAAGAGTTGTTGTGAGGATCACAGAGCTACTTGATTCCAGGCCCTTTTCTTTTGTTCTGGAGGGATAGTTTCAGTAGTTTGAGTGTGCATTCAACCCTCAATTATTTCACTTTTTCATCAGTTCCATCCTCCTTCCTACTTCATTTAGCAAGGACCCAGAGTGTGCTGAATGTTATGGATAGGTGGGTATTTTTGTGAGAAATGGAGACTTAAGTTGTGTCTCTAGCACCTAACACAGTGCTTGGCACATGGAAAATGCCATATGTGCATTTCATAGAATGAATGTGAGTTCCTGCCCTTGAGGAGTGTTCAGTATATCTGAAGAAGGCCAGTGCCAAATGGGAGTGTCACTTGGCAGTCAGCCAAGGATGGGGAGCAGAGCAGAAACAATTGGCCATAGGCAGGGGGAGATGATCCTCCAGCTGCTTCTGCTGGCCTGACGTTTAAAGTGATTTCTTCCTGGGACTGGCTCTTTTGTTCCATGGTTTGCATTTCTGTCTTTGTGTCAATGACTTGTCTGACGTTTCTGGGACTGTGTCCTCATACACAGGGCAGGCAGGTGGGATCCCAGTGGGAAATTATGTATATCTCTCTGTGTATTCCAGGAAGAATTTAACCTTGGACAGACAGCCAGGCTTTTTTTTTTTTAATTTTACTTTAGGGTATGTTTGGCTTTGCATTGCTCTTCTTTATACCTTGTTAAGGGTAGGGTAGAGTAATAAGGGTTTGGCTTCCAAGACTTTTAGCTTTGTAAGATACAATGGTGGAAAGGAGTGAGAACATCTCTAGAAAAATATATCTAATGGATTAATCTCAAGGGTAACTTCAATGGGACTGCCTTATTGGAAATTTAGAAGGCTAAGTAAGATGATATATTTAAAGTGTTTAAGTGCTAGGCTCATAATAAGTATTTAATAAATGCTAATTATTATCTTACTTTCTCCCTCTTTTTTCTTCTATTAGGGACACTACTACTCTTATTACTTAGAATGATGCCATAATGGAGATGCGATTAGATAATGTTTGTGAAGATGAGTAATTGCCAAGCACATGCCTGGCACAGAAAAGCATTCAACACATCTTCATTTTCTTTCATGTGGTTCTGTGAAGCCCATCCCTAAGGTCCTTGGGTCTTCCTCATCACTTTTACCAAATCTAATACACGCTATTCACATTTCTGTTGAAGAATCTCTATTATTGAAGGGGCTCTACTCTACTGCGCCTCTTTTTTTTTTTCTCTGTGCTCATTATAATAGAGAATAGGTATTGGTTCATACTGGGTAGAATGAAAATTAACTTTTGCTATTTATTATAACAAACTAAGAAGCTTAAAGCATCACAGTTTCTGAGAATCAGACATTTAGTGAGGCTGTCCCTCTGTGTCAGGACTTCCACATGTTACCATCAAGGTTTTCCCTGGCTAAAGGTTTCACTGAAGGCTTCCAAGATCACGTGGTTGCCAGCCAGCACAATGCAGTTATTGGTTTGCAGGTCTCAGTTTTTAGCTGGAGGCTGCTTGAGTATCTTGCCATTGGCTGTTGTGTGTGTTGTGTGGACATCCTGGCCATAGAAGGAGAAAGGAAGAAGAAAAGAGAGAGAAAGAAAAGGGGAGAGAGAGAGAGAGAGAGAGAGAGAGAGAGAGAGAGAGAGAGAATGAATGAGAATATGGAAGTTATAATCTTAGATACTGTAAACACAGAACTGGCATCCCATTATTTTACCATATCCTATTAGTTAGAAGTCAGCCATGAGTCCTACCCACACTTTTTCAAAAGGAAAAGGAAGGGATTATAAAGCCGTGTACACTCCAGGAGGTGGGAGCCACTGGGGGCCGCCTTGGCCAGTCTGCCATAGCATTCCTGACCTGCTGGCTGTCCTTCAGATGCTTTATTTAGCTCAGTTTTAGTTCTTTATCTCAGTCCTGAGAATCCAGTTTATCAGAGCAGGTCTAAGTGGTACAGCTGCTCTTCAATTATCTAGCAGAATTCTGGAAACTTTAGTGTTTCTAGAAACTTCTGGTTTTGCTTTATTTCTCCTCCCCCGTGAAGAGAAACCTATCTTTTCTCTAATGAACATTACAGTTTCAGGGATGCTTTGTCTTCCTTCTGATTGATTGTCAGTGGGCAGCAGTTCCCAACAAAGGGAATAGTTTTAAGTTTTGTTTCTCCTCATCCTCTCTGCTAAGTGGTTAATGATCCAGAAACAAGTGTTTGGGGATGCTAGGGAAGCTCCTATTTAAAAGAACATATTTTGTAAGAAGCTGCCTTCTATAGTAAAAATGTGAGGATCATTATTCCTTAATATATATATTTTATAAATCTGGACAGTTGGACCTCCAGTTTTTATTTATCTTTTTTCTACAAATGAATGACCCAAAAGGAACATATACAATTACACTCTATGAACATCTAAGAAAGGCTTCTTCTACCCCTCTGTAAATTCCTAAGGAAAGACATGATGTCATGGCTGCTGTCATAAATGTGTCAGGAAAAGCTCCATCGTAATTGCCTCCTCTTCCATAGGATAGTTGATACTATTTAGACTATAATGGGGATTTTCTCACTCTTTTGATTTATTCAGCAAATAGTTTGAACATTTTCTAGGACCCCGCCTCTGTGATGGGCGATAGGGTTACAATAAGATATATTTCCAGCTCTCAAATACTTATTTGCTCAAACATGATCCTACAAATATTTATTCTGTTTTCCATCCATCATAATGAGAGTAGGTAAGTCTATTTTGTCCCTTTGAGAGGCTGAAGAATACAGGTAAATGCAATAGTTGCCTCTCTTATTGCCCCACCCTTAATTTATTCTCTTTCTCTCTCTCTTTGCTTACAATATATCACTTCCATAGAGGCCATTTGTATTATTTATCTGTGACTGCATTACAAATTACCCCCAAATTTAGCAGCTGAAAACATCTATTATTTTATAGCTTCTGTGGGTTAGAAGTTCAGACATACCTTGGCTGGATCCTCTGACACAGGAACTCTTACCAAGCTATAATCAAGGTGTCAATTAGGGTGCGTCATCTCAAAAATTGACTGGGGAAAGATTTGCTTCCAACTCACTCTGTGCTTGTTGGCAGGACTCAGTTCCTAGCAAGCTGTGGGACTGGGGGTTTCAGCCCCTCACTGGCTGTTAGCTAGACCTCTCTTTCATCCTCTTGCCCTGTGACCCTCTCTATAGGTTGGTTCTTGACATGGCAGTTAGCTTAATTAGAGAGAGCAAGAAGAAGAGCCAGAGAATGTAAATCAGAGCAGGTCTAAGTGGTACAGCTGCTCTTCAATTATCTAGCAGAATTCTGGAAACTTTAGTGTTTCTAGAAACTTCTGGTTTTGCTTTATTTCTCCTCCCCTGTGAAGAGAAACCTATTTTTTCTCTAATGAACATTACAGTTTCAGGGATGCTTTGTACACACCCTTTTATAACCAAAACTTGGAAGCAATATCTTGTAAGTTTTTTGTATTATATTCATTAAAAGAAGTTCCCTAGGTCTAGCCTACATTCAGGTGGAGAAGATCACATCTGGGCATGAATACCAGGAGTCAGAAATCACTGGGAAGTCATTTTAGAAGGTATCTATCATGGGCAGGGTGATATTTTAATTCTAGAAGTATCTGATATGAAGAAGCTTAAGATGCAATGAAATGTCCATGACCTACTCTTATTCTTTCATAATTATCGGTATGTAAGTTTTTCATTATTTTCTATTCTCTCAGAGCAGATATTGGTGGTAGAGGTGGATAGTGGATAAGGGATTAGACAAAAAACCAAACAATACTATTTTTAAAAGAACTGTAAAAAATTAATAACTAAAAAAGAACATTCTGGGGCCTTATGCAAATGAAAAAAATGTGGCCTAGAGATCTTCTGTGTAGCTCTCCACTCCTGGATTGCCAAGGAAGGCCACAATTGCCCAGAGTCATTTCCTCAAAGATACCGCCTTTTTCTTCTAGTTCCTTCCAGAGCTTAAAGGTCATGTGATGTGTGTTTCCCATCACCTCCCTTACCACAAAATGAATGCAATGTTGAATATTTCACTAGGGAGCCCATCCTGACACCTAACTCTGCCTTTGTCACAAGAGTTAATTTTGCTTTATCCCCAGAGAAGAAATCATGTTAAGGGTGAATATTACTCTATATAATTAATATATCTGCTACATTTGAGTCAATACATTTTATCACTTATCTGTAGAACTGGCTACCCTCTGGGAGCTACTAGGTCCAGGGCTATAGGCTGAGCATGCTGGGTAACCACAGTGCAGATCTTGTTATTGCACATAGCCCAGTAGCCTACAAATATTCTTTTCTGTATTTAAAAGGCAATAGCTCAAAATGAATAAGAGCTTTATCAGAGAATTTTACACTATATAAAATTCAGGGATGGGGTGTGGAAGAACTAGAAACCTTTCTTAGGACCTGAAGAAAAAAAAAGCCTAGTAGACTGGGCCCACTTAAAGGTCTGTCTTTAAGCATCTTCTATAATATGAGGATAATATTACTAAATTTCAGTTTTATTATGTGGATGAGTCAACATAGAGTATATTAAGCACACAAGATCAAATGTATAGGAGACACAGATCATAGAGTGTGGCACATATTGGGATTTTTTTTTTTTTTGCAGTGCCAGGGATATAACCCAGAGCCATTCGATCTCTGAGATACACAGCTCTATTTTTTATTCTTTATTTTGAAACAGGGTTTCACTGAGTTGCAAAGGGCCTCACTAAGTAGTAGCTGAGGCTGTCCATGAACCTTGATCCTTCTCTCTCAGCCTCCCAAATGCTAAGATTACAAGCATGCTCTACCATGCCTGGCTCATGGGATCTTAACAAATATGGAATCACTGGCCAGCATATCAGAGAATTCCTATGATCTAAAAAAAGTAATAGGTGTGGTATTTTATCACCAAAGCAGTCCCTTTTTTTATAGCAACCTGTCTGTCAAAAATGTTGGATTTATTTTCTGGCTTGCAGTCTAAATGGACTCGATTGTGCCTCGGCTACTCTGATATGACATTAGCCACTTAAGGAAATTGCAAAATGGCACCCAAGGGTTAATCTCCCTCATTTTTCCATTTGTTTTGGTATGCTGTTAGAAGTATCAAAGTACTCATCAGAGAGGGGGAGGCAGGGGATAAATGGAAAGAGGATGGATGGAGGCAGGAACAGCAGTGGTTGAATGCTCTCGAGAATTCTTTCCCATGGCCTAATACCATGAGACTGTTCAGTGTGATTTTTGGCAGTTCACAAACTCTGTATGTGTTTTTAAGAGAGTTAATTTTGCATCAGACAATATCTAAGGATAAATGATGCATTAGAAGGTATGTACTTACTTGGGAAGGGAGAAATGCCATTTAATTTTATATTTAACATTGCCGGCAGAAGTGTGAGGATGGGTAAGTGTCGATACGTTAATAGATTTTACCTGCTTTTATGACGTTATTCACAATCTATTTATTTAGTTAATGGCAAGCCTTGAAATATTAAAATAGTACCTGCAGGCAAAATATTGAATGGAGTATTTGTTTACTGCTAGATTATTTGTTAAAAAGCTATTCTTATAAATTATAAAAATAAAGCAAGGCTGAGTTGATAATACGATGATGAGATTTGTGCAAAGCAGGGAACCTGAGGCCAGGAAGAAAAGGCCAAGAAAGCCCAGGCAGCAAGTGAATAGAAGGCAGCAGATTTTCACAGGCAATAGGTATAGTTTCTGGGAAAAACATGATTGGCTTCTGAGAGACCGGGGAGGGTAAGGGATGTGGGCTGAGATTTTGATATTTGGGAAGGACCAGCATGGGGCAGACCTAAAGCAACAACTTGGGGTCAGCTGTGAGGTCAGGCCAGTGCAGGGGTAGAATGATAGACTGAGGTATAGGGGAGGGAATAGTCAGGACCACAATCAGAGTGGGATCAGGATTATGCATTATGGGTCTTGAACTTGTTTTATTTTCCCTGACCAGAGGAAGGTCTGGTCCCAAGACTTGGGGTAAGGCTAAGCCTAAAGGTGAGGATGTTGTGATAGGAAAAGAAAGGTATGCTTCATCCACATTCACTCTATGTCCTGATCCAATAGGATGGGCCTGCTTTACATGTGCTGTTTCTGCATAATGATTAACAATGCTCCCCTTTCACTTGAAGGTGACTAATTTGGATTATAAGCTATACACTCTAATCATTTCACACGATGTATTCCATGGAAAATCTGTTTTGTGGAGTGTTAGCTAGAGGCCATAAAAGCAGAGTTCTCTGGTCACATAATTATGAAAAATCTAGAATCAAATGGAGTTTAATGGAGGATTTGTAATTACAGGACTTCTCATTACCTTTATGCTTATGTACCATATAACTCTTTATTTTTTTATATAACTCTTTAAAAAGGGCATAGAGGTATTCATTTCACATTTAGTTGATCTACTGGTATATATTGATACACCTGAAGACACTAATCTATGGGGCACACTTTGGGAAACTGGTTAATGAAATATGGACTTGGAAAGGAAGGCCCATCATTGCTCATGAACTAAGGATGCTCAGCAAAGCCATCAGCCATCAGTTAAATAGCAATGTCCTGAAGGAACAGTTTTCTAATCTGCTGATAACTGACTGACATTAGTAGGGGTCTATATGCCTAGCTGGAGTAACAATCTAAAAGATGGCTTGTGCTTAAACTTTGTGGCAAAACCACTCACTAATTAAGACATGGACAGAAAAATAATTTTCTTTGCTTAGTCTTTTATTGCATGGTGTGCTTAAAAGAGAGGAAATAATTGTATGTGTATGTATCTCTCTGTGTGTGAGGAGGTGTTGAGCTTCTCAGGAAAAAAACTTTCAGCCAACATCCTCAGTATTTCTAAGGTGGCCCTCATACCATTTGTTGAGAAACATTTCCTGGGAGTTCTGAAGAGGAACTTTTTTGGTTATAAATACCATAGCTACCACTTTTTTTTTTAAGATTATAGGAATTCTCCATTATGCCAGCCAGTGATGGCATATTTGTTAACATCCCAATATGTGCCACACTCTGTGCTCTGTCTCCTATACATTTGAACTTGTGTGCTTAATATATACTATGTTAACTCATCCACATAATAAAACTGAAATTCAGTAATAATATCCCAGTTTTATAGAAGATGCTTAAAGACAGACCTTTAAGTGGGCCCAATCTACTAGGTTTGTTTCTTTGAGGCCCTAAAAGAGGTCCCTAGTTCTTCAACACCTCATCCCTGAAACAACTCCCCAGGTCAAAGACACAGCGTGCCAAATCCCTATGTGACTCTCTACCCTGAAGCTGTACAGAACTCATTTGAAGTCTTAACAAGCATAAGACCATCCCATTACCAAACAAAAAGGCAAATCAATACATGGGATTGCATGAAACCGAAGAGCTTCTGTACAGCAAAGGAAATTGTCAAGAACCTCAACCGAGAAACAACAGAATGGGAGAAGATTTTTGCCACCTACTCCTCTGATAGAGTACAGATATCTAGAATATACAGAGAACTCAAGAAATTCAGGACTAAGAAAACAAATAACCCAATCAAAAAATGGGCAAGTGGGAGAAAAGCGGGGCTTAAGAGCCCCGCTAACAACCAATCTCCATTACCACAAAATCAGCGCCTTTCATAGCCAGAAAACACCATCACCAGAGAAACAAAAAAATCACCAGGCTCCAGAGAAAAAGCGGACTGAGAACAGAGCTCAGAGCCACAGAGGAGATACACCGGCCTCACGCCCGAGGACGCAGCAGCAGCGCAATATTGCTGGCGGCAACGGCGAATTCACCAGATGGCTACAGCAAGACGAGGTGAGCCGATGTGGAACAGCTAGGCGGGATTTTTCAGCAGAGGGAACATCTAAAGCTCCCAGTGGCTGAGCTCAGCACACGCTGCAGGAACTCAGAGTGGAACTCAAAACCAAGAAGAAATAAGCCAGCCTCACGGCCGAGGGCGTAGCAGCGGTGCCATATTGCCACCGGCGGCAGCAGCAGCAGCAAATTCAACGAGTCCAGTACAGCTACATCTGCGAACTCAAGAACAGTGAGTCAAATTGTGGACCACAGAGGAGAAATCCCAGTACTGTACTTCCTGGGACTTGACCCAGTGGGGGAGTGGCAGTAGCAGAGATATCACACCATAGGAGAATGTGCAACCTGGCACCCCCCACAGTCTAAAGCAGCCTCTATCGACTCTCTGGGTCGGAGACTCTGTGATACAACCCAGTAAAGGAGTAGTGGGGTCTGAGATACTACTGACTCGAGATCCAGAGCACCTTAAGTGAAGTCATAGTGACCCAAGGGAAGAACCCAGAGAAGGCACAAACTTCCAAAATCATGGGAAAGAGGAATAACACTGGAGCAATGAATGCCCACAACCCCACAACATCAGAACTCGATAAAACAGAAAATCAGAGATTTCTAGAAGATCAAATCAGGAAAATAATTGCAGAAATAATAGAGGTGCTTCGAAAAGAACTCAGAGAGAGCCAAAAAGAGATAAAGGATGCAATTAATGAAGTAAAGGCCTCAATTCAAAGCACAAACAACAGATTAGAACACATGGAGAACAGAATCTCGCTCTTAGAAGATGAGCAATCCAAAAATGAACGCATAGTTTCTAATCTAGAAAAAAATATCAACAGCAGGAATCTGACATTGAAGAAATATGGGCCCATTTTAAGAGAGCTAACCTAAGAATAATTGGAATAGAGGAGAGAAAAGAAGGTGAAACCAAAGGGATCAACAATCTCTTCAAGGAAGTAATAGCAGAAAATTTTCCAAACATAGAGCAAGAGGTTGATACCCAGATCCAGGAAACTTATAGAACTTCCTTTAGACAGGATTGAAGATGAGGATCCCCACGCCACATAATTGTCAAAATGACCAATGTGGAAGCCAAGCAGAGAATCTTAAAGGCAACAAAAACAAAGGGCCAAGTGACATTCAGAGGCAAACCAATTAGAATCACTCCAGACTTCCCAAACCAAGTCATGAGAGCCAGAAGGGCTTGGAGTAACATATTCCAAACTCTGAAAGAAAACAACTTCCAGCCAAAAATTTCCTATCTAGCAAAACTTTCTATCAAATTAGATGGAGAAATAAGAAGCTTCCATGACAAACAGAAACTGAAGGAATTTATGTCTTCAAAACCAGCGCTAGAGAAAATACTCAAAGAGATTAACTACAAAGAAGAAATAGGTAACACACACCAGAACCAGAGAAACAAGATTTTCTATCCAACAGACAACTAAGATTGGTTATCTGTGGAGATTCATTATTTATGTTAGACTTTTACCTATCTCTAAATTGTATTGTTTGCCTTTATTGTTGTTAATTTTTAGGATTTCTAGTTGGAATATTAATATACCTTCAGATATAGCATTTGGCAATATTTTATCCAATTCTATTAGTAACTTTTAACTCTGTTTACTTTGTCTTTGGATATACAATATTTTTTTATTTTTTAGGGAGTTTGTATACTCTTCTGTTGCCTGTGCCATTGAAATCATATCCAAGAAATCACTGCCAATTTTAATGTTGTGAGGTTTTATGACCCAGATTTTCTCCTAAAAGTTTATAGTCTTAAGATTTATATTTAGGTCTTTTATCTATTTTGAGTTAATACTTGTATATGGGATTAGGTAAGGGTTCAATTTTATTCTTTTCCATGTAATTATTATTTTTCAACAATATTTAGTTAAAAGATTATTATTTCTACCACCAAATGTTCGTGGAAACCTTGTCAAAAATAACTTGATAATATATGGAAGAATTTAGCTCTAGGTTTGTATTTAACTCCAATGGTTTATATATCTGCCTTTAGAACAGTACTACACTGTTTCAATTATTGTAGCTTTATATGGTTTGAAATCAGAAAATATATATCTTCTAGCTTTGTTCTTTTTCAAGATCGTTTTGGGTATCTAGAATCCATATTCCATATTAGGATAGATTTTTTTCTGAAAAATAAATATATAAATAGATGATAGTTTCACCTAAGAAATAGAAAAAAATATTCTCTGGTAAGAAAGAAAGCAAAAAGAAATATTGAAATGTTTTCTTTAAGTCATCAAAAGCTAGGTATCAGACAAATGAAACTGTTATGTGAGATTATCATTTTTAATTTTGGATAAATTGCTATAATACTAGATGTCAACCACTAAGCCAAGCATGGGAAGGAGGGATGGGGAGGGAATGGGGTGGGGATCGGGTGGGGGCTGACTGGGCGATGTGTGCATGTATGTCTACAAAAGTTTGTATCCCACTATGATGTATGAATACAGTGCACCAATAAAAAAATAAATAAAAAAATGGGCAAGTGAGTTAAATAGAAACTTCGTGAAAGAAGAAATTCAAATGGCCAATAAATGCATAAAAAATGCTCAACATCATTAGCAATCTTAGAAATTAAAATCAAAACTACCCTGAGATTTCACCTAAATCCAGCTACAATGGCAATCATTCAAAACACAAACAACAACAAATGCTGGTGAGAATGTGGAGAAGTGGGAACTCTAAAACATTGTTGGCGGGATTGCAAATTAGTGCAACCACTTTGGAAAACTGTATGGAGGATCCTCAGAATGGGAACAAATCTACCACTTGATCCAGCAATACCACTTCTGGGTATCTACCCAAAAGAAAGGAAACCAATCTACCAAACTGATGCATTCGTATTTGTGTTCATTGCTGCACAATTCACCATAGCCAAACTATGGAACCAGCCAAGATGTCCATCAACAGATGAATGGATTACAAAACTGTGGAATATGTATACTACAGAATTTTACTCAGCCATAAAGAAAAACACAGTTATATCATTTGCAGGGAAATGGATGGAACTGGAGGGCATTATGCTAAGTGAGATTAGTTAGTCACAAAAAAGAAAAAAATTGTATGCTTTCCTTAGTATGTGAAACCTAGGGAGATGTGAGTCATAGGAGGAACTCTATATGAAGAAGGAGATCCTATAGAGGAGCAAATAAGGTGACATAACTGAGGGGATAAGAGGGGGGAATACGGAAAATCTCTAAAGCACATGATGTACTGAAACAAACATATCACAGTCAATCACTAAACCAAGCATGGGAAGGAGAGATGGGAAGGGAATGGGGTAGGGATTGGATAAGGGATAATTGGGTGATGTCTCCACAAGTCTTTTATCCCATTAAGATGTATGACTACAATGCACTAATAAAAAAATAAGATCATCTGCTGACATGTTTTATTGTATGCTGTCTGCCTGGTAAAAGGGACAATATCAAGCAAGCTAATCTGAGGAGAATGATGAATCATTGATCTCCTAAGCCCTATCAAGTGTGCAGGTGAAGAAGGGAATACAAAATTAAAAGGAAAGAAAGATGTGCGTTGCTTGTGTTGTAGATTCATACATCTATACAAGTGGCATAAACAGCTCCTTGTTTTTAGCTAAGCCAAAGAATGCTTTTTACTTTTAACCTTATTCAAAGGACAGGGAGCCCTGAGGTTATAGCATAGGTTTGAACACAAATGTTCACAGAACCTCTGCAAAGGAGACACAAAGAGCCCAAGGGCATTCTCTTGGATGGGGCCTGTGGTGACCTAAAGGACACATGCCCCTTCTAATGGAGACTTCCAATATAATGTATTGTACCTTTCAAAATAACTTGAGAGTATAAAATTCAATAGTTTCACCCTAAAAGATGATAAATGAGCAAGCCAATGGCTGTGTTCATTACCTTGATTTAATCATTTCATATTGTATAAATATAGCAAAACATCACATTTTATCCTATAAATATGTACAGTTATGGTTTTAAGCAAAAATAAGTAAATAAAATAGCTCTTTTCAGGATTCAGTAATGGATTGCCCATTGAAATATGGCTATAGTTTTCCCGGAAGTTTCATTTTTAAAAGAATAGTTAAGCTGGGCATTGTGGTGCACACTTGTAATCCCAGCATTCAGAAGGCTGAGACAGGAGGATTTGTGGCCAGCCTCAGATACGTAGTGAGGTCCTTTGTAACTCAGCGTGACCCTATTTCAAAATAAAGAATAAAAAATATGGCTAGGGGTATAGCTTGAAGATAGAATGCCCCTCAGTTCCATTCCCATACCACAAAGAAAAAAAAGATAGTTAAAAATAAATATATTTATGAAAACCTTTTCTCCCCTGATTTTTTAAAACAAATTTACTGAGATATAACTGATACACAAAGAACTGCATATATTTAGTGTATGCAACTTCATGAGTTTGGACAAAAGCAAGCACCCAGAATAGTACCACCAGTAAATTTAGTGTATATACCCAACAAGGTTTTCTGTGTCCTTTTTAAGCAAGGGAGAGGATAGTAACAGTTCACATGAGATCTATCTTTGAACACATTTTGAAATACACAGCACTTTATTGTTATTAATTGACCCAATGTTTTATAGTAGATCTCTGGAATTTATTCACCAAGCAGAACTAAAACTTTGTATCTATTGAAAAGCAGCTCCCCATTAACCCTCTCCCACCCTGCCAACTATCATCATATTCTCTGCTCCTGTGAGTTTGGCTATTAAAGATACTTCATATGAGAGAAATAATGCAGTATTTGTCTTTTGTGGCAGTATTATTTCACTTATTATGTTATCCAGATTCACTCGTGTAGCAAATGACAGGATTTTCTTCTTTTATGAAGCTGAATAATATTCCATTGTATGTATATAACAGAACTCTATGCATTCATGTGTTGTTGGACACCTGAGTTGCTTCTATATCTTGGTAACTATGAATAGCACCAAATGAAAATAGAAGAATAAGTTTGTTTTTAAGATCCTGATTTTAATTCCTTTGGATATGTACCCAGAAGTGAGATTGCTGGATTATATGATATCTCTAATTGTAAGATTTGGAGAAACCTTTATACTGTTGTCCATTTTATATGTTTCAGCAACTATGTACAAGGATATCAATACTCTATATCCTTTGCTAATCTTTTATTAATATAAATAAAGAATATATGATATATATTTATGCATAGAATACATGTGTGTGTATGATATGTGTGTGCACATATGCAAAGGATGTAATATATGAAATAAGTGGGTGATGGGGCCAGGGACAAGATGTTGTCTCAAAGAGCAACTACTCCAGGATCTACTCTCTTCAACTATTTCTCACCTTCTAAAATTTCTACTACATTCCAATAATGACATCAAAATAAAAATAGATCAATGGACTCATCCATTGATGAGATTAGAGACAGCAAGATTCAATCACTTCCCCAAAGTACCACATCTGAATATTGCTGCATTGGAGATCAAACCGCCAACACATGAGCTTTTAGGGACATTCCACATACAAACCACAACAATGCCCATCTTATAGACAAAAGTGATGCTCTGAGAGGCTAAACGACTTCCGAGTTCACACAGCCTACAAGTGTTCAGTGCAGGTCTGAATTGTTATTGCTTTGACTACACAGAGGTACGGATTTGATGGAGTTATACTTGCCCTCCTCCAAGGAAGAATCCTGCTCAGGATTGTCACATCATCATTTTCAGTCACTACTTGGGGGACAGAAACACACCACTTTTCTCCAAATGTTAGAACCATTGGAATGTAATACAAAAGCTGGGCTGTCTCTCCTTTGATTAGCATAAACCATGAGTTCATAATTAATCGCCAACCTTTTGGGGCTTGTCAAACTTAGATTTATTTAATTTTATAAAGTCATCCTCTTATGTCCTTGAAGTCTATATGGAAAATATAAATTATCTAGATTCTATTTCATGTGTGAAATTAAGGCTCTTAGACTGTAATGAAAATGTGTCTGCTAGCCTCTAATTGGGATGTGTATGTGGTGGTAATGGTGGATAAGTCTGTCCACTGATATCTATTTATCTTTAAAATTAATGTAAGTTAGCATTCATTTTCTATTGGGAATTTTGTGACACTTCTTGAGACACCTTTAATCCTTCTGAGCTGTTACAAAACCAGAGTGAAAAGTCAGAGCTATAATTTCTGCCTGTCACTTGCAAATAGATTAAGAACTCTTAGAGGACTAGGCTTATGTCTATATAGTTCCATTCATCCAGAGATGAGGGCTTTCATAGCATTATCTATAATCAGGTGTTTAATAAATGCTTTCTGATGAGGATAATGGTATGGAAATAAAACTCTTGAGATCCAGAGTCTGCCCAGCTTTCTTTCCTCATTAGAGGAGAAGAGATGAACAGGAATCCATGGATAAATATGATTGTCAGTCTCCATTAGGAAGCCACTCACTTTCCCAGATTGAAATGCTGGAAAAAGGACAACCAGAGAGGTGTGACTAGGGCAGAAATTCTTTGATTGACAATGAAGCCAGTGTTAGCCCATCTTCTCTTGCCAGATGGACTCCATCTGGGATCCAGCAATGTGTCTTACATGCCTCAGATTACTTGACAAATCATACCAAGGTTTACTCAAAGTCACATCATTATGGTGTGTAATCACAGGCTCGCCAGTGTCCAACAAGGGTGAAGGCAGAGGTTAATGGTTTTCTTTTTATTTGCATTATTACTTGATCTCTGGCTTTCCCAGTCAGACAGGATTGTATAAGCGCTTCTCATCTGGCTCTCTGAAGTGTTTTCAAGTTGTCTATTTTAGGGCTGTTTTACAGTTGCCTTTCCTTATGTCTTTTTTGTATGCTAGAAAATAAGAAAAGAGAATCCAAGATATAAGCCATTGATATTACCATGCACACTAGAGTAAATATTAGGTCTTTTGTTGAGCTTTCTAAATGCCAAAGTATTTTAAACTGAAAGGTTAAAAAATAAGACTACTTCTAACCAGCTGCCCCAAATGTATAAAAATCCCTGAGAAGCTTTGTTATTTGATACTATGGTGAATCCTTTAAGCAAATTTATTTTAAACTTTAACCTCGCACAACAGTGTGACTGTTTTAAATGACACTGAAGAATACCTGTAAAATGGTACATTTTACGTTATGTGTATTATGCCATAATAAAAATTTTATTTTAAGCATCTAATCAAGTGTTGAGGTTGTCATCCTGACTCTGGGAGCACAGGCAATATTTACATACAGTGATGTAAATGCATGGGTAGAGAATATTACTCTATAACACTCAAATATAAGAAATAAAGTATTAATTTTTATTTTCCCCAAATCAAATTAAATTTAGCTCTGAGCTCTCATCTACTGGAAGGACATGTAAAAAAAATTAATAGCTTTGCATCTGAGGAGACACATTTCTAGAATTCTTTTAAAAAATTTTGGTGCGATTTATGTGGGATCCAGAAGACAGGAAAGAAGTCATATACTTCCCACAGGGTCCTTTTGTATTTTTTTTCCTGTTTACAACATGGTACAGCTGTCCAATTGGGTCCTTTACTATCTGTCATGAGCATGGTCATAGAAGTTAGCCATATTCTCATTACCTGTGTTTCATGTTTCAGTGACAGTCTTAATAAAAAAAATTAATAACAGATATTTGTTTGTATTACCTGGATTAAAGCTAAGTGATTAGCAGATGAACCTTAAAATCTCAGTGACTTAACAAGATACCCAGCTGTGTGTGGGAGTGAGAATCTGCTCCACAAAGTCACTTAGGGAATGAGGTTATTGCATGTTTTGCCATTTTAAATGAGAAGCTTTTAAGATGGCCCTTACCATAAACATCCTTTCATAAATATAGAGGGAAATAATTTGTAGATTTTTTTCTCAATTGTCACAATAAACGGGCAAGATTTAGTGTCATATAGAATTGTGGTTAACCACGGAGAATAGCTAAAAACATGGAATCGACAACTTTCTTTTCACTACTTATTCTTTATTACTTAGGTTCATGGAGTGTTAGACCTGAAAAGGGTCTAGAAATCAACTTCCCAGGATGTCTGATCCCAGAACCCAGGACGTCTATCCCCTGAGTGAATGGATGTACTTCTTTTTACCCCTGAGACCCACTTCTGTGAGAGCAGCGTTGGCATCAGTCTCTCTGCTGAGTTTAAATATCAGTTCCACCACTGAGGAGCTGAACAGGTTATAGTAGCTGCAGGGGGATAATTTTAGCAACTTCTCACAATGACTGTCACATGGCGCATCTGAAATAGTGTCTAACGTGATTAATATTCTAAATTTTCACAGATGGTCACAATTATTCCTGAAATCAGGCTCTAGGATTACTCCCTCCCACACTGATTCTGGGCTTGACCACAGGATTTACTTTAGCCAGTGAGACAATAGCAAATGTAATGAAAACAGAGATTTGAAGTGAACCCAGAGTCTTGCTATCTCTTGCTTTTCTCAAAGAGCCTTATAGCTTCCAGCAGGTGAATAGCTCACGAGAATCTGGTAGATGATGAAGGACATATGGACAAATTGTCCCCCATCATTTCAGCTGATGTTGGGTCAATTGCCAGACATGAATGTAAAAACCATCCTAAGCTGTCTAGCCCCAATAGGCCATCCCAGGTCAGAACTACCCAGGTTACCCATAGAATTGTGATAATCATAATTTTTTGGTCATTACATTTGGGCTGGTTTATCATTTTGATAAAGTTAGCTGAAAGGGCTTACACTTGAGAGGTCTAGATGGGCCAAATATGAAAGTGGTACCTATCACTTCCTGAAACCCATCACAGAGGCCTCACCTCACTGCAAGGGAGACTGGAAAATGGAAGTAACTGAGAAAGAAAAGAAAAGCCTCCCAAGAGCAGCTGGCCAATATCTGCCACACTGATTTACCTTCACTTTGTAAAAAACCCTTAGGTGGTAATCAGAGTGTAACAACTTTCCAGGCAAGTTCCTTGGGCCAGGCCACTAGACAGTCACTTTTAGTTTATTTGTTTGGCACAAGGAGATAGGGAAAGGAAATAGGACAGATGTGCTGCCTTCCTGGGAGGTTGTCTGGTGAATCAATTCCTGCCAAGGCTCATCTGCAACCCTGTGAGATAAAAAAAGGAACCTGCAGGCAAAAAACCACAAGGTAGGAAGGTTTTTAAGCTGTGATCCCTTAGAAAAAAGAGCTTTTTTATTTGTTCTCACTGTGAAGGAAGTCTAAGGCATCTGTCTTTGAGAGTACATGAATACATGTTTGCTTTCTGCTTCATTGCCTCTGAAGCAGTCCTGCCCCATGCTCACAGAGGTAAGGGCAAGCCAGCCCAATTCTATTTGTTTCAGTATGTCTCCGTACAGGCCATTTGTCAGTACAACTCTCTTCCTATGCATCCTCTTCCCATATTTGGTTCTTTAGACTGGGAGGAATCTCCGAGGCTAGGAAGACATCAGATGCAGAAGGCACCCTGCTTGGGAGCCAGTCTGTCCAGGTTCCGATTCTTCCTCTGCCTCATTAATTAGCTCTGTGTGATCTTGTACAACTTATCTAAGCCTGAACTGTGAGGATTAAAATGACATTAATGAGGAGTGTAGCACACAGTAGGCACTTATTAAATGTTAGCCATCATCAACATCATCATCCTCATTATCATCATCATGGTTGCCACTATATAGATTTTTTCCCTTCTTGGCCCTTTTATCCTTCTAACTAATCTGACAGAACAAATTAGAGAAGAGGGCTTAGAAAAAGGAGGATGGATGAAGGATCAGGAGATATTGAAAAAACTGGAACTTATTTCACAATTCAAATCGTATTCCATATTCGAACACTTAATTATAGTGTTCAAAGGACTGTTATCTGGACAATTTCATTCAGCATTTCTTTGAGATGCAGGGAATGGCACAGTCAATTTGGGCAGATTAAAAAAATAAACACAAGAGAAGTAACAACTGAGTTACTGCACAGAATTAAGTTTTTAAACTCTTTCAGTGTGAAAAACTTAATAGTTTTGGAATCAAATTTGTTGAATCAAAGTTTTTTATGATTGTCCTACCATTTGCTCCTGGGCTCATGGACTAAGCTCCAACCTAATTATTTTTTGTTTAGGACTTTAAATATAAAAATAATTTTAAGGTCTCCACAATTAATTTACCTCTATTCCCTGACATGAAGAAACATCCCTAGCCTTATTGCCACTGGGTCAATTTTTTATCAATATTACTTTCTGTTTTTGCTTAAGACGTGGTCTGTTTAGGTTGGTTTTCTTTCATTTGTAGCAAGGTTCTTGCCCAGTTCTATGGACTTGATACTTATCTACATCATTGTTCTAAGCTGAATGTTTCTTGGCCCTATATCTGAATATCTGCTGCTACCTTTGATAATCTTTTATGGTTTGCAAGGTAGGGGAACCAGAGTGTGATTTCATGATCAAGTTTCCAGGGAATCTAGGAATCTAGAAACTCTTTAGCAAATAGCTATAAGACAGCAATGAAAAAGCTATCATAAAGTAGTAAATAATAAAATATGAATTACTATTTGAATGGTAAGTTGTTGCTGTAGGAGGCCATACAAAGGAAAAGCCACTTTGAGTTGAGGAGGCCTGAGAAGATTTCATGAGAGATGTGAGATTTAAACTGTTTTATGTTGGAGAGCTAGTTAGAGGTACAATATGCCATGACCAAAAGGGTAGTGGCACAAATTCTCCAGGAGTATTCACCAAGGAGTTCACCAAATTCATAGTTAAGTACATGAAGATAGACCCTAGCTGGGTGTGGTGGCACCTTCTTGTAATCCCAGTATTTGGGAAGCTGAAACAGGGGGACTGCAGTTTGAGGCCAGCCTCAGCTACTTAGTGAGACCCTTTGGAACTCAGTGAGACCCTGTTTCAAAGTAAAGAATAATAAATAGGGTGAGGGGTGTAGCTTGGAGGTAGCATGCCTCTGGATTCCATCCCCAGTAATGCAATAAAAGAAAGGAAGGAAGGAAGGAAGGAAGGAAGGAAGGAAGGAAGGAAGGAAGGAAGGAACTAGCTTCAAAAAATAAATTTGACTGGAATTTGGATACAGTTTTGGATAGTGTTGCCTGGACTGGTCTCTGGGTGCCAGTTCATTCATTCAGCATATCAGTTCAATAAATTTGATTTATTGAGCATATAATATACTCCAGGAATTGTGCTAGTGCCCAGCAATTATAGCAGTGAACAGGGCAGTAAAAGTTCTCTCCTTCATAGTGATTATATTCTAAATATGAAGATAAAACTAAAAAAAATGTTAATACTAGATAGTTATGCTGCTACAGAAAATTAAAGCAAGGGAATGTGCTATAGAGTGACTTGAATGATTAGACAGGGTTTCAGAGATGGAAATCAGAAAAGGCTACCTAGTATAGGTAGTCAAAGACTTAGGGTTTGTCTAGTATAGGTAAGATTGAAGTTGGAATTAGAATGAGGGATGGGAGCCATGCATGTGAAAAATCTGGGTGGTGGATATTTATGGCAATGGAAGACTTAGTGTGAAGGTGAGAGTGGCTTGGTAGAGTAGAGAAATAGCATACAAGCCAGTGAGATGATGCTTCAAAGTTATGGGATGAGAGATCAGATTACTCTGTAGGCCACTTGGAAAAATGGCCAGATCTGGTCCTATCATTAACCAATTGAGCAGAAATCTCTGAGATGAGGCCCAAGCCATAGTATTGATTAGTATCTCTTAAGGAAATTCTAACAGGTATCCAAGTTTGACAATCATTATGTTGGAAAGAGAAAAATGAAGAAGGGCTTTTTGTGCAGGCAGGGAGTGCTATAAGATGCAATGGAAAAGGAAGAACCTGAGGAGTATTACCCTACAGGAAGGGTATGGTAGGACTGGAGGGGTGATCATTCCCAACCTGGAGGTGAAAAGAGTCAAGAATGGCCCATTCCATGAGTGGAGTTTCTATGTTCTTTAGTCTTTGCCAGTTTCCTGAAATTTCTTGGTCAATCTTAGTGGAAGTCAAAGAGTTAGGGTTTGGCTTATTCACTTTTTTTCTTTTTACAAATTACAGAGATCCAACACTCCAGATAGGGGATAGGTGGCTGGTCCTAATTTGAAAACACTTCCCCAGATACTTCTGCCTGCCTGGGGAGGGACTTGTAAAAGCATTTTAAATAATGACAGCATATAACATAGTTCTACATAAAACTTTTTTTCACATAAAAACTAGGAGTTCCCCTATATGATTTACTAAAAAGCAAGAGATTTCACTTAAGTTCAGCTCAGATCCTATAGAAGAAAAAAATTGGCTTTAGGCAGAGATGAGATGTGAGGATGAGAAGATGAGTTCTGTACAAGATAAAATTCAATCAAAGGGGCTTTGGTCATGAAGACATTTTGAGGTGAAAAGCAGAAGACAGTGATTGAAAGGACTAGAGTAGGAAGACATTCACAATGTAGATGGAAACCTCATTTCTTGAGAGTACTAAATAGGAATATCTGGGAAGGCAGTAACTAACAATGTGGTATCTAAATAGAATAGGATCTTAAGCTCTTGAATCTTTAATTTCCTAATTCATAATATGGAAACAATAGTTCCTAGTCATTAGCTGCCTTGAGGATGAATGAAAAAAATGCCTGGAAAAGGTTTGGCAAAGTACGTGGCACTTGAGATAGGCTTTGTTTTATGGTGGTTCTTACTGTAGTGTTTACTATGATTGCCAAAATTGTCATTATAATACACATTGCTTCAATCACAAAGTTCTTGTCACATTCACCAACCAGCCTTTGGGTTCTAGATAAAAAGGACAAGGCCAGCAGAGAGCTAAGGTTGATTGTATGAAGAATTAAAAGCTAGAGTTCCCCTTTTAAGAAGAATGAATATTTGACTCAATTCATAGTTAGGTAACATTTCTTGAATATCTGCTGTGTGCCAAGCACTGGCTTCCCTCTGACATAGTTTATCCCTTTCATTTATAAACGGAGGAGAAGGAAGAGCTGGGTATAGCTGCAGAGGAGAGATTGGCTATGAACGATATAAAGAACACTCGTTGGGCAAAGTAACCTCTGAGAAAAGTTCCAAGTTATCCATAGTTTAGACTGCTAATCTGGGAGTAATATGAAAATTAGATTGCCAATCTCAGAGCCCAGGAAATTTGAGATAATGATTTACAAGGGGTTTTCAACCATTTGCTTGAGGGAACACCATTGTTAATATACACAGCTATAAAATTCCAAATCTGTGTCCTTGGAGAAAAAGTTGGTTCAGGTGAATGCAGAAGATTTGGGAACAATATGTGTAGCAAATAACAGTGAAAATCAAATATGCTTTTTTGATGGGTAAAGTAGAATATTGGAGAGAACTGAGTTGAAACTTATGAAATAATTATAGTCAATCAATTATGAGGAGAGGAGTTAGCAGAGGAGAAAAATCTGATCATTAACATTTTATATAATAAACTGTACTGGAAATTAGAAAACTTGCATGCTAGACTGGGTTACACAGAGCAAGTAATTTGAATTATCTAGGCCTTGGTTTCTTTAGTATGAAGGATAAGGGCATCAAATTATGTGATGGCTAATCCATTTTTGTTTAAAATAATGTTATTCAGCTGCATTCAGACAGGTCGATGGCTTGAGATTGGGGTTATACAGGCTTGAAGTAGCAATTGAGAATGTACTTTACCTCCCAAACTTTTCAGATCGTGTCTAATTTTGTTGTCTGTTCATTTTTAATTTTATTTAAAGTTTTATTTTGTTGTATAGGAAAACTTAACATGAGATCTATACTCTTAACAAGTTTTAAGTACATTTTATTCAAATATAGTTTAGGTTTTCTTTCTTGTGGGCTAAATGAAAATAGACATTGTGGACATGAATAAATCAATATGCGTTTATTCATTGTGGCAGAGGCTTCATAAGTAGAAAGGGAAAATAATGATTGACTATTTAATATTTTGACTTTAGTAATGCTGGTGTAAAAGTGGTAGTGACTAGGCCCCTCGTATGAATTTACATTAATAGTAATCAATCAATCCTACTCTAACTCTGTGTTGCCTAGGGCACACAATGGCTAGAACTTGGTAAGAGAGGGCTATTTTCTGAACATTCCCCCCTGTTGTTGGACTACAGACACTGGGATAGATTTTTAAACATACCTGTGTTCTTTGTCATTAAATTTGTAGTGAAACAGACTCCCCATACTAATTATCAAAAACTAAAAAAAGTGAATTTTTATCTCCAATTCACTTTACTTTAACCTGTTTTTCTCTGTTTGGTTTGGTTCCTTTTTCATTGCATTAGTCAGATTTGTAAATGAAACTGTCAGCTGCCAGATAGGTTGCTTTTCTCTGTAGATATAAGTAAAACACATTAAGTAATTGATTATCAATGCTTATAGCCCTAGAAGATGTGTTGGCCTTTGCTGAAATTATTTTTTTAAAGCAAGCAATAAAGAAGAGTGCCCAGGACAATCAGATAAGCTATCTATTGTCAAAATTCAGTTTCACCTCTGGAAATGCAGGTTCAGTCTGTTCTTAAGTCATCAGAGGGAAACACAAGATACTCATTACCAGTTTAGACTGCCAGGAAAGCTTATACAAAAGCTATAGAGTTCTCATTCCTCCTGTATTCTCACTGTAGAATACAAGGATACAGCACTTGGTGTCTAAATTTGACTATATAAATGAAACTTTGGGGATTGTAAATGTGTTAGATGAATATCTGAACTGGAATTACAGAGTAGTTCTATATATGAAATCCTTAGGCTTCTTTTTTAATCTTGGTTTTCTTTCATATATATTATCATGTTGTTAATCTGGATGCAATTTCTTAATTGCTATAGTCTGTGTTTTCTGTAGCCTTTTGGCCCATATCACATTTTTTATTATGTATTTATTGACGGAATTTTCTGGAAATTGTGGTTGAAGGTGAAGAATTAGGAGACAAACTCAAAAAGTAGGACATTTCATAATGATACTTGGGATTCAAATGAAGTTAGAACAGAGTAGAAAGAATAGTGGATCACAAATTCAAATCTGGATATTAGCACTTAGAAGCTGAGTAAAGCCATTTAGCTTGTTTTGAAGCCTCGGTATCCTTTTTTTGTAAAATGTAGATAAGTCGTTCCCTGTCTTCACACAAAGTTGTGCTGACTCAATATCTTCATGTTGCAAAATGAGTTTAAAACTGATGAAGTGGGGAATGATTACTGAATAGGCTGGAAGGTGGTCCAACTGGTACCACTCAGGGGAATAGAGTGCACTGCCCCTCACCACAGTAAAAGGGGCTATGGGGACTTGGGGGGTGGAGGAGACACAGACCTTAATATGATGGTGCAGAGAAGTTAATCTGCTTTGCTTTTTAAGTAGCTCTGCATGAAAGCTGTCAGTGGGGCTTTCTCCCCAGCCAGATTTATGGCTTCTGAATGACATTGTTTTACTTTGTCATTTTAGAAGCTAAACAAAGCTGGAGAGAATAAGAGTTTCATTTTCCTATCAGTGTAAATGCATATAAATCAATGCAATTAAAGTAAAAAAGGAAACAATTTATGGGAGACCTATTGTTCAACCCCTGTGTGTCCCCCTCTTTTTTGCTTCCATGTGCATGTAAGCATACACACACACGCACGCTAACACTCACATACTCACGCACACACACTCATATTCTTTAAACAATTTTTGTCTATTCTAGGATTCTGCTTTTTAGTATTGTACACATGAAAAATATAAACCAATTATAAAATGATTACTGTCACTTTCTTTGGCCTGTATCTCTTGTTGTTCATGTTAGTTTGGCATTTTTCTTCAAAGGACACATCTCTCCAAAAAAGACATCTACCATATTAAATAGGAGCCAATTTGATATTAGTCATTACAGATAAATAATGAAGAAAGATTTTAAATCCTTAGATTTTTTGAAAGTCATATACATATAAAACTAATTAACCAATACTATGCCTAATGAAAATTGTTCCACCTACAGCGTACAGTTGACATTACAGTGGCCACTTAGCAATCAAGGATGGGAAAAGAACAATGTTTTATGGCCTTTTATATTTAGTATTTGGTGGAAATGAATGCAAGTGTTGAAGTGTGGAAAAGTATTCAGAGATTATTCCAGAGTAGGTGTACTGGCATAAAACAGAGCTTTATTTTTATTCAAAGCAGGAAAACATCCTTAATCATTTCTCTTTTCCATGAATCTACTAACAGATATGGTTGAGTCTAATGAGAACAATACCTGGTATTATTTACTCTAGTAGATGTCTTTGTGTTGCCTGACTGGCTTCTTTTTTCCCTTGGGGCAATGAAATTTCTTTTCTCTGGGGGTAATTAAGACCCACGGTTTTTCTAATGGGGTTAGGGTGTCCTTCTATCCCAAACAACTTACCTTTACTTATAGATTTGGGCATAATAAAGATTATCTAGTCCTGATTAATCACAATAGCAAATTCTATCCAAAGCTATTTATTTTTATATTCACAAGCTGATTTTACCCTTCTGTAGGTCATCAGAATACTCTATTTCCACTAAGGATTTTAAGCAAGTAGAATGCAAGGCTAGATTACCTGTAAGCACTATTCTGATTAAATGGGGAGAAAAGTACTTGGCTAAAATATGGAAAGAAAAGAAATCAAGCCCTAGTGATATTCTTTATGACACTGGAACCAGCCACAACTGAATCAGTTTCTTTAAAGGGATGCAAATCTACCATGTTTTTCTTCTATGTTGAATTTATGCAATTGTGACCAAATTAATTTTGAAATGCATAAAATACGGCAATGTTACTTTGTGAGTGACTGATAAAGTGATAAATGGCAGTCAAAAAGACAGTAATAGTTCCATCTTATGATAGTGGACACAGGCATGATCCAAATTGGCACTTGCTCTTGGTGTCTAGATCATCTCTGGACTTCCTTGAAGGATCAATTGGTTGGAAAAACAAAGACTGTACCTTTGTAAATGCCTAGGGGAACGCCTAAATTTGCCTTCATTGAGCCGTTTCCCTTCCCTGTGAAGTCCCAGAGGCACTGTGAGTCCAAGGAATAATGCCAAATGAGCAGCTTGTATCAATGATACCTGTACGGATAACTTCCAACATTTTTCTAATAAACATGATTGGAGCATAGGGCTTGGGTTCAAATTTAAGCTTACTCTCTCAGCCCCTAAAGTAAAATTTTAACTCCAGCAAGTGGTAAGAGCATAGTGCACATAAATGGTTAGTAAGAAACAGCGAGAGGGTAACTGGCATATCAGAATTTACTCAAGATTCTAATTATGGGTCTGCTTCCTACATAGCAAGGAAACAGTGGGGAAAGCCACATTTAATGAATGTCTTTTTTGAGGGGCAGTATTGGACCTTGAATACAGGGAACATCTACCACTCCACCATTGAGCTATATTTCCAGTCCTTTTTAAAAGTTTATGTTGAGGCAGGGTCTTGCTAAATTTAGGCTATTCTTCACCTTGTAATCTTCTTGCCTCACCCTCCTGAGTTCTTGGGACGATAGGTGTTCAAATGTATTTTCAATTTTAGTGCTTCCTTCTGTATAAAATATGGCCCCAATTACTAGATTCTATTCAATCATGCTTGAAAAAAGAAGTAAATTATCCTCATATTTTGGCACTTTATCATCATTATCATATAATTATGCTAGATATACAAATCTTATGTGATTCTGACACAAAAATGTACTACAAACACAGTGCTTGAGAACTGGCCAATATATTGTCAGAAATCTTCATTTATATTACTTCTTTGTCTTTGCTGAGTATATTTAAATTTCCAGCTGGATTGTGTGGATTTTTATCTGGGCCATGCTTTTCCAGGATATCCCAGAATGAAAAAACAAAAAGGCCTCTTTATCTTGGTATAGTGATTTACCAGATAAAAGTGCTGTATGTGTTCGTTTTACAAGAAGTCATGTTACAGGGTATGTGTGTCTATTAACAGAATTATTGAACCAGAACCAAAGTCCCAGAGGAACTTCCTGGATCATCTTTCTAACCCAGTAATTCGTAAGCTTAGCTGCATGACAAAATGCCCAGAAAGCTTAATAAAACACAAGAATTCGCCAGGCAGGGTGGTGCATGTTTGTAATCCCAGTACTTGGGAGGCTGAGACAGGAGAATTTGGCAGATTTGAAGCCAGCCTCAGGTACTTAGTGAGGCTCTCAGCAACTTAGTGAGACCCTGTTTTCAAATAAAATATAAAATAGATCTGGGAGTGTAGAAAATCCTGGGTTCCACCCCTAGTAGCTTCCCCCCCGCCATTCACACAAAATTTGGGGCTTTTCCCAAGACCCACTAGATTAGAATCTCCTTAGGTAGGAATAGAGAAATATTTAACAATTTCCCTAGATTATTTTTCTACCAATTCATAGACTAGCTTTTGGAGATCTCTTTATCTTTTACCTTCAAGTTAAAACAAATCATTCTGAAATCTTATGAGCTAGGTAAGAATCTAACCTGGTGTTTAGAAAAAGTTATCTGCACCATCTCTCAGGAACAAATTCTTTTGTCCAATAAACCTCATTTTCAAAATACTCCCTCTCATATAAGTTCTTGGCATTGCAGAGTAAGGCTGTGTCCAAATTCTGATTTTTCTTGTTATTGTTGTGTGCTGCTGTTGCTGGTGCTGAAAGTGGACTTGGTCACAGATATGCTTTATTAGCTCCTTGGTTCCTTGTCCTACTTTTTGTCTGACTCCTGATTCCAAATCCATCCCTTCCTTCCTTCCTTCCTTCCTTCCTTCCTTCCTTCCTTCCTTCCTCCCTCCCTCCCTCCCTCCCTCCCTCCCTCCCTCCCTCCCTGCCTTCCTCCCTGCCTCCCTCTTTCTTTCTCTCCTTTCTTTCCTCTTTCTTTTTGCCCTTCTTCCCTTGTTTGCCTGCCTACACTTTTTCTGTTTTTAATGGCTCTATTTTTTAGGTTAAGATCCACTACTTGAACACCATCTAGACTCAGGCAAAACAGTTAAAAAAAATAGCACCAAAACAAACCATAACATACAAATTTGATGTGGGGAAACAAGATCAAGAAAGGACAGAGTGAGACCCTAGAAGCCCAGATGTGAGATTGTCTAAGAAGAAAGTGATGATTCCAATGAGTTTCTCTTTTTCCGTTTGCATTCCCCTGGCAGCTAATCCTCTCAGCATAATCCTCTTAACTGCATGTGTTCTATGGGGTATTTTATCTGATCTACTTCTCCGCCAATCCTTTCTATGTTTACTAGCTTTCCCCTATTTTTGAGAAGCTCTTGATATTACAAGGGAAAGTCATCCCTGTTTCTTTATTTTCACACAGATTTGGGTTTTGGGGTGCTTAAAAAATGGAAAAGGCCCTTTGCACAGATTGGAGTTGCATGAAACATCTGGGAACAGAGTTTTCAGCTTTCACAATTTGGTAGAGATTTGGTAGAGAAATCAAAGCATTCTCCCATGTCTCAAAGCTGGATTTTCATTTGTACACAGTTAATGTGGGTCAGGGAAGGGACTGTTGTTCTGAATCAAAGAACATAGGACAGAGGGAACCATGAAAGTAAGCATTGGTCCATATATGCCTAGGTACTAAGAACATCAGTCAGTAGTGTTGACACTGCTCAACATGTTTGACTATCACTTTGTGTCATCAAGAAAATAAGAACAAGATGAGGGCAATACCTTAATTTATCATGGAAAAAGCAGGGACCCAGTGCTATATGTATTCTGCTTCTTGCAGAGAATGATCTGAGGGATTAAAGGCAAGAGAACTTGCCATAATAATTTAGTCCCTTGGCTTGACTTTATCCAGTAATGACTTCATCCAGTTGGGAATTCAAATCCCTCTAAATTAAAATACCCCTGAGAGGGGTCTAACCTTAATCCCTTTATCAGCTTACTCTGTAATTATCAATTAATACTTTAGGAGAGATTAGCCGGCAACCAATGGAAATCAAGACAGTGGTGGCATAGTGAGTTCTCCTGGATTCACCATTCATTAGCAGAGTGACCTTGATGTTTTAACTTCTCTAGTCATGGGTTCTTCATTTGTTTAGTTAAGAAACTGAGTGATAGGATCTCTGACTTCACTTACAGTTCTGTTTTAGGGGCTGAGTCCCATATGTATTTCTGGATTTATGACTGAAGGAACATTGGTATGAGACTGCCTTACTTACGGTTTTCTTTATTGTGTTCCTGGGACTCAGGCAGCATAAGCATGGGTCTAGGGAAACAAAAAGAGAGTGTAATCAGAGTGAAAGCCATAGGAATCTGTGCCACAGAATTGCTTAGTTGCAAGACTTGAACAGCTGCATCCCTGAGATGAGTTTGCAAAGGAGAAGCATCCTAAGAGATGTCACAGCTCAACAGCAGAAAAATAGGCTGATACAGTCAGAAAGGATGCCAGGCCATTGTGGACATCTGCCATGCAGAATGACATCCAGTGGCTGTCTGAACATATTCTGAAATCCCTCGTGACTTTGAAGAGACCCCTGGGTCTCAGACTTCAAATCTGCACAACTAGCAATCTAGCCAGCAGGCCTTGCTTTCTTGTGTCAACACAGTGCTAATGTTTCTGTGGATACAGGGTTAAGTCATGAGAACTGTATTCCAGTGTGATATCTGACCAAAGCCAAAACAAAACAAAAAATAGTAATGCTATTATTAACTTTGAACTTTTCACTATTCTCAGCACAGGGAAAGCATTTTATATACTTTATCTCATTTAAATTTTGACCTTGGGTCCTTAACTTCTTTGAACCTTCCATTTTCTTATCAATAAATGGAACACTTCTGCCATATTCTATAATAGAGTCTAACACTTACTGAATGTTTACTGGTGCACCAAGGACTGGGGTAAGTCATTATCATGCATTATTAACTTAATACAATAATCCTAAGAGGGAGGTAGGAATTATGTCTATTTCCATTTTACAGAGAGGGAAACTGAACTGGACTAAGTGGGATAAATCAGCCTTGTGTGGCGTATGTAGAAGGGAGAGGTTTCCCAATTAATCATAAATATCCAAGCAAGTGACTGCATTTGTCATTACCTAGGAGCAATCCAAAGGGGCTTTCTGTGTTTAGTCCTGACTGTGTGAAGTCATTCATCTCTTCAAGGGCCAAAAGAAAGTGGTGCATAAGGGTTTGTGTGTGTGGAAAAAGTAAGGTGACTATGAGCAGAATATACCGAGTAACACAGGTTTGAATTTAAAGAAATCACTTGGAGCCAGGCATGGTAGTATTTGCCTGTAACCCCAGCACTTGGGAGGGTAAGAAAGGAGGATAGCAGTTTCGAGGCCAGCACCAGCAACTTAGTGAGGACCTCAACAACTTAGTGAGACACTATTTTAAAATAAAAATTAAAAAAAAAATAGGACTGGAGTTTAGCTCAGAGGTAGAATGTACTTGGAATCAATCTCTGATATCACCAAAACAAAACAAAAATAAAAAACAAAGAAAAACAAAACAAAACAAACAAACAAGAAAGAAAAGAAAAGGAGAGAGAAAGAAAAAAAAGGTGTGTATGCATTCACTTGGAATTCAGAGTTCACTTACAAGAAGATTCTGTTGATATACTTCCTAAAGTAATTGAGAATTGTATCAGCAAATAAAATGTATTTCTTTACTTCTCCCTTTCATGGGTTATTTTCATGTTCTGCATTCTGAATTTTCTAAGCTCCAGATTTCATCATTGGAAAAATGGGGTTAATAATACCATCAATTTGCAAGTGGGAGGAGGATAAGTAGAATGAAATAAAGTAGCAGACTTTAAAACATTTTGTCAGAGAAGGAAATGTGACCCAAACATCAAGCCCTGGATTTGGTCCCTAGTAACACACACACACACACACACACACACACACACACACACACACACGTTATTTACATGTATATATACATAGTCAATGATAACTAATAAAGATGTTAAGCTTAATAATGACCATGTTGAAGCTCATATATTATTTGTCACTAACTACAGGATGGATGACATCTCTGTAGAAGAAATGCCTTCTAGATTTACTTTCTTCTTAAAAAGATTGTCATTTAAAAAATTTTCTCTTCTGTGAAATAAAAGTATATCAAGGAGAGCTGAATTTTTTTAAGTGCAATAATTGGTAGGGAAGGATAAGAAGACAAAAAGCAGACAATTGTCTGCTGCTTAGCATATCCATGAGTGTGTTAATTTAATTAGAACTGCCCTGTATAAATATTAAACTCAATTCACTTTCTTTTATAGCTCCTTGGCTTTTCAAAGTATTAACAGCTACAGATTATCTTTTTCAAATTATCCCGTGAGTTTGAGGGAGTTAATGGAAGGAAGACAACTCAAATTTAAATGAGCCCAGAGAGCTTTTCATCTTATCATGCTTGGTCTCTGTTATTTTGTGTTGCTTAGCTGGCAGCCCAGAGGCAAAAGGAAAGCCTGGTGCTCAGTGGTTTGCCTTTTGAGTTGAAGACAAAGCAACACCCATTTTGTGTCATTTTCCTGGGAGAAGGCCTGGGATGCTTTTGTGTTTCCATACTCTTAATTATCCTATCCGGGAACCACCAAATGACTTTGCTGGTCACTATGCAGGATGTGGGATGTGTTGCGTAGTCTGGAATGGCTGTTCTATTTCATCTTCACCATAACTATGAGGGGAGACTCTCATCGTCCCCATTTTACAGCTATGAGTAGAGTCAGTAAGTAACAGAACCAGGCAAATTTGACTAAGTATCATTTCTAGTATTAGAAATAGTACTGGAGGACATTATGCTAAGTGAGATTAGTCAGTCACAAAAAAATAAGAAGCCGGATGCTCTCCCTAATATGTGAAAGCTAGAAGAAAATGGGTCATAGGAGGAACTATAGATGAAGAAGGAGATACTGTAGATGAGCAAATAAGGAGGCCTAACTGAGGGGATGGGAGGGGAAGAGGGAAATTCTCTAATTTTCATGATGTACATTAACAAACATATCAAAGTCAATCACTAAGCCAAACATGAGAAGGAGGGAGGGGGAGGGAATGGGGTGGGAATTAGATAAGCGCTAATAGGGTGATGTGTGCATGTATGCCTCCACCATCTTGTACTCCATTAAGATGTATGACTTCAATGCACCAATAAAAAAAAAAAAAAGGCTATGCTTGGTGGTGCATGCTTGTAATCCCTGAACTTGGGCGGCAGAGACAGGAGGATCGCACAGGTTTGAAGCCAGCCTTGCTGGCTTAAGAGACCCTGTTTCCAAATAAAAATATAAAATAGGTCTGGGAGTGTAGCTTGGAAGTAGAAGGGTTTCCAGGAACCCCAGTACCACAAATAAATAAATAAATAAATAAATAAATAAATAAATAAATAAATAAATGAAATAGGCTTAATTCCTAGACTAAACTTTCAATAGATTTAGCATATGGGTAGTAAAACAATTGCCTAAAATCCCACAGGCAGAAGGGATTTCTCTTACATGACTTATCTTTCAGAATGAGTGAGTGAGACAGAATTAAGTACTGAGTTGGGATCGTACCTTTATTTAAAAATTTTTTTGGGGGTACTGGGGTTTGAACCCAGGGGCATTATGCCTCTGAGCTATCCCTCCCATCCCTATTTTTATTCTTTATTTTTGAAATAGGGTCTCACTAAGTTGCAGAGGGACTCAGTAAGTAGCTGAGGCTGGCCGTGAACCGCGATTCTCCTGTTTCAGCCTCCCAAGTACTGGGTTTACAAGCGTGCACTGCCATGCCTGGCTTCTTTATTTTAAATTTTGATAGCTTGTTAATTATGAAATTTTGCATCCATTTAGATTTTTATGCTGTTAAACGTTAACTTAATTAAGAAGGTTGGAGTCTGAGGGGGGGAAGGCTTCCTGAAATGTGCCTAAAGTCAGTGAGACACTTCCTTTCCCCAGTTACAGCTCCGTGAAAAAGGGACAATTTTAGGTAGTCTCAAAGCCCCTCATTTTCTACATGAGGAAACTGAGGCCTAAGATCACAAAGCTGGTGCGAGTAACCATTGGCTTCTGACTAACATTACAATGCTCTTTCTGCTACAGCAAGTGGAGCTGAAATAATGTGTTATGAGAATCAGGAGAGTGTGACCTTGTAATGGAGCCTGACTGAATGCACCGGGGCACAAAGTGTGAAGATCTTGAACTATGCCTGTGGGTTTAGCACCGAATCTTCCAGTCATTCATCAGGCAGAAAGAGCTACATGTTGCCACTGTGGAATTAGACTCAAAGAATAATTAATTGACAGTACACAGACAATGACGTGCTCCATGGTTTCTAGAAAATGGCATAAAATTAAAGAGCTCAAAATTCAAATGCCTTCGGTTAGGTAAATGGTGAAGACTGTGACAACCTGGGAGATGAGACCATTTGTGGAAACTAAGTTTTGTAATTCCCTTGATCACGTAGAAATATTGTGTTTCCCTCCCTCTGTCCCTTCTATTAAAAGCACCCTTTGATTTCAGGTTACATTTATTTTCTCAAAGCAGCCTGAAGCCTAACTTGGCAGCATCCTTTTCTCCCTCTGAATTGAACTTCCTTAATCCTGCTTCTTCTTTGCATAGTCCTTACAGCTTTAGTCAACAGAGACAGCCCCCCTTGCTCACCAACCATCCCCTGATTATCTGTAACTATAGCTCTAGACCTTAGAATACATTTTCTAGCCCTTTGCACTTACTCTCTTTGGCTTGAAACACATCAGCTCTTTCACAATTACTGTATAGTATCCACATCATGGCATTTATAGCCTCCTGTACTGAGCCATCCCATTCTCCATCAGCAAATCATCTTGCTACCACATTGCCTTTTTCTTTTCTCGAATGATTTTTATATAGGAAAGCATACACCTGATCTAGGTGAGAGAATCACGCAGGCAACAGCGTTGCTCTGCTCTGAATTGAATACTCAGCATCTAGCATAGTTTTATGCCACATTAAGCAGGATATCCATGATACATATTTAATGGATCAATAATTACATGGTGCAATTTAATTTGCACCAAAGTGAGGCTCTTCTAAAATTTACATAGAGATTTTCAACATGTTCAAAATATAATGTATTTCAGAGTAAAACCACAGTTTGAGTAGTCAGGGAGATGAACAACAACAACAAAAAATCTGTGACTTTTTCTAATTGCCTGGAGTATAATGCCATGTACTACAGCCCAGGCTGCAGACCCTGTCTTTTTAAAACAAGCCTAGTGTTTACTGCCATGCCCTCTGATCATTTATGAATTTTCAGAACCATGAATGGAGGAGTCACATTTTGCTTATCTATAGCTCACTGAAGAGCAGGATGAATAAATACTGGGGGTTTGGGACAAGGCTCTCAACCACCAGGGTGGAAATTACCCCTTTCAGCAGAAGGTAATTCACTTAGAGCCTTTTTTGTTCTTTTCCCTTTCCCTTGGCAAAATTTCATCTTCAGCTGTCAAGGCACTTAGGTATCCACAGGTTGGTTTTCAGGTGCCTGGAGGATGGGGAGGGGTTGCCATGGAAATTGATGTCTTCTGAGTTTTACACTCCAGGGGAACCACCACTGGCAGGTGTCCTGCTGATGACCATGGTGTCTTTTATGCTACATATGGCTCTCATCCAAGTAACCAAGCATGAATAGGAAGTAGTCCCAACACCAGTGCTAGGACCTGGCCTAAACCTTGGACATTTGGTTGCCAGAGCAAGAATTAGAAAACTTAGTAAACTCTGCCAGGATTTAACTAGTGAAATACACACACTCAAAATTTCAGGTTTTACTGTGTTTTGGTTATAAAAATCAAAAGCAGGATTACTTACTCTTTTTCTTTATCAAATCCTTCTGGGGACAAGGTAATATACCCTGCCCATTCTTACCTTTCTTAAGGTCTCCTTTTTTATCTTATCAGTAGTTATATTGAAAAGCAGATTTTTACTAAGTCTTATAAAAATAGATTTGTAACCATTGGGTCTAGCACTTGATCTCATTTTGGATGTTCTGAGCAGGCCCACTTTCATTTATTTTCTAACTTCCCATGTCTTTCCTCCATTTTTCCCTGAAATATCCTCAATTTTATATTCCGTCTTTCTTTTTTATTCTTTTTATTTTACAGGTCTGGGATGGAACCCAGGGGCATTCGACCTCCGAGCTACACCCCCTGCCCTATTTTTTATTCTTTATTTTGAAACCGGGTCTCACTGAGTTGCAGAGGGCCTCCTTAAGTAGCTGAGACTGTCTGCGAACCACAATCCTCCGGTCTCAGCCTCCCGAATGCTGGAATTACAAGCATGTGCTACCACACCCAGCTTTTTTTTTTTTTATTATTCTTTTTATGTCTCTCATACACAAATTCAAGCTGGCCCTCATCTCATTATAGCAACTTCCTTTGGTAAGTACGCTCAGCACCAGAGCTGATAGAAATTAGCCAGTCTTAGAATTGGCCTGCCATTTGGCCTGAGTTTAGGTCTAGGTCCAGGTATCTGTTTTTGTCTGTTTTTATTTTTTATTTTTTGGGCACTGGATGTTGACGCCAGAGGCATTCTACCTATGAGCTATACCCCCTGCCCTATTTTATTTATTTTGAAACAGGGTCTTTCTAAGCTGCAAAGGGGCCTCACTAAGTTGTTGAGGCTGGCCTCAAACTGATCCTCCTGTCTCAGCTTCCCAAGTTCCCAGGTGGGTTTTTAGGGAGATGTTTAGGCATTAATGAATGAAACTGTGGCCTCCCCTTTGTCAGCCTTTGCAGTGTTCAGTTGCTGTAACCAGAAAATCAAAGCTATCTCATGCTGATTATTTTCACACTACAAGGATCACTAAAACTAAGGCTGTCTGATGGAAGAATAGGAGCCAACATTTTACCTGAACCACAAATTTTATCAAAATTTTGACTTGACAAAGAATTCAGGACTTACCTAGGGGCATCTATATGTTGTTCATTTCTTCCATGAAGGCCCAGTATAGAGCTCAAGATACTTTCTGCTGTCCATCTATGCAGATCCAAATGAACCAGAGAGCTATTTCCTGTTATGATAGTGCTAGTACCTATTGTTGACTGTTTAGAGTCTTATATGGTATTGGGGGCTCTCCCTGAGACTGAGAAGAGAGCCATGAAGTGATAAATAAATAAAGGCAGGTAGAGGCTAGAGGCATAGATACTCTTTTTTTTTCCTCTGATATGCCTACTGTTTTTCTGTTCTTAAGAAAACTATGGACACTTTAAGACTGAATTTACTGTGCACTTTGTTACAAGGAAAAGAATATTTTGAGGAAAGTTTTATGAAAGCAGAAATGCACTCTCTTAGACAAGGTGAGGAGGCTAAAATGAAGGACTCTCCCTAGACTCTGTGGGGGCAGCCTGAACAAATTCCAGTATTTTACTTAAATTATTTTAATCTTCTGAAAAATCATAGTGGTTATTTTATTTTGACACAAATTATAACCTCAGTTACATACTCAAGGGCTCTTCTTTATTTATAGCTAAAGCAATCCTTGGCGTAGACTTCCCATGTTCTGCATGTTGAGTGCATTTATGCAGCAGCGGGGCTGAGCTTAGCTCTGCTGAATTCACAGTTTCAGACTTTGAATTCTTGCCCTCAATGTGTTTTATCAGCCTCAGGTCCGTGACTTCTATTTTACCAAACTTGCTTTCTTTTCAATATTTGCTATTTCCTAATATGGCACCACCTTCATCTTGCCATTTAGTTCAGGAATTTCACGCTGCTTGTTGTCACATCTCCCAACCAGTCAAACTCTTTTCTTTTTTCCCTAATGGCTCTCAATTCCATCCTTTCCTCTCCTTCCTGCTGTCACCGCCCATGTCCAAATCTTTGTAGTTTGTCACTACAATGCTGTATCAGCTCCTGACTGGTCTCTCTTCCTCCAGATTTATTCAAGTATCATTAAGGTACACCTCCCCCTCTTTACTATGTAAAATACAAAGCTCACCTGACTAGAACCTTTGTTATCTTCCCATTACCTATAGGATAATGGTCCACTCTGCTTCATGAGGCCCTCCACAGTCCAGCTCCTACCATATTTCTGCCATCTGTTCCAACTATCATTTACTTATCTCTTATATTCTAGCAACACCCAGTTGTGGGTAGTTCCTTGTATTTAAGATATTGCATCTCAAATCCATGGTTTGCTTGAGCTCTCTTTTCTACTATGTGGCTTTTACATATTTGCTTAGTAAATTCATGATCATCCTTTGAGAATTGGCTCAGGCATCATCTCTCCAGAAAGCCCTCCCTATTGTTTCTCCATCCATTACCACCATAGGTTAGGTACCTTCCTTTTTGTTGGCATAAAATAGTGTGCAGGTGGCCACTACTGCACTCACAGCACTGAGTTCTGACCATCTGTCCTGTGCCCTGTGTTAATTTTTAGCATGCCTCCCTACTCTCAGCACAGAGCTCTTAGCATGCAGAAGGTGCTCAATTAAATTTAAAGCATTTATGCCACATTTAGAGTAGGCTTGAGGAAGTCCAGCCTTTTTCTTTAGAGTCCTCTTCCTTTTGAATAAGAGAACAGTTTTACAGCCATGGATGGCAAAGCATTGTATAGTTGTTGAAGTCTATTTTCCCTGATTACAAAAACACTGGTTTAAACCAAATGACTTCCAGAAAGTCTTTGATCAGTCTCTACCAGTGGGGAGATAACAAGACAACATGAATTTTGATAACTTTTCCTTGAATAACATGAATCCATTGTGGAAAACTTCAAGCCCATGATGGTATTTTTTTTAATCAAAACTGGAATAAAGAAGCAGCAATGTTCATTGACAATAATAACTATAGATAAATGCTGTCAGCTGGAAGAAAATGCCAATTACAGGCAGATGTCAGTAGATCTGTGAAGGCCACACTGAAATTTTATACAAATTAAAACTTTGTAAAATAAGCTTTAAAGAATGTCATAATTGTATATAGAAATGAGAGTGAATGTACATTTCAGGGGCAGCTTAATCTAAAAAGAAAACTAGCTACATAGGGCAATAGTGAGCAAAATTGACACAGCGCCTAGCCAGTCACTCTGGTCTTCACTCCTCAAATCTTGATGTCTAGATCTTTGGCTTGAAGAATTGGCACAGCATCCCTCAGAGCCCTCCTGTCTTCTTCCTTTCTCTCTAATCCTTAAAGTTCTAAACAAGATTCTGGTGTAGAATTCTGACACGAACATCATGTCATATTCCTCTTCAACATTTCTTGAATTTTATTTTTCTTTATAAGAAGTAGCTTTTTAGTATTCTATTGAGGCCCCTGGATGCTCTTCTTTACCCAGAAACAGGTGCTCCTCAACCTGTATTTGTGCAGCTTTTTCTTGTAGTAGACAATTACATGTACTTTCAGTGATAATAGTTGTTTGTACATTAACAATAGTTTCACTTAAAAAATTAGTTTTTCTTCCCCTTCCCTATACGTGTATGTACACAAATGAATACAAACAAGGACAGACCTGATTATTCCTTTGTTATAAGTAAAGACCATCTAATCATAATAAAACATAATAATTGTGTGTAATGAGCAAATTAGAGCAATAATGCAGGGAAATGAGAACCAGTTCCTTGAAATGTTTCTCTCTTATCTTTTAATTGAAAAAAAGCCTTCTTTTCCCCTCAAGTAGACTGAGAATGACAGCTTTGCTTTCTTGATCCTGCCAAATCTGACGATATCTAAGGCTCTGTTACTCTGACGTTTACTAGGCAAAATCCTGAAGGGAGGGTGGAAAAGGGAAGAGACATGTTGAATTGAGGCTTATTTTCTCTCTGGATTATATGGCAGATTGGTTTCAGCAGACACTAGACAGTGGGCACTGAACCATTCATACCTGTGTTTCTCCTAGGATTATGCAGGGAAGTAGTTTAATGATCAAAAGCTGGGGCTGTGGTATAAGAAAGACCTCATTTCTGGTCCTGAATCTGCCAGGTTATTAACGTGTGCATTTAAAAAGTTACTTAAATTCTCCAAGATACACTTTTCTCAACTGCAGCAAGTGGTCAGTGACAGGACCCCTGTAACATGGTTTCTGTGAAGTTTAAAGTGATAGTGCTTATTGTCTGTGCCTCTCATGTGGTCAAGCTGCAGTAATGTATTCTCTATGAGTAAAAGAAAGAAAGAGACTGAGAAGTATAAAGGATAAAGTGACACAGTCAAAAGAAGGCACAGTTAGGCATTTAAATCCTTCATCTATTTCTTACTTTCTTGCTTTCTCAAGTTGTATGTAAAGTAACTTGGGCATCATTTTCCAAATTTATTTTAAAAAGGTATACTAATGCTTACTATAGGACAGTTTGAGGATTAGCAAGACAATGTTTGTGTACCTGCCCAGTGTCAAATCTTGTTGTTAGAAACATCCAAATAAATGTTAGTCACTGTGCTATACTATTGATGGTGAATACAGCTTAGCTGTGATTTATACTACTGCCAAGTGACCTTTATTTATTCTATGAATCTATATGTCCTATTCTCAATATTCTGATTGCATTCATACTTCCTAATTTTTAGGACAAAGTTTGATGCTTGTGAGTATTTTGTGGTCTGGTGGTTGCTGCCAGAGCCTTCCCACATCCGCTTATACTTAGCACTTGAATGCAACTTCTATTGGCACATGTGGGCATTTTCTTGCTACTGGATCCACATTGTACCCTGTACTATAGGCCACAAGTGCAGAGGAACTGATGGCCCCTTTCTCCAGTGACCTTCAACCCATGACTGGAGGCATTTTTCACTGAGTCCTAGAATTTTCTCAATAAGTTTAAATTTCATTTCCACTTAGTCATATCTGGCTTGATAGTATACCTTTCAGTGGCTGGCACCTGATCCTCAGATCATATTCCCACATACCTTTCCAAATAAACCACCTGAGTTTCAATCTTGTCCTACAAATTTGCTTCTGAAGGAACACTAAGAAACATGGCTACCCTAATAAAACAGCCCAATGATGTGTATGATGTTGATCTTGATACTAGAATTTTTACAATACAGAACTGATACCAACAAAACTAGAACCAGCTGGCCTGAGGCTTTCTATGCAGGGTGGAATAAGTATGAATGGAACATCTTGATTTTTTTTTCCTTGAAGTGATACTTATTGAGTATGGGAATCTCATTTGACTTTCATGACCAGAAGGACATCATAGGTTTGGGATAGGATGGAGAGGAGAGTGTGTTAATCATCTTTTTATTGCAGTAAGAAAAACACCTGAGGAAAACAACTTTAGGGAGGAAAGATTTATTTTGCCTCATGGTTTCAGTCCTCCATCCTCCTGCACCATTATTTTAGACCTGAGATGAGGCAGAACATCATGGCTGAAGGGCAGGGCAGAGGCATGCTGATCAGCTCATGGCAGCTGTGAAGGAGAGAAGGGGGCAGAGCCAAGTGTAAGATATTGTGCCAAAGGGCATTCAACCAAGCACCCACTCTGTTCAACTAGTTTACAGGAAGTAGTTTTTACCACCTCTTAGTAGTTCATTTGACTACAAATCCCTTAATGGGTTAATCTACTGATGAGGTTAGACTCTTAAAATCCAATCACTTCTCAAAAACCCTACTTCTAAATATTGTTGCACTGGGGATCAAGCCTTCAATGCATGAGTCTTTGGGACATTCCAGACACAAACTTATCAGTAAGGTTCATTACTGTGACTCTAGGGCCACAGTTGAAGTTGCCCTAGGTAGGGAGGGGAAGTGTTCTGGTCTTAAGAGATGTTGAGGGTCATTGTAACTCCAAAGGCACCCAGATTATAGTGTTCTTTTGATTAGGAATTTTCTTAAGCTAACTGGCTCAATTTAAGGGGATAGTTAGCTGAAAATAAGTTCACACCTGGGAAAGGGAGAGAAGGTAGTGCCATATGTCCAGAGGGTTTTAACTAGAGGCGTTCAATTTGGGATAGAGTGAAACTTTAAAACATAAATAATTTTCTGTGATTCCTTTGAATTTGATAATTTAAAATGATGCAGTTATTACCTGAGGTTGTGAATGTTTGTCATAGGATCCATGAACCTCCTGGTATTTTTTTTTATAAAACTTTGTGTTTATGTCAAATTTTCTGGGGAAGAATTTATGAACTTTTGGATTTTAATAGGTATCTTCAAAAAACTAAAAAGTACTTGTGCTTAATGCCTAATTTTAGTGTTTAAAGTTATTTTCAGTAGTGTTATCGATCATTGGCTTTATCAATTGTAATAATGATATTCTTTGGAGTCCTAAGATGAGCTGGGTCTTACAGTGTTGGGATCCAGGACTCACCAATAAATAAGCAATGTCTTTCTCAGCAAAGAGGTGAAGATACAGGCAGGTAGGAGTAGTTGGTATCACTCAATTTAGTTGGAAGATGATAACACTGAAGACTAAGTTGTGGCTTACTTTTAAGATGGTTGTCCTTTGCAGTTTGGTCCTTTGTTATATTGTCATTGATGCTGTTAGTGTATGTTTTATTCCTTTGGATATCAATACTTTTATGGGAACCATTTCTCATTTCCTTTAGTCCTCATAGGTTCTTTCAAAAGAGGGTTTTAAGCAGGGCATGGTGGTGCACACTTGTAATCCCAGCATTTGGGAGGCTGAGACAAGAGGATTGCAGTTTGTGGAAAACCTCAGCTACTTAGGGAGGCCCTCTGCAACTCAGTGAGACCCTGCTTCAAAATAAAGAAATCGAAGATCTTAGAAAATGGAAAAACCTTCCATGTTCATGGATAAGCAGAATAAATATTATCAAAATAGCCATACTCCCAAACGTGATCTACAGATTCAATCCAATACCCATTAATTACTAAGATCATTCCTTACAGATAGAAAAATCAGTCCTAAAATTCATTTGGAACAACAAAAACCCCAGAATAGCCAAAGTAGTTCTCAGCAACAAAAACCATGCATGAGGAATCACAATACCTGACTTTATACTACAAAGCCATCATAATAAAAACAGCACGGTACTGGCACAAAAACAAGTACATAGACCAATGGAGCAGGATCAGAAACAAATTCAGACACTTACAGTCAATTGATATTTAACAGAGGGGCCAAAAACATACACTGGAAAAAAGATAGTCTGTTCAACAAATGGTGGTGGTAAAACTGGTTAACCATATGCAGAAAATTGGAAATTAATTCCACTTTCTTACTCTTTCTGCACAAGAGTCAATTCCAGATGGATCAAACTCTTGGAAATTAGACCAGAGACCTTGAGGCTCCTTGAAAAGGGCATAGGTCCAACACTGCAACACATAGGAACAGATAAAACTTTCTCAACAAGACCCCAAAGGCACAAGAAACTAAAAGGCAAATCAATACATGGGATTGCATGAAACTGAAGAGCTTCTGTTCAGCAAAGGAAACTGTCAAGATCCTCAACCAAGAGCCAACAGAATGGGAGAAGATTTTTGCCACCTATTGCTCAGATAGAGGACTAATATCTAGAATATACAGAGAACTCAAGAAACTCAACAGTAAAAAAAAAATCCAATAAAAAATGGGCAAGTGATCTAAATAGATACTTCACGAAAGAAGAAATACAAATGGCTAATAAATGCATGAAAAAATGTTCAACATCATTGGCAACCAGAGAGATTAAAATAAAAACTTCCCTGAGATTTCGCCTAACTCCAACTAGAATGGCAATCATTCAAAACACAAACAACAACAAATGCATTGTTGGTGGGATTGCAAATTAGTGCAACCACTTTGAAAAACAGTATGGAGGATCCTCAGAAGAATGGGAACTCATTTACCATTTGACTCAGTAATACCACTCCTGGGTATCTACCCAAAATAAAGCAAACCAAACTACCAAACGAATCCATGTGTATCTATGTTCATAGCTGCACAATTCACCATTGCCAAACTATGGAACCAGCCAAGATGTCCATCAACAGATGAATGGATTACAAAACTGTGGGATATGTACACAATGGAATTTTTCTCAGCCATTAAAAAAAAACACAATTACGCCGGGCGTGGTGGCGCACGCTTGCAATCCCTGCACTTGGGAGGTGGAGACAGGAGGATCGAGCAGGTTTGAAGCCAGCTGTGCTGGCTTAAGAGACCCTGTTTCCAAATAAAAATATAAAAATGGGTCTGGGAGTGTATCCTGGACGTAGAAGGGCTTCCAGGAACCCCAGTACCACCAAAAAAAAAAAAAAAACCAAAAAAAAAAAAAAACCAAAAAACAAAAAACAAAAAAAAAACAAAAAACCCACAATTACATCATTAACTGGAGGACATTATTCTAAGCGAGATTAGTTGCAAAAAGTAAGAAATCAGATGCTTTCCCTAATATATGAAAGCTAAGCTGAAATGGGTCATAGGAGGATCTCTAGGTGAAAAAGGAGATACTATAGGGAGCAAACAAGGCAATCTAACTGACGGGATGGGAGGGGGGAAGAAGGAAACTCTCTAAAGCACATGATATACTTAAAGGTATCGATGTCAACCACTAAACCAAGCATGGGAAGGAGGGATGGGGAAGGAATGGGGTGGGGATGAGGTAGGGTCTAACTGGGCAATGTGTGTATGTATGTCTACACAAGTTTTTTTTTTTTAATTTCATTATGATGTATGAATACATTGCACCAATAAATAATTAAAAAATAAAAAATAAAATAAAATTGGGCTTGGGGCATAGCTCAGAGGTAGAATGTCCCTGGCTTCTATCCCTAGAACTTCAAAAAAAAAAAAAAAAGAGGGTTTTAACTGTAGGTATCCTATTTGAGGTAGAGTGAAACTTCATAAAAGGGAAAGTCAAAGGCAATAATGTTCTTGAACAGAACATTATGATAGACAATTGAGGCTGAATGCCCCTAGGGACCCTCTCAAGGGCTGTGCACAATGCACCTTCAAATTGTCTGCCTGAGGATGGTAGATGGCAGTATTTTTCCATTGCACACCCCCCCCCCAATGTACCTTCAAATTGTCTGCCTGAGGATGGTAGATGGCAGTATTTTTCCATTGCACCACCCCTCCTTGGTCAAAGGTTGCCTTACAGGGCATACACTCTTACATTTCTGTGTTTGCTCATATGCCCTGAAAGTTCCTGCAGGCTTCCCACATACTGGTGGCAGAAAGGCCCCAGGTCATAACATGAGAGAAACATGCAGTTGAAGCAAATTGCTGTTGAGTTTCACCTAAAGGCAATGATTTACAGACGCAATCCCTGGTGTACAGGATGGAGCAGAAAGGCTAAGAGGCAGGGCTCAAGAGGTGTCTGAGATTCATTCTCCTTGCCAGCACCTCCCTCTGAGACAACATGGTAATTTCAACAAGTTGGTATATTGTTAACACATGAAGCCAAAGTGGCATGTTTGATCCCTATATAGGTCACTCAGTTTCCCACAGTGAAAAGTAGCAGCATGGGTATCAGCTGAACAGACCCCTGCCCGAAACCTATTTTCATGGGTCAAAAGGATAGGGGAATGTGGATTGAGTTGAGCTTTATAAATGGAAAACTGCATTCCCATGGGCTGTTGTATTTGGTTCTCTGCAATTCCTGTATTTATGAACAAGTAAGTTAAGGTTCAGGGAGGCTAACTGTGTGAATCAACAAGGGCCCCGCAGTTAATACACTATGGAATATATTCTATTTACTTTGATCTTTTTCACATCATTCTGCTCTTTGACAAAGCATTACTATGAGAAAAAAAAGCAGTTCAGAGACAAATAAGCAGATGGGAGCTTTGTAGTTTTACCATCTTACATGCACATGTAAAACCCACCAAATCTTAAACATAAGGAACTTTTGAATGCAACTGGTTTCATCTACAGCTTGGATGGAGGTGGCAACAGAAAGGTCGCTAGGGAGAGACCTCCCAAAAGGGTACAGGGGGATTCCGAGTGTGAACAGGTGTTGGTTTCCAAATTTGATAGCTAAGCATGCTTTTGCTATTGCACCATCTCAGGTTGCAATGGAACCTCATTAACTTTGACATTCATTTCTGATGGTTTCTCTTTTCAGGATAGTTTTAGATGATTCTGTAGTGGCATTGCTACAGATGTCTAATTGTAGCAGTACTGATGAGCTGGTTACTTTTTTTGCTAACTTTTAGAAGGAAAGTGGTCAGTCTGTGAGAACCAGGAGGGACAGGACAGTACATACCATTGTTATTGGGTGCTCTGTGCTCTGAGATGAAGGGAGGTACATGCAGAGAAGTGGTTTCTGAGGGCCAGGCGGAGTCTATGAGATGCCTATAAGCCTTCTTCTACATGCTGTGAGTCCCTTCAGTTGAAAGCAACAGAACCTACTGCAGTTGTTATCAAGAGCCTAGAGATTAAATGAAATTGAATGTTATTTTCTTCCTTTTGCTCTTCTCTCTTATCTCTTTTTCTTCCAAAATTTATTTCTTCATTTGTTTCATATGCACACAAGATTTTTTATAAATAAATAAGTGTGATGTTTTGAGTTCTACTTTTCTAGGTGTACTTTTTCTATTATTATTTGATTTCTCTCCTTCTTTTTGTCCAATTGTCTCCTCCCTCCACTCCATAATACTACATGTTAACAAAGTAGGATATAGTCTGCCGAAATTTCCTTCTCTGCTTATAATTTATACAATAGATCTATGTATATATTTTCTAGGTCATTATCTTATAAAATGGGGTATGAAATACCTATTTTGCATATTGATTTCTTTATTAGAAAAATAAGGTAAATATAACGCAAATACAAGAGAATTTAAAAATATTTTTATGGTTTTTAAAAAAAAAGGACTCATGATGTATCTACCCCATATTTGAGTAGAAAATTACTGGTGACTTAGAACATGCCCATGTGTCACTCTGCAGTCTCGTTTCTCTTCGAGAACACTAATGTTCCGGAATAGTCCTGTGTTTCTCCAAAAGGCAGAGCTGTAGTTGAGTCTTTAAACAGCCGTATCATATTTCATTGTACGTGTTGCTTATGTGGCATTTCCCTACTGATCATAATTTTATTTCCAGGTTGTTTTTATCTTACCACATTCAGTGGTATAGTAATCATCTTGGTGCATTGTATCTGGTATAGTCCAGGAGTACGGTTGGTAAAGTATATTTTCTTTCCTTTTCTTTTTTTGTGGCACTGGGGATTGAACCCAAGAGCATTCTGTCTCTGAGCTGCACCCTCAGCCCTATTTTGTTTGTCATTTTAAAACAGAGGTCATTGGGCGTGGTGACGCACACTTGTAATTCCAGCATTCAGGAAGCTGAGATGAATCATGGTTTGGGGACAGTCTCAGCTACTTAGTGAGGCCCTCCGAAACTTATTGAGACCCTACTTCAATATAAAGAATAAAAAAATAGAGCAGGGGATATAGCTCAGAGGCCAAATCCCCTGGGTTCCATCCCCAGACCTGCAAAAAATAAAAAAATTAAAAAAATTAAAAATAAAACAGGAGGTCCCACTAAGTTGCCCAGGGCCTTGACAAGTGGTTGAGGCTGACTGAGAACCTGTGCTCTTCCTGTCTTAGCCACCCAAGTACAGGGATTTCAGGTGTGCACCACCATACCTGGCTGGGAAGTGCATTTTCAGTATGAGTGGAAGCTATTATATTGTTTTCAAAACATGGTCACACTTCACTGTCCTTCGGCAGTGAATCAGAGCATCCTTTCCACACATCCCTGATGGTGATAGAGGATATTGATTTTTTTAATTGTGCCAGTCTGAGGAGCATAAAGTGATATCTCTTTGTTGTTATTTTAATTTGCATTTCTTGGACTATCAGTGGATCTGAACCTCTTTGCATTCATGGGCTACTCAGCGGAGCTCTCCTGCTCATTTCTTCAATGGAGATATTTGTCTTTTTCTTGTCTTTCTAATGTCCCTTGTCTACTTTGTTTAGGGAAAATTTTGCCATCAAATGTGTTACACTTCTACATAGTTAAATGCCTGAACCTGTGGTCTTTGGTCTTGATGGAGAATGCTTCTTCTGTTACCATCTTTAAAGATTGTGCAAGGTTTTCTCCATTGATTATTTTTAAAAGTTTGCATTCACCGTTTACACATAAACTTCAGTCAACCTAGGCATTTACTTTTCTGTTTATCAGAAGCTGGAGGTCCATGTTTATTTTGTTCTTAGTGATAATTCTACTAATGATAGCTAATATTTGCTAAGAGCTTACTATGTGTTAGGCACTGTTATACAGAGTCACTTTAGCTAATTTGACCCCGGTCCCTCACAGCTCATAGACATGGGTATTGTCTTACCTACAGCAAAGGAAAGTAAAACAGAGAAACTGAATTCACTAGTCCAAAGAGCAGCTAGGTGTCCATCAGCAGAGGAATGCATAATGAAAATGTGATATATACACACAGGGGAGTTTTACTCAGCTGTGAAGAAGAACAAAATGATGTCATTTTCCAGAAAATGGAATGGAACTAGAGACCATTATGTTAAATGAGATCAGCCAGTCTCAGAGAGTCAAGGGTCAGATGCCTTTCTCATATGTGGAAGCTAGAGAGAAAATAGAAAACAAAAGAGATTCCACGATACTGAAGAGTGAGACCTATAGAATAGTGCAAAGAGATAAGGGAGGATGGAGGGAGGGAAAAAGAAGGCTTGAGGATGCAAACAGACCAAAAAGTTATGCTGATATATGAAGTTATGACTAACAACTCTACTAGCATGTACTGAGGGAGTGGGATGGGGTTAGGAGGAACCTCAGGAAAGTTGTTGTATATAAATATGGATGCATTACTTGAATCTAACTATAATGTATAATTATATTGCGCTAATAAAATTCTGGGAAAAAAAAGGCAGAGCTGGGCATGGTGGTACACTTCTGTAATCCTAGTACTTGGGAGGCTGAGACAGGAGAATCGCAGGTTCAAAGCCAGTCTCAGCAACTTAGTAGATCCTCAGTCACTTAGCAAGACCCTATTTCAAAAAATCAAAAATAAAATGGGGTTGGGGTGCAGCTTGGAAGTAGAATGCCTGGGTTTAATCCCCAGTACCCCACAAATGAGGGACAGGTAAAGCAGTGGCAGTAATACTTAAACCTTGGAAATCTGGCACTGAAACCCACTCTTAGTACACTGCTCCTTGCTTGGCTAGCTAGTTGGGCAAGGACTATTTATGAAATAAGTCATAATTTATTTTTTTATTCCCCACTATATACACTACCTCTTTCGCTATTTTATTAAATTCTCATATTTACTGTAGACTATTTCTCTATTCCCTATCTGCACTCTGATCTATTTATTTGTTCCTATAGTGGTTCCTTATGGATTCGATTATAGTAGCTTTATAATGCCTGATATCTATGTGGTTTAATCCTCCCTCACTACTCTACTCTTCTGTTTCATTGATTTATTGCACTTCTAGGCACTCAGGCTTCTATATAGAACTTACATTTATTGTATTCAATTAAAATAGCTGATGGGATTCCAATTGAAATTGCATTTAATTAGTATATTTGTTTTAGATAACTGCAGGTTTATATTAAGTACTCCCATTTGAAATATGTTTTCTCTTTCTTCAGATATTATTTTATATTTTCCAGCAATATTTTATACTTTATGCTTTTGTCTGCAGTTTAAAAAAATTTTTTTATTGGTGCACTGCATTCATACATCATAATGGGGTAAAAAAAAAAAACTTTTGTAGACATACATGCACACATCGCCCAATTAGCCCCTACCCGATCCCCACCCCAGTCCCTCCCCATCCCTCCTTCCCATGCTTGGCTTAGTGGTTGACATCTAGTATTATAGCAATTTATCCAAAATTAACAATGATAATCTCACATAACAGTTTCATTTGTCTGATACCAAGCTTTTGACGACTTAAAAATAACATTTCAATATTTCTTTTTGTTTTCTTTCTTACCAGAGAGTATTTTTTTAGGTGAAACTATCATACATTTATTTATTTGTTTTTCAGAAAAAAATCTATCCTAATATGGAATATGGACTCTAGATACCCAAAGTGATCTCGAAAAAGAACAAAGCTAGAAGATGTATATTTTCTGCTTTCAAACCATATAAAGCTACAATAATTGAAACAGGGTAGTACTGTTATAAAGGCAGATATATAAACCATTGGAGTTAAATAAAAGCCTAGAGATGAATTCTCCCATATATTGTCAAGTTATTTTTGACAATATTTCCACAAATATTTGGTGGATAAAATAATAATCTTTTAACTAAATATTGTTGAAAAATAATAATTACATGAAAAGAATAAAATTGGACCCTTAACTAACATCATATACAAACATTAACTCAAAATAGATAAAAGACCTAAATATAAATCTTAAGAATATAAACTTTTAGAAGAAAATCTGGGTCATAAAACCTCACAACATTGAAATTGGCAGTGATTTCTTGGATATGATTTCAGTGGCACAGGCAACAGAAGGGTAAACAAACTCCCTAAAAAATTAAAAAAAAATATTGTATATCCAAAGACAATGTAAACAGAGTTAAAAGTTACTGATAGAATGGGATAAAATATTTTCAAATGCTTTATCTGAAGGTATATTAATATTCCAACTAGAAATCCTAAAAATTAGCAACAATAAAAGCAAACAATACAGTTTAGAGATATGTAGAAGACTAACATAAATAATGAATCTCCACAGATAACCAATCTTAGTTGTCTGTTGGATGGAAAATCTTATTTCTCTGGTTCTGGTGTGTGTTACCTATTTCTTCTTTGTAGTTAATCTCTTTGAGTATTTTCTCTAGCGCTGGACTTGAAGACATAAATTCCTTCAGTTTCTGTTTGTCATGGAAGCTTCTTATTTCCCCATCTAATTTGATAGAAATACCACAGACTCGAGATCCACAGCACCTTAAATGAAGTCGTAGTGACCTAGGGAAGAACCCAGAGAAGGCACAAACTTCTGAAATCATGGGAAAGAGGAATAACAATGGAGCAATGAATGCCCACAACCCCACAACATCAGAACCTGATAAAACAGAAATTCAGAGATTTATAGAAGATAAAATCAGGAAAATAACTGTAGAAATAATAGAGGTGTTTCAAAAGGAATTCAGAGAGAGCCAAAAAGAGATAAAGGATGCAATTAATGAAGTAAAGGCCTCAATTCAAAGTACAAACAACCGATTAGACCACATGGAGAATAGAATCTCACTCCTAGAAGATGATCATTCAAAAAATGAATGCATAGTTTCTAATTTAGAAAAAAAAATCTGACAGCAGGAATCTGACATTGAAGAAATATGGGCCCATTTTAAGAGAGCTAACCTAAGAATAATTGGAATAGAGGAGAGAAAAGAAGGTGAAACCAAAGGGATTAACAATCTTTTCAAGGAAATAATAGCAGAAAATTTTCCAAACATAGAGCAAGAGGTTGATACACAGGTCCAGGAAACTTATAGAACCCCCGTTATAGAGGATCAGAGAAGAGGATCCCCATGCCACATAATTGTCAAAATGACCAATGTGGAAGCCAAGCAGAGAATCTTAAAGGCAACAAAAACAAAGGGCCAAGTGACATTCAGAGGCAAACCAATTAGAATCACTCCAGACTTCCCAAACCAAGTCATGAGAGCCAGAAGAGCTTGGAGTAACATATTCCAAACTCTGAAAGAAAACAACTTCCAGCAAAAAATTTCCTACCCAGCAAAACTTTCTATCAAATTAGATGGGGAGGACTTCCGGGAAGATGGCGACGGAGGAAAGCAGCACTTACAAGTCCTGCTGACAATCCAACTCTACTACCACAAAACCAGCGCCTTTTAGAGCCAGAAAACACCACCAGCAAAGAAATAAAAACAGTTAATACAAGGGACAGAGAAAAAGGGCTGGAAAATCAAGACACCAGAAAAAAAAACCAGCCCGAAGTGCCGCGCCCGCGCGGCGCGGAGCAGCCAGAGCCACAGCGCAGATTGGGGGGGAGCTGCGGAGCGGAGCGGCCAGAGCCGCAGCGCAGATTGGGGGGAGCCACGGAGCAGAGCGGCCAGAGCAGCTGGAGCGGCAAGAGCCGCAAATTAGATGGGGAAATAAGAAGCTTCCGTGACAAACAGCAACTGAAGGAATTTATGTCTTCAAAACCAGCACTAGAGAAAATACTCAAGGAGATTAACTGCAAAGAGGAAATAGGTAATACACACCAGAACCAAAGAAACAAGCATTCCCATCCAGCAGACAACTAAGCAAAGAAGAATAAACAGTATCTCAAACAGAAATAAGATCTTAACATGTTGGGAATTAAAAATTATCTCTCTATAATCACACTGAATGTAAACGGCCTCAACTCCCCAATAAAAAGACATAAAGTGGCAAAATGGATTAAAAGCCAGAATCCATCCATCTGCTGCTTACAAGAAACACACCTTACAAGTAAAGATAGGAACAAACTCAAGGTAAAGGGCTGGAGCAAGGTAATCCATGCTAATGGTACTCGAAGACAAGCAGGAGTAGCAACTATGATATCAGACAAGTTAGACTTCAAACCCAAACTTATTAGAAGAGACAAAGAAGGTCACATTTTACTTGTAAAAGGAATAGTCCAGCAAGAGGAAATAACAATAATCAACATCTATGCCCCAAACATAGGGGCAGCTACTTTCATAAATCAAACTCTTTGTGACATGAAGTCACACATAAATCCCAACACAATAATACTGGGAGACTTCAACACACCTCTCACAATACTAGACCGATCTTCCAGACAAAGGGTCAGTAAAGATGTCTCAGAACTAAAGAACACCATTAACCAAATGGACCTGTTGGACACATATAGAATATTTCACCCAACTACAGCAGAGTTTACATTTTTCTCAGCTGCTCATGGAACCTTCTCCAAAATAGATCACATCCTGGGACACAAAATGAGCACTAGCAAATTTTAAAAATGTTACATACTTCCCTGTGTCATTTCAGACCATAATGGAATGAAACTAGAAATCAACTATAAGAAGACCCAGAGAAACAACATAAACATGTGGAGACTGAACACCACACTTTTGAATGAAGAATGGGTCATAGAAGATGTAAGAGCTGAAATCAAGAAATTTCTAGAAACAAATGAAAATAAAGAAACAACATATCAAAACCTCTGGGACACTTTGAAGGCAGTATTAAGAGGAAAATTTATAGCACTGAGTGCTCACATAAGAAAAACATAAAATCTTCAAATAAATAGCCTTATGACACACCTCAAAGCCCTTGAAAAGCAGGAACAATTGAACGCCAAAGCCAGCAGAAGACGGGAAATTATTAAAATTAGAGCAGAAATTAACGAAATAGAGAATAAAAAAACAATACAGAAAATCAACAAAACCAAAAGCTGGTTTCTTGAAAAAATTAACAAGATTGATAAACCACTAGCCAACCTAACTAAAAAAAAAGAGAGAATCAACCCAAATTATGAAGATAAGGGATGAAAAAGGAGACATTACAACTGATAGCGTAGAAATCCAGAGGATTATCAGAAACTACTTTGAAAAACTATACTCCAACAAAATGGAAAATCTGGAGGAAATCGACAACTTCCTAGATAAATACAACCTTTCTAAACCGAGTCAAAAATATATAGAACACTTAAACCAACCAATGACAATCAAAGAGATTGAAACAGCAATAAAGAGCTTACCATCAAAGAAAAGCCCAGGACCAGATGGTTTCCCAAGTGAATTCTATAAAACCTTTATAGGAGAACTAATCCCAATACTACTCAAACTATTTTGGGAAATAGAAAAAACCGGGACTCTCCCAAATACATTCTATGAAGCCAACATCACACTAATACCCAAACCGAATAAAGACAGTTCAAGGAAGGAAAACTACAGGCCTATATCTCTGATGAACTTGGATGCAAAACTATTAAACAAAATACTAGCAACACGCATTCAAAACCACATCAAGAAAATCATTCACCATGACCAGGTAGGGTTCATCTCAGGGAAGCAAGGCTGGTTCAATATACGAAAATCAATCCATGTAATTCATCATATAAACAGAATCAAAGACAAAAACCACATGATCATCTCAATAGATGCTGAAAAAGCATTTGATAAAATTCAACATCCATTTATGATAAAAACACTGCAGAGAATTGGAATAGAAGGAACATATCTCAACATTATTAAGGCAATCTACAATAAGCCCACTGCCAACATCATATTAAATGGGGAAAAACTTCAAGAATTTCCCCTAAAAACTGGAACGAGACAAGGATGTCCACTATCACCACTTCTCTTCAATATAGTACTAGAGACTCTAGCCAGAGCAATAAGGCAAGAAAAGGAAATCAAAGGAGTACAAATAGGAAAAGAAGAACTTAAACTTTCACTATTTGCAGATGACATGATACTATATTTAGAAAACCCAACAAACTCAACCAAAAGGCTTATAGAACTGATCAACAAATTCAGCAAGGTATCTGGATACAAAAATCAATCTTAAAAAATCAGAAGCTTTCCTGTACACCAACCATAAATCCACTGAAAAAGTAATTCAGAAAACACTTCCACTCAGGATCTCCCACAAAAAAAATAAAATACCTAGGAATAAACTTGACCAAGGAGGTAAAAGATCTCTACAAAGAAAATTATAAAACAATGAAAAAAGAAATCGAAGAAGATCTTAGAAGATGGAAAGACCTTCCATGTTCATGGATTGGCAGAATAAATATCATTAAAATGGCCATCCTCCCAAAAGTGATCTACAGATTTAATGCAATGCCCATTAAACCACCAAGATCATTCCTCACAGACATAGAAAAATCAGTCCTTAAATTTATCTGGAATAACAAAAAGTCCAGAATAGCCAAGGTAGTTCTCAGCAACAAAAACCACGCAGGAGGAATCACAATACCTGACTTTAAACTATACTACAAAGCCATTGTAATAAAAACAGCATGGTACTGGAAAAAGAACAGATATATAGACCAATGGAGCAGAATAGAATACCCAGAAACAAGTCCACACACTTTCAGCCAATTGATTTTTGACAAAGAGGCCAAAAACATACACTGGAAAAAAGATAGCCTCTTCAACAATGGTGTTGGCAAAACTGGTTAACCATATGCAGAAAATTGGATGTTAATCCCACTTTTTCACCCTGTACAAAAGTCAACTCACGATGGATCAAAGTCTTGGAAATTAAACCAGAGACTTTGAAGCTCCTTGAAAAGGGCATAGGTCCAACACTACAACACATAGGCACAGACAAACATTTCCTCAACAAGACCCCAAAGGCACAACAAATTAAAAGGAGAATCAATACATGGGATTGCATGAAACTGAAGAGCTTCTCTTCAGCAAAGGAAACTATCAAGAATCTCAATCGAGAGCCAACAGAATGGGAGAAGATTTTTGCCACCTACAAAGATAGAGGACTAATATCTAGAATATACAGAGAACTCAAGAAACTCAACACTAAGAAAACAAAGCATCCAATAACAAAATGGGCAAATGAACTAAATAGACACTTCACAAAAGAAGAAATTCAAATGGCCAATAAATGCATGAAAAAATGCTCAACATCACTGGCAATCAGAGAGATGCAAATTAAAACTACCCTGAGATTTCACCTAACTCCAACTAGAATGGCAATCATTCAAAACACAAACAACAACAGATGCTGGCGAGGATGTGGAGAAGTGGGAACTCTAAGACATTGTTGGTGGGATTGCAAATTAGTGCAACCACTTTGGAAAACAGTATGGAGAATCCTCAGAAGAATGGGAACAAATCTACCATTTGATCCAGCAATACCACTGTTGGGTATCTACCCAAAAGAAAAGAAACCAAACTACCAAACTAATGCATGTGTATCTATGTTCATAGCTGCAAAATTCACCATAGCCAAACTATGGAACCAGCCAAGATGTCCATCAACAGATGAATGGATTACAAAACTGTGGGATATGTACAGAATGGAATTTTACTCAGCCATCAAAAAAAACTCAATTACATCATTTTCAGGGAAATGGATGGAACTGGAGGACATTATGCTAAGTGAGATTAGTCAGGCACAAAAAATAAGAAATCAGATGCTTTTCCTAATATGTGAGAGTTAGGGAGAAAAGAGGAGCAAACAAGTCAACCTAAAAAAGGAGAAATGAGGGGGGAAGAGGAAAATCTCTAAAGCTCACAATGTACTTAAACATATCGAAGTCAATCACTAAGCCAAGCAAGGGAGGGAGGGATGAGGAGGGAATGGGATGGGATTTGGGTAGGGGTTAAATCAGCGATGAGTACATGTTTGTACACACTAGTTTTTTACCCCAATAAGTTGTATGAATATAATGCACCAATAAAAAAAATTAAAAAAAATTAGATGGGGAAATAAGAAGCTTCCACGACAAACAAAAACTGAAGGAATTTATGTCTTCAAAACCAGTGCTAGAGAAAATACTCAAAGAGATAAACTATAAAGAAGAAATAGGTAACACACACCAGAACCAGATAAATAAGATTTTCCATCCAATAGACAACTAAGATTGGTTATCTGTGGAGATTCATTATTTATGTTAGTCTTTTACCTATCTCTAAATTGTATTGTTTGCTTTTATTGTTGCTAATTTTTAGGATTTCTAGTTGGAATATTAATATACCTTCAGATAAAGCATTTGAAAATATTTTATCCCATTCTATCAGTAACTTTTAACTCTGTTTACATTGTCTTTGGATATACGATATTTTTTTTATTTTTTAGGGAGTTTGTATACTCTTCTTTTGCCTGTGCCATTGAAATCATATCCAAGAAATCACTGCCATTTTAATGTTGTGAGGTTTTATGACCCAGATTTTCTTCTAAAAGTTTATAGTCTTAAGATTTATATTTAGGTCTTTTATCTATTTTGAGTTAATACTTATATATGTGTTAGGTAAGGGTCCAATTTTATTCTTTTTCATGTAATTATTATTTTTCAACAATATTTAGTTAAAAGATTATTATTTCCACCACCAAATGTTCATGGAAACCTTGTCAAAAATAACTTGACAATATATGGAAGAATTTATCTCTAAGCTTTTATTTAACTCCAATAGTTTATATATCTGCCTTTAGAACAGTACTACACTGTTTCAATTATTGTAGCTTTATATGGTTTGAAATCAGAAAATATACATCTTCTAGCTTTGTTCTTCTTCGAGATTGTTTTGGGTATCTAGAGTCCATATTCCATATCAGGATAGTTTTTTTCTGAAAAATAAATAAATAAATGTAGGATGGCTTCACCTAAAAAAAAAAAAAGAAAAAAATATTCTCTGGTAAGAAAGAAAGCAAAAAGAAATAAAAGAAATATTGAACTGTTATCTTTTAGTCATCAAAATCTTGGTATCAGACAAATGAAACTGTTTTGTGAGATTATCATTGTTAATATTGGATAAATTGCTATAAAACTAGATGTCAACCACTAAGCCAAGCATGGGAAGGAGGGATGGGGAGGGACCGGGGTGGGGATCGGGTAGGGGCTAACTGGGCGTTGTGTGCATGTATGTCTACAAAAGTATTTTCTTTATAACATTATGATGTATGAATACATTGCACCAATAAAAAAGTATAAAAACAAAGAAATGTACCATATTCAGGATATGTTCACTGAATTTTGTGAGCAAATGCGAATGTATCAAGATGTAGAACACATAGTTTTTGGACTGCTCTTCCCAGTGAATTCTTCCCCTAAGCCCAGGAGGCAACATCTGCTTGAATTTTTTTACTCTAGATAATTTTGATATATTAGAATCATGTAAATGAATTCACACAATAGATTTTGTGTGCGTAAGACTTCTTCCGCTCTGCACAATGATATAGACATATATATATTTCCATGTCCTTTCGTGTGTTAGTGACGTGTTCTTTTGTGTCGCCAGTTTCATTGCTTACCGCAGTTTATCTGTTCTATTGATGAACACTGGTATTGTTTTTGGTTGCAGCTATATGAAGAAAATGGCAATGAACATTCTTGTACAAAAAATAAAAAGAAATTTTTGGCTGGAAGTTGTTTTCTTTCAGAGTTTGGAATATGTTACTCCAAGCCCTTCTGGCTCTCATGACTTGGTTTGGGAAGTCTGGAGTGATTCTAATTGGTTTGCCTCTGAATGTCACTTGGCCCTTTGTTTTTGTTGCCTTTAAGATTCTCTGCTTGGCTTCTACACTGGTCATTTTGACAATTATGTGGCATGGGGATCCTCTTCTCCGATCCTGTCTAAAGGGAGTTCTATAAGTTTCCCGGACCTGTGTATTGACCTCTTGCTCTATGTTTGGAAAAATTTCTGCTATTACTTCCCTGAAGAGATTATTGATCCCTTTGGTTTCACCTTCTTTTCTCTCCTCTATTCCAATTATTCTTAGGTTAGCTCTCTTAAAATGGGTCCATATTTCTTCAATGTCAGATTCCTGCTGTCGGATTTTTTTTCTAAATTAGAAACTATGTGTTCATTTTTGGAGTGATCATCTTCTAAGAGTGAGATTCTATTCTCCATGTGGTCTAATCGGTTGTTTGTACTTTGAATTGAGGCCTTTACTTCATTAATTGCATCCTTTATCTCTTTTTGGCTCTCTCTGAATTCTTTTTGAAACACCTCTATTATTTCTACAGTTATTTTACTGATTTGATCTTCTATAAATCTCTGAATTTCTGTTTTATCGGGTTCTGATGTTGTGGGGTTGGCATTCATTGCTCCATTGTTATTCCTCTTTCCCTTGATTTCGGAAGTTTGTGCCTTCTCTGGGTTCTTCCCTTGGGTCACTACGACTTCACTTATGGTGCTCTGGATCTCGAGTCTGTGGTATCTCATTCCCCACTACTCCTTTACTGGGTTGTATCACAGTCTCAGACCCAGGGAGTCAATTGAGGCTGCTTTAGACCATGGGGGGTGCCAGGTTAGGCGTTCTCCTATGGTGTGATATCTCTGCCACTGCCACTCCCCCACTGGGTCAAGTCCCTGGGAGTGCAGTACTGGGATTTCTCCTCTAGGAGGCACAGTTGACTCATGGTTGTTGAGTGCGCTGATGGAGCTGTAGTGGACTCAGTGAATTTCGCTGCTGCTGCCTCCGGTGGCAATATGGTGCCGCTGCTGCGCCCTTGGCCGTGAGGCTGGTGTATTTCTTCTCTGGTTTTGAGCTCCACTCTGAGTCCCTGCAGAGCGTGCTGAGCCCAGCCACTGGGAGCTTTAGATGCTCTCTGTGCCGAAAAATCTGCTGAATTCTGCCTGGTTGTTCTGCAGCGGCTCACCTCGGCTCACTGTCCGCCGCTCCTCTCTGGAGCCTGGTGGGCTGTTGAGTGCATTGGTCTAGAGCTGCGCGGTGAACTCACCGCTGCCGCCAGCAATAAGGCGCTGCTGCTGTGTCCTCTGGCCTGAGGCGGGCGTATCTCCTCTGTGGTTCTGAGCTCTGTTCTGAGTTCCTCTCCTCTCTGGGGCCTGGTGCGGAAAGGGAAGATGGCGCCTGCTGCTCCGCGCTGCGGCTCCGGCTGCAGCACTGTAGTCTGGTTTCTTTCTGGTGTCTCATTTTTTCAACCCTCTTTTTCTCTGTCCCTTGTAATTACATTTTTTGTTTCTCTGCTGATGGTGTTTTCTGGCTATGAAAGGTGCTGATTTTGTGGTAATAGAGATTGGTTGTTAGCAGGGCTCATAAGTCCCGCTTTTCTCTGTCACCATCTTCCCGGAAGTCTTGTCTGCATTTCTAGTTAAATTTTCTTCATAAACATTTTAAAGTTTTTATTCATGCTGCTGTAAATAAAATATTTTTCTCACTTCTATTTTTTATTATTCCTGGTATAAGAAAAGTTATTGATTTTGTGTTTTTGTCTTATATTCAATTAATATGAAGAAAACTATCAATATATTTTATTAATATAGAAGAAACAATCATATCAGTATAAGATAAAATAGTAGTTGATAAATTACAGCAGCCACTTAATAAAATCTAGGTAAAATGGAAACAAAAGATGATTGTTTGGATACATAAGGATTTTTTTTTTACTAAAAATAGGAGATCTGACAAACAGAAATAATTTCAGTTAAGAACAATAATTTGGGGATACCATTGTTACTAATATTAAATGTTGCATTTGCTAGAACTTCTACAGTCATAAAACAAGGAAAGAAAATAACTAATAGAAACTTCTGAAAGAGGCTAAACAATTTTTTTGCCAATGCTGTTATCATATGTCAAGCAATTTAAGCAACTTTATTAAAATACTTGTTGAAAATAAGCTAATTTGGTAAGCTGGCTGAATATAAGTATATAATATCAATAACTTCTTATTCTTAATAGTTAATCATATTTCTTTCTCAGGATTTAAGTTCCATAGAGGAATCACCTGATCTACTGGTGGTATCATTTCCAGTCCTCTAAATATGGAGATCAAAGCTCCTTAAGACAATGGAATAGGGTGACTCCTTGGGAGGAAATTAGGGGATAGGTTGGAAGGGAAATGGAAAGTAGAGAGAAAAATTTTTATCTATACACTGTAGCTGTACATTGACAGTCTAGTGTCTAGGTTTCAAGAGAATTAATATAAATGTTTGCCTGGTTCTCAGTTTGCTTCCCAACTCTTCTTTTGGCCCTTCCCTCCAGTTATGTCCCAGCCAGTTGTCTCATTGTCCTCTGCATGTGCCTTGCACATCTGCTATTGTTTTCTCATATACTCTTCTTGCTAAATATGTTCTATAATTCTGACTCATCCTGTGGGGCTCTCTTTGTGTTTTCATTATATGTCCATTTATTACTGAAACCCTAGCTCCTTCCCTCAAACCACAGGAGTTCTAGGAACCTGCTTCACCAAGACCCAGTGTCCCTCCAGCTGTGACAGTGTCTTTACTCCAGGGATGCAATTACCCAATTCTCTTCTCAGTGGCTCTTCCTGAATCCCTGTGACATCTTCCCCCGTGAAATTGGAAAGGGAGAAGGGATCAGGACTCTCTCCCCTTCACTATACATTGCTCAACTTCTCAGTCTTTCCTCATTTCTGTCATGGGAATACTGAGCTAAGATTTGAGAGTCAGCTATTGTTTGGTAATATATTTTATTTTTTAATTTAGAGAATTCAGTTCCTTCCTTCTTCTAAGAGGATGCTCTATCTCTTTCACTGTTTCAAGTCTGTGCAGGACCTAATGAGCACATCTTCATTTATCTAAACCTAAACTGATTTAAAATTTCACCTTTATGCCCTGCATTGCCATTCCATTTCTCCATAATGCTCTTTCTTTCCTTCTCTCTGTTTACCTGCTAACTCTTATTTGTTAAGCTCCAGTTCAGATGTCCTCCTCTGGAAAGCACTTCCTGAGCCCATGTTACTCTTTCCCCCCCAAACCTGCCACATCACCTGTGTGCATCTCAATCAAAGCTTACACTTTGTTGCAGATAATTATCTGTGCCCATGTCTATTTTCCCCTTTAGCCCATCGTTGTGCTCAGCATCTAGCTGTGAATGGTACAAAGGTGACTCTGGGGATACTCTGAATAAGTAAACAAATGTATGAATGAACCCGGCAATGCTTACTTAGCAGTGGTGTTGGTTATTTCACTTCATAGTTTGATATCTAATTTCACCTTCTGTCCTCTAATTCTATTAACCTCCCAGCTCTTACCTCACTCTTTGAGGATATTGTATAAGTGCTGAGAGACTGAAATACATTTCTTCCTTGAATCCTTGAATGACCCTTTGCTTTTCTTCCATGTGTTTATTCTGATCTTGTTTGAACAACAAGCTGTTTCTACTGCCTCTTTCCATTACCATCCTTCTCCCTGTTAGATAATTAGAATAAGAACCTCTAGGAATCCTTCAACTTGCTAAGGAGAATTCCTAGGAGCAGGAGACAAACTTGGTTCTGAAAATGTATCACTCCACCACCTTTCCTTTCTTTCTTCCACACCCCTGTGTACTCATGTATAGGTGAACCCACAACTTAGGTGTTGGTGACAAAATAGGACATTCTACTAAAATTTCTCACACTCCATTACTATCCCACAAGAAAGAACAAAATTATGTCATTTCTAGAAAAATGGATGGAACTAGAGAATATCATGTCAAGTGAGATAAACTGATCTCAGATAGTGAAGGGTGGCATGTTTTCTCTTATATGTGAAATCTAGAGAGAAAGTAGAAAACAAAGGAATTTGGATAAATGTGAGGCAAAATCAATAAAACAGTTGAAGAAGATTGGGAGAGAGAGGTGGGGAGTGTAAAAAGTGTTGAGTAAAGAAATAGTTCAAATAATGTTATAGAAATATATAAAGGTATTACTACAAGTTTGGGGGAGGTAGAAGAGGGCAGTGGAGTAGGATGTGGGAAGAATTACACCAAGAGCTGTGTGCATGCATGTTTATATCACATTGAACCTCATTATTATGTATAATTGCAATGTACTAATAAAACCATATAAGTGTTTATTGTTCAAGCTAAGTAAAAAGAAAGTTCAAATGATTGCTCTATTTTTGTTGTTGTTAGTAACTGGTTATCAAAATGCCAGCTTTCTTTTTTGAATTTATTTTATTAATGTATTGCAATTATACATCACAATGAGGTCCAGCATGATACAGACATACATGTACAAAACGTTTTTCCTTTTCATTGTAATTATGTTTTAAAAGGAAACAAGAGTGATAGCTAAAAAAAAATATCATGTCAGAATTTTAGACAAGCATCTGTTGGGGAGGTAATTTGGGAGTATTATCAGTAATGTTCAACATCCTATATAGAAGATATGGGGTCTCTGCCTGAGGTACATGAGGGCCAGCCTTGCCTGACATTAGGGTTTTAATTGAAGTTGTCTAGTACTTCTGCATTTGGAGATGTAGAGGATAAGTCCAAGTTCCATCCACTTATTGGTTAATGTCACCTATGTGACATTCAAATAACCTTTCTGTAACTAAATATAAAATAAAGACAGCAACGCATATGTCTCCATCAACATCCTCACTGATATCATCCAAAATGACTGGTCTCACAATTTAAGAGGAAGGAATATTTGTTTGCTCTTAGCTTTTGTAGATTTACTGGCTCGGTTCATGTGAGGCCAGGTCTTCAGAGCTCAGGACATTGCAGCAAGAAGCAGAGAAAGATGATAGAGAAAGGCTCTGCTTTCATGTTATGGAGGCCATAAACAAAAAAGTAAAAGGGGATTCAAAAGCTGGGCATGGTGGTGCACGATTGTAATCCCCACGCTTGGGAGGTGGAGACAGGAGGATCACACAGGTTAGAAGCCAGCCTCGATGGCTTAAGAGACCCTGTTTCCAAATTAAAATATATAAAAAACTTTGTCTGGGAGTGTAGCCTGGAGGCTGAAGGGTTTCCAGGAACCCCAGCACCACCAAAAAGGGGGGGGGATTCAAAGACAAAAGCACAGATCATAAGGCCACACACCCAGGGACCCACCTTCTCCACACACACCCCACCAGTCAAGGTCACTGTCACCCAGTAAACCTATCACAGTGGATTTATACTGATGAGATTCCAAATCTATATATTTAATTACATCAATTCATTGCACATTAACACATGAGTTCTTCAATGGACATTCTGTATCTAACTATAATACTATTATCTCATTCATGATATCATAAGAAAGGTAGGAGTCAATGTAGTACAGTGGAGAAGGCTGAGGATTGTACAGTGGGATTGGTTAGGTTAATTAGCCCAGTGCTAATTAAATGTTAATGATTATGTGCAACTTTTTAAATCTCAATTTCTCTCCATATAGTAAGGGTAATACAGAACCTTTCTCATACGGTGGTTGAAAGATAACATGAAATAATATGTATAAGAACATACCTATGAAATTTCACACATGCATGGCTCATAGGACTCAGCTGAGGAGTTGTGTTTACCAAAGTTACAGAGCAGTAACATCAATGCAGTTGCTCTTGTCCTCAGGGATGGACCAATCTAAGCTTCAGTTTGCTTTTGCTGAAGGAACAGGACTTGTTTCACTACTCATTACAAGGAAAGACCCAAGGAATTAAGGTCTGATGCTGGTCTGTTTTCCTCCCTTATATCTATATATGCTTTCTCTCTTTGCTCCCTTGCCACCCCAGGTGCAGAACTTGGTCTTCTTACTGACCTTCATGAGCAGTCCCACCCCTTATGATGTTTGCAGTCTTTGTAAACTCTACTAGAAATCTGAGAGTGTGAGGCAGGGCCAGTTCCATGGCATGCAATGGCTTGCCTTTCCCCTCATCTTTCTTCCCACCTGACTTCCCTCTTCTATTTCCCCTTCTTCCCATCTCCTCCTTTATCTCTCTTCTTTCCTCCCTTCCCCTTTCCCCTCCTTTTTTCTCTCACTTCAGCTCTGGCTCCCAGTCCTTCCAGTTCTTCCCCTCCCTGCCCACATTGTTCCCCTCCTTTCTGCCCACCTCTTGGCACTCCTCTCTTCTACCTTTTTTTCCTTCTCCTTTTTCCACTCCTTTTCCCCTCCCTCCCCTCCTCCCCTTCTGTCTCTCCCCTCCCTTTGTATCCACTCTCCACTCTTCTATCTCCCCACACCTCCCTGGAATTCACTTCTTCAGGTGGGCTTATCAAGCATCCTTATGTTTTAATAAAAGCAATTTTTCTGTAAGAATAAAACAAAAGTCATGGGATCTGCCAAGGGAGAAGCATTTTCCCTTTTTTTAATGGAATATCAGGACTGGAGGCTTCCTTGAAGACTGCAGCTCAGAGGTCCTCAGATGCAGCTAATGAGGCCATGATGCCCTGGGCAGCATGTGTAAAGCCAGGTGCTGCCCCCGGTGATCCTGGACCAGAAGGTCAGCATCTGGACTTTGAGTGGCATTTACATGGACTGTCCTAGACATATGTACTTTAATTCAAGGATAGTTGGATTATAGGCCTAATTCCACCACTTCCTAATGGAACCATCTTGGCTGAGCTGTTAAATTTTTCAGAGCCTCAGGAATCTCTGTGAAATGTGGAAAACCTTAGTCTCCACAAATAGCAAGTGGTGATCAGCAGAATGGCTGACACACAGTAGACATCACAAAGTATTTTGGTTTTATTTTTTTCCTTCCTCTGGAAAGCATCACAGAAACCTGATTCCCTCTCTACACATACAGGACAATGATAAAGGAAACCTTAAGCATTTCTGTTCTGTGTAGCACATCTCAGAAAGAAAGAAAGGCTAGCCAGCATCTTCGTTCCCATTCATACCCCCTATCCAGCTGCCTCCAGACTTAGCCTGAAAAGTCTCAGGCACTGGCCTGGGACTTCAAGCAAATACAAATTAATGATGAACTCACATTTTTGGGCCTGTTTACATTCATCTGGACTCCTATATTATTAAGTAAATGCCATTTGTGTGTATATGTGGGGAGTGTTGGGGGGTTACTGGGGATAGAACCCAAGGTTACTCTACCTCTGAGCTACATTCTCCAGCTTCCGTTTTTTTTTTTTTTTTTTTTTTTACTTATTTTTATTTTGAAACAGAGTCTCATGAATCTGACCAATCTGGCCTCAAGTTTGCAGTCCTCTTGTCTTAGTCTTTCAAATTGCTGGAATTTCAGTCTTGTATCTCCTTGCCTGGCATAAATATCTTTATTGTTTTTAGCCATGTAGACTTGATGGTGCTTATAGGAAAAGTTTCTATTTATTTGTCAATTTGGGGGGCTACTATTTATATGTCAGGGGTCTTGGAGTCAGTGCAGCCACAGTGTGTTGACCACTGAACATAGAAAGCTGTCAGCATGCAGGGGAAGACTTGAGAGTGGTCTCTGTGAAGGCCTGACCATCTGGGGATCACAACTCTGGCTCTCTGAGGACCCCACTGGCCAGAGAGCCTTGCTGCAGTTCCCACTGAATTCCAGGCATGCTCTTTTCATGGAGGGGGGGTCCCTGAGTTTGCTTCCAAACTCTTACTTCAGAAACTCTACTTCTCCCTCTGGTGGGGGCTCTGGTCCCATCCTCCCCTCTCAGGATTGTAAGAAAAGCCTGTCTCCATGGGCAGCAATCCAGGGAGGTTATTCTTACACAGGAGACTTGACAACCAGACTCATTCCTTGGAGGAGGAGGAACACTTGTGATTTCATGGCAGCCAAGTTCCAATTTGAGTAAACCTGGGGATTTGAGGCTGGAGTTGCTTCGTCACAAACTCTGCTGGCAGATGCTCTGTACTTCTATCCCAACCTCAGCCAATTTATCTAAAGCTCACTCCTTCTCTTTCTTTCTTGCCTTTTTAATTTTATCCTCATTCGTGGTTCAAATACTCCCCCTTGCATTTGTGTATTCACAGCCAATGGATTATTAGCTCTACCAGGCAATGAGGTGGAAGGGCTGGAAGGGGTAGATGCAGCCTGCAGGGGATTTATCAGGATTGGTGAGAGAAGGAAAAAGGCATACATAGCATTAAAAAAAGAACCAGAAAATAAAGGAGAGAAGAATGTGTTGAGGGAGATAAAGGGTGTGCTCTGATGGGAACAGATTGCCCAAAAGGTAGGTGGGTGGCAAGAAGTAAAAATAACCATGGAGTGACCAAGCCTTCATTTTCTTTGAAACACTCACACTTGAGGCATATATTGAAATTGCTAATTTTGTTGGCTCCTTGACACCTCTTCCTAATTAATGAAGGGCTTATTAGGAGAACGAGGTGGGGCAAGCTCCTCACAAAGAGAGGGGGAAGAAGACATGGAACTTCACTTGGTAGTCACGACCCAGCAAGGTGCCTTGGGGTGTGTGGTGGTTTGTGGGCGAGCTGTAGCCAGAGCCTTCTGCTGGGCACCCTTCCTCCTGGCTTCATGTGCTGCTATCTTCCCAGGGCCACCAGCTTCGAGACACAACCCCCAAACAGGCTGCTCCTGGTCTAAATTAGGTTTTAGACCCCAGCTGTATCTCTGATTTGCTCTGCTGAACACTTTATATAGGGAATTCTGTGCAGGTTAGAGGCCCTGTATTTGACCTTCAAAGGAAATCAAGGAAAAATAAAATTCTCATAACTTTTTACACTCTTTGTCAAACAAAGCTTCTGTGTAGAGGCTTCCCAATTTGGCTGCACCTGGAGTGGCTCTCACTGCTGGTGCATATGATTCCATGTTCCAAGCACCACCTGTGACTATTCATTTTCTTTCACTTGCAGGACGCTTATGGTACTAGGAGCTGGAACAGAGAAAGCCTGGATGCTCACATTTTAGCCTATGTGGGGCAGTGTTCTGAGATAAGTAGGAGAGGAGGTCCAGGGGCGTGCCTTTCAACATTTTCTTAAGACTTTGAATGATTAACTCCATTTTCTGGGAGAGCCAGTCTGGTTCAGGAGTCTCCCAATACCTGGTTCCAGCCATCTACCAAAGCCATCCACTTGTCCTTTCAGATCCCTTATGCATTTCACTCTATATGCAGCATAGAGTCCTCAGGATCACAGGCTCTGGATGTCCATGGGCAGGTTAATTTACCCTGATCTCTACCACACTCCAGCGTGAGTTGTCTCAAGCAGGCCATGCACCTCTCCATGTCTCTGTTTCCCCATGTGTAAAATAAGAACCCTAATGGCATCCACTTCAATGAATAGTTGTGAGGGTCAATTAGGTAACAGCAATAAAAAGGTTGGTACTATGCCCTGTACACGCTAACCTCAAATAAATAGTACTGTGAGGATCAACTTTCAGAAAGCTTTTCTTTGCAATTTTGTGGTGATACATTGAACAATGCAGAGTTTTAAAGGTCATTGTTTAACAAATGGGAATATTCAGTCAGGTAATGGATTGGTGACTTCCTTGAGGTTTATAATTAAGAGGGAGTAGAATTGGCCTCAGAGTCCAGGTGTTCTGGTTCTAGTTTGTTTGTCCACTTGTTTCCATGCAAACATGCCCGTACTATCCCTTAGCACCTTTCATCCTATCTATATTGATATAGAGGAGAGTGGAGAATGCCATACAGTAGCAATGCTCCACAGATGCATGGATCAGTGGACAGAACTTTGACTTGGACAGTCACCATGCTTTGTGATCTTGGATAAATTTATTTATTTAGCTTTAAATGAAATGATACTATTTCCCTTTATATGTGTACTTTATGTATGTATTATATAACTAAAATAGAAATTCCACTTGAAATATCAATAAGAACTGTGATGGAATGTTGTTCCTTGAAAAAGAGAGGACTATTTATTTAACATATTTCAAGAGCAGCAGTGGAGGTGAAAGAACCTTGTATCTTATAAGAAAGAAACGAAAGAGGCCAAATTAAATCTTCAATTATTCTTCTGTTGTTTTAGAGGTAGAAATTATCTTTTAATAAAGCAAGTAACAATACAGTTGTGGTGTTATGGGAAGATGTTAATTTTTAGAAATGATGTTATTTAAGCCATAACCCCAAACTTGATCTATTTTTAAAATTTTAGTAAATCTTTGGCAAAATTTCACTGTAAAGATTTTTATTTAGTACCATATTAAATATGACATATTTCACAACTTATCATGACAAATTAATAAGACCCAGCAGCAAGAGTGACACCTGCTAGTTTAAGAAGTACCAGGTTAGCCAGGCATGGTGGCACATGCCTGTACTTCCAGTACTTAGGAGGCTGACAAGAGGATTTCAAGTTCAAGGATAGCCTCAGCAACACAGGGAGACTCAGCAACCTAGTGAGATGTTTCAAGACAAAAATAAATAAATAAAAAGGGATGGGGGTATAGTTTGGAGGTAGAATGTCCCTGGGTTCACTATCCAGTAACACACACACACACACACACACACACACACACACACACACACACACCAGGTTAGAATACTCTCATGTAAACATTTCCATGAGAGCTATAAAATTTTGATGATGTTGAAATGTGAGACTGGGATCATGTGTGTGAGGAACTCTTACCTCCCTTTTCAAAGGCAAGCTCTTTGTACCCTTATGGGGCTAGCCCTTCTCTCATCAACTAAGAGCTTCCTTGTAGCACAGACTGCTGCTAAATAGGTATACTGCTCCTTTTCCAAAGGAAATCCAAACAGATGAAGGTTTGTATTGGTTCTCCTTGTTCTTCAGCCTTCTCAGGGCTCCCCATCCTTAGTCTTTCTGGCACTTTTAATTCATACATCTATTCTGTGACTCATGCCAAGAAATTGATGAAGTTGGAAATTTTTCTTTAATTTGATAAATAATAATAACACAGATGACATTTCTATTTTCATCCAGAACTCTTAGATTCCCAAATCCTGCCAGGCATGGTGCCACACTCCTATAATCTCAGTACTTGCGAGACTGAGACCTGTGCATGGTAACACAGTGAGGCCCTATTTCAAAATAAAAGATAAAATAAAAATAGGGCTGGGGTGTAGCTCAGAGGTAGGATGCCCCCAAGATCCAATCCTCAGTAGCATGTTCTCTCTCTCTCTCTCTCTCCCCCTCTTCTCTCTCTCTCTCTCTCTCTCTCTCTCTCTCTAGTTCTTGCTCTTTTACTTTCTCATCTTTCAAAAATCAACTAAATTTCAAATGGTATCATATTAAGAAACTAAATTTTACTACCTCTAAAGAAAATATTTATATGGGAGTATAGTAAATGTCAGTCTTGGTGCTGTGTCTTACTACATGAATATGATACTAAATAATGACCAATACACTGAATTTTTTGCCAAAGATTTACTAAAAACTTAAATTGGATCAGGTCCAGGGTTATGAATAAAAGCATATTATTTCTACATGCATTCTGACATGCTTCCTGGGGATTCTTAACCATAGAAATATGCCTTGTGTATGAATACCATTTATCATGTTGGTTATACCAGCACAGAAAGAGAAATAGATCAACTTTCAGCTCCTGTGTTAAAAAAAATACCTGGTCATCATTTCCATAGGCCCTCAGGGAATAGAATTGTGACCATTGGGGTTCTCCTAGCACACAATGTCAAGAAGAGGATCTAGGAAGTCTCCCTTCTTGAACTCCTCTCGTTCCCTTCTGTGTAGCTGCATAAGGAAATCACAATGTCTTGTAGTAGAAGGACCACAGTGCTCACATCTCACAGGCTGTGTGACCTTGAGCACGTCTTTGTGCTTTAAGGTTCTTATCTGTACAGTGACGCTAAAAACAATTCCTACCTTATTTTGAGGCTGAGAACTAGAAGACATGGAGGTACAAAGTCAGGGACTGAGTGGTGTTCAGTTAATATGACTACTGCCTAATTATCATTGTTACTATGATTTTGCATCTCCCTCCAGTGCTGGGTAAAAGAAGTGCATATATTTTGTGAGAATCCAGGCCCAGCATCAAATTGTTCACAAGAGAGAAGTTTGCCTCCTTCACAGTTGCTGCTTAAAGCATCAAAGAGTAGCTACACTCCAGGTGCTTGGTAGATAACTCAGTCAGAATCTACTGCATTTTAGTGCTTGCCAGAGGTTTGCCCAAGGCATATATTTATTTTTCATTTGTTTAACACATGCTCATATAACTTCTGTTGTGCTTATCAAGTGTCCAGCTTTGTTCTAAGTGCCTTATGAATATTATCTCATTTGATTTTTGCAAGAATTTTAGGATGTGGGTACTTTCATCCTCGCTTTACAGATGAGAAAACTGAGGCACGAAGAGTGTAAGCAAATTCCCTAAGATCACAGAGATACTATGTGGTAGGAGAGTATTTGATCATAGGTGCTTTGGATCCAGAGTTTGGAATCTTCTCTCTGATCCTTTATGAGGACGACTGCCCACTACTCATGTTCTCCAGCTATTCTTTCAGACTTATCAGGTGGTTTCCCTGAGTATAGTGAGAATATCAGAAATCAAGAGACCCAACAGTGTGACTTCAGAACTCTCTTCCTGCTTCCTAATAACTTGATACCCAGCCTTAAGTACCTGCTGTTTAGATGGGCATGCTGTATCTTAGCCAAACCTCCAGCAGGCATTATCCTCCATTACTCACTAGTCCTAACATGATAAAGTCCAGCAGTGGAGTATGTGAGCAGAGTGCTTCTGCCAATTGTCTTCTCACTTTTGCTTGCCATGCAATGGAAACTATAAGGCCCATGGAATTCTCTACTGGCTTTGCTAGGACTCCTGGACCGACTGTGCCCTGATGCAGTTACCTGCTCTGTGCAGATACCTGCTGATATTTACTTTCTCCACTTCCCTTAGAGGGCATCTGTTCTGTTTTTTGCCTCTGATTGTTCTGTTTCTCTTATTGATTAATTGTATATAATACCTCAGAATCTCTTGGCTGTAGGGAAGGTATAAACCATAAGCCAATAAGAAGCTTATGATGTTTTTCTTACCAAGTGAAATGTTTCAAGGTGTGTGGACTGTGGTACAAGAAAGATGAAAAAAAATCTCGCAAATTCTATTATCTATAATGAATAGCTACCATGTGCTCGTTGCTTACTTTGCACTGGCACGGTGCTAAATTCTTTACATACATTATCTTTTTTCTTAATCCTTACAGACATGGCTAATAAGTAATAGGGCTCTGACTCACAACAAAGTCTTTTCTGACCTTGCAAATCCCAGCACCACACCATCTATGAATTCGATTCAGACACATTTCTCATGGTTGGCACACATCAGGCAAAGCATTTTTTCTCCTTATGACCTCAGGTGAAGAGAGCTGAATGTAAAACTTTCTGTTTGTAACATGTCGTCATCATTGTCAGGATTGCAAGGCCTCCCTGGTTTTATTTCTTTTCCCCCTTCATTCCTAATCATACCTTCTGCTTCCCTTCCCTAGGGGGACCCTTTATAATAGTTTTTATATGTCTCTTTAAAAATGCATGAAACCCTTATGAGATAGGTAATACAGTCTTGCTGATATGCATTTAAAATTTATATTAATGGCAGCATGCTATATATCTTGATGCCTCTTACTTTTTTCATTCTATACCATATTTATAAGATCTTTTCATGTTGCTCTGTTTCAATTTGGCTTGTTCCGCTCTGTGCATTTGTCGAATCTTTGTGCTCATTCCTCTTGTGGAGCACTCTGTTACAGCTCCACTATTACTGATACTGTGGCGTGGCCCTGAGCAAGAGTTTCTGGGGGATAAATTAAGCATGGGCATGTGACTTGCTTGTCATAGACACACCTAGGAGTGGTGTTGCTGGGTTATAAGTCTCTGCATGCTTAAAGATATCAGATATTTCCAGATTGCTTTCCAAAAGGGCTGTAATATCTTAGACTCCCACCAGCCACATAAAATAAACAGTTCTAAACTGTCTACATCCTTGACAATACTTGGCATTACCCATGTTGGTAATTATTGCCATTTGACATAGCTAAGATTGTACTTTCATAATCAAAGATGTACAAGTTCAGAAGGATTTGCTTTGAACTTGATCAGTCCACTCAGACTGCTTAGGATTGTGTAGACAGGATGTAGATTGAATGGATATGAGGTCAGAGAAGCAGCAGGCTTTCCTCTGAGCCCTTTTAGCATTTGGTTCATGTGTCTTTTATGACAACTAACCTTGCTTTGCTTTGTGCAATAGTTATCCATGTACTTGTCTCCAGTGGGCACCATGTGGATTGTAAACTGTGTCTTTCTTCCTCACCTTTCTATGCCCTGCAGTGCTTTTTCTGTGGCAAGACTCCAGTAAGTATTTTCTGATTTGAATTGTCCTGCTGTTTCCTGGAAGGGACTGCCTGCCAATCAGAGGCATTGACCAGGAAAGGGCAGGCTGGATCTAGGAGCAGAAAGCAATAGGTGATCCTTTTATAGGTGATCCTTTTCTACCTTCAGGCTACAACCCCAGCCCTCTTTATTTATTTATTTTTGGAAACAGGGCCTCATTAAGTTGCTGGGGCTGACATCAACTTTCTAATCCTTCTGTCTCAGCTTCCCAACTACTGTGATTACAGGCATGTGTCACCACACCCAATTTTCTTATCTATTCTAATGTGATAATTCTGTCCATTTTTCTTTTTCATGACTACTTTCCCCTACTTTAACCAGAGATACTTACATTAGGATAGATGACTACACAAAACCTGTAATAAAAACAAACTTTTGAATATACATTTTTTTTCTTAAATTGACTACTGAAAGTTGTGTCAGGCTATTGACTCATTTTCTTCTCTTGTAACCTCCTTGCTAAGAAGGGAAACCCCCAGAAAGGGCAAACACATGTTTCTTTGCCTGGGTATCAGGTCTGAACCTTCCTGGATAGAGTGGATGATGTATTTTATGTGCATGGGTGATCACAGGTTTGAGACCAGGATCAGCAGCTTATGTGCATGGGTGATTATTTAACAAATGATAACACTTTCCAATTAAGCCCTTCTTGAGTCCTGAAGATACAGCATTGTGAACTTTCTCTCAGAGCTGGCTACTCACTGGCTCTTTCAAGCTGTTGACTCTTCACTAGCTCACAGACTCCTGAGGTAGTAAATGCTGTGAGTTATTAAAAGTGGGCCAGATCCAAGTGGCCATCTTTATAGAATCATTCAGAAAACTGAAGTCCAGTTTCTGATGGAGAGTTTGGCTTTCTCACCTAAAATCTTTCACTACATCTAAGCTCTCAGAATGTAGAACTGGAGATGCTCATTCTGAAAGATGGGGGAAAAGATTGCTCAAGGTACCTCCCAAGAGGTAGCTCCCTACTATGGCAGCTATAAGAATCAGTGATTCCTAGAAATCTCATCCCATTACTTCTTGAGATATTCTGGGGCTATAGTCACATTTAGCTTTTGGTCTTTACTTATAGAGTTAGGATCCTAAAAGACTAGACACATGTCAGGGATATGTTATTTTTTAGGATGCTTTATCCCATTGTGGGGATTGTTTTAGTCAGTTTAAGTTCCTATACTGAATTAACAAATATATCCCAAATTTTGATCTTAGAACATCATAGGCTTATCTTTTACTTATATTTCATGCTTAATACTAGTAACAGTAGGGCTAAATTTACCATAGATACCCAGAAACCTAGATGTTGAGAAGCTTCACTATTTTGGATATGACCATCACAACATGAGTCTTAAGGATTTTTCACAGCAGAGGAAAAGAAAAATTCTATGTATTGTCTCTTAAATGCTTTCATTATTTTCACCAACCAAAGCAAGTCACATGACCATTCTTAATTATAAGGTACTGGAGAACTGTAATTCTTCTGTCTTCTCAAAGAGAAAGCAAGACTGGGAATAATAGCGAATATTGGTAATGTGTACCACAGTAATACTGGGCATAAAAAATGTTGAAAGCTTCGATAGATGCTAGAAAATAAAATGCAGTGAGCATCATATAGATACCCTTGAAGAGAACCATAGAATCTTCAAATGCAAGTATCTTAGGGGGAAGACAGGTCAGTGGATTCAATATATAGATCTTGTAGGTCTGTAGGTTCATCCCATAGGTAACATAGGAGAAAAAATGAAGAACTGAGATGGGATCTTGCCTACTCACCTCCACCAAGTAGGGCAGATTTACTTTTGTATAATATACTTTGTCCAAACTTATATCATTTCCAATACTATGCCACCTGAACACTCCTCAGAACATGCTCCACTTTGCCATTGACCCTTCTTAAATGTTGTATGTAGACACATGTCCTTCTCAGGATGTGATCTTAGTGTGGAGACCAGAAGACCTTTTGGTTTCATTGACTTTTCATCTTTATCTTGGCAATTAATATTCCATTAGCCTTCTTTTTTGATACTGAAGATTAGACCCAGTGGTATTCAACCTCTGAGTTACATATCCAACCCCTTTAATTTTTTACCTTGAAGCAGAATCTCACTAAATTTCTGAGGGTCTCACTATGTTGATAAGGTTGTCCTTAAACCTGCAATGCTCCTATCTTAGGTGCTGGGACTACAGGTGTGTGTCACCATACCCAGCTTCATTAGTCTTTTTGACCATCATATTTATACCTTTGGCTCATTATAGGCCTCATAATGCTTTCTCTAATCCAAGGAGGTGTATAAGTGAAAAAAATAAAAATAGTGGGTTATAGTAGATTTTATTTTTTAAATACGGCCACAGTAATATTTTCTATCTTAACTGGGCATGATGACACATGCTTCTAATCCTAATACTTGGGAGACTGAGACAGTATCACTGGTTGGAGACCATCCTCAGCTACTTATGCCCTCCACAACTTAGTGAAACCGTTTCAAGATAAAAAAAATAAAAATAGGGCTGGAAGTATAACTCAGAGGAAGAATGCCCCTGGGTTCAATCCCCAGTATAGCCAAAAAAGGAAAGAAAAGAAAAGAAAAGAAAAGGAAAGGAAAAATTATGTCCTATCTCATGGACTCTGGTACTCTCTTGATAAAAATCAAGAGGTGTACCTCTCTTCCCACCCTCTTGAATCTGGATAGACCCTATGATGGTGTTGACCAATGGGATATATTATTTGATACTGAGGTTGTTGTAGGAGTAGCCCTTGATAACCCAGCAGCTTCTACTTTTTGACTCCTAGAAGCCAGCTGCCATGTAAGAAATTTCTGTGTGAGAGGAAGAGAGACCATGGAAGATTGAATGAAACTTATGTTACAATATAAGCAAAGAAAGATAGTAACTGTCCACATAATATTATCAGGTTTCCCATTTAAAACCCTTTGGGATCACAAAGATATACCAAGATAGTCTTTATACTTTTGTCTTTAAACAAAGAGATCACCATATTTTGAGAAGCCCAGTGTTGGTAGAGAGGCTCGGTAATGAGATACCACATGGAGAAAGAGGCCAAGGAGGTCCAAAGCATGTGAGTGAAGATGCCAGTTTGTACATCCTGCTCAGTTGAGGGTTCATTTGATACTAGTCCCAGCTGCAACTGACTCTAACCCCATTAGAAGCCCTGAGATTAAGGTACCATGAGTTGACTCCAGCCAATATATTGAACCATGGTGTCAAACCACTACATTTTGGGATAGTTTGTTATGAAGCAATGGATAACCAGAATAGAATTTGGTACCAGAGACAAATTATTAAGCTTCTTAAAAGTAATTTTGTTAACAAAGAATATAAAGAAGATATGACTTTATATTCTAAGCCTTTTTTTTTTTTTGATGCGGGTCTGAGGATGGAACCCAGGAACATTCGGCCTCCAAGCTACACCCCCTGCCCTATTATCTTTTCTTTATTTTGAAACCAGGTCTCACTGAGTTGCAGAAAGCCTCACTAAGTAGCTGAGGCTGTCTGCAAACTGCAATCGTCCAGTCTCAGCCTCCCGAATGCTGGGATTTCAAGCATGCGCCATCATGCCCAGCTTCTAAGCCTTTTTTGTTAATTGAGCAATTCTGTAAGCCATCATCTTGATCTTTCTTAGGATTTTTTGGGGGTACGAGGGATTAAATCCAGGGCATTCTGTCTCTGAGCTACACCCCAGCCCTCTTTTTATTTTGTATTTTGAAACAGGGTCTCATTAAGCTTCTGAGGCTATTCTTGAACCTCTGATCTTCCTGGTTCAGCCTCGCAGGTACTGGGATTACAGGTGTGTACCACTACACCTGGTTCTTTTGTAGGTCTTATCCAAGTATCATAGTTCATGCCTTTGATTTGAATGTAATACTGTAGGACACATTTTATAATAAGGGTCCTAAACTTCATCTATACCATATGCTCATTTCTTATTTTAAGAATGCTTTCTTGACTGGAAAGACTGGAGATGAAAAGTACTAACATTTTCAAATATGTCAAGTCTCAACTGTACATTTTCCTTAAATGGGCTCTTTCTTTAGATCATCTTTATTTGTTGTTTATTATAAGGAGATAAAATAAAGCAGTTAGTGTTTTGATAGTCTGTCTGGATTTTTAGCCCATTTTGCTGGCTTATGGGACATAATACAATTTTTATATTTCAATTTTCATGTTACTATATATGACAGTTTGTTCAACTTCCTGCCACTTCTTAATAATTGCTACCTTTCCTCCAGCCTCCAATAATAATTTTCTCACTGTCCTCAGAGCCTCCACTAACATATTTACTGAGGCCCTACGGTTGCTGATGATTGCCCCAGGGCCAATGTAATATGTTTTAGGCTTTTGTTTTGGCAGAACTCCATTTTTTTTAAAGTAATTTCTACTATGTTTACCTATTTTGACATAAAAATGATCTCAAACTTAGTGTCTTATAACTGTGGGATTTTTATTATATTTTACCATTCCATAGGTTAATTGATCAGTTGAGATTTTTATTTTTTTAATTTTTATTTTTTAATTTTATTTTTTTAATTATTCTATATGTTGGGCCTGTCATTATTTGATATCTTAATGATCTGAAACATGTAGGGTATCTCATTGTCATACCTGACTGGCAGAGACCTCGGCTGGAGAAAACCTACATGTGACCTTCCCATGTGACATAGGCTTTTCACAGTATGGTGGCTGGGTTCCAAGAAGAGCTATATATTCTAAGGGGGAAAAAAAAACATTCTTAGAAAGCAAAGTGGAAGTAGAGCATTTCTTTTCATGCTTGAAGCCTTCTGGATTCAACCTTCAGCAGTGTAACCAAACAAAACCCAAAGAAAGAAGAAAAACAAAAAAGTCTTATGACCTAGTTTCACGGGTCATTCAGTATTAGCTCCACTAAATTCTATTGGTGAAAAGCAAGTCATGAGGTCAGACCATATTCGTGGTAAGGGTTCCATACAGTGTCATATATGTTAGGAATCATGGTTCATGGTAGGGACATCTTTGGAGACCAGCTACTAAGATGGATAGAGACTTACTGATAGAAATCCATTTCATGAAATATAATTAACTTAAGTTGCATTAGGTCTGATTATTGGTTGGTAAGTTATTAATGTTCTGGATCTTGGGTTGAAGGGACTAAAGAGGTATATTATCCCTTATCTAGGTCTAGCCCCTTGAGAAGTAACTATCTACAATTATCAAAGGACAGAGCTTACTAGCCATTAAACACAGGTAATGTGTTGTAGTCTCTTACCATATTTCTTCCACACTGACATCAAACAGTTTTTTAATGAGACCTATTGAGATGCATGGACAGATCTCTTGCTTCTCTTTTGTGTCTGGCCCATCTACCTTCATGTACATGCCTTATCCAAAAAATGAGACCTAGGGCTTGGGGATGGGTACAGAAGAGCAAAAGAGAACTAGAATATGATCCTCTTTTACTTGCCCAGCAGTGTTCTCAGTGCCTACAGGGAAGGGTTCTCAAGACAGAATAGAGCAGGGATAGACTAGAGCAGTGGGTCTGAGGTAGGGGTGGGGAAAAGCCAGGAGGAGGAAGAAGAGATGGAGGATGTTTCCATCTGTGAAAGTGGCTTTTGGCTTTGAGGCAGCAACAGTAATATTTCATGTCTTCCGTGGCTTCTCCTACCTTTAAATGTCAGTCTCTGCAGCTGCCTTATCTCCTGTAGCACATTTCAATTAGGTATTCTAAATCGTACTCTTTTCTTCCAGAATAAATATGCCAGAGGTGATATTTACTGTTAGAGCAGCATTTTAAATACTTGGGGGAGGGGCTTAGTGAATGGCACCTTCTCCCTTATAAAAATAATAAAGCACAATAATAATGGAGAGAGGAGGTAAATTCTGGGGTTGATGCCAGTAACTGGCTGATTTGAGTGATTGACTTTTGTCTCCACCTCCTTCAGTCCCCTCCTTTTATTCCTGCCATTGACAGAAGATGATAAAGTTTGACAGGAGCAGCCTTCCAAGTCTTCTTTGTTGGAGGTTCCTGAACAGGATGTCTAGTTTTCTATATAGAGACCCCTGGGCTCCTACATCACTCACTATCTATTTTCCCTTTGCTGGGAGGAATATATACATGAAACAAGAATCTCTAGAAGCCACACTTTATTCCTCAGCATGGGGACATGTTCAGCCCTCGATGGAACACCATCAAACTCACCCCTAGGAGATAGATGGCTGAGAAATTTATACAGTGTGTGTTTCTCCCTTGGAAGCCAATTTCAGTTTCCAGTATTGAAGGTCCTTCAATGGGGTCTGTGTTTCTCAGTTCCCCTCCTGCTGGTCCTTATGCTGACTTGTTCGATGGACTGGTGTCTCATTGCCTACCTACTTGGTTTTGTACAATTCCTCCATCCAAATGTCTGTGTCCCACTTTCTCTGTGAAGTTTTTTCTGACCTCACAGTTCTCATCATTGCTCCCCTTTCTGAATGTCCGGAGTGTTCACTGTCATCAATATGCATCTAGCACTCGGCACATACTATCTTAAGCTATCTTGTGTGTCCCTTTGTTGTAAGCACTGTATGGGCAGGAGTACCTGTGGTCTGTGTTTAATTCATATGCTAAGTTCCTGGAAAATAGAAGGTGCCCACGGTTAAGTTGGATGACCAGGGAGTAAATAATAGTCAGAATCCTAAGAAGTTGTCATCTGTTGCCATTGTGCTTACTTTGGAAAGCATAAACTTGTCTAAAATCAAGCCTTTCATTTTGGCTTATAAATAGAGCTATACTACTTGGGTTTCTTGGAAGTGATGGTTCTTCCTCCAGCTTGATCCCTAATACTGATGACTTAAGGAAGAGTTTTTCCTAGTGTGAGAGAATTTTGAAAGCATCTGTGGTTTGCCACATCCAGTTCTTTGACAATCAAATCTCTTGATCATCCAAGAGGAGGGGATTATAATATCAGGCTATGTTCTAGAGGAGAATCCCATAAAAGTTCCAGATTTTCTCTTCACCTCTATTTTCTTGTATCTAAAATGGATTTAGTAATGGATGTAAGTTACCTTGCGGGGTTGATACGAGGTACTAGAATGATAATAAATAATCACATTTGAGTTCAGCATCAACAATAAAGTCAAGTAGAATGGGAGATAAAATGTGTGGCAAAATTAGACTCTGGGCACACCATGAAGTCTTCGGAGTGTGGTAGATTCTGTCCCTTTAATATTTCAGAACACAGATTTTGCTTTTTCCACCCATCGACTCAATGTAGACCTTCCCCACCCCCCTTCTTTTCTTATTATTCTTTATTTGGCTGTTTTTTCTTGGTTGATAAGTTGTGTCCAGCTTCTCAATCATATTCATGCCTCTAAAACAATCCTAAGAACTTGTGCTCAGCCTGCTGCTCCCAAAAGGATACTTCAAAACCATATTCTCCTGGCTGGTCTGTTGTTGCTGCTGGATTTGGCTTTAGCCCAGAAAGGACAAATGGTGGCTTTAGGTCCAGGGAGCTTGCTGTCAGCAGCTCTGTTTTCACGTAAATGTCTCTGCTGGTCAAAGGAAGCAATGCAGGACACATCTGCAGAACCACCTTTGGATGAAACGTTCTGGGGCCTTTTCTTTCCTTTCCTTTTTCTTCAAGTTTTCCATGTGGCACCAGCAGCTGAGTAAGGGAAAGCTAAGAGGTTTAAGTGTGCTGGTACTCACTGGGTTAGATTAATAACACAAAAGCCTTCCAAACTGGCTGTTCAGGGCAAGGCAGACCATCCAGAAAGCTTTGGGTCATGGGGGGCTGGCTGGAAAGCCAGACCCTACAGGAGGTGACAGCTGACAGCAAATGATGAAGTGGCAAGGCCTCCTGCCTGTGCCCAGCCCCCGCCCACCTGCCTTCCTCCGCCTCTTTCCTCCCATTTTACCTAGTGCCTCTGAGATGGCTGTGTCCCAGAGGCTCCAGCCTCTGACAGATGCTGCCCTCTTCTGGGTAAAAAGCGTCACTGGGTGTGAGATGTGCTGAGCTCTTTACCAGGAAACCAGCCTTAGTGCAGAACAAGTCACAGTCAGTGGCTAGTGTGGGCCTTGGGGGAGGACAGGAACATCCCCAAAGTCCCTCACACCAAGGTACTTCTTAAGTGGTCCTGGTTGGGCTCAGGACTTTGCACTTCACCCATTAAGGATTACATTCTTGGTTAAAGAGGAGTTCTCTGGGGAAGGTGAATCCCACCTCCTTTGTACCTGGGTTGGACATTATATACCGAGACCTTCATCACGGATGACCCGTAAACACCACTGGTGACTTTGATCCCTGGGTTAGCTGGGTGAAACCTTCTAGGGAAGGTGACAGAAGAAAGCTGAGTCTGGAGGGGGCTGTTGAAGGGTGGGCCCGAAAGACTCTTGGCTCAAATGGAGCTATCTTGGGGTGGGTGTTTGTAGTGGCTCGGAGTTAGCAGAGAAATTGGGAGATTTGGGTAGGATTGAGGAGTGTGGTCCTTTATGGGGGAAGAAGGCCTAAAAAGGTGGGTGTGGCCTTAGTATTTGGTTGCTTCCTCCAAAGCTGGCCATGCCAGGAGCCTTTGCCTAGCTGGCTTCGGAAAGAAAAGGACAAGAGAATCTCTGTGTACAGCATGACCGTAGGGTGACCCTGATGTATCCTTGGCTCTCCAGCCTCGAGTGCAGCCCAGCCAGGCAGGAGCTATGCCCTTACTGACCACACAGCAATTCTACTTGAGGGATTTGTTTTCCTTCCACGAGCTCCTGCCAAGACTCTTGGTTAGACCTAATGGGGCTCCCCGGCCAGAAAGTGTCTCCTAGTGATGTGTGTAAACAATGCCAGGCAGGAAATAGGCTTCCTGTTCTTAATGGGCTTGTTAAACCTCTTATTGAGTGGAGTTTAAATGGTTTTATTATGAATAATAATAATAGTAAGCAAGCATTAGTAGTAGTAGTAGTAGTAAAAAAAAAAAAAAAATCTGATGTCAGCCCTGACTGCTTCTTCCTGTTTTTACCTTGCCAGCTTGGTGACTTTTTGGCCTCAAGTGTCCAAGATTGAGTGATGAATGACATTGGACCCAGTCATTAGGGAAGAGGGCAGAATTTGTTTTCGTTGCCCACAGATTCCCAGTTATGAGCTCTTTTCTATTCCACAATGCTTCCTTCTGCTTTGTCCTGTTCATTCAGGGTTCTCAAGCTCTCATCTGATCAGAGACAGTGGAGCTCCAACCCCCTCCTTGACTCTTTATTTTCATTTTATTTTTAGTTTTTGTAATTTTTATTTTTATTTATTCTTATTTATTTATTTGCAGCAACAAGGGACTGAACCCAGGGACACTTTACCACTAAGCTACATCTATAGCCCTTTTTATTTTTTACTTTGAGGTAGGATCTTGCTAGGTTTCTAGGACTAGCCTTGAATCTGAGATCCTCTTGCCTCAGCCTCCTGAGTAGCAGGATTTACAGGAATGCACTACAACACCCCCTCCTGGCCATATTATTTTGATTCATTTAAATTCTTGGGACATAGGTTCTGAGGTTAAACTTAGGTGTGAGATAGAAAAGATTTGCACTATAACACCCAGTCTTGGCCACCTAATTTTGACTCTGTACTAGCAAAACAAACAACCCAATCAAGAAATGGGCAACTGAACTGAATAGACACTTCACAAAAGAAGAGATACAAATGTCCAATAGATACATGAAAAGATGTTCAACATCACTAGCCATCAGGGAGATGCAAATCAAAACTATGCTGAGATTCCATCTAAACCCAATCAGAGTGTCAAGCATAAAGAACTCAAACAACAAATTCTGGTGAGGATGTGGGGAAAGAGGAACTCTTTTACACTGTTAATGGGAGTGCAAACTAGTTCAGCCGCTATGGAGATCAGTGTGGAGATTCCTTAGAAAACTGGGAATAGATCCACCATTTGATCCAGCTATACTACTCATGGGTATCTTTCCAAAGGGCTTGAAATCAGAGAACTACATTAACATATGCATACCCATGTTCATAGCAGCACAATTTGTAATAGCCAAAATATGGAAACAACCTAGGTCTCCATCAACAGATGAATGGATTGCAAAATTATGTGAAATATCCACAGTGGAATTCTATTCAGCTATAAAGAAGAATAAAATAATAGCATTTGCAAGAAGATGGAAGGGACTGGAGAACATTATCTTAAGTGAGATTAGTCAAGCACAGAAAGAGAAGGGGCATATGTTTTCCCTTAATATGCCCAAACTAGGGAGTGGTGGTAATACCAGAGGGACACCAGATAATGGAGGGAAATCTCAACAAAGCTAGAATGGAAGAATAGGAGAGGAAGAAAGCTGAGGTTGTTCAATGGAGGAGCTACATCCGAATATGTGTAATAGTATAAATATACCACGGTTAACTTGGACACTCATTATTGGGAGGGGGGAAGGGGAATGGGGGAGAGAGGACATGAATCACAATCTAAGGCATGAGGTTTACAGCTGAAACTTGAGGTGTGAACTGTACTCTAGGCATTACTAATTTGTACATCAGGGTCACTACTTTTTACTCTTTCTACAATAGTATTGGCTTTCTTTACATTGAATCTCTTGTTGTACATCCTCATAAATAATATGTCTGTGAAGTCCTGGGTTCAATGTATGATCTGGGTTTTTACCTGAAGATTCATTAAAGCAAATATTTAACAGTTAATTTTCAAAAAGTTCACTTATGTGCCAAATATGCCCCACTCCTAAGGGGAAATGTACCATACTCCTGAAAACTGTGTTATGGAATTGTGGTTCTCAAACTTTAGTGGTCACAAGAAATACTGGCAAAGGCTGTGGTATGCTGGCTGCTGGGCCCCTCTCTCAGAGATCCCAAGTCAGCAGGGCTGTGGTAGAAACCATGAATTTGTGTTTCTAATTGCTGCTCAGGAGATGCTGATATCTAGGTCCACATTTGTGGTAGCATTGTCCTAGGGTGGCAAGAGCCTGTTATCCATTTCCACATGTGAAGGTGTCCTCATCTGAACATGAGGATAAAACCCATTTCAAAAGGGTTATGATGGTTAATTGAAGTGCCTGCCACTTGTAGAGAAACTGCCACAGAGTACGTGCTACATAGGTAGAATGACTGCAACTATTCCACTTGTACAATGGACTAAATATGTGTGTCCCCCTCAAATTTGTAATTCGGAGCCCTAACCTTCAGTGTAATGGTGTTAGGAGGTGTAGGGCCTCTGGGTAGTAATTAGGTCCCAAGGGTGGGGTCCTCATGATGGAATCAGAGCTCTTATAAAAGAAGCCCTAGAGAGCTCTCTTCTCTTTTCATCTTGTGAGAATACAATAAGACCATGGCCGTGTGGGATCCAGGAAGAGAAACTCCACCAGAACCTGTCCACCCTGGTACTCTGATCTTGGACTATTGCCTCCAAATCTGAAGAATAAATTTCTTTTGTTCACAAGTCGCTCAGTCTATGTTGGTTTGTTTTAACAGTCCAGTCTGACTAAGACAACCTGTTTGGAATTTTCTGGGCTTTAGAGAATTTAGAGGGTTTAGCTTAAATCTCAGATCGTAAATACCAGGAGTTTTGTCAGGTTAATTGTGGTTCTAAGTTTTAGACCCAAGTAAAAGCCCATTATGTGACTCTGGATAGCAATTCCCTAGAAGCACCTGGCATTCCATCTTATAGACGCCTGGCAGAAAGACAGTGGAGTCTCTTGTCTTCTCTGGTCAGGGCTGTGTTGAGGCTGAAGAGCAGAGGAAAGTATTCCTTCCTATGTTTCTTGTGTTCTGAGACAGACATGCAAAGAGTAATTTACAATGTGATTAAATGATTGTATTTGTCATTTTTAAAAGCTTGCCAGTATTTGAGCCAAATTTTTAGATCTGAAGGGCTCACTAGTATGAATCTCAAAGATGGGACTCTGATTCTATGACTGAAGCCTCAAAAGCCTAATCTCACTCATTATCAATTAAAAGAATATTTGTAGCTGGGTGTGGTGGCGCACGCTTGTAATCCCCACGCTTGGGAGGCAGACACAGGAGGATCACGCAGGTTCGAAGCCAGCCGCGCGCGCTGGCTTAGGAGACCCTGTTTCCAAATAAAAATGTAAAAATAGGTCTGGGAGTGTAGCCCGGAGGTGAAGGGCTTCCAGGAATCCCAGTACCACACACACACACACACACACACACACACACACACACACACACAGAATATTTGATTTAGGCTCAGCAGGTGGGAGAAAGAGTTTTGTCCAGTGAGGGTGTGGTAGGGTACAGCCCATCTGGGGCCCACTGGGGACAGTACCACCAGCAGAAAGACCCCACTGGGCCCTTCAGTGACTATGTTCCCCACTGTCTAGTAGAAGCCTGGCATTTCTTCTCTGTGTTCATTGTCCATATGTGGTTCTCACATTCTCTTACAGTTGAACTAGTGACAGTGTTTGGAGCAGGGGCATGATATAATCACAAATTATTTTCAAGATAACCCATCACCATCTGGGGAATAATTGGGGGGATGAGTGATTTAAGATATGGACATGAAAGGAGAGAGGGGAGAGATATTTAGGAAGTGAAACAGACCAAGTCCAATGATTAGAGTCCTGGTTTTTGCCTTGAACATAAATGACAAAAACAAGCTATGGTTTGGGTGTAGCCTTTCTTGTCTTTGGAGAATGAGTATCCATTTTGTTCCTAAGGTGAATGCTCTGAATGAGGGTGTGGAAACACGAGGGGAGTTTATTGAGTAGGATTATATATGTGTTCAGCTTGGCCATGATTTTCTCCATTTTGAGTCTATTCAATTCAATGGATATTGAGCACTTATGGCTAGTTCAAAATGTCATTTAATTTCATTTTATTGTTGAAAAGGGCTGGAGTTATAGAGGGAAAAATCCCACATGCTCTTATACACACTCATACCACACATGCACACACACACACACACACACACACACACTCATATACACACAGATTCTTACAACACAAAGTGCATACACCTATTGGTCTTGGAATCCTTTGAAGGCTCAAATGGACCCTCGTAAGGAGTCTGAGCAAGAACAGGGCGTATACTGATGTTCCTTTGCTGCCTTTGTTGGTCTTCTTTTCACTGAGTTATCACCTCTAGAGCTCTGTGATTTGAAAGCTTCATAGTAAAGTGTTTCTTCTGCTGCATGAGCATGTACTCTGTGGGAGCTGTGCTCTTGCTCCTTGTGGTATGTTTGAGGGGAGATCGCCACCCTTCTGCCCCACTCGCTGAAGGCTGTGGGCAGATTCAGAGCGTTATTTACATACTAGCTCCTGCCTGCTTTTCCAAGGCTCTTTGTTCAAGTGTCAGTACTGGTTTGTAAAACACGAGCAGAGTTGGGGGGAGAAGTAATTACAGTTCCCATCTGGTGTTTCTGCTGACAGGACGTAGAGCTACCTGACTGCACTTCTTTCCGGGGCCTTCTCTCATTCTGTCTCTTCAGTTGTGTGCTCCTCTCCCTTCCTCATCCCTCACTCACTCTTCTGTGTGTCAGAAGTCCACCCCACTGGTAGCTGGCCTCCATGTGGCCTCCAGCTAGCCCAGCAGAGAGAACCTGTTCACCTTTAATGAGCTAATTTGCCAGGGCCTAGGGCTGCTCAGGGAAATCTCTGGTCTTTTCCATTTCCAGAGTGGATCAAAAAACAAACATTCTCTTGAACCAGACCAATCCAGGAGGCCTACAGAAATATTTTAGATGGTAGACTTCTAATATTTCTAGAGGGTGTGTTTGCTGCTTTGAGGCTATCCTGACTCCTCTCTTTGCTATGATTAATGATTTAAGGTATCAGGACTTGGTTACAGGCATCCACAGCCACATCATAAACCCCTAAGAAATCGCTTTTCTCATGGTGACTGTTCCACTGTTGGTGGTGGGGATGGTCTAGAATAATGATTGTCTAACATACTGGTTTCAAAATAATATTTTGAAATTAATTATGGTGGCCAATATGGCATTAACTAAGGATTTTTTTCCTTTATTGTTTCATCAATTACAATCAATGTTATATTACAAAAGCGATATTTTCCTTACAAAATGGAAGAAGAAATACATTCTTTCAGTATAAAGGACAGTCTCTTAGCCTTGTTTGTTTGGTTGTTTGCTTGTTTCTTTTATCCAGTGCTGGGGATTGAACCCACAGCTGTGCACATGCTGACCACATGGTCTACCACTGAGCTATCCTCCTACCTCTTAGGACAGTTTATTTTACATTCAATAAGTGTAGGTTTATTTTTAAAATCTGATGTCTCTTAGATAGGAAGAATGCTATTTATAGACATAGTAGAAAGACACCATGTGACTTCTGAGTCCTCACAGAGGGTGGAGGCATCAAGGAATGTCTTGTTTTCCTATGTGTCTTCTGTAACTTCCAGCACAGTGCCAGGCTCCCAGTGACCCAGCCAAACTTTCCCCTTCTTGGTTGCTTTTAAGTTTCTTCAATTTTAGATGCTCAGTAACTGCCATAAATTGCTTCATGCAGTTTGGAATTATTTTATATTTATTCAGTGGCACAAAATTTTTGACTTGAAAGTGTGTATATACACACACACAAACACATATAAACCTTATTTCATTAATACATATAACACTTTATCTTTTTCATTTTTATTGGTAAATAAACATGATGTATCTTCTTTATGATTATAGTTAATGTGATCATAAATAAAATACTATTTATGAAATAATAATGACTAATTTTATTGTCAAAATGAATGTGATCAACTACATGCCATAGTATGCTCTTTTGTGGGCATGACAAGTTTGATATTACAGCTGAGCTTCCAGATAACATCACACTGGAGTTTTCTGTCCTTGCTACTGTATTTTACATTTGTGCCATCAGAGGCTATGTTATTTCTTATTTTTTTTAATCTAGTGACAAGCACATAGTATATTTTGAGTAAGTGCTTATTGTTTCCTTTAGGAACCACATAGATGGAGGCTGGTAAAAATTTCCAAGAAATAAGGCAGGTGGGAATTGGTAGCCAGAGAGTGACTATAGGATGGCAATATAATAAACACATGAAAGGGGAGGGGAGTGTCATTGGGATTTTTCAGGAGTAATTATGAAAAGAGAGAGGAAGCTGGATGTGGTAGCACATGCTTGTAATCCCAGTACTTGGAAGGCTGAGATAGTAGGATCACAGGTTTGATGCCAGCCTCAGCTACTTAATGAGACCCTCTGCAACTTAGTGATATCCTGCTTCAAAATAAATAACTAAAAATAGGACTAGGGGTGTAGCTCAGAAGTAGAATACCCCTGGGTTCAATCCCCAGCTACACACAACAAAAAAAAAGGAGAGAAGAAAAAAAAGAGTCCATTTGTGGGTTTGTAATGACTTGAAATTCAGAAAATTAGGGCATGGCTTAAATAAATACACTTTTTGGCTAGAACATCATATCTCTGGGGATTCCAAGAAGTGCACTCATGCAAAGAGTTCATTTATTTTTTCATTCAGGAAATGTTTAACAAATACCTACTGTGTGCCGGAACTATTCTGGGGGGATATTGCCATGGATAAAATAAAAATTATCATCCTCATAGCAATCATATTCTAGTGAAATAGATAGACAATCAACAAAATAAATATACAGTATTCTAGATGGTGATAAGTACTCTCCCCCAAAATAAAACAAAAATACAATAAGCTGTAGTAGTGACGGTGACTTCACGTTTAGGTAGGATAAAGAAGACATGGGTAGAAAGGGAACCGTTTTTCAGGGGCTAAAGCAAGATGTTCAGGATGCAAGAAGGCTCAAATCTCCAAGTGCAATCTGACTTTGCATCCCAATTAACAGTGACAGCATACTGTTTTAAAATAGGAAATAAAGTGGACGGAAAGCAAACGCTTGATAGTTGACCTGACATTCACTGTTGCAAGATTGGGAACGTACAATAAATGTCAGTGATGGAGCAATATTCATGAAGCAAAAATGTCAGTTTTCAATTTGGCATGAGGATGGTTTGACATGTATTAGTCGCGCAGAGAATATTATCATAATTAATGCATTAATAATGTAGCTGTCCTCTTTCTCCTGATCCCAAGCTAAAAGGGAGGAAATGCGGAGAGGCAGGTGAAAGAGCAGCTCTCGCCTCAATCAGACCTTTTCTGCTGGCGTTTTTCTCTGCCTTTGCCCTACCATATCTATGTCATTGACTTCTGATTGGTATCGGTCCAGACTTATCCATCTCAATTCTTTCTTCACATTTGCATGGGCAGCACCAATGGTCTTATCTACTGAGGCCTTTATTTTTTCTTAATTTTCAGCAGTGCCTCATAAAACCTTTGTAAAGATACATGTGTATACTGTAAAACAGCATACAAACAAAATAAAAAATATAAAAATCTCCCATGAGCCTACCACCCAGAGAAAACTGAGCCTACCACCCCGAGAAAACTACCATTACCATTTTAATGTTTATGTTCTGGTATTTTTAAAGTAATTATACATATTCATATTTGCAAATATCAAATCCTTCTATATATAGTTCAGTGATCAGTTTTGTACATATTAAATATATTTTCATCTTAGGAAATGCTTTCCTATAATATCTAATAATTTTGGGTGGCATTTTATTATATAGATAAAAGAAGACATAATTAAGTCCTTATTGTTATGTAAGCTGTTGCTATGTTTTTGATACTATAAACAATATTGTGGCAAGCATGCTTGTAGCTAAATCTTCATGCAGATCTATGATGACTGAGATTAAACAAATTCTTAAGTGTAGAGTTATTGAGATTATCAGGTATCTATTACAATAATAAGTCTCCAAAACAAATAAATACCCTGTGGCATGAACAGTAAGCATTATTGCTCACAGGACTAGAGTCAACGGGGTGGATCTATTGATCTTGGCTAGGCCTGGCCTACATGCCTGGGATCCACTGGCTGGCCTTTGGCTGATCTAGTCTGGCTAGAGCTGGGATGACTCTGGGCACTTGATTCTATTCTTCTGTTCCTCATTCTCTGGTAGGCTATCTCTAGCATGTTCTCACCTTGCCAGAGGTATGCGCACACTCATTCTTACACATGCTGATGAGCCTCACAAAGCAAGTCATGCAACTAAACTTAGAGTCAAGGGGAAGAATGTTCCATCCTACTCACAGCTGGAGGGCACCTCAAGGCTACATAGCGAATATCATGGATTCAGGGAAGAGTGAGAAATTGGAGCCAAATCTACAATGTTCCATTTCAGGCCAAAAGGCATCCTTTTTTTCAGGCCTTGAGATAGATGGTTCCAAAACACTCTCTAGAAAAGCTGAACTGAACCTGCCCTGCTAATGGTGTAAGACATTCTGGTTTTCTCATTCTTGTTACACTGGCCAATTCTGGGAATGATTTGTGACTTTTCATCTTGGTTATTTTGGTTTGTATCTCTACATTTACACTCCTATCTTCTCTTTGTGGAAGTTCTTTTCTTTCTCCCCAAAGCTATATGTCTCTGGCCCACTTACCCTCTTCAGCCTGGTTCCCTCTGTCCTCTTTATCTTCTATTTGTGTTGCCCAACTTTCTGGTTCCATCTGTCCTCTTTATCTTGTATTTGTGTTGCCCAGTTTTCTGGAATATTCAGTGATCCATAAAGGAGCATTCGCAAGGGTCATCAGTCAGCAGGAGTTTACTATGTGTCTTTTAACTGAATCATATACACCAAAATGGAGCAATTGCTAGTCTTCATTATTCCCAAATAGTGGAATTTTTAGGGCCAAAAGAAAGATCAGAATTTAGTTTTTTAAATCCGGTATTATTCCAAAGAAATATAACTATTGATAAGGGTATGTATATAAAGATATGGATATAAATAGAAATTTTCTAAGAAAAATGTTGGAAGAAATTAACCACTCTTAATATTTTGTTATATATCTGTATAGAAGAATTGTGGGTAAATTAAAAACATATTTATTGTATATGGAAATTAAGAGTCAGAGAAGTTAAATAATTTGCTTTATATTATAAAGATAAATAACAGTAACTGCAAGTGGAACCAGATTTGGCTGATTCCCGTTTTAATGCTCCTTTGAGACAATTTCACAAGATGACCTCTAGGGTAGGGCCCCGTTGTCTTTTGTCAAATTGTTTTTGCCCAAGCAGCCTTGGTCATTTATTTGGTTTGTCTTTGCAAAAGTGCTTTGACTTTGGGGGATTCATGGGGAAATAAAGAGTATTGTTTTTAAAAAATGACCCTTCTAATCAGCTGTGTGAATATAGTCTGCATATAAAGTCTGGATACATAAATTACCATGACTTTAAAACTTGACAAACGATCCAAATAAATAGTGGATTTTGTCTGTTAAATCATGTTAAAGCTCCCAAGTGGATGCATCCTGAGTCCTGGGCATGCAATTTATCTTAAGCATTGCATGGTTTCTATGTAGTTATATGAATTATTTAATATATACAAAAGTAAGTTCTGCAGATTTAGAATAGCATCAGATAAGCTTTTTCAAGGACCTCTAAATTGTTTGAATTGATTAAATTTCTTTCTATAAGCCAATTGAGGATGGGTCACCATGATGGAGGATTATTCTTCCCTGGAGCTAACTTTTCCAGGGCTGTTCTGAGTAATTGGGGGCATGGTTAGGAAACCAGGGCACAGGCATCTGCCCTTAGAAAATAAGCGTTGGTTGGTTTGAAAATGAGTCTTTGATCTGTTTTCTCAGTCTCCTTTATCCTATTTCCTTTTTTTACCTCAGCACTATTTCTAGTTAAAAATAAAATATTAGGTATTCCTCTAGACATTAGGGATGGACACAAGTATTACCATGGTGATGAGGAAGAAAGAAACATACTCGGAAGTGTCCTTGATTTGGTGAATACCAAAAAGAGGCTGGTGTCCTGAGCTTACATTATAAGCCATAGTAAAATGTTAAATTGAAGCATTTAGGGGACATAAATATGTGGCTAAATTAGCACCTTTTACCCGCTTTGTGTTTTCTGTAAGCCTTCCTGGATCACAGAGAAAATGAACATTCGGTGATGGCTCAAGCCAGTGGGGACAAAAATACTAAGACCTGAGGTAGCTTCATCAACTCAAAGGAAAAGGAAGCCCAGCTCCTGAGAAATAAGCACGTATAGGTTCCCCTTCTCTAGTGCTGTCATGGTGGTAGGTTTCATTGTACTGCTTGGCTTTGCAGAGAGAAAGGCTGCCCAGGAGGCTGTGTTTCCCTAAGTACAGGGAATTGCCCACCTGTTATCAAGTTTAGATGTAGACCTTCAGTTAGTCAGAGAGGGTCTAGGTTCCTGTTGGATTCAAAGAACTTGCGCTTGATTAGCTGTAGATTCAGACACAATGCAGTTGCCACTGGGAGCCCACAATCCCCCGTGAACTCAGACATACATTCTCTTGACATCCACATCCACACCTGGGCTCCACTTAGCTCACTAAAGAGTACCTTGGAGGTCCACTAAGATGAATGTTGGCTGCTTCTTGGTGGGAAAGGGCTCAGTTGCAGCTGGTTTGAACAAGCATGTCACCAGAACAGAATAAACAGATTTTGATGAAACTAGTTCAGTTAATATCTCCCTTAGGGTAAAGTTCAGCCTCCTCCACTTCACTGGTGCTATGAAAATCACTAGCTCCATTTCTGAGCTGTGTCCAAATTCAGACTTAACTGCTGGCAGTTGTTTAAGACCACAGGGATATCCAAGGAGCTGTTTCAAGGTATGATTAAGACACTTGGGGAGTGGCAGTGGGAGGTTAGGTAAAAGAAGGAAACGAGAGAGAGAAGGCAAAGAGGCAAGCCAAAGGCACATGGCAGTATAAAGAGAAATGTTGCTGAGAAGCCCCTTATCACCCTCTCGAGGGTCAATACGGTGGCCTTGGCATCAAGCTCACGGTCTCTGCTCTATTATCTCTTGACATGAGGCAAAAGTAGGAGAGAATAAAAGTTCATTTAAACTATTTTAGTATCACTGCCATAGTCTGTACCCTAAGCTAAAGCTCTGGTTAGAAAATAACTAGCAGAAGCTGGGCTCCCTGTTCCTTTGGGTTGCTGCAGCTGCCACGGGTTTCTGTATCTTTGTCCCCATTGGCTTAAGCCATCACTGAATGTTCATTTCCTCTGTGATCCAGGAAGGCTTGCAGAAAACTAGAAGGAATTGTGAATGAGAGCAGAGAACTTGTCAAACATTCTTCAAGGTTATCCCAACTCCTTACTTACCCTCTCTAAGTTTAGACCCTCTTCTAAAGAGTGACAGGAAGAATAGAAGAGTGCCTATCTCACAGGCTTGTTGGGAGGGCTCAATGACTTGGTACTGTGAAGACTTCGAACACCATGCTTGGTAATTCTGTTTGGTAAGTGGTCTTTGACTAGGAGCTGTTGTCTTTGCTAACTGCCATACTCATGTTGGATTGGCACTTATATCTTTTATGAAAATCTTTAATGTTTCAGCTGTGATTTCTGGATTGTTGTTGCCCCAGAGAAGGGTCAAGGAAGAAACTATCACCCCTTGTAGTCGACTGTTGGGAGGTGGGAACACCTTGACAACTATTGAAGTACACCTGTACCTGCCTGCCTGCCTCAACTATCATCAGTGGCCTAAATTAAGGGGCTAGCAGTGTTACTAACATCAGTTTTCATGATTGTCTTCAACTTACCACTTTACCACTGTTTCTCAGCACTTCTCCTTGATTGATACCAGGCTTATGTGTAATTGTGGACTTGCTTCTCCTCTCTAAAATGTTTCTCCTTGGTTCCGAAGGGGCATTCTCTCCACCCCCAACTCAGCGTGGTGAACTCCTTACACCTTGCATGTCCTTCCCCTCCCCCTCTCCCTTGCCATCGGGATCCAGTTCAGCACCCACACCCACGCACCCACAGGAACATAGGCCCTATTTAGAGCAGGCCAAGTGCTATTCACCTTTGTGTTCCCCTTAGTGCCCAGAACTGATCTATTGGAGGTGTGAATATGGGAAATGTTTGTGGAGATGAATCCCAAACAGTGCCCTTCTACCTAAGTTCTTCATGGAGTTCCTCTCTCTGTATGCAAGGTTCATACTGGGCGATCACTATATAGAAGAAACTTGGCCCTCTGCCTTGGGGGCAGTCAAGGGCTGGCTGAGGGCCCCAAATCCTGGGTTAGGGTTCCCTTCTTTGTACATTTGCTCATATCCTTAGTCCTTAAAAAGGGAGAAAATTCAGCATTTAGGAGGCTGAGGCAGGAAGATCACAGTTTGCGGACAGCCTCAGCTGCTTAGTAAGGTCCTTTGCAACTCAGTAAGACCCTGTTTAAAAAATAAAGACTGAGGTGTCACTTGAAGGAAGCATGCCCCTGGGTTCTATCCTCAGTACCACACAAAAGGGAGAAAGTTATGATTACCCTTGAACTCTCGGTTACCTATGATTATCATAGAACTCTCGGTTACACACTATTCTATAAACATAAGAATAATGGCTAGTATTTACAAAGCATCCACCATGTGCCAGGTGCTGTGTAAAAGAGGGTACCCTACATATGTTTTTCATGAATTTTATGGATTTGGTATAATTCACTCCATTTTTAAAGTTGAAGAAACTGAAGCTTAGAGAGCTAATTGATGATCACAAAGTTACTAATTGGCATAAACCATTTACCTAAAGCTAGCTTGGTCTAACTTGTCTTTTAAATTCTTGCCTTAAAAATATGCTCAAGTAGAAAAAAATTGATATGTTTCAATCATTTTTCTCTACTTGAGCATGTACTTCCTTCTCCAGAGGCAGGGATGCATATGCTGGCATTCCTTCTTCTGTTCTCTGCTCTTTCAGTGATTTCACTGTATACATATATACACTGATAATGTGCAGCCGGCTAGCTCCTGTACCTCATATGGTATCTACTGCTCATTCTAGAGCAAGAGAAACTTCAGATATGGACACACCAGTTGCCATTATTCTTTTGCTTGTAGCTAGTTCCGTTGATCCTAGAATCAACCCTGGCAAGGCTTATGTGTCCTTAGCATTCACATCTTTTTATTAAATTTTGTTTGCAATTTCTTTGATCCAATAACTATTCTCCATAGAACACTTATGTTGACATCACTGTTTGATGCTAGTATGTCTATGATCTATATAGAAAACAAGTGTTCTCTAAGCAGTGAGAGGGAATTCAGTGTATGTGTGGTGAGTTCATGGTTCCCTGCATCTATAGGCCTTGAGAGAGACACTTTGTATTTTGGAGATCTGGAGTTTAGGAATCCTAGGGGTTTCAAGCAGCTGTCAGTCAGCTTGCACTGCATTTTTAAAAGCACATTTGCAATTTTATGGTGCACCTTCTTCTCCAACCTCTGTTCTTTTCCTCTGTTACTGCTTATAATACTACTCTGGGAAAGAAGTAGAATTGTTTTTTATCACCAGGCAGCATCTCTTCCTGGATTGTTATTATTAAGGAATAACCCATCTGTGTAATACAATAAATGATATAGGAAGCTCTACATAAATGTTTATTAACTGAATAAATACAACCCATAGAAGGTCTCGGTCACCCCGGGCACACAGTCCCGTTCTGAAGAGGTAACAACCATCATACATTTTGTGTACTTCTTTCTAGAGAATTTCCAGCTGCACAGAATTCTGTTTGTGTTACTTCATTTTACATGGGACTGGCTTGAGTACTTCTGAGATACCCACTGTGACTTTCCTGCAAGGTGCCCTGTAGCTCAGATCAGGGCCTCTGGGACATCTGCATCCATGCAAGGAAAGCTCTTTACCTCTCTGCCACCTCTGGGGCCCACTCAGCACCAGTGAACAGATCCATCAAAGCTTAGGTGATCAATGCCCACAGAGGTCCAGAGCCCTGGTGCTCTCAGGAAGATAACAAATTAGAATGTGGAAGTGATACTTCCTCTTTTTGAAGTCCACCAAAATATTGGATGCTTCTTTACACATCACCGCATCTTTTAATAAGGATCATCTATTTATAATGAAAAAAATCAACTCACTGTACAAAAAAATTATTAGTAGTTCTCACTGAAGTCTTAGGCTCTCAAGTTATTAAATGTATTGATAAGGTTTTTATTGGTTACAAACAGATATAAACTACCTTTGTAAGAAACCTCAGGGGACAACTACCAGTGTTTTGTTGTAATAGAATTGGGTTCTAATGGCAGAGTGGTAGCAATCACAGCCTGCAGAAACTAGAAATGAAATGGAGTTGGTAGAGTGGTCCTGGGTGTGCCCACAGTGAATTAGCGGAGCCTTCAAAGCCCTCTCAGACCTTGATGTGTGCAGTGTGTGCTGGGATCCCCCAGGGTATTTTAAAACTGTAGATGATTCCATTCTTGTTCTTGCCTCACTTGTTTAAAATCACTGCTCTAAGGCTGTGTTTCCCTGGCTGTGGGTTTTGGCCTTGCTGGGGCTGGAAGGGAGCTGCAGGTGGACTGTGGACCTTGCCAAGCATAGCCCATTGTAATGCCTCAATACTAATTACCATTTACTGAGTACCTGTTATGTTCCAGGCACTGTTTTAAGGACTTCCATGTAATATTTGCTCAATTTAGTAACCCAGTAAAGCATGTTATCCTATTATACCCGAGAAAACTGAGATACAAGGGGTGAAGAGAGTAGTCTAGGGCCTCTCTACTGCTAGGAGATGGGGCCATGGATAAAATCCATGCTGTCTAGTGGCAGAACTACCCTCCTCATTACTGCATTAACACTACCTGTCAGAAGTGTATGGGATCTCATGTCTGCATATGGGCTACCTGTGTGTGTTTGGAGGATTTTTGTCGATATTTTTAGACACTTTTGGAATTGGTCAATAGTAATTCTTTTAAGAATGATACTGAATTTGCATTAGCTTTGTGTGGTCTGTGTTTTCTCTGCCTGTGGATCTAAAATGCAACTTCTCTCCTGAGGTGATCCTCCAAACCTTTCTTTTTAAATTTTTATTTGTTATTAATATTTTTGATGCATTGTAATCATATATGACGATGACATTGAGAGTGGCTGAGACACCCAGGCACACAGCACTTGGTGAGCTTCACCGCAGCTGCCCCCACTCCCTCCCCTTTCCTGTACATGGTATTGAGATTGACACTGATAATTTTGTATATGCACATTGTGCCCATGGAAGGGTTTTCTTCATCAGATCTTCCTCCCTTAGACACCCTCCATCATTCAACTAGGGATTCTCTTCCTTGTTTGGAGCCCTTTATGTATCTCAAGTTTTTTCTCCATACCTTCTACAAATGAGGGAAATCCTCTAAGTATTTCTATGCTATCCAAAGACCATGGTCCTAGAGGCTAAAATCATTGATCAAGATGAAGAAGGCAGGGATCAAATACTCACTGTCTGTGCTTATTTATGAACCAACAGCCCTCTATCTTCACTTTTCTCTCTTGTACTCAACCAGGACCAAATGGCTCATACTCTATCTTTATGGTGTGGACGGACACTGATGAAATAACTTGATGAGCACTTGGAGCAGAGCTTTGGGAGTCATTTGCTAAGAAGCAAAATAACTGTGACATAGCCTCCTTCTCCTTAGAAACAATTGCTGGAGGGAATTTATGAGTTTTATGTTCTGTGTGAGGGGCAGACTGGACCTCTAATTGGAAAGACAATATTCTGGCATCAAATCATCTGTTATTTGTATTGCTTTCAGTAAGTCATTCTACCTCTGTACTTCAGCTTCTTCACCTGTATGATGCTGCCTGTTGGGAGAGTAGTTGCAGAAAGAAATGATGGAACAAGGTCTTTGTATTTTTTTTGCATGTTCACTTTTTAATTTTAAAGAATGCTGAATGCCTACTCCATAACAATTATGGCTCTAGCTTCAAGGACCACAGCAGTGAGCTGGACAGGCAAAGCCCTGGTGTTTGTGGGGCTTTGGCATCCCACTTGAGGAGGACAGACAAAAAAGAAAAGCCCAAATAGTGAATCCCCTCCCCAAGTAGAGATGGAAGAAGCTCATGATTGGAGCAGGGATTGCCAGACAGTGGATGGGCTTTTGTCTCTTTTTATAAATAAAGTTTTATTGGAACACATTCATTTCCATTCCTTTAGCTAATGTCTATGGCTGCTATTGAACTACACCAGTAGATATGAGTAGTTATGACAAAGATTTATAGCCTTTTAAGCCAATGAAATTTACTATCTGGCTTTTTACAGGCAAGGTTTGCTGACCTTGGAGTTAGGGAGACAGGAGGGGGATTTAGCCAAGGAGACTAAGAAGGACCAGCCAGAGGGGAAGAAAGAGCCCCATGAGCTCTGTACTAGAGGCAAGGTGGCGTGAGCATTTCCATCAATGATGTGAGAATAGGTGATGCTGAGCAGGTTACTTCACCTGTGAGGACAATGGTAACGGAGGACTGTCATGAAGATCAAATGGGATGATATATATAAAATATATCTGTGCCTTGCATAAAATAGGTGCTCATAAATGCTCTCATTGCTCTCACTTCTGCTTGCTTAGCCTGTTGTACTCAGCATGGACTATGTAATAGAGAAGAGATTTAGGTGTTTGCCAATCGCCCCCACTCTTCTTGGCCCTGTAAGCTCTATGCCCTGTGCTCATGGCACTGTGGGGGAAGGAGGAAAGTGAGCCACACACCCACTCTGACCCTGTCTGCAATCCTGTCCCCCAAGAGGACCTTGAAAAAGAGCTCTGACACTCCAGCATCTGCTTTTGCTTCCCATCTCCGACAAACAGTCTTTACAGAAAGCTTTTGAGCAAACGGCAAATCCATCTTTATGAGATTACCAATGTCAACACATTCCATGTATCTGGATTTCAGAGGCTCCTGCGGGGCTGTGCCTGTGACAACACTGGTCGGCAGCAGTCACCAGAGGAATTATACAACATGCCCCTGAGGCTAGAGAAGGATCTTGATATCCCACTGAGGCCTGAGATGTTTTCTACTGGGAGGAGTTTGGGATGAGACTCTTGGAGGGGAAAATTAGTCTCTAAAGATCCTGAGGCCAAAGCTTAGTTAGGTAGAGAAAGACTTTGCCTCCATATAGTAGGTTTTGCATTCAGGCCAGGAATTTTACTCCTGGTCAAGAGTCAAGGGAAGCCAGCTGGGTGTGGTGGCACACACCTGTAATCCTCGTACTTGAAAGCTTGAAACAGGAAGATTTCAGGTTTGAAGCCGGAAACCCCAATTTAGCAAGACCCTCAGAAACTTAGCAAGACCCTGTTTCAAAATGAAAAATAAAAAATGGGTTAGTGGTATAGCTCAGAGATAGAATGCTTCTGGGTTCAATCCCCAGTATTAAAGAAAAAAATAAAAAAAACATCCAGGAGGTGTTTGTCCTTTGGGGAAGATTATGAAAGAGGAGAATTTGACCTTTCCCACTCGCTTGTACTTGCATGGGTCGTTGGTCCCCTTCTTCCTATTATTGGCACTTTCCACAGTTAGCTTCTAAAGCAGTGGTTCTCGCTGTGCCATCTGTGGACCAGCAGCATCAGCACCATGTGGAAACTAGTTAGAGATGCAAATCCACAGCACCGGCGTCTACCCATGGAACTGGCAGCTTTTGATGTGTGACCACAGGCAATTTAGTTAACCTCTCTGAAATCTATTTTTCCACCTATGGAAATACAGGAATAGTAATAGCACTGGATTATTGTAAAGATGTAATGAAATGGACAGTCTGCTATAGTTTAACATGTCCTTCCAGGGATTCTGATTATGCTAAAATGTGAGAACCACTCCTCTAAAGAGTGTTCTAAAGATCTCTATTTTTTTTGACAATTAGAAGTTTCTGCTAATAGAATATTTCAGATTTTATAACTTTACACATCTTAAACTCTTTTTAATCTGTGCTAATCTGCCAGTCATCTTTCCAAAATGAATTAATGTTTTCCAATTTTCTTAAAAATCTTAAAGGATATCAACCATAATTTAACCTTTCCTTAAAGACTCAAGGCATAATTATGAATATAATTATCACTGTGCTGGATGTAGAGACAAGGAGCTTTGGGCATTTTATTTCTGTTTCTTTTTGTGTGTGATGTGGTATTGTAGATTGAACCCAGGGGCACACTGCCTCTGAGCTATACTCCCAGCCTTTTTAAATTTTGAAACAGGGTTTTACTAAGTAACCACATGCTGGCCTTGAACCCTCGATTCTCCTATTTCAGCCTCCCAAGCAGTAGGATTACATGCATGCACCGCTATTCCCAGCTTATTTATAGTTTTTTGTTGTTTACAGGCTTTTAAAAATTTTATTTTGATTGTTTGCTGTACTCTTTTTCATTATCTGGATGTCAACTCTTATTATCATAAGTATATCTAGTATGAGCCCTGTCACTTTGTAATTTTTTTATTTTTAATATAAGGACTGAAATAACTGAGATGGTTAATAATTTGTGCAAAGCAAAAGTAAACAAGTAAACATGAGAGTAATTACCTAAATGAGGAGCTGAAGAATCTTATTTATTTATTTATTTATTGTGAGTTTGGGGGTGGGACCCAGGGGCATTTGACCTCCTAGCTACACCCCTGCCCCATTTTTTATTCTTTTATTTTGAAACAGGGTCTCACTGAGTTGCAGAGGGCCTCACTACGTAGCTGAGGCTGTCCGCGAACCGCGATCCTCCAGTCTCAGCCTCCCGAATGCTGGGATTACAAGCGTGCGCCACCACGCCCGGCTCAGAATCTTCTTTTTTAAATACATGCTTCTGTATCTGAATTTTGCTACACAAAGTCAGAATTCTTCCAGTATATTCTAATTATGTCCTGGGTGTTTTGAGGAAGTGAATAGTTAATGCTTTGAGTAAATGCAAAATTTTTGTATCATATTCATGAGTCCACAGCCCTTCTGAATGCTCTCCCCACCACCAAGTTATACTTTTCTTTGTATATGTTGTTGATATACATATTTTCCTAAAAGATATAATTTGTAACTGATATTATCCATTCACATGCTGATTAATGCTTCTTGGAATAAGGTCTACTAAGTACATGTGAGATGCCTGCTGTTACAGGCCTCTTATGACTGTGTTCCACTTCCCTAGGACTCCTAATGAAATCTAGGTGAGAGTACATCCAGGTAAGATGTGAGTAACCCTGGGTTTTTGGTTTGGCTCTGCCACTTAGTGACTACGTAGAATTAGGCCAAGTCACTGGATTACAATGTGATAAACCAGGATGTCTCCTTGATGGTAGCAGTGCAGCAAAAATCCAAACAAGTAGTTCTTGTGCACACTCAACACTACACACACCTGTAGGGCGTTGTTGTTAAAGTATGTCCAAGGTATTTGTCTGGTGTGGGCTTAGAGGTCACATCTTCAATCTCTTGTTCCCCCATATCTAGCTGCCTTGATTTAGAGATTTGGGGACCTGGATATATTTTTGTCATGCTTCAGAATGTAATGAATCTGCATAGACCAAAAAAAAAAAAAAAAAACCTCAATGTAAAAAAATGTTGGAAGGAAAGATAAGAGCAATCAGTGATAACTCCACAACCAGTCCTTCTTATGGCATGGAAGGCACAATTGTGTCTGTGATATGGTGTCCTAGCTGCTCTCAGTGCTTGGGAATCTGGCGCATTCTGAGATGTGGGGGTTGCCAAGTATTCGAACAACATACCTTCTTGGTGCCTATGGGTTCATGGAAGAGACTGGGGTCTGCATGTCTCCATATGCAGGCTACCATCCAGGATTAGTTAGGTTCCACTGGTGAAATCCACTCTGGACCTCTATGGTGAATAGATCCAGGAGGCACCAAGAAGTTCACCATCACTGAGATCCAGTGGGATCCAGCAGGCTGCTTCTGTTGGCAGAGATTGTTTGGGCTGTGCCTCACCCCAATGAGAAGAGCAGCATCTATTCTTGAAGGACTCCTATAGGCAGCTTCTGGGAGGGCTAACAAAGCTTATTTCTGCTCCTTTCTGTCTGTCCCATTCTACATACTCTCTAAGTCCCAGGCTAAACCTGAATATCCCCAGCAAGTCTTCAGTCCTCCTCATTCCTCTCAACTTTGGCCTCTGCTAACATGTATTGCCTGAGATTCTCCTTGGTTATTCTCACCTGCTCCCTTGTTACATTTACTATGGGTGTGTTTGATCTCATTTCCTACACTGGGTTATTAGCATCCTGGGGGAAGTACATGATTTCATAAATACTGCTTCTTCCCCAGGACCAGGACACAGTAGTGCCCACTCCACAGGACACAGTAGTGCCCACTCCACTGGGACTTAGGAACTGTGTGTCCCAAAGTCTAGCTAGATTCTGCAGGAGGTTTCTTTGAAGAGCCAGAGGCAGCAAAGCCAGGAAGCAGAGAAGAATTACATGGCCTCAGTGTGTGACAACTGGTACTGGACTTCTCATGCAAGAGTGGAAGGAATTAAAACTAGGGACACAACCACGTATAAAGTCAGAGATTCAGAAATCAGGTACATGGCTTCTGGCCATGGTTTGTGAAGCATCCCATTCCAGAGTTAGGAGCCCACTCAGTTGCTTCATGGTGCTCTGTGTGGTGTGGAAATGGGTCATTTCTCTTATAGGATTCATGAAAGTGGGACAGTTTCATTAGGGTATGCTTCCAAGGGTGGGGCCAAGGGAAGTATCAATCTCCCTTTTGGTCCTGGTTCACAAAGAGATTACTGTCCCACTTCCTTCTGTTGTAGAATGTAGGAGTTGGGCTCAATTCCTTTCTTGCTCCAAGGCCCTAGCAAACAATTTGTGGAATGCAAGAATGGTGGAACTCTTATGTAATGATGGGATGTTCAAGAAGTACCTATTGAAGCCATTTTGAAAATAGAAACATTTCCTTTCATAAACAGTGGAGGCTGGGACCAGAGCCAGACCATTCCTGAAGGGTACTTAAGTAGTTTTTTCATTGAGAGTGAAGACCCTATTCATTTAAAAACAGAAAGAAGACGCCGGGCGTGGTGGCGCACGCTTGTAATCCCTGCGCTTGGTAGGCAGAGACAGGAGGATCGCGCAGGTTCGAAGCCAGCCGTGCTGGCGTAAGAGACCCTGTTTCAAAAATATAAAATAGGTCTGGGAGTGTAGCCCGGAGGAAGAAGGGCTTCCAGGAACCCCAGTACCACCAAAAAAATAAATAAATAAATAAATAAATAAAAATAAAAACAGAAAGAAAAGTGTGTAAGGCTTAGGGGATAGAAAATGAGCTTCTGAAGGGGGGGGGGAGATGGCGACTGAGAAAAGCGGGGCTTAAGAGCCCCGCTAACAACTAATCTCCATTACCACAAAATCAGTGCCTTTCATAGCCAGAAAACACCATCACCAGAGGGGAAAAAAAAATCACCAGGCTCCAGAGAAAAAGCGGACGGAGAACAGAGCTCAGAGCTACAGAGGAGATACACCGGCCTCACGCCCGAGACCGCAGCAGCAGCGCCATACTGCCGGCGGCAGCGGCGACTTCACCGGACGGCTACAGCAAGCCGAGGTGAGCCGCTGCGGAACAGCCAGGCGGGATTTCTCGTCACAGGTAAAATCTAAAGCTCCCAGTGGCTGAGCTCAGCACATGCTGCAGGGATTCAGAGTGGAAATCAAAACCAAGAAGAAATACACCAGCCTCACGGCCAAGGGCATAGCAGCGGCACCATATTGCCACCGGTGGCAGCAGCAGAGAATTCACCAAATCCAATACAGCTACATCTGCGTACTCAAGAACAGTGAGTCAAATTGCGGGCCACAGAGGAGAAATCCCAGTACTGTACTCCCTGGGACTTGACCCAGTGGGGGAGGGGCGGTGGCAGAGATATCACACCATAGGAGAACGTGCAACCTGGCACCCCCCACAGTCTAAAGCAGCCTCTATCGACTCTCTGGGTCGGAGATTCTGTGATAAAACCCAGTAAAGGAGTAGTGGGGTCTGAGATACTACTGACTCGAGATCCAGAACACCTTAAGTGAAGTCATAGTGACCCAAGGGAAGAACCCAGAGAAGGCACAAACTTCCAAAATCATGGGAAAGAGGAATAACACTGGAGCAATGAATGCCCACAACCCCACAACATCAGAACCCGATAAAACAGAAAATCAGAGATTTCTAGAAGATCAAATCAGGAAAATAACTGTAGAAATAATAGAGGTGCTTCGAAAAGAACTCAGAGAGAGCCAAAAAGAGATAAAGGATGCAATTAATGAAGTAAAGGCCTCAAGTCAAAGCACAAACAACCAATTAGACCACATGGAGAACAGAATCTCGCTCTTAGAAAATGATCATTCCAAAAATGAACGCATAGTTTCTAATCTAGGAAAAAATATCTGACAGCAGGAATCTGATATTGAAGAAATATGGGCCCATTTTAAGAGAGCTAACCTAAGAATAATTGGAATAGAGGAGGGAAAATAAAGTGAAACCAAAGGGATCAACAATCTCTTCAAGGAAGTAATAGCAGAAAATTTTCCAAATATAGAGCAAGAGGTTGATACACAGATCCAGGAAACTTATAGAACTCCCTTTAGACAGGATCGGAGAAGAGGATCCCCATGCCACATAATTGTCAAAATGACCAATGTGGAAGCCAAGCAGAGAATCTTAAAGGCAACAAAAACAAAGGGCCAAGTGACATTCAGAGGCAAACCAATTAGAATCACTCCAGACTTCCCAAACCAAGTCATGAGAGCCAGAAGGGCTTGGAGTAACATATTCTAAACTCTGAAAGAAAACAACTTCCAGCCAAAAATTTCCTACCCAGCAAAACTTTCTATCAAATTAGATGAAGAAATAAGAAGCTTCCATGACAAACAGTAACTGAAGGAATTTATGTCTTCAAAACCAGCACTAGAGAAAATACTCAAAGAGATTAACTACAAAGAAGAAATAGGTAACACACACCAGAACCAGAGAAACAAGAGTTTCCATCCAACAGACAACTAAGACTGGTTATCTGTGGAGATTCATTATTTATGTTAGTCTTTTACCTATCTCTAAATTGTATTGTTTGCGTTTATTGTTGTTAATTTTTAGGATTTCTAGTTGGAATATTAATATACCTTCAGATATAGCATTTGGAAATATTTTATCCCATTCTATTAGTAACTGTTAACTATGTTTACATTGTCTTTGGATATACAATATATTTTTTTTATTTTTTAGGGAGTTTGTATACTCTTCTGTTGCCTGTGCCATTGAAATCATATCCAAGAAATCACTGCCAATTTCAATGTTGTGAGGTTTTATGACCCAGATTTTCTTCTAAAAGTTTATAGTCTTAAGATTTATATTTAGGTCTTTTATCTATTTTGAGTTAATATCTGTATATGGGATTAGGTAAGGGTCCAACTTCATTCTTTTCCATGTAATTATTATGTTTCAACAATATTTAGTTAAAAGATTATTATTTCCACCACCAAATGTTCGTGGAAACCTTGTCAAAAATAACTTGACAATATAGGGAAGAATATAGCTCTAGGCTTTTATTTAACTCCAATGGTTTATATATCTGCCTTTAGAATAGTACTACACTGTTTCAATTATTGTAGCTTTATATGGTTTGAAATCAGAAAATATATATCTTCTAGCTTTGTTCTTTTTCAAGATCGTTTTGGGTATCTAGAGTCCATATTCCATATTAGGATAGATTTTTTTTCTGAAAAATAAATATATAAATAGATGATAGTTTCACCTAAAAAAATAGAAAAAAATATTCTCTGGTAAGAAAGAAAGCAAAAAGAAATAGTGAAATGTTATCTTTAAGTTATCAAAAGCTTGGTATCAGACAAATGAAACTGTTATGTGAGATTATCATTTTTAATTTTGGATAAATTGCTATAATACTAGATGTCAACCACTAAGCCAAGCATGGGAAGGAGGGATGGGGAGGGAATGGGGTGGGGTTCGGGTGGGGGCTGACTGGGCGATGTGTGCATGTATGTCTACAAAAGTTTGTATCCCACTATGATGTATGAATACAGTGCACCAATAAAAGGGCTCTCACTAAAAAAAAAAAAAAAAAAAAAAAAAAAATGAACTTCTTTCCTCTAAGGCTAAAGAATTATAGTTGATTAAGAGCAAGGAATGGAAAAATGATAGGCAGAGACTGTAGTCAGAGAGGTCAATGCTGAGTGTACAAGAAGAGAAGATGGAGGAGAAATGACACATACATACCCTTGGCTTTAATTAGATGAAGCCTTGGTGATACCGGTAACCTGGAGATCTTCCCATCAGTGGGAAGAGTTTGTTTCTGAAGAACGTGAGCTGATTCCCTCATAAGAGCATTTCAGAGTTCAGTGCAGAGTAGGAGGAAGTTGAGTGGTCAGTTGCCATGGTGAGAAGAGGTTTCTGCTGAGCAGTTTCACTCTCTGCACAGGGACAGTGTGGGGGTAGGGCCATGCTTCTCTGACTTTCCTGTGTATCATTACTTGGGTGGGGGGGGGTGTCTCTGAAAACTGTGTATTCTGAGCCCATAGGTCTGCAGTAGGATGCCAAAGTCTATTCGTAATGAACATCCAGGTGCTGTCCATTTGCCAGCCTGTGGGCCACGGTTTGAGTAATATGGTATAGCATGGGCTGAAAGAAGAGGAAGTAAAATCCACATTCCAGCCCAGCTCAGCCCTCCATATTTTCCTAGAAAAGTCAGACTCTCAGAGATCTACAATTTTCTTAACAGTATCAAAAGAGGGAAACAGACAAGAAGGACCTCTTCCATTTCTAAAATGTAGTGTTTTTGTTTCAGACCCAGAGAGAATGTAGACCTTTCTCCCTTGTCCTACCTTTGGCAAGCCTGTGGGCCTCGGAGTTGTGCCTGGTGGTCTTGTACTATGGGAATTTGCTTGGTTCATTCCCTATGCACAGGTTTGTTGACCAATTTCTAGCCAATAAAAGTAGATACTCAATTCTACTGCTGTGTTAGTTAAATAAATGCAAAGAAGAGACAGAAATTCAGTGGCTCATGCCCCAACTCCCTTCCTTTAATAGTTCAGAAGCAACTTTTGCCTCTTCCTCTATGGAATGCATAGATTCATACCTTTGACCTCTAGCATTTTCCTGTCTGTCCTTCCTTTCTACAAAGCAGGCTTCTTGACTACCTAAAAGAATGCCGAGGCCTCAGACCTCTGGATTTGATTCTCTGAGACAACATGTCCAGTGTGTTCATGACAATAGCTGCCAGACCTATTACAGTTATGTAATAGGTTTCTTTTTTTAACCAGGTCTTGAAAATGTGTGCATTATCCTTTAGGTAATAAATGAAATTTTAGAAAAGGCTGAAAATAAATCAGCTTTGCAAAGGGGGTATGAAGCTTTTCAGCTAACTGCACCATTTTTTAAAAATTCTGGTGCTTTTCAAAGAGCCTATGGCAAGTGATTTCTTTTGTAAAAAAAAAAAATTTTTTTTGAGAGCGCAGCACATCTGACACTAAAGGCTGTTGAGACTTTGGCCTGGTACAAAAGAAGGAGCCCTAAACAGTTACTCTGTGTATTATCAGGTGTCCTCTGATGTGGGATGGCTTTTGCTCCCCAGAACTCATTCTGTCCCCTGTTCCCTCCTCAAAGAATCACTCTCTGACTGGATGTATGATTATGCTAAAGAAATGCATATCTTTCTTGTCCAGATGTATCAACTGAAGGCTGAAAGGTGAGAGGCTACCTTGGTTATCTAGGGCTGACACCAGCATCAATTTCCTTTGGATACTCTTAGGACATTACTTCTATAAAACTTCATTAGCACGTTAAATACAGCAAATTGGCTCAGCTGTCATACAGTTTGCTTCATATGCAATAGGCCTACTGTTCTATGATAATTGGTTTTCTTTTTTTTTTTTTTTTGGTGCTCAGAATTGAACCCAGGGCCATTCTAACTCTAAACTACCCCCTCCACCCAGCCTTTTTTATTTGTTATTTTGAAACAAACAGGGTCTCACTAAATTTCTGAGGCTGGCCTCAAGCCTGCGATTCTCCCATCTCAGACTCATAAGTACGGGGATTACAGGTATACACTACTATGCTTGGCTAATTGAAGTGTTTTTGTTATTTTTTTTCTAAATTTGTTGATGATGCCCTTTGCCCCTCCTGGGCATTGTGTTGGAAACTGTAGACTAGAGAACTAGACACTACCTGAACATAGGATCTCTCTGCCCAGGGAGGGCTAAGAAATCACAATAGATCTGCATAGTAGGACCTGTGTGATTTGCTGGGGATGCTATCTGGGCTTGCAAAGCAGAAAGGATATCTTCTGTGGAAGGCTGAGGTCTGATATTGGCAGGAAGTGATCCCCATCCCTTATTTGTGCACAAAGACATTGAATGAAGGAAGTTTCAAATCATCTGTTTTCACTCCTCATTAGTATTCTCCCTCTGTTTTCCTTGACCACACTTTTCTACACGGTGCACGGAAAGCTATTAACAATACATGCACGCGGCATATCCATGCAGCCATTATTGCTGCTGGATAGCTGTGTTTGTGTAAAATATTGAACACCCTGTGAAGATTTATAATGGTTTCCCACCCTATCCTCTACCCCCCTTTTCTATTTAAAGATATATTAACATCTCTAGTTCTACCTGGAGGGAAAACTCTTTGAAGTGAGACCACATGGAGATAAAATGCCATTCTCTGAAAATTTCCCACTAGAACGAGCAGAGCCTGAGAAGCCTGAGAGTTGTTACCCGAGGCCTGGGCAGGGGCAGCTCTGCCAGAAGGCTGTGAGCTTCTTTCTCCCCGGACTCTGTCCCCGCTGCAATTCAGCCCTCCTGAGCATGGGCTGAGCAGACTTGAGGCCACATAGTAATCCAGCCCTTCTGCGTCTTTGCTGGGTCCTTTGTGGAGATCCGATGGGTTCTGGTCCTTCACTTTAACAACTTGGGTCATACCCTCTGGGTCCCTTACCTATTAGTCTCTGCTCCTGTGCTTTGTCAGTGGAGATGTTGGTAGCTGTAATTTGGTCCTGGGTGGGAGGAATCCAGGGGCCAGAGCAGAGAATGGAGAGATTTTCATCCTCCCTTGCACAGTGCTGGGAGGGCCTGGTTTGAAGAGATGGCAAACCTCTGATCACACCTACAGGTATATTTGGTGATCCATGGAAGATTCAGAGCAAGACTCTCTCCCTATCTATCTATGTATCATCCATCTGTCTATCTTTTATTATTCTTATTGGTGCATTATCATTACACAGCATAATCAGGTTCAAAGATACAAACTTACATGCACACAGCATTTGCTGTGTTTTTCTCCGAATCCTAATTCACTTTCCATACATATTAGTGAGATCGGTAGTGATGCTTTCATATATGGACATAGCATTATTTGAACTGTCTCCTTCATCAGTTTTCTTTCCCCCTCCCCCAGTCACCTTCCACAGTTCTTCTGGCCTCTCTCCTCATTTTTCTAAAGTCCTTGTTGTGTCCTATTTTCTCTCTAGCCGCCACATATGAGAATAAACCTAGGACCCTTGACTTTCCGTGACTGGACGATCTCACTTTGCATACTATTAGCTGTTTCTGAGGCAGCTGAAATCTCCCCTTGCCCCCACTCAAATTGCTTTTCTACTCCTGCTCAACTGAGAAGGGCTTAGGTGTGCAGAATGCTGTGTGCTTGCCATGCTAGAATGGTGTGCAGAAACTGAAGGGCCTGGAGGGAAGGGGTGGCTGGGGCCGGCGCCTCTGAAGGCTGGTTCCCTCCTCTCCTGCCTCCCTGCAGCACCCTGCCTAGAGCAGGCCCTTGGTAGGCAGCAGCAGGGAGTTCCAGGGCCTGAGAGTGACACAAGGTAATGTCTGTGGCAAAGGGGAGAGTGGGTGCTGGGCCTCGGGAGACGCCGATTGGCTGGCAGTGAGGTAATGCAGTATAGGCTAAATGTGGCGGTGGCAGCAGCAGCTGCAGCAGCAGCACCACCACCATGGGCGGGTCTCCTCGTGGGCACTAGGTGCCTGCAGCCAACTGAAGGACAGGTCTCTGAGGGGCTCTGTAGGCCCCAGGTGGCTGGCTGGCTTGCAGGGTCTGGGTGGTCACCAGATGGCATGTTCTGCCTTGTCCTTCCTGTTACCTCATCCCTATGAATGCATTGATGCTCTGTCGCCTGTTCCAAAGTCAGGCTATCTTAGCGGGGAGGGCAGAGAAGCTGAGAATTGAGGGTTCAGGCCTCAGGACCACCTGCCCAGGTCACGATGAGCCACAGCAAATACTCACGTAGTGGATCAGAATGGTTGCCAGGGTAACCAATAGTTAACTTCTTCAATGACATGAATCCCCACTCCTCGTCCTTTCTAAGTGTAATTCTAGGTCCATAACTGGGTCAGGAGTGTATACCCCATCTCCCCATGTCAGCCCCATCCCTTCTCCTTAGCATCATTGGCGATTTTAGCCATGAAGAATTGAGGAATTCAAAAGGACACTGCGGGTTAGACTTTCTTTTCCTTAACAAGATGCCTCTTCAAGGACAGAGCTGGTCTCTCAGGACAAGTCCTTTGAGGTTAAACAGCTTCCAGGGATCACAGTGGTCATTCAGTGAATACTTCTTGCCAATTAAATAGACAGTAATTGAGTAGCTTCTGTCTGCCAGCGTCAGGGGCTGTGGAAGTGATGATACACCTCTGAGTAGGTCATTCATTTATTCAACAGATATTCTGGACTGTTTACTGCAGGTCTGACACAGTTGTAAGTAGTGAAAAGAACACAACCCTGGTCTCCCAAAGCTAAGCCTCTTACACAGAGACAGACGAAACACAAGAGAGCATGAAGCCCGAAGAGGCTGAGGCTGCTTTGGTTTGGTGGTCGGGGAATCTTGGTAAAGAGGTGGCATTTTAGCCAAGCCCTCAGTGAAGTAAGGGCAGGAGAGGGTGTAGGAGAAATTGTTCCTGGCAGGAGTCACTGTGGGGCAAACCCTGGAGTCAGGACAAATTAGGGATCCTAGGAACAGGAAGAACAGTCTTAACAAAGGAGACAGGAATATATGACAAGAATAGAAGGGGTGTATCGAGCCTTATGGGCCACTGAATGTTAAGCTTTAGGACAGGTCACAGGGACAAACACTTCAGCAGTGATGACAACTTCTGCTCTGTCCCCCAAAGAGAAGCAGAGCTTGCTAGTGGGCTCTTCCAGTCTATTTATGTAGAGGAGAGGGCACTCTTCATCCCATGCACACAGGAATTCTGCTGATTGGGGGTCCTTGGAGGAAGGGAGACTGACCAGGAAGCTGAAGCTGAAGGGATCAAACTCAGTTATCTACCATTGATGCAAAGCATAGATCCCCAGATTTACTGGCTTTTCATCCCATTCTCAGGAAAAAAATTACTCAGCTCTCCCTGGGCACATCCACTGTCCCCTTATTTTCATTCAATGCCTCACAATTGTACCCAAGGCTACTACTACCCCCTGGATTATTCCAGTTGTACCCCACCCCAGGGTTTTTCTGATTTAAGTAATCTACGGCCCAAGGCTTTTCTTTCCTCCAGATAATTTCAGCTGTGTTCACTAGGTACTTACTCAGATCCAAGACCTAAGCTCAGCTTTCATTTATACATTTGATCCTCATAAAACCTGGAGGAGGGTGGCATAATTCACCTTTGACCAATGAGGAAACTGAAGTTCTAAGAAATTAGTCCCACAGGATGGTTCATCTGGGAAGAGATACAATGAGGGCCAAACTCGTAAAAGAGATAGACTTTGGCAATCTTGGCTGAGGAAAATAACTCAAAAAGTGCTTCCTAGAAGCTGGGCAGGGTGGGGGAATTAAGACAGGCTCAATATCAGAGCATGGTTACACAGTTGTATACAGTTTTGTATATATAGGGATGACAGGTCACATGTAGACATTTTTCTAGTCACACTGGGAATGAGTAGGGGTGCCACTGACCCCTAGTGGGTAGAGATCAGAGAAGCTGCTGAACATCCTAGGATGCACAGAACAGCACAATAAAATATTTGTCCCTAAATGCCAATAGTTAAAAAATACTGGGTCAAAGTCTCATAGTACTAACTGGTCTCTGTTACTTTTCTTTTATTGCTGCCCTGGGGATTATAGCCATAATGTACTCCACATACTGAATTAATGTCTGAATGGAAACCTAGATGCTTCCTCCCCAGTTAGCTTTGCTGTTGTCAGTGAAAGGAGATGAAGAGCTTGATCTCAGAGCAACTGAGTTCCTAGGAAGAGCAAGAGCCCTAGAGTGGTGCAGCATCGGCCATGTGGCCGAGGGGAGGCCCTTGTTAACTCTGTGTGATGATTTCTCCATCTGTGAAATGAAGGTGGTAAGACCTCTTCCAGCCGCCTGTCAGGTTTGTTGTGAGAATTCCATGAGATAATGGGTGTGAAAGTGCTTTCATAAAAGTATTATATAAATGTGTTATTATTAATCCTTATATCAAGGGTAAAACCAAACCATGATCATTCTTCCCCTGACAACACCCATTTGCGGAACCATTAGCATTCTATACATTATAGCCTGAAAGAGCCATAGAGAGAGCTGTAAGAGACATGGAAAGGTTGCTTCTAAGGAAACAGCCAGCGATGTGCCTGGGATCATTAAAGTGAGGTGTGGAGACGAGGGTTCTTTATTCTGGTACTCATCTGCCCTTTGATTACTTCTTCACATCATCATTGTCTTTACAACTTATCTAATAACTTCATTAAGAGTCGTTACATTCCTCCCATCTCTGCTAGGGCTTTTGGGGCATGGTGTAAGCAGAATAATTAATAAATGACAATCAAGAGAAGAGAGCTCAAGTGATGGCCACAGAAGATCCAGTAGCAAGGACAGAGCTATCTATTGGCTGTTTGACACTGGGCAGGCTTGGAAAGCCCCAGGATTCCAGGTCAATAGATAGAACATTGTGGGACATCCTCTTACCTAGGCATGTGCTCTTCCATTGAGCTATATTCCCAGCCCTTTTTGAAATTATTATTTTTTTAAATTTTTTCACAGAATGTCTCACTAGGTTGCTCAGGCTGGCCTTAAACTTTTGATCCTCCTAACTTAGCCTCTAAGTACGCAGGATTACAGATGTGTGAAACCGTACCTGACAGAGTCTGGGGAGGGGTATACCCTGGAAGGTTAGAAAAGATATCAAGGTGAAAAATCCCAACAACCATCTGATTCAGACCAGTACACTGGTGAAGAAGATCTTATGGGGGTGGGAAGTTGTAGTGTACACAGGATCAACCTGATAGCAAGGGGTGAGAAAGCAGTGAGCTTAGTGGTTTGACTGAGACACATGTAGATGAGCCCTAGATATAAAATGTCTCTCCAAATGGTTCACTGAAATCCCTCTAAGAGGAACTCTTATCTTTTTATAATTCAAGATAAGACCCTATTTCTTTCAGGAAAAGCAAGGTTATATTTTCTTAAGTTTTTCCTGCAGGTCTACCAATCTGACTATAAAACCTGAAGAATCCCCTTCCCTATCTCCCTGGTTTGCATACGGAGATCCAAGTTAGGGCCTTACTTTGCCTGAGTCTCTGTATTGATTAATAGGGATGATAATCAGGAAGTTTTTCTTGGATGTCTTTGGCTCACCTCTTTCTCATGATTTAAAGACTTGTGCTGTCTCTTCCTGGGTATCTGAATCTTATTGCACAAGACATAGTAAGACAGCTTTATTTTCTTTTATTGGTTTCTATCTCCAACCCCATCTTTGTCCCACAAAGAGCCTCATGAAACTACATGGTGAATTGGAAAGAATCTACCAGGGATCTAGGAGGCAACAGGCCTAGATCTGGCTCTGCTATTAAATAAGTTGACCTTCGACAAGCAACCCAAACTCTCTGGGCCTTAGTTCCTGTCTGTGATGTAGGGATGTTGTACTAGATATCTCCAAGGGCCTTTTTAATGGTAAGATTGTGGATTGGGGTTGACTTTTCTTCTTTTTATTCCTCTCAAGGAAGCTTCTCCTTCATCACCCCATTCCAGCTCTGTTATTGTCTCATCTTTCTGAGTCCTTTCAATGAGATCAAGGGAGTATCTTTGGCTTAAGGGGTCACAAAGGTGTTCATGAGTCGATGCAAGCGGCAGCCATGATTAGCTCCCTTGACATACATCATCTCAGAAGAAGGTGGGTGGTGGGTTGCCACTGCTGGTGGCTTCAGTAGAATTAGAGGCAAGAGGACTTTACAATTCACCCTGGAAGATGTAGAACTCAAAAAGGCCACTGGCTTACAGCTATGGGTCAACTTGAATGGACAAGTTGACAAGATAAGGCAGAGCCTGGACAACGTTACAAAGTGGCAGGTTCTGAATTCCTCATTTCCATGGATAATTACCGTAGCCTTCACATTTAGGAACAGGGCAGCACATTTGTGTACAATTTATTCCTCTTTCTGGTGACAGAAGCGAAACCACAGAGCCCGAGGCATGTAACTCTGTTGCCCTCTAGTGGCTAGAATGGCGCAGACTGCACAGCAACACCCCCCCCCCACCCCCCCCAGAGTTGGACCTTTCTGGAGCAGGGAACATCAGGGGAGTTCGGAGACTGCTTTCAGTGTAACTTTCACCTTAGATTATGCAAAGAGAGGGTACATCATCTATTTTGGGGGGTGTCAGATATGACATACAGAGAGGTCCTGTTTTGCTCATAGTCACACAGTAAGTGCCCAGCTTACAGAGCTTGGAGTTGCCTGCTTTCTTGGCAGTCAGGTGTCTGCATTTGGGGCTGGCTAAGATACCTTGGCTCTGGTTTCATAGTCATACATTTGCTGTGTCACTTTTGCCTAGGTTATATATGTTGTCGCTAGCAAACAGATATCATTATGTGGTTTTCCAATTAACACCTCCCAAGGGGAGCTAGTTAATATGGATGAGGCTTTTTAACATTTGGCTTTGAAGAGAGGGTTATATGCAGTTGTAACAGACGGAGCCAACATCTTAGTAATTGCATAAGGTTTGCAGAGGAGCAAGGCAGTCTGGGGAACTCAGTTTCTGAGATTCAGGGACTTTGAAGAATGTGTTATTGTGGTATAGCCATTAAATGATTTCTTAGGTAAACTGGAAGGTAGATCTAGCCAATTACTCTGAGAAAGCTATAATTCTAAATTATAATTGCAACAAAAGAGCTAGATTGTTGGAGATCGCATGTGCATTGTTGATCTTGGGTTCAGGTGAGCAGTTCTCAGTAGGATTCCTTTACTTTTTTTTTTGCCCTTTGCAATAGACAATGATAGAAGAAGATTAATGTATGGAAAGGGCAAAGAGGGTAGTGGGAAGAGGAGATGTGCAGCATGCCTTGAACTGTTAGGAGAGAGTCTAAAAATCTACAAGGACAGAACAAGGCTAAATTTGATATGTCCCTCCCTAACCCCCCCACTCTCTCTGGGGTAAGAATCTCCAATTTACCCATTAAGACTTCTCTCTTCTGTCTTCGCCTTTCAACAGTTTAACTCATTGAAAGGAAGTGGAAAATAAGGTGTTTCATAGCACCGAAGAAGGTTCTTTGAAAACACAGCAGCTTTCTGTCTATGGACGTTTGGAATGCACCTTATGCTGGCAAAGTTATTGAGACTTTAAATGATTTCCTTTTATAGCATGTTGCATTTCTTCCTTTGAAAATGAGGAGCTTGAATTACCTTTCATACTTCATAATAGAAATTTAGTTTTATTTCTCAGTATATAGTTAACACAAAACAATCTGGTGCCTTCTAATGGCAGTTTGCCTAAAAGTAAGCACTTTATAGGTAGTTGCACAGAACACAAACTCACGCTCCTTGTTGGAATTCTTCCTGCCTCCTGAGCTTCAGAATTGCCATTCACTCCTTTATTTTGTCCAGCTCCAGCTCCACCCCTACTTCTAACACTGCTAATCTGTGTCACTCACCCATTTCTGTTGACTTTTGGCCCCTGAAACATGACATTAGTTTTTAACTAGATCACTCTTCACTCTGTACAAATGTCTCTTTAGCCTTGAAAGGCCATTGTGAGCGAAAGTGCTAGAAATATCTGCAAGTGATTCTATGGTATTTTCTGGGATGAGGTTAAGTGAATAAGAAAGAAAGTAATCATGAAGAAGAGGGAATGAGTCCCAGGAGGAGATGCTGGATGGATAGTGGTGGGGAGGTGAAGCAGAGTGCCACCAGCTATAACTTCAGGCAACACCAGGCAGGGGTGGGATGGGGTGACTTAAGACATTTCTGGAAGCACCTGGCTCTACTGCAAGGCATGCCATTCTTTTGCTGATCACAGATGGCTGTGGAACCACCTTAAGCTAAATTCAGTCAAGTGTACTTTAGGGATAAGAGAGGAAGCATCAGATAAGTTAGACAGGTGTATGAGTGCTCCCCAAAGCCAAATTCACTTACCACTCAGTTTTTCCAAACATAAGTATTTATCTTGGGTACTTGACAATGAAACCACTCTAGTATCCGATGGTCTTACTTTTGCACGATTTTTTACTCATAATCTGGTTGTTACCAAGCAGCAGAAATAGGGGAAAATGTCAGGAACTTGATGGGGAACAAATGGATCCTTTCTGCTGGTTATAAAGATGCCCCAGCATAGAGATATTTATATTTCACTCATTAATAACTTTCTCTATCACAGTACTGTAATCAAGTTAGAAATGCATGTTCTTTGAGCATTTGGGACTCCTCCCTTGTCTATTTAGTACTACCCTTGCTGCCCATGCCCTAATCAGTAACTGGATCTTGCAACTCTACTTTCAAATACCTTTCCAGACGGACTCTTCCCCTATGTTGACTTTACTGACCCTGTTCAGGCCTTCATTAGCTTTATCTGGATGCTGACATTTGCTTCCGTGTGTCCAGGAGCTGTGTAATGTTAAACTTTAAAACAACAAAAAAATCTGATACAATGAATTTTATTTTAATGAAATCTCCATTCTTATAGACTGGCTTCAAATGCACACTTATAGTAATATTGATGAGTATAGGAAAGGCCAACAAAGACCTTTTAGTGGGTTCCTAGGTTTTGAGAAATTGATCTGAAATGATCTCACATCCTGAAGTTCTCAGCCAATGCCCAGAGCCATTCTTATTGGTTATATGGCAACTCTGTGGGTAAAATATAGGGCTTCCTTATGGTCATAAATTTCCCATGATGGCCAGATTATGAGATGGTCCTCATGCAATTTTTTATCTTTCTATAGCTTGAAAAGAATTGATACTTTAAAATAGATTCTTTCAGCATTCTGATTCTTTACCACTTTGCTTCATTCTATCAACCAGTGTACATACAGCCAGTAAAAGTTTTATTCCATCTATTCTCCCTCCATTTGGGTTCATAACATGCTCAATTAAATTCTTCTATTCTTGTGTTTGTCTTCAAAGATTTAGATTCTACCATGAAAAATCTGGTCTTTCAGAAGGTTAGGGGGAAATGCTAACAGTTTCCTTTGCCTGCCTTGGACTGGCATTTTTGGATGGACACAGTGTTAGGACTTGCGAGTTACCTGCATTACAACAATTAAGTCACTTGAGATGAACACTGACCTATAGCTCACCAGGAGTCTCAAGGTTTTCTCTTGTTTTTTTTTTTTTATTCAAATGCTTATGGTGATGAATTCTATAGAAATCATTCCCAGAACTGGCACCTTCAGAAAACAAACTATTTTTTTTTAATACATATAGGTTGTGGAGGATACTCCCAACTAGAATGTTTGCTTTGCTTTTCCCATTAGCTTTTATTTTTAATTCCTGGGAAATCTACCTCCCAAACCAAGCAAAATCTCTCCTTTCCAGCTGGCCCTGGATGTTAGCACCTGAGTCACTCACTGTTCAGCACTCCTCCTTCTCGCCTTGGCCTTCTATCCAGGGTACCTGGATTCCTTCCTCATTCCTGATGGCCACCAAGGACTGGTCCTCAGAGAGAGGAGAGTGAACTGAATAATTGTTCTGCTGCCTTGGGTTTGATGTACTATTCTGGCTCTCAGCAGCTTTAGTTGAAAAGGTAGTGACTAGAAGAACAACCATGGGGTCTCCACATAATTCTGAGACAACTCCATTCCCACAGAGGTCATTTCTAGCCTGGTTGTAATGCTTTTTACTTTCAGTGTGTTGAAACTTAGACATAATCAAATCTCTATTCTGATTTCTCAGGACTTGAACCCTTGATGAGGGATGGGAGTTGTATTTGGCTCTCCCAACCAGCCTTGTGTTTTATTTTATTTTAAAATACTTTTATTGGCATATCGCTATTATACATTATGAGTTTCAAAATGATAGACATATACATAGACCCAGATCTGATGCATAGCCCTCTGGGTCCCACCCTATTCTCTCCCCCTCCCTGTACATATTTTTGAGATTTGTATTGATAAGTCATGTCTCATAAACCCACTTTGCCATGACCTCAGCTGGGGAAGGGGTAGGTAGAATAACTGCTTCCTTTTATTCACTACCCTTTCGCTGAAGAAGTAGGATCAAGGGGCATTGGGAGCATGTAGGTCTGTTTTATGTTCAGCATGGGGTGTACAGGCAGCTAGTTAGCAACCTAGAGCTTACCAATTTCAAATGTTTCTATTTATTGACAACTTTTTGATTCTATTCTTTTATTTTCCTCTTTCTCTTTCTTTCTTTCTTTCTTTCTTTCTTTCTTTCTTTCTTTCTTTCTTTCTTTCTTTCTTTCTTTCTTTCTTTCTTTCTTAGTAGACAGTACAGTTGAAAAAAATTACTCCCAAGTAAAATTGTAAGGACCACCAGCATGTCTCTGCCCAGGCCTGAAATTTTATACCATTGCCTTTCTTTAGTATGTCCAAAGACTCACTGCCCACGTGGTTGCTCAGCCTCTGTTCTGTTTCTTTTTATGACATTAAAGGGCATGTATGCTTACTTCACAAAAGCCTCCCTCCCTTCCTCCCTTCCTCCCTTCCTTCCTTCCTTCCTTCCTTCCTTCCTTCCTTCCTTCTTTCCTTCCTTCCTTCTCATTGTTTGATTTTGGGGAGTTACTAGGAATTGAATGCAAAGGCATTTTACCTCTGAGCAACAACCCCAGCCCTTCTTCTTTATTTTATTTTTAAACAAAGTCTTGCTAAGTTACTGCATGCTAGCCTCAAACATGTGATTCTCCTGTCCCAGCTCTCCCAGCACTGGGATGGCAGGCATGTACCACTGTACCCGGCTACCGTCATTTCTTTAGCCATTAGATTTTAATTTATCTTTGGTCTTGAGTGTTGCAATCAGGAGCCCTTTAACTGAAATCCCAGCTGCCTGCAGTAGCTGTGGGGTTCCCAGCCAACTGCCTTGTCCTCTGAGGAATAAATTCCCTTTGACAGTGCCACTTGTGAGAAAATGGAGCAAGTGGAGAGGATCTTACAGATAATTCAGAAAGAAAGAAGTTATTGGCGGGTGGTAGGGGAGGACAGAAGATGGATTAATACTTTTTTCTTTATCACTGGGCATGTTAGACTTAATTACATTTCTTGAGAGACCTCTAAACAGTCATAATTAGGAATTATGATAATAGCCACTGCTGCCTTACACATTCATTTTTACTACTTGCCTCTTTGTGAATGTGAACTGTGATTAATACCCGTCAATATCACTGGGACAAGACTTCTCCCCACCCACTGGGACCTTTTTGACTTTGGACGCTAGCCTCAAGGCTTAAGAGCACCTAGACTAGCCCTGTAAGCTAAAACGAATGAGCTTTCTAGACCAAGCAGAGTCATTGGACATGAACTTGTTAGCAATGGTAGTTATTGCTATGAAAATAAGAATTGGCTTCCAGATGTTCTGTTCCCTCTTCTCTTGACTTTGCCATTTTTTGATGGACTCGCAAATATAATTTCTACACTTCATTTTTTGTGCAGAAATGACAGGAGTATCCCTAAATGCTTACGACACCATCAATCTGAGAAATAACCTCGAGAACTGCAGTTGGGTACCAATCAACCAGTGTGCCTCACCCTGAAAAGAACAGAAATTTAGTATTAAGTTAAAGAAAAATTTTAGTCTGCTACAATGGCACATGCCTATAATTCTAGTACTTGGGAAACCAAAACAGGAGGATTGCAGATTCAAGGTCAACTTTGGGAACTTAGTAAAACTCTCAGTAACTTAGGCATGCCTTCTTTCCAAACAAACAAATGAATGAATGAATAAATGAATACAATTAATAAATAGGCCAGGGGTATAGCTCAGTGATAGAATACCCCTGGGTTCACACCCCAGTATTCCCCCAAAAAGTTAAAGCAAAATCCTTTTTAACATTCCTAAGATCCATTCTCCTGATTGTAAATGAGAAAAACAAGACCTGCTTACTGCTGACCCAGCTACTACTTGGCTCTAAAGAGGATTTTGATAATCTTCTTTATTTTGTATATTTTGTTAAGAGAGAGATCTGAGTCTAGAGGAATTAAGACATTGGGCAAAGTACACAGACATTCATGCTGACCCTTGTGGTTGGTGGTCTCACCTGGGAGTGTCAGAAGAAGCCCTTCTGCCCTCTAGTCCGTTTAATCTCAGAAACTCAGAAGAATCCCCTTAGTAGTACACTTTTGAATAAACAGTAGAGATCCACATCGAAAGCATTGAAAGTGCTGTTTCAAAACCATCCTTATAACATGGGCATTCTATAGTTCAGAGACTTAAATACTAACTCTCAAGACTGTTCAAGACCAAATCTAAAAACACACTTGTTAGCCGGGCATGGTGGCACACGCTTATAATCCCAGCATTTGGGAGGCTGAGACAAGGAGGATCATGGTTTGTGGACAGCCTCAGTTACTTAGTGAGACCCTGTTTCAAAATAAAGAATAAAAAAAATAGGACTAGGGTTGTATCTCAAAGGTAAAGTGCCTCTGGGTTCCATCCCCAGTACTGCAAAACAAACCAAAAACAAACAAACAAACAAACAAACAAACAAACATCCCACTTGTTCATGAGATTAGGGGGCTGACATCCAAAGAGTTTTCTCAGAGCTTTTTTCTGAAGGCATGGCTCCTAAGAGATAGAGTACAAGACAAAGGATTTTCATTTTCCCCCATTACCTCCTCACCTCCACCCTACAAGAGGACTTAGAAGTATCTTTGGTCCTTTAGAGTTTTAAGTCATAATCTTCCTTCAGCCCCAAGAGGAAGCCTGCTGTATCTTGATGAGACAAATCACCTTTGATATCACAGTCCTTATTTTCCAAGAACAAAGAATCATTAGTATCTTGACATAAAATTGGATAAGTTAAAGTGCTTCTTTGGAGCTCAGAGGCAAATGCTGAATTCTTAACACATGGATTCTTGTGGAAGTACATGACTGTGTCCTATAAAGGGAAAGGGAAAATGCTATTCTAGTGATGTTGTTGGAATGTTAAAAGAAATTCAGAGGGGGAAATCTAAGTAAGTAACATATATCAGGTGTCTGGCCCTTAATTTGACATTCAGGTCAGATCAAAACTAGCCTTGTGAGGTCTTAGAATTTTATATCCTTTAAAAATGCTACTTGTCAGGAGCCTTATTACATGTGTTTATGAAAAATATGTGAGGCACCATCTCTGGGTATTTTTCTATCAGATCTTTACTCATTTCACACTCTACAAAAACAAGCCCAAAGTGCTATATTTGAACATCTACATTTGTTGGGAATTTTTAAAACAACAAACAGCAGAAGAATCACATTTTACATGTGTTAAGTGGTGTAATAGTAAACCATATTTAACAAGTTGGGAAAGGCTTCAGTTTTTATTGGAGTACAAAATATCTACATGTAAATATCGGAGCTGCTTTTTTACATGAAGGTAGCCAAAATCAGACTATTTAAATAATAAAAATAAGTGTGAAGTTTAGCATATAGACTCTTCTGAGTATAAGTGTGTGTGTGTGTGTGTGTGTGTGTGTGTGTGTGTGTGTGTGTTTTAATTACTTAGGATTAGTAGAATAACAAAGTACGTGCTGGAATGTATATGATGGCTATTTTAAGCCATACAAAATTATGGTTTAAAAATATGAGGAGAAGGTTTGGAACAAAGGAGACAGAGTAAACAGATTAAGCAGTGAGAGAGACATAGGTAATAGGCTAGAAAAATGATTAATTTATTTACACTAGAAAAATCAAAAGAATATGCTTCTCCTTATGTCAATAACAAAACTTTCCTAGAGCTTTCCATATAGCTGTATATTATAAATGCAAGCTGTTTTCAATGCATATTTCTTGATTATTTTTTCTCCTGGGATTTCTCTGTGGTCTTATGACAAGGCTGCGCTCCCAGTTGACATTTTTAGTTAGAAAATACCAACTTAAGTTTTCTTTGATCATGCAATTTCTCTTGCCTGGAAACTTGCTTCAAACATCTTTTCTCCTTTGCCAACTCTAACTCATCTTCCAGACTAGCTAAGCTGCTCACCAATCAGAAAATCACGCTCCCCATCTTTGCTGCCTTCTGCAGTTTTGCTTTTCTGACTACTCTTTACTCTGAGATCACATCATATTTAAATAAACACTTAATGTCTCTCCCACTAGTTTACTTCTTAAGGGAGCAATTGTGTCTTAGTTTCACAGTCTTAGAACCTAACACAGGGTTATAGGTATTCAATGAATATTCTTCAAATGAAATTTCTATAATAGCTCAAGCTTCCAGAACCTGATGGAACTAGGGCTTGCCTTCTAGTGGAGGCTGTCAATTTGATGGGTATTTTTTAGCACTTGACAATGTGCTTTTTTTTTGGTGGTGGTACTGGGGTTCCTGGAAGCCCTTCTTCCTCTGGGCTACACTCCCAGACCTATTTTTACATTTTTATTTGGAAACAGGGTCTCCTAAGCCAGCACGCGCGGCTGGCTTCGAACCTGCGCGATCCTCCTGTCTCTGCCTCCCAAGCGCGGGGATTACAAGTGTGCGCCACCACGCCTGGCTTGACAATGTGTTTTTTGACAAATGCCATATACTCGGTTGCAAAGCCAAAATATGTCTTTTTTTTTTCTCCCACCAATGGAATAGCCCTTAGTTCCTCTGATCCCTGGAGGAACATCTCAGAGCGCCCAGTGATATCTCCTCTCTTAATGTGAAACCTTCCCTGGAGTGGCATAATTTTATTCCAAGAAGGTCAGTAATTTTAGGATTCATAAATGAATCCTAGAGTAAGGATTCCTTTCTTCATGGAAAGAACCTCATCTTTAGTTTGTCTCTTTTGAACTGATTTCTTTTATTAATCCCAAGGAACTAAGATGTAAGAGTCCAGGCAGGACAAACGATCTCTGTAGGCTTATTTGGGATCTGGACCACTGTCCTGGGACATCAATCTTACCTCTTATGGCTCAGCACTGTCCCTTATCACTGGACCAGCAATGAGGAATCTGGAAGTCTGTATAACCCCTTCTTTAGGGGCATTATATTATCATGCATATGTTGCATGTCTAGAACGGTGCTAGAAACTAAGGGTACAAATGTGTAGAGGGAAGAGTGCTTACCATGGAGAGCTTTAATGTGAGATTTATTTCTACCAGAGTTATTATTGAGTTAAACTAGATAGTTTTACTTTGCTAAGTAATGAAAGAACCAAGTATGAGGTGTTGTTCTTTTCTATTTAAACCCACAGTTTGTGTGATGGTTTCTTTGAATATGTGAAAAACTCTTTCTCTTACATCCTCAGGTATTCACAGTGCCCCTTGGGCACTAGATAAATTTTGGTTTAGGATCTTTAAGATACTAGAGTAGAAGAGCTGCCTAGTAAACATTCCCAAGTGCTATTCTGGGTATCATGAAGCAAGAGGAATGTGGCTACTGGGAGAAGCCTGAAAAGTTGGATAGTGAGTAAGTGATGTGGGCAGATTCTAAGTTTGGAAATGAAACATGGATTCAGGAGTGAAATGACAGTTTGATACAAGAAAAATGTTGGGGCATAAAGAAAGACAGAGGCATGAAACAGAAGTTAGCCCATGAATGTCTTTGTGGAAATGGTAGCAGATTCAGCCTCTGTAGGTCTGGGAGAGGAGTTTCCTGTTAGCCACTGATATTAGATGATATAATAAAATATTTGATGTGAAATGTCTATCTGAAATGTCACAGCCTCCCAGCTACTTAAGGACACTTGGGTGGAGATAGAAAGATACTAGTTGTGTTCTAGACTCCCTAAGATAGAATACACCTTTAGCCAAAAAAGAGATATACTACCATTGTGTCATCCAAAGTCACTCTATAGGATTATATCACAGATGTCACTGTGTATTAACACATTTTCTCTACTGTTTTCACATAAATAAGTTACCTGCTTATATATAAATGTACTTAGGCACATGACTATATAGGTACTGTGCTAAATTCCCACTAGTTGGGACATGCTGAGAGGAAAACACTGTCTAGGAAGCCTGATGTAGAATATGTCTTGGATAGGAAAAATCTTCATATTGATTCTTTTGTCATATTATTTGTTATATTTAGTGTCACAGTAGAATGTCCATACAATATCAGAAATAACCTTATTTCTTTGTCAACTAATATAGATAATTTAGTAATTTATTCAGTAATAATTTAATGACAACCGACATTATGCCAGGATGCAGAGTTGAGTAGCCTAGGCTTGGTCCCTGTCCTCAAGGAATATTTCAATGGGATATGATAATAATTACTACCACCGTGGTACCCTGATGCTAGATTATACTCATAGAATGATTGTGTGCTTAGACATGGAGATCACAAGGGCTGCCTGGAGGAAATAAGGCTTGTCCTCTGTTGGGAATGATGAGAAGAACACAGATAGATAAGGGTGAGGGCCAAGGCATTCTAAGAAAGAACCTGGCCTATGAAAGCAGATAGCTATCTGCAGTATTTTGGAAGGTATGGGTGGGTCAATATTGTAGCACTAAGTATGTTTGGGGACAACATGGGCCAGATCATGAAGGGAGTCAGGACATGGAGGATTCAAATGACTCATTTAGAACGGAGATAGGATGGATGTTTGTCCTGAAATAGATGGCTGGAGGCTTTAGATAGCACAATAGTGATTTGATCATATTTATACATGGCGTAGTGTACTTTGGAGGGAGATAACTTAAGGGAAAGATGGAGTTACATGGATGCCAGAGAATAATCTCAATGAGAAGGAATGAGATGATACATGCAAATGTAACTCTAAGTCAAGATTCTGGTGAAATATTCCGTTAATTAAACATTGCTTTTGAGGATGATGTAGTAAGCAAGGCCCTGGCAATAGCAGTCTGACTACTTTAAATTTTAGGATAAAAAAATGGAATTAGTAGAATATCATAAAAGTAGCCTCTGGGGTATCCATACATTTTCTAGGGAGATGGTTTAAATTAGTGGTTAAGCTTTGTGCTTTGGGGTCTGATAGACATGGGTTTGATTCCTGGCTTGACTTCTTACAGGTGCACGTTATTGACCCTCAGTTTTCTTTTCTGATGAATGGGGTATTAGTAATAGATGATTCAAAGAGTTCTTGTGAGAATTGAGTCAGAACTTATACATTAAGCATGTTTTGACACCTAGTAAATGTTCAGTAACTGGCTGCTTTTTTAGTTTTTTCATTGGTAATTGAAAGCCAGAAATGAGAAGGTTGTAGTGAGGAATGCATGGGACAGATATTAATGGAACTTGATCTGAGAAGAAACCAACCTGTGATCTCCTTCAGACAGGTGGCACACAATTTTCAGGGTTCTTAAAAAATATCTCAAGCAGAATTATGCTTGGTACAAACGAAACATGAAATCCTTTAAAAAGTAGAAAGAAATGAAATAAATTTACAGAAAAATGAATTCATAGCTCTCTTTATCTTAATTTATGTGATAGGGTATGGGGGACAGGATTTGGGGATGAAGAGTTATATTTGGGAAGGTGAAGAGATTGATCAAGTTTTTTAGCCGTTCTGAACCTCATTTAAAATGATATTGGATTAAGTGCAATTGCAAACTGAAGCGTGTGTGTGTGTGTGTGTGTGTGTGTGTGTGCACATGTGCATGTGTGTGTGTGTGTGTGCGCACATGTGCATGTGTGTGTGTGTGTGTGTGCACATGTGCATGTGCGTGTGAGAGAGAGAGAGAAAGAGAGGAGAGAGAGAGAGAGAGAGAGAGAGAGAGAGAGAGAGAGAGATAGATAGATAGATATGCCGGGGACTGAACCCAGGATCATTCTGTCTCTGAGCTACACTCCAAGCCCTTTTTTTTTTTAATTTTTAAACAAGGTTTCATTAGGTTGCTGACATCCTCACTACTGGCTAAAGCTGGTCTTGAACCTGTGATATTCCTGTTTCATCTTCCCAAGTACTAGGATCACAGGCTTGTGCCACAATGCCTGGATTACATTTGAAATTTGGAGATTTCACCAAAACATAAATGATTCCATTCTGATGAAAAATCAAACCTGGCTTACCAACCTCTCTTCCTCTGAGGGCAGAGGGGTTTGCTGCTCCCTTTGAGTTAAAGAGCTAGTTTTCTAGGCCTCTTGAGGCCCATATGTAACCAAAACAGCTCTATTTGATATTAAAATCTGTAATTTAGGGACCCTCAATGGTTTCTACAACCCTATATAAGTTAAAAATTTGATAAATACATTCTAGAAAAATATGTGGATTGGGAAGAGCTTAGATGACAATGTCCTTCATAAATTTTTTTTTTTTCTGTTTGAATGTTGGACATTGCTACGTGAAACCATTCTCTAAGGTTAGCACCAGGGGTGGGGCTGATGCTGGAGGGAATGGGGGAAGTGGGTAAAACAGGAGGAAGGGATCTGTGATGATTTCAGAATCCCACATCTCCTACACTCCAGTACAACTGAGCAGAGAGTCAGCTGTGTGGGACCACTGGAATATAGATTGTGTTTTTGAAATGGCTGATTTATGAGATGCAGGCAGAGCATGACAAACCAGCTCTGTGCTGTTCTTTCCTCTGCCACGTCGTCCCCTGGCTCTGGCCGCTGGCCTTCTTGTGCTCCACACCCTGACACCCCAACCCTTTGCAGTATTTGCATCCCCTCCACCTGACCCCCCTCGCTTTCCTGGCAGGTTCACCGTGAAACAACCAGGTCTCCATGGCAACGTGGAGACAGCTGAAAAATGGCAGCTAAATGCAGCTGCCCCTCATTTAATATCGACTCTGGCACTGACAGAACAGATAATGGGCAATAACACACCATTATGTTGTGGGAAAATGAAATGCTTCGGCAGAAGGCTGTCATGCTGGGGGGGGGGATTTATTTGTTACTGTACCAGCATCGATTTCTCTCTGTCCCATCCTTTCTTTTTATTCCTTCTTTCCATAGCAGAGTTTCTCTCTTCCTCATTTCTCTCCCATTGCTCCTTTCTATAGTATCTCTCTTTTGCACTTTCTTTTTCCATCTTTTTCTCTATATATCCCCCTTTCTGAGTTCCTTATGAATATGCATGTAATAATAGCAATTATTTGTATAATGATTTACAAGTTACAAAGCACTTTCAAACACATTTTTTTTTTTCTCCCATTAGGTAGTGAGACAACCCTATGAGACTGGGAGGGCCTGGAGGCTGATATTTATTTTGCAGATTTTTTAAAAAGGGGCTCAGAGAAGTTGAACAATTTGCCAAATTTACATAAGTAAGTAAAAGTCAGAACCTTCGTTTTGAGTCAGATTTCTTGGCCCATAGATAGGACTTTCTCTACTATACGGAAAACCTCAGAGTTACAAATTTATATTCACTTTAATAATACCCTGTTTTATTAATAATCTTTATTGATGATGGTTAGCACCAGAACAAGTGTTTTGGATCTTTAGCTAGTCTCTTACAGATTCTCACAAGGAAATGGCCTTGGATTACTGATAAGATTTTTTTTATTGTATTTTTTATTTTATTTTATTTTATTTTTTCGTGGTACTGGGGATAGAACCCAGGGGCATTCTACCTCCGAGCTACACCTCCAGTCCTATTTTTATTCTTTCTTTCTTTCTTTCTTTCTTTCTTTCTTTCTTCCTTTCTTTCTTTCCTTTTTTCTTAATTTTTTATTGGTGCATTATACTCATACATCATATTGGGGTACAAAACTTGTGTGTACATACATGTACACATCACCGATTTAACCCCTACCCAATTCCCACCCCATTTCCTCCTTCCCTTGCCTGGCTTAGTGGTTGACTTTGATATGCTTAAGTACATTGTGTGTTTTAGAGATTTTATTTTTAAACAGGTCTCACTGACTTACAAAGGACCTCACTAAGTATTAGCTGAGGCTATCTGTGAACTGCTATTCTCCTATCTCAGCCTCCCAAATTCTGGGATTACAAGAGTGCACCACCACACCCAGCTTAATTATTTTCTTTTTAAGTCTAATGCATTTATCTGCTCATTACCTTCCATTGTATTATTATGTAATCATGTGATTTTGACATGCATTAAGGATGCAGTGTACTTTGACTTATTTATGGAGGCATTTCAGTGGCTGATGGCTTTCTGTTTTGCCAGGTAACTATAGTTCATTGAGTTCTACAGAGTATTGCCAATGGTATTGGAGCAAAGGAAGCCCCTTCTTTATGCTGTGGATGTTGATTTAGCTTTCGTTCTGAGACCTTCTTGTTCAGATGCTCATAGAACTCACATATTCTCTTGTCACATAGTGGACTCACTAAAGTCTGGTAAGATATGAATTCAAGATCCTTCATTGTTTGGGTGTTAGAAGAAAGATTGCATGTAGAGCAAGAATGTTTATGGTTGGTAAGTAATAACTGAATACAAACAACAATGACGACACTATATGGACATCTCTAGGGGCACAGCATGAGTAATGAACACAGTCATTTTTCATAATAAAAATGATTTATGCTAATCAAGAGAAAGGAATGTTTGTGTTTCACAGCAAAGGTCTTTGACATGGGATCACCGAAAGCCTTGAAAATATGCCCTTAGTGTTGTATAGGCAAAGCAATACAATAAACACACTAGGATTCTTTTTTTTTTTGTGGTACTGGGGGTGGAATCCAGAAGCTTTTCTACCTCTGGGCTATACTCCCAGACCTATTTTATATTTTTATTTGAAAACAGGGTCTCTCTAAGTTGTTGAGAGCCTCACTAAGTAGCTGAGGCTGGCATCAAACCTGTGCGATACTCCTGTCTCAGCCTCCCAAGAGCTGGGATTACAAGCGTGCACCACCATGCCCGGCTCATGCTGGGATTTTGATCCTGCCATTTTCCAGGTTTGTAGCTTTGGAAAATTACACTCTCCAGGCTTGGGATTTTTAGTGTCATTTGTGACTCAAATAAGGACTGCTTTCTGTTTGTAACTCTTCTGTTTCCTACACACACTCTTCCTGCAGATTTTTCTCTTTGGCAGCCATACCCATTTTTTTTTTTTTCTTCCCGTGGAAACAAGTAGGATGCTGACAAATGTTCTCTGGTGGTGAGGAAGTTGAAGGAAACAGGTTGCTAATATCATAGATTGTCTCTGGTTGGTTGGTTGGTTGGTTGGTTTCTCTCATGGTGTAATTATTTCCTGTGGTTGTCCCTCAGAGTGAAGAGAACCCTTGCATCATCATACCATACAATCATGGAATGTTAGAACTGGCAGTAACTAGAGATAACTGAACATCTATATGGTCTGCCAGTCCAAATTATGGCTAGACAGAGGATCCTTGGCCATAGCCCTGCTTTGATAACCAACTCTCTTGCTGTCTTGTCCCTCTTCCCCTTGTGAGTCGCTTGATTGCTTTAAATTCTCAAGTGGACTTGCTTCCATTCTATATATCCAGGGGTATAACATAAAGCTATAAAACTAATGTTTTAGCCAGGCATGTTGGCACACGCTTGTAATCCCCGCACTTGGGAGGTGGAAACAGGAGGATGGCGCTGGTTCGAAGCCAGCCTCACTGGCTGAAGAGACCCTGTTTCCAAATAAAAATATAAAATAGGTCTGGGATTGTAGCCCGGAGGTAGAAGCGTTTCCAGGAACCCCAGTACCATTCCCCCAAAAACCCCAGTAATGTTTTTTCAGTATTAATTCCATTTCAGTCATCATTTTCTCCTTAAAAAGAAATAACGACTGGTTCAGGAAATGAGTGCTCTACAGATAAAGAAATATTTTTAAATGTTTTATCATTTCTAGTAAATTTTGAAATTATGTTTTTGTATTTAGAAGCGTGTTCAGAAATTTCATACCTATCTAATTTTATTCATTATTCAAAGAAATGTGAGAATAATAAATACTTTATCTAGTTGTCAGAATTTTAGAGGTTCTAAGGCAACTGTGAACCTAAAGCTAGCCAGAGATAAAGGGGCACAACCTTTAAGCCAGAGGAGAAAATTATCCTGTAGTCCATGCACTTTCTTCTATAAGAATAAATTGGGGTTATTCTAGAGGATGCAGGACTTGTTTCAAATACTAGTCAGGGCCAAGAGCTCGGCTAGAGACAGCATATGTAACTGATGGAGAATGTTGGCAATGATCAAATCTATACCAATCAAGGAACAAACAACAAGACTGAAGTACCCTGGGGGAGTCCACAAAAGGAAATACGAATAGGACAGCTCAGGAGTTCACAATATATTAAGCCCCAAGCAATGTTTACAAGAGAATGAAACATAATCTTAAACCAGAATATTTTATACTTAGGAATTGAAGAGAACCCAAGGAAAGGACTTGCAGGGATAAGAATCTTTCCATAGCTCTGTTATAGCGCCAGTGAAGTAACTGGTGTTCATACAGATCATAAAATCCTAGATGCTTTTGGTTGGGAGGATCTTAGGTATCATCTAGCTCAGGGCCAAAGGGTTTCCAGGAGATAAGTGCTTTTTAAGAACTATTTGTTACTCACCCATGAGGACAGAAAGATACATCTGTGTGCATTTAAGCAATTCCATAGCAATATTATATGTAGGCTATCTACTGGTCTTGTTCAACAGGTATTAAATAGTTTGGGCTCTCATACTCTCCTGCTGAGTCACACAAAGCCTTGAATTGCTAGTTCTACATAGTAGGGTATGATTTAGTCTTTAAAGATTAGAAATTCAAACAAAAACAAAACAAAGCAAAATTGGTTCCTCACCAAAAAGACTTGTAGAGGCCCTGATCTAGCTAAAGAGTCTTCTTTTACATATGAGAAAACAGATAGTTTATTCAAGGAAATCTGGAAATAAAAAGGAAGAACCAGAATGATATTGTATCAAGTGAATTTTATTAATTAAGCAGATTATGCTCAATTTGCTCTGCCTTTTAAAGATAGGTAAAGCATTCAACACATTTAAGAATATTTTCTTAAGGAATACTAATTAAGTATTTGAAAACGTTGGGCTCTTAAAGGGTTTAAACATTCCTCTATGGATTCCACATCTCAAATGAGCTTTTACTACACAAACACACACAACTATATCACCTGACAGAAAACATATTTTTGCACTTGAAGTTTATTGATCTCTTGAGGCATTATTTTGGTTTCTGGGAATTCTTAAAGAATACAGGGCCATTCTAGGTGGCAGTTTTCTGGGTCAGTTTTGCCATAGGCACTCCCTGATCGTAAATTAGGAATGAAAGAGCTCTTATGGACCCTTGTGATGCAATTTAGGGCACTAGAGTGGTAATAGACTAGCTGGGGTTCTGCAGCTAGTGGAACTCTAGGGACCTTAAAGCATGACTAAGTCTCTTTTATTGTCCAGTTTTTTTTTTTTTACCGCAGAATATCGTAGGGTCCTGTTAGAATAGAACCTGAACATACCCTTGTAATAATGTGTACATACTTCTATCCGAATCTTGGCCAGATACAGCTTGACAAATAGAGGGATGCTTCTATCACTTCCCTCATTGTCACTTACAGGTTGAGATTTTGAACCAACTGGGACCTCAAGCTACAATAATAATAGTATCTTGTTGCACTTTGATCTCATTGGGTCCTTGTGATAATCCTTCAGCATCCACTTCTGGGTTTGTAATAAAAAATCAGGAAAGTGTTCAAAAATATGAACAGATATTGATAAGCTGGGTGTGGTGGTGCATGCTTGTAATTCCAGCATTCAGGAGGCCGAGACAGAAGGATCATGGTTTGCGGCCAGCATCAGCTACTTAGTGAGTCCCTTTGCAACTCAGTGAGATCCTGTTTCAAAATAAAGAATAACAAAGGGTTATAGCTCGGAGGTAGAATGTCCCTGGGTTCCTTCCCCAGTATCACACACACACAAAAGATATTGATGTTCATGTCTCCATATTAAACTCAAACCCACCCACATGTATCTATCTCCCCATGTTCAGGTGACCACCATCTATCACTTGACAATTGCAGAAGCCTGCCAATAGTCCTCCCTGCCTCACTCTGGGCCTTTCCAGTTGGTTATTTACATAGCAATCAGATAATTTTTAAAGATGAATCATACCATGTCCTTCAAACCTTTTGAAAGCTCTCATTCCTCTCACCCAAACTCGTGGACAAGCAAACCTGATCTGGCACTTGACCACCCTGCCACCTCATTTTATGTGGCTGTCCCCTTAGTCTTGATGCACTTGCCCCATTAGCTTTCCAACTCACCAAGTTCTTTCCTGCCCTTGCCAGTCTCTTCCCCCACTCCCTCCTGGGCTAACTTGTTCTCATTTGCACCCTCCAGTGTAAATTCTGTGTCATCAAGAGTTCTTCCCTAATCCTTCTCCTATATTAGCCTCTCCCATTTTCTTTTCTCTCATGCCACCTGACCTTGTCTCTATAGACCTTAATGCATTGTTTAGAGTTCTGTCCACCTATGGGCTTCTTTGTTGAGGACTCACTAGACTGCAAGACTGATGAGGACAAAGTCCATGGCAACTTTGTCTACCTGTGATTATTCAGCACAAAGCTCATTGCCTGCATCAGAGCTGCCCTACTTAAAAAATTTGTTAAATAAAAATGAGGGGATTATCGATCCAGGAAGGCACAGAATGGGCCAGGGTGGTAAGACAATGGTATTCTGTCTCTAAAATAATTTATATTACAATGCTCCAACATAATTACCATGTACCAATAAAAATATAAAAAATTATAATACTTTATAAATCCCTCTGATTTTTTCCTGGCATAAAATGCACCTGAGGCTTCCTGCAAGTGCATGCAACCTGGCACAGAATAGAAGCTTAATCGATGTTTGAATAAATGCATTAATGTGTAGTAAAAGAATAGATGAACATTTATGTATGTATGTATGAATGTATGTATGTAGGTATGTATGTATTTACAAATTCTGCTGAGTTCTCTGTTCGTGGTTGTACTATTGACCTCCCTGATTTTAGTGGGTTAGAGGTCCCCACACCCACCACAGCACTTGAACCCAAGTAGTGTCTGATCTCGCATTCTCCCTTTTTCTTACCACTACCAAATTCTGTTCTGAGTGAGGAAGCAGCTTGGTTAGGAAACAAAAGATCCTGATATATATGTTTTTCCTGAAGAATACCATCAGGACGAAGGCTATGATTAATACACATAATTGAAACAAATGGCAGCTAACTGCAGAAAACCATCTCCCAGCTGTTGGTGGAAGGAAATTGCTGACAGCCGTTCCCCATTGAGTGGCTACCAAATGAGAGGACTGGTGGGAGCAGCAGGGAACAGGCGCTGCCACCCACATCACACTGGGGCTCTTTGGGGCCAGACATACCCCTTAGGGCTCTGTCTCATAGGTGAAATTTGCCATAAAAGTGTAGTTTAATCAATTTTAGGGCTAGGACTTACATCACGGTTTTTTATGGCTGGGGCTGGGGTTTTGCAGGAATCTTTGTCCTGTAGAATCTACATAGGGAATCCCTCTGGCCCAGATACCATTACTGTAAAGCCTCAGGTTGACTCTCCTTCTGGGAAGACAGGATGCTTCTGAACTGTCTGATTTCTTTCACACTTTCCTTGTTCATCTGCCCTGTTCCAATGAGATAGGGAGCACAGAGAGAGGAAGGCCTTTCTTCTTAGTAAGCTTTGTCACCTAAGCAGACCCTCACTGCCTTAGGCCCATCTCTTTAGTGTATAACATGAAACACCATTGTCCTATTATTCCAAGAATCTGAGAACAAAAGTATATGAAGTATATGTGCATGTTATAGCTGTATATAAATGATATCTGCCATCAATGTATTATCTCATATATATTTACTTATCATAATTATCTACTTTTCTGTTTCTCTTCTTCAAAGCCTACTGTTAATTTACATTTTTGGAACCCCCCCCCCCAATTATACAGTCTTGTGTACATGTCTGGCTTAATTAATATGTAGTTCGGGTACTTCATCAATACATACATCAGAAGAGAAGAAACTTCGAGCTCAGATCAATCCGTGCTTTTAAGTGTCTCTAGGCCATCACATCAGTTATGCATACATGTTTGCTTTGACATGGCAAAAACAAAACACCTCAGAAGCCAAACAAGTGGGAAACAGAGCCTCGGGCTGAGATGTACATTTGATGAAGCTCTGTCCTTTGGGTCATTAGTGTTGCATGACACATACTCACTCAGCAAACCCACCAGGCAGTGCAATGGTGAGTGCAGGAGGCTTCATATGCTGGGTGGTCTCCTGAAGGACAAGGTCAATACGCCAGCTTTAAAATTGAAAGTGCTGCAGTTACCATCCCTCTGGAAAACTGTGCTGTGAATGCTGACTCTGGAAAAACATAAGCTGAGCATCAGAACCTAGGAAATAGCAGGGAGAGAAGGTTCTCCCAGGAGAACTAACCGAGTGAGCTTCTCCATGTGTTCTGTCTGTTCGCATCACCTCATTTTATCCTTAAACAATCAAAGAAATAATGCTATCTTCTTTATGTGGTAAGAAAATGGAGGGTCAAGAAAACTAATTGAATTTTACTCATGATTACCCTGTTGGCTGGGGACACTGTAGTAATATTTTTCACTGTGTTGGTATCAAGGAAGAAAAAGCAGTTTCTTTCTCCAAATAGAAGGGGACTCCTATAAGGATTAAACAAGGAACAAAACATGATTAGAACTTTGGGGCCTTTGCTTCTCTCTTCTGATTATTTCTGTGACATTCTGAATGATTCCCTAATGCAACAGCTGTGCTCTCCCAGGCGATTTGAGACCTTACACAATTGACAACGCTTACTCATAATCAAGATCCTTTCCTTGAGCCAGAAGAAGCCTTCGCATGCTATTTGCATTCTCCAGAGTTCCTCTTCTACCTCAGTTGAGAGAGAAATCAAAAGCCATTAAACATCAGGGAAAGATGAGGATCCCTGCTTATTTCTGTCATCTTTTCATGTCTATGGCCCTGATTCTAAATAATATGTCCTAAGCTTTCCGTTTGTTCTTGTCATATCTTTCTACCCTACACCCAGATTTCTATGTTGAAGCTCTAATCCCCAATGTGATATTTTGAGGTAAAGTCTTTATGAGGTGCTGAGGATTAGATAGGGTCATGAGGCTAGGGTCCCCAAGATAGGATTAGTTCTCTGACAAGTAGAGGAAGAGAGGCCAGAGCCCTTTGCTGAGCCCTGTGAGCATGTAGCATCATGGGAATATCTGTACACCAGCCAGAGGGCCCTCATCAGACACAAAATCTGTCAGCACCTTGATCTTATACTTCTCAGTCTCTAGAACAATACAAGATAGATATTTATTCTTTAAGTCACTCAATATCTATTTTTCTAGTATTATTATTATTGCAGCCCAGGATCTATCTTACAGAAATATACTTACTTGTTTTTACTCCTTTGGAAATAGCTAGCAGGCTAGTACACTGATGGTAAGGTGTGAAAAAAGGAGAAAAGCACAAAATGCATTTGGAATTATTCCAACTTTTGCACACTTAGAAAAAATGTTTTCAAATAAGTTCAGGGAAATTGAGGTTTTGCCCTGATTATTAATGCAATATTTGGATAGCACAACCCTTAACTGCATTCAGATAACTTGTTAGGCAGCTAGAAAATTAACCTACTTTGACTGCTTCTGATTTATTTCCCCACCCTCATGTGTCCTTGTTCATAGTAAATATCAATATAGAATATATAGCAAATGGGCACTCCTCCTCCTTCTTTTCTTCCTCCTCTTCACTTCTTTCTTTAACATGGTATAGGGGATTGAACAGAGGGTCCTCTACCACTGAGCTATACCCCCTGCCCCTTTTTCTTTTTATTTTGAGACAGAGTTTTGCTAAATTGCACAGGTTGGCCTCAGACTTGCAATCCTTCTGTCTCAATCTCCCCAGGTAATGGGATTACAGGTGTGCACTACCATGCCCGACTTTGGCCACTTTGGTGTTAGAGTAGGCTCTGGTGGATGCTACCATGTAGAGTGGGATTCTGTTTGTTGGCATCCAGGGGTCAGAGAATGTGGAAGAAGAGGAAAGACTGCCTTAATTTATGGTGCTGGGAATTCTATTGATGATGATGATGACTCACTGAGCTCTCACTCTATGTCAGGCTCTGCTTTACATGCCTCACAGGTATTATTTTATTTAAACATCATTGCAACCATTGGTATTATTTAATACCCATTTTTATAGGCAGGGAAACTGAGGCCTACAGAACTTAAGTAAATTGTCCAAAGCAACAAAAGTAAACCATTAGAATCAGGATGAGCTTTCCTCATCTCCCCGGGGAATAACAAAAAGTTAAGAGTCTTCATCAGTTTGCAAGAGATTGTGACTTTGGAGGTTCTCATCTTTACTCCAGCTTCAGAAAGGACATGCCAATATCTTTAAGAAACCCTGGATCCCTTTGGAGTATGGATTGACATGGCTGGGGAAAAAATGGACTTTGAGCCAATGTAGGACTATTATGAGGCCTAGAAAGGCAGAAAATTTATACCATCTAGGGTCTGAAGATGGTGGAGCCCTGCTGGTTCTTGGCCTGGCCTCAAAGTTATAAGAAACACCTAGATAAATTTGTTTTCTAGATAAGAACTAGGAAGAAATGAAACAGCTTTTTTCTTTCTTTTCAGTTAAATCCTTTTACTTTTGACTTCACTAGTTGTATATTTTCCTAATTTAGCAATATTAAGCTAAAACTTTTACCTTTGTACAGTGTGGGCTGAGAAGGAAGATTTATTAAACAAAAACAAAGAGTGGTTAGTCCATTCTCGTGGGGTCATGTCAGCAAATTAGTACCTTTCCACTTCAGGACAATTATTTACATTTGAATAACAAGTAAGCTAATTACAAAAGACTATTTATTTTTACATGGCTTGCAAAAATCCTACACACATACAGCATAGCTTTTTTTCTTTATGTCTTTGGAGATAATAAATCATCATTCTCTCCAAATGCACTTGTTAATTTTTTTTTATTGAATATACCAACCTTTCTTCCAATTAGGAAGATTTGGTGAGATGTTATTCTATTAAATTGAACATGAGTACTATTGTCCTGACTTGAATAGTTAATTTTCACCTGGGTGCCCTCTGCCTTTGGGGTTGATGTTTTTGATCACTTATGTCTATCCTTTGGTACAGCTTATAAATCACCACCATTTTCAAGCAAGATAGATTGATGTCACTGAAATAAATTTAGACACTTGAATTTGGGATTGTGGAGCTAACATGATAAGGGTGGCAAACACAAAGATTTACACAGTAGGTGTAAACTTAAGACCTGGTAAAACTAAAGCATTGCTTCCAGGAGATGAGACTTCTCTGGTTAGCAACAAAGAAACTTGCATAATTTAAAGTTAAGGAGGAGAACTGGATGGATCTGGTTCAGTGGCCTATTGAATGAATGGCTTGATAGCTTGGAGAATATTAGCCCTCCTCTAGATGCCAAGGTTTAAAGCTTTCAAAGAGCATCCACTTGGCCTCAGTTTTTATCTAAGACAAAACACATGAATGACTTGGAACAACAAACAGACATATTACAAAAAAACAGCCATGTTAGAAATATGGAAAGGCTGTCTTCATGTATCTTATACCATATTCCACAAACCTTTTGTTCTGTCATGGTTTCTGAAAATGAATCACTTTATTATATTAAATTCAGCCTGTTTGTCTTGTGGTCCTGCAGACTCAATTACACAGGACATGCATTTGGGGCCCAGGAATTCTTTAGAGGATATTTCTTTCTTTCTTTTGGTCCCACAAAAAAAAATCGAACCATGAAAAGGGATTCCAGAAAAATTGAGCAGTCTCTCATGAACATGCACATTCTCTTACAGCTCACAACTGATGCTGCTTCTTGCAGTGGCTTCTTAAAGTGGTGCACAGGGGGTGCCTCTGGGAGAAGTGGGTGCATGGAGGGTGGAGAAGGGGGAGCTTCCTCAGTGAGCAAGGGCTTCTTCCAAGCCCATGTGATGTCAGGTTTGTGGGAGGAACAGTCTGCATCTTATATTTCCTGACCTTTTTATGTTTTCCTTTTGTAAACTTTACAAAGCAGAAGCTTTGTCTTAGAAACTGTGTTTTTGGAATAAGCTCCTTTGAAGCAATTGATCTGGCTTATTTTGTCTTAATATTGAATTTTTCACTCTTAGGGGCTTGCTAATAGTAAGAGCTACCATTTGTTAATTACTTATTAACGATCTCCACACAGTGCTTTCCATATACTGTGTTGCATTTAGTCTCTATAAGAAGTCTAGGACTTACAAATTATTATTTCTTCTAATTTGCCAATGAGTTAACTAAGCCTTAAGAAGGTGACATAATTTTCTGAAAATCACATTATTCCTAAGGCAGGATGTGAATCTGTCTGACTGCAAAGCTTGAACGATGTTTTGGCACTGCCTTCCTTTATGCATTCTCTGTGTTCATTCAATGTTTTTTTCTTATTCCAGGGCTGCAGAATTCAGATTTCATGAGAATTTATGGTTCTGTTTTATAGACTTCTTCAGTGGTCTTGAATATTTTTCTTGCCTCTTTCCAGTATGGAGGAAGAGTTGCTTTAAAATGGGTGACTTTTTATTTAAGAAAGGCCTTTAGTGTCTCAAAAGTGTAAACATTTCTTTTTGTTCACTGGCACATGATAAGTCAAATTGTCAATTGACTTGTTTATAGATGTGTTTTAGTCTTTCTGCCTCCCTTCTGCAGGTAGCAGGAATCACTAGCTATATTGGCCAACCATTCCTTTAGAGTGGATAGCCAGTCTATAATAGAAATACATTTCTACACTGGAACTACCCCTCCTCCCTCAAGTAGGGCAATAGTAAGCCAAGAAAGATGTTTTCTTCCTGCTTATAGAGTGTGATACCCAGTTGATATAGAATGAGTTCTTGATTATTGCATCTTTTACTTGGCTTTTAATCCAATGTTGGATTTTTCCCTAGACCTCCTTGGAAGCAGACACCTGCAGATTTTTTTTATATCAAGCCGAGTAGTCAAAATGCCATATCCTCCTCAAATGGAAGTAGGATAAGTATTATACAGAGTCAGAACTGGCAATTGCTATGAGTTGTGATTTGAGGAACTCTAATAAAATTCCCTCACCCTACAAAAATACTCTTTTTAGTGCCTGAAATTTTGCAATTATAGCATGGTGCCATTGGATTGATCAATGTCCCCTCCTTTAAAGATTGCAAAGTATTCTCACACATGGAGGTGGTATCTATCATGCTTCTAGCATACCGGTTTTTATTAAACACTTAAAAGGCAAAATAAAATATATAGGTGGATGAGGAGACAGAAATTTTTTTCCACTGAATAATTTTGCTCAGAGCTTCCCTGGCCAGCTCTGCACAGGGTCAGGCCTGTTGCTGTGTGCTGCAGACTAAAGATGTGCTCTCAGCTGCCATCTATTGCTGGGAAAAGCCTCAAGCAGCTTTCCTTAAAGAGAATAGTGGTACTGGCACCCAGCAATTTTCACTGGGTACCAGGGTAAGAGATGGATCTAAAAGTCTAGAATGGTGAGATTGGAAGGCAAGAAGCAGATAGCCTGTGTTGATGGAGCTACAGCCCTGGCTCTGTATCTAACTACCTCTGTGGTCTACTGATTCTTTGGATTTCTGTTCCTTATTTTTAAAATGATGGGTTTTTTTTTTGGGGGGGGTACTGGAGATTGAACCCAGGGGTATTCTACCTTCAAGGTATACCCCAAGCCCTTTTTTATTTTTGCTTTGAAACAGGTTCTCAATAGTTTGCTGAGAGCCTCACTACATCACTGAGGCATCTTAAAACCTTAATACCTCCTATCTTAGCTTCCCAAGTACTGGGATTACAGGCATGTGTCACCATAGCAGGCAAATAAGGGCTTTTGATTCTCAAGAGTTTAAAGAAACTTTCAAGAGTTTGTTTTGACTGTGAAGAAGAATATAAATTAGAAAAATTGTGTCTGTATTTTATGAAAAACATAGAGGATTATTTTTTCTTCACAATTCACTGGTGATGAGCATAAATCAAGCAACTCATCAGATTACCATCACTGAAGGATATTAACCTTAGTAACATGCCACAACCAGCACTATGCTCCGGCAGGAGAGGTTAAGGTCATGTTCTTGGGTTTTGTTTTGTTTCTGCTATGATGGATAGAAGACCAATTATGCTAATATATTATGTCAGAGGGATGCCAACCTTTTTGTACCTTCCAGGGAGGCAAGCACATACTGGGATTTTCTGGATTTCCTGCATCTTATAAAGACTGGGACAAACAAGACCCTGTACATAGGAGCTAAAAGGGAATCTTTCTTGCCTCTAGACTGGGTGGTTTATTCCTCCATTTCATGTGAATGGAAAATGATGCTTGACAATCAGCCACAACCTTAGCGCTTCCTTAAGCCTGAATTTCTGCAAGGCTAACATAGGCCTTAAGGCTTTAGACCAGGCATGTGTTGAGCAGTCTCACAGAAGGTGTGCATGAGGCTCGGGTAACCTGGTGAGACAATGGCAAAGGATGAATGAATGCCTGGAGGTCAAACCAACCTGGTTTCAAGCCCTGTTGCTGCCTTTTACCATGAACAGTTTACAAAGCTTTGACTCTCATACCTATAGAAGAGACTATAATACTGATCATCTAGCAGAGTTTTGTGCTTCAGTGAGATTTTTCTAGGCAAGGGACTGAGCCTGGTACTCAGCATATGGACATCTCTCTAGAATTAGTAGTTCCCCTTATTAAACAGTGTAGCTTCATGGGCAGTGAAAGCAACATATAAAGGAACAAACTACTGGAGATCATTGTATCAAAGGAACAATGGAGAGCCCTGGGAGAAGCAAGCTGACCTTTAACAACCCCCAGCTCTTCACAGATTAACCTCCCTTACTTAGCTTGAGATATGGGGAGGTCTAAGTATCACCCAGGACTCTTCACCTTCACAACGATAAGGTGACTGAGCTTTAGCTGTATCTGGGAAAGCAATTTTGTCTGCACTATTTTATGTCATATCCCACAGGGACAGGGAGATGGGTGTTTTCTAAACTGTCCAGAGAAATGTAGAAATGGATGAATCATTATCTTTCTCTTTAAAATAAATACCAAAACTAAAAAATAAAAAAAACACAACTATTTTTCTCTTCACTTTAAGGACGGTGTGTTAGTTTATAATTATTGAATTGCAAAATATTGAGAATAATCTTTTATTATTTTTTATCAATATTAATCTTTTATCAATATTATTGAGAATAATATTGAGAATATCTATGGTAGATAAACATTTAGATCTATCTTCAAAATAGTCTATGTCAATATTAGATCCATTTCATCCATTTTAATGAAATAGAAAAGGGATGCAAATGATCAAGCGATGTCTATAGGGTCTTCAGAGGGTCGTCTCTGCCTACAGAGGAATAGGTAAGAGGCCAAGCTGTTGGCTCCTCATGTTATTGAAGGGAAGACTTTCTACATAAAGAGCACCTGAGTTCAAATCAATCTTACCAGTTGGGATGCCCATCAGGACTCACAGAGGTTAAAGAGGCCTTTTATATAACACAAGCTATTGCATGCCATAGCTTCTCCTTGTTATCTTCTTTTTTTCCCCTGCCAGCACAGTTCTCAGATTTATTAACAGCCTTTTTATGCTTTCTGTAGCCATCAGGAAGAAAAATAAAGAGGACTGGGAGAATCCAATCTCCCTTTGTTTTCCTTCTTCACTATCTTGGTTTGTCTTTTGTTTCCTGTTCATTTTTCCTTTTCTTTCTTTCTTTCTCTCTCTTTTTTAATGCCATGTTGATAATGTTCGGCATTAGGCTGGAGTTTCTGCTTTGCTCCTCTTCTTCTTTGACTGTTTTTAATTGTTTTGGTGCTTTTGTTTTCTTCTGGACTTGAACACAGTGGGAAAGGTCAGTTGTCAGAAGACAAGCTGCTTGCCAGTGATAAGGCCTTCTGGAGATTTCATTGGGGTAGTTAAGCAGCCTTCTTTCCCTGAATTCTTGGAGTCTACACTGCTGGGGAGGGGGAGTTCAATGGCTGGACATAGATACACTTATAACTGAGCCATGTGAGCACAGAACATCCTGCTACCTACCTGCTCTTTCCTTCTCTAGTAGTAGATGCTGCCTAGGACCAGCTCTGGTGATACTGAGACACTGACATAAATGAGTACCTTCATCGGACACATAGGCAGGAGGCCTTGGAGGGAGGATTCAGCTGGAATTTAGGCTTCTGCCATCCAGGAGATCAACCGTCTAAAGTTGTCCCTTTTTAGGCATCCACTCCATAGTTATTTACAGCTAACTCCTATATTTGAAAATAAGAAAGCCTGAGTTCTGGTTTTGGCTCTGTTGCCAAAACATTGGGCAAACAATCAATTGTTCTGGATTTATAAAAAGAAGTAGAAAATGTAGTTTATAATGTGCCTTCTTTCACTAATATCTATATTTTACCTTACCAACATATCTATATTTTACCTTACCAACATTTTTCTGCAAAGTAAAAAGTGAGGCCCGTATCCCTCTTTGGGCAAAGATCTGAAATCTAGTTAATTCTTTCCTCTGTAAATGCCTTGAGGCCAACCAAAGTCTGTGTTCTTGGCACCAATCCATGTAGCCTGTCTGTCAAAATTTCATGATAGAATACAGTGGAGCTTTTAGAAAAATGGTGGGCATCTTCTGGAATGGAGAAAAAGAAAATAAATTGTATAGATAATAATACTATAAAGTAGCACGATTCTTTCTGTGTTTTTGACTCCCTTTTCCTCTCCATCCTGAACTAATTTAAGGACATTATCTACCTTATAAACAAAACGTGCTGAAATCTGACAGAATTCTTCTGGTTTCGCTACCGACCTAGCAAGTGACAAGTGCTCTCAATAAAGTCTGCTGGATGAGTGAATGAAGGATTGAATGAATGACTTAAAGCTTTTCTACCACGTGTAGTCAACTGTGTTTATTTGATGCTTACTGGTGCTAAGGCAAGGCAGAGGACCTAGGAATGGAAAGGGGGGGGGGAATCTGTGAAAAGAACAAAACCAAGGAAGATTAATAACATATGGGGAAAAGAATGACCAAGAAAGGACTATAAAAATGAAAGTAAACCTTAAGCCCCTTCTACAGCCCACCAAGCTCAGGATCACTGGTGTAAATAAATTCCCAGGGTGACCAAACAGGCGAAGGCAGACAAATGTCGGGAGATTAGAGCTCACCAATCCCAGGAAGCTAAAGTCCACTGGCCCACAAGATATTCATTCAAATCAAGAGTTGAAACTGGGTAAAGGACATTGGGTCCCCAAGATATAATTCTGAACAGTAACAAAAGAGCAGATGGGGAACCTCAAAAAAAAAAAAAAAAAGAGAAAAATCTCATCTCCTAAGAACTTTAACTGCTACTCCCTTTTGAGAGCCCCTCCGGTGTGTGAGTTATTCTGTCTGTTAGAAATGGATCTTAGAGAAGCTGTACATAAAAATTCATGAAACTAAAGTAACTCCACAAGGCAATTTGCTTCTGCATAGAAGGCGCGAGCACACTGGGTAGGCAGTCTGCTCAGCCTTTTATCCCCTTAATGCATAGGCCACTGTGTCATCCCCATTGGCTGGAGTACGACTTCACAATCTAATCTGGTTGGCTGGTTTTCCCTGGGCAGATTTTACAAAAGGAGAAACATGAAACCTGTACATCCTGGAGTAGAACATTAGATACATGTACAAAATAGATACCCTAAGCTACAGTTACAAAATAGAAGCCTGCCAGTTTCTATGTGGTCTTGTAGCTTCAATACAAAAGGCTGTTTTTCTTTCTTACATATCTGTTTTCTATCTTTCCTTGGCTTGCAAATAAAATTTCATATTTTATATCGTTCGTTAGTCCTTGGACTTCATTCATTGAATTCCACTGGACAAGAGCCCAATAAGAGGAGACACCCTCTATCAATGCCCAATACAAAAATGGATAGATATAGTGAAATATTTGGGTAGATAATATTGGTCATGTTAGTCTGGTAATACCGGTAATTCCCATATTTTGTCATAGATAAAGGAACTCAAATTTTTTATTTAAGCACAGTTTGAAAAAGCCATTGGAAGAGGGTGACTGTACAGATCTATAACCAATGGTCCTGAGAGGTCCCATAGTAAGCTGCCTTGCTTCTGATCTCTGGACCGTTCCCCGTACACTAAACCAAATTCTTGTTGCAGTAGGAGGAGCAGGAGTTGGAGCCAAGCTGGAATTGGAGCCAAGTTTAGCCTCTTCCTAAATCCCCTCATTGCTTATTATTATTATTATTATTATTATTATTATTATTATAGGGGCCTTGAGTCCCTAAATCTCAGCTTCTCTTTTTGAAAACATCAGACATTAATATCTAATTATGTTGATGTAAAGATTACATGAAAGATTGTCTCCTTAATACTGTTACATGGTAATGATGGTAATATAAATATAAGTTATTAATAAATATTAACGTTTTTTATAATATAATGTAATAATAAATATTGTTGTCTGTCTTTCTTGGTTCTTGCTTCCCAAGAGAAAATTCAAATGGAAAGCATGAATAGGGGACTGTAAGAGGTTCATTTAGGAAAGTACAGATACAGTGTAAAAGAAGTCCATGAAGCCAGGCATGAGGCGCACACTTATAATCCCAGGACATGAGAGGCTGAGACAGGAGGATGCCAA